>NW_027325389.1:0-600000 GCF_036924035.1 Leuresthes tenuis
GTTCTGTTTAGGTTTCACGGTAATGTGCTGTCTCTGGTCCACGATAATGTTCCGTTTCTGGTCCATGATAATGTTCTGTTTTGGTTTCAAGGTAATGTTCTGTCTCTGGTCCACGGTAATGTTCGATCTCTGGTCCACGATAATGTTCGGTTTCACGGTAATGTTCCGTCTCTGGTCCACGATAATGTTCTGTTTCGGTTTCACGTTAATGTTCTTTCTCTGGTCCACGATAATGTTCCGTTTCTGGTCCAAGATAATGTTCTGTTTCTGTTTCACGGCAATGTTCCGTTTCTGGTCCACGATAATGTTGTGTTTCTGTTTCACGGTAATGTTCCGTTTCTGGTCCACAATAATGTTAGGTTTCACGGTAATGTTCTGTCTCTGGTCCACGGTAATGTTCTGTGTCTGGTCCACGATAATGTTCGGTTTCACGGTAATGTTCCGTCTCTGGTCCACGATAATGTTCCGTCTTTGGTCCACGATAATGTTCTGTGTCTGTTTGACGGTAATGTTCCGTTTCTGGTCCAAGATAATGTTCTGTTTCCGTTTCACGGTAATGTTCTGTCTCTGGTCCATGATAATGTTCCGTTTCTGGTCCACGATAATGTTCTCTTTCACTTTCACGGTAATGTTCTGTTTCCGTTTCACGGTAATGTTCTGTCTCTGGTCCACGGTAATGTTTTGTTTCTGTTTCACGGTAATGTTCCGTCTCTGGTCCACGATAATGTTCGATTTCACGGTAATGTTCCGTCTCTGGTCCACGATAATGTTCCGTCTTTGGTCCACGATAATGTTCTGTTTCTGTTTCACGGTAATGTTCCGTTTCTGGTCCACGATAATTTTGTGTTTCTGTTTCACAGTAATGTTCCGTTTCTGGTACACGATAATGTTATGTTTCTGTTTCACGGTAATGTTCCGTTTCTGGTACACAATAATGTTATATTTCTGTTTCACGGTAATGTTCCGTTTCTGGTCCACGATAATGTTCTGTTTGGGTTTCACGGTAATGTGCTGTCTCTGGTCCACGATAATGTTCCGTTTCTGGTCCATGATAATGTTCTGTTTTGGTTTCAAGGTAATTTTCTGTCTCTGTTCCACGGTAATGTTCGATCTCTGGTCCACGATAATGTTCGGTTTCACGGTAATGTTCCGTCTCTGGTCCACGATAATGTTCTGTTTCGGTTTCACGGTAATGTTCTTTCTCTGGTCCACGATAATGTTCCGTTTCTGGTCCACGATAATGTTCTGTTTCTGTTTCACGGTAATGTTCCGTTTCTGGTCCACGATAATGTTGTGTTTCTGTTTCACGGTAATGTTCCGTTTCTGGTCCACGATAATGTTCTATTTCGGTTTCACGGTAATGTTCCGTTTCTGGTCCACGATAATGTTCTGTTTTGTTTTCACGGTAATGTTCCGTCTCTGGTCCACGGTAATGTTCCGTCTCTGGTCCACGATAATGTTCTGTTTCTGTTTCACGATAATGTTTTGTTTCTGTTTCACGATAATGTTCCGTTTCTGGTCCACGATAATGTTCCGTTTCGGTTTCTCGGTAATGTTCCGTTTCTGGTCCACGATAATGTTCTGTTTCGGTTTCACGGTAATGTTCCGTCTCTGGTCCACGGTAATGTTCCGTCTCTGGTCCACGATAATGTTCTGTTTCTGTTTCATGGTAATGTTCCGTTTCTGGTCCATGATAATTTTCTGTTTCACGGTAATGTTCTGTCTCTGGTCCACGCTAATGTTCTGTTTCTGTTTCACGGTAATGTTCCGTTTCTGGTCCACGTTAATGTGGTGTTTCTGTTACACGGTAATGTTCTGTTTCACGGTAATGTTCTGTCTCTGGTCCACGCTAATGTTCTGTTTCTGTTTCACGGTAATGTTCCGTTTCTGTTTCACGGTAATGTTCTGTTTCTGTTTCACGGTAATGTTCCGTTTCTGGTCCACGATAATGTTCCGTCTCTGGTCCACGATAATGTTGTTTCTCTGTTCCATGATAATGTTCGGTCTCTGGTTCACGATAATGTTCTTTTTCTGTTTCACGGTAATGTTCTGTTTCTGTTTAACGGTAATGTTCGGTCTCTGGTCCACAGTAATGTTCTGTCTCTGTTCCATGATAATGTTCGGTTTCACGATAATGTTCCGTTTCTCGTCCACGATAATGTTCTGTTTAGGTTTCACGGTAATGTTCTGTTTTAGTTTCAAGGTAATGTTCTGTCTCTGGTCCACGGTAATGTTCCGTTTCTGTTTCACGGTAATGTTCTGTTTCCGTTTCACGGTAATGTTCTGTCTCTGGTCCACGGTAATGTTGTGTTTCTGTTTCACGGTAATGTTCCGTATCTGGTCCACGATAATGTTCGGTTTCACGATAATGTTCCATTTCTGGTCCACGATAATGTTCTGTTTAGGTTTCACGGTAATGTTCTGTCTCTGGTCCACGATAATGTTCCGTCTCTGGTCCACGATAATGTTGTGTTTCTGTTTCACGGTAATGTTCCGTTTCTGGTCCATGATAATGTTCTGTTTCATGGTAATGTTCTGTCTCTGGTCCATGGTAATATTCTGTCTCTGGTCCACGGTAATGTTCTGTCTCTGGTCCACGGAAATGTTCTGTCTCTGGTCCACGGTAATGTTCTGTCTCTGGTCCACGGTGATGTTCGATCTCTGGTCCACGATAATGTTCGGTTTCACGGTAATGTTCCGTCTCTGGTCCACGATAATTTTGTGTTTCTTTTTCACGGTAATGTTCCGTTTCTGGTCCACGATAATGTTCTGTTTCGGTTTCCCGGTAATGTTCTGTCTCTGGTCCACGGTAATGTTCTGTGTCTGGTCCACGATAATGTTCGGTTTCACGGTAATGTTCCGTTTCTAGTCCACGATAATGTTCTGTTTCGGTTTCACGGTAATGTTCTTTCTCTGGTCCACGATAATGTTCCGTTTCTGGTCCACGATAATGTTCTGTTTCTGTTTCACGGTAATGTTCCGTTTCTGGTCCACGATAATGTTGTGTTTCTGTTTCACGGTAATGTTCCGTCTCTGGTCCACGATAATTTTGTGTTTCTTTTTCACGGTAATGTTCCGTTTCTTGTCTACGATAATGTTCTGTTTCGGTTTCTCGGTAATTTTCTGTCTCTGGTCCACGGTAATGTTCTGTGTCTGGTCCACGATAATGTTCGGTTTCACGGTAATGTTCCGTTTCTGGTCCACGATAATGTTCTGTTTCGGTTTCACGGTAATGTTCTTTCTCTGGTCCACGATAATGTTCCGTTTCTGGTCTACGATAATGTTCTGTTTCTGTTTCACGGTAATGTTCCGTTTCTGGTCCACGATAATGTTGTGTTTCTGTTTCACGGTAATGTTCCGTTTCTGGTCCACGATAATGTTCTATTTCGGTTTCACGGTAATGTTCCGTCTCTGGTCCACGATAATGTTCTGTTTCTGTTTCACGGTAATGTTCCGTTTCTGGTCCACGATAATGTTGTGTTTCTGTTTCACGATAATGTTCTGTTTCTGGTCCACGATAATGTTCCGTTTCGGTTTCACGGTAATGTTCCGTTTCTGGTCCACGATAATATTCTGTTTCGGTTTCACGGTAATGTTCCGTCTCTGGTCCACGGTAATGTTCCGTCTCTGGTCCACGATAATGTTCTGTTTCTGTTTCACGGTAATGTTCCGTTTTTGGTCCATGATAATTTTCTGTTTCATGGTAATGTTCTGTCTCTGGTCCACGCTAATGTTGTGTTTCTGTTTCACGGTAATGTTCCGTTTCTGGTCCACGTTAATGTTGTGTTTCTGTTTCACGGTAATGTTCTGTTTCACGGTAATGTTCTGTCTCTGGTCCACGCTAATGTTCTGTTTCTGTTTCACGGTAATGTTCCGTTTCTGGTCCACGATAATGTTGTGTTTCTGTTTCACGGTAATGTTCTGTTTCTGTTTCACGGTAATGTTCCGTTTCTGGTCCACGATAATGTTGTGTTTCTGTTTCACGGTAATGTTTCGTTTCTGGTCCACAATAATGTTCTGTTTCGGTTTCACAGTAATGTTCCGTTTCTGGTCCATGATAATATTCTGTTTCTGTTTCACGGTAATGTTCTGTTTCTGTTTCACGGTAATGTTCCGTTTCTGGTCCACGATAATGTTCCGTCTCTGGTCCACGATAATGTTCTGTCTCTGTTCCATGACAATGTTCGGTCTCTGGTCCACGATAATGTTCTTTTTCTGTTTCACGGTAATGTTCTGTTTCGGTTTAACGGTAACGTTCGGTCTCTGGTCCACAGTAATGTTCTGTCTCTGTTCCATGATAATGTTCGGTTTCACGATAATGTTCCGTTTCTGGTCCACGATAATGTTGTGTTTCTGTTTCACGGTAATGTTCTGTTTCTGTTTCACGGTAATGTTCCGTTTCTGGTCCACGATAATGTTGTGTTTCTGTTTCACGGTAATGTTTCGTTTCTGGTCCACAATAATGTTCTGTTTCGGTTTCACAGTAATGTTCCGTTTCTGGTCCATGATAATATTCTGTTTCTGTTTCACGGTAATGTTCCGTTTCTGGTCCACGATAATGTTCCGTTTTTGGTCCACGATAATGTTCTGTTTAGGTTTCACGGTAATGTTCTGTCTCTGGTCCACGATAATGTTCCGTCTCTGGTCCACGATAATGTTGTGTTTCTGTTTCACGGTAATGTTCCGTTTCTGGTCCATGATAATGTTCTGTTTCATGGTAATATTCTGTCTCTGGTCCACGGTAATGTTCCGTCTCTGGTCCACGATAATGTTCTGTTTCTGTATCACGGTAATGTTCCGTTTCTGGTCCACAATAATTTTGTGTTTCTGTTTCACGGTAATGTTCCGTTTCTGGTCTACGATAATGTTCGGTTTCACGGTAATGTTCTGTCTCTGGTCCACGGTAATGTTCTGTGTCTGGTCCACGATAATGTTCGGTTTCACGGTAATGTTCCGTCTCTGGTCCACGATAATGTTCTGTCTTTTGTCCACGATAATGTTCTGTGTCTGTTTGACGGTAATGTTCCGTTTCTGGTCCACGATAATTTTGTGTTTCTGTTTCACGGTAATGTTCCGTTTCTGGTCCACGATAATGTTCTGTTTCGGTTTCACGGTAATGTTCTGTCTCTGGTCCATGATAATGTTCCGTTTCTGGTCCACGATAATGTTCTGTTTCAGTTTCACGGTAATGTTCTGTTTCCGTTTCACGGTAATGTTCTGTCTCTGGTCCACGGTAATGTTTTGTTTCTGTTTCACGGTATTGTTCCGTCTCTGGTCCACGATAATGTTTGATTTCAGGGTAATGTTCCGTCTCTGGTTAACGATAATGTTCCGTCTTTGGTCCACGATAATCTTATGTTTCGGTTTCACGGTAATGTTCTGTCTCTGGTCCACGATAATGTTCCGTTTCTGGTCCACGATAATGTTCTGTTTCGGTTTCACGGTAATGTTCTGTCTCTGGTCCACGGTAATGTTTTGTTTCTGTTTCACGGTAATGTTCCGTCTCTGGTCCACGATAATGTTTGATTTCAGGGTAATGTTCCGTCTCTGGTTAACGATAATGTTCCGTCTTTGGTCCACGATAATCTTATGTTTCGGTTTCACGGTAATGTTCTGTCTCTGGTCCACGATAATGTTCCGTTTCTGGTCCACGATAATGTTCTGTTTCTGTTTCACGGTAATGTTCTGTTTTGGTTTCAAGGTAATGTTCTGTCTCTGGTCCACGGTAATGTTCCGTTTCTGTTTAACGGTAATGTTCTGTTTCCGTTTCACGATAATGTTCTGTCTCTGGTCCACGGTAATGCTGTGTTTCTGTTTCACGGTAATGTTCCGTCTCTGGTCCACGATAATGTTCGGTTTCACGATAATGTTCCGTTTCTGGTCCACGATAATGTTCTGTTTAGGTTTCACGGTAATGTTCTGTCTCTGGTCCACGATAATGTTCCGTCTCTGGTCCACGATAATGTTGTGTTTCTGTTTCACGGTAATGTTCCGTTTCTGGTTCATGATAATGTTCTGTTTCATGGTAATGTTCTGTCTCTGGTCCATGGTAATATTCTGTCTCTGGTCCACGGTAATGTTGTGTTTCTGTTTCACGGTTTTTGGTCCATGATAATTTTCTGTTTCATGGTAATGTTCTGTCTCTGGTCCACGCTAATGTTGTGTTTCTGTTTCACGGTAATGTTCCGTTTCTGGTCCACGTTAATGTTGTGTTTCTGTTTCACGGTAATGTTCTGTTTCACGGTAATGTTCTGTCTCTGGTCCACGCTAATGTTCTGTTTCTGTTTCACGGTAATGTTCCGTTTCTGGTCCACGATAATGTTGTGTTTCTGTTTCACGGTAATGTTCTGTTTCTGTTTCACGGTAATGTTCCGTTTCTGGTCCACGATAATGTTGTTTTTCTGTTTCACGGTAATGTTTCGTTTCTGGTCCACAATAATGTTCTGTTTCGGTTTCACAGTAATGTTCCGTTTCTGGTCCATGATAATATTCTGTTTCTGTTTAACGGTAATGTTCTGTTTCTGTTTCACGGTAATGTTCCGTTTCTGGTCCACAATAATGTTCTGTTTCAGTTTCACAGTAATGTTCCGTTTCTGGTCCATGATAATATTCTGTTTCTGTTTCACGGTAATGTTCTGTTTCTGTTTCACGGTAATGTTCCGTTTCTGGTCCACGATAATGTTCCGTTTTTGGTCCACGATAATGTTCTGTTTAGGTTTCACGGTAATGTTCTGTCTCTGGTCCACGATAATGTTCCGTCTCTGGTCCACGATAATGTTGTGTTTCTGTTTCACGGTAATGTTCCGTTTCTGGTCCATGATAATGTTCTGTTTCATGGTAATATTCTGTCTCTGGTCCACGGTAATGTTCCGTCTCTGGTCCACGATAATGTTCTGTTTCTGTATCACGGTAATGTTCCGTTTCTGGTCCACAATAATTTTGTGTTTCTGTTTCACGGTAATGTTCCGTTTCTGGTCTACGATAATGTTCGGTTTCACGGTAATGTTCTGTCTCTGGTCCACGGTAATGTTCTGTGTCTGGTCCACGATAATGTTCGGTTTCACGGTAATGTTCCGTCTCTGGTCCACGATAATGTTCTGTCTTTTGTCCACGATAATGTTCTGTGTCTGTTTGACGGTAATGTTCCGTTTCTGGTCCACGATAATTTTGTGTTTCTGTTTCACGGTAATGTTCCGTTTCTGGTCCACGATAATGTTCTGTTTCGGTTTCACGGTAATGTTCTGTCTCTGGTCCATGATAATGTTCCGTTTCTGGTCCACGATAATGTTCTGTTTCAGTTTCACGGTAATGTTCTGTTTCCGTTTCACGGTAATGTTCTGTCTCTGGTCCACGGTAATGTTTTGTTTCTGTTTCACGGTATTGTTCCGTCTCTGGTCCACGATAATGTTTGATTTCAGGGTAATGTTCCGTCTCTGGTTAACGATAATGTTCCGTCTTTGGTCCACGATAATCTTATGTTTCGGTTTCACGGTAATGTTCTGTCTCTGGTCCACGATAATGTTCCGTTTCTGGTCCACGATAATGTTCTGTTTCGGTTTCACGGTAATGTTCTGTCTCTGGTCCACGGTAATGTTTTGTTTCTGTTTCACGGTAATGTTCCGTCTCTGGTCCACGATAATGTTTGATTTCAGGGTAATGTTCCGTCTCTGGTTAACGATAATGTTCCGTCTTTGGTCCACGATAATCTTATGTTTCGGTTTCACGGTAATGTTCTGTCTCTGGTCCACGATAATGTTCCGTTTCTGGTCCACGATAATGTTCTGTTTCTGTTTCACGGTAATGTTCTGTTTTGGTTTCAAGGTAATGTTCTGTCTCTGGTCCACGGTAATGTTCCGTTTCTGTTTCACGGTAATGTTCTGTTTCCGTTTCACGATAATGTTCTGTCTCTGGTCCACGGTAATGTTGTGTTTCTGTTTCACGGTAATGTTCCGTCTCTGGTCCACGATAATGTTCGGTTTCACGATAATGTTCCGTTTCTGGTCCACGATAATGTTCTGTTTAGGTTTCACGGTAATGTTCTGTCTCTGGTCCACGATAATGTTCCGTCTCTGGTCCACGATAATGTTGTGTTTCTGTTTCACGGTAATGTTCCGTTTCTGGTTCATGATAATGTTCTGTTTCATGGTAATGTTCTGTCTCTGGTCCATGGTAATATTCTGTCTCTGGTCCACGGTAATGTTCGGTTTCAAGGTAAAGTTCGGTCTCTGGTCCACGGTAATGTTCTGTCTCTGGTCCACGGAAATGTTCTGTCTCTGGTCCATGGTAATGTTCTGTCTCTGGTCCACGATAATGTTCGATTTCTGGTTGACGATAATGTTCGGTTTCACGGTAATGTTCCGTCTCTGGTCCACGATAATGTTCGGTTTCACGGTAATGTTCCATTTCTGGTCCACAGTAATGTTCTCTCTCTGTTCAACGATAATGTTCGATCTCTGGTCCACGATAATGTTCGGTTTCACGGTAATGTTCCGTCTCTGGTCCACGATAATGTTGTGTTTCTGTTTCACGGTAATGTGCCCGTTCTGGTCCACGATAATGTTCTGTTTCGGTTTCACGGTAATGTTCTGTCTCTGGTCCACGGTAATGTTCTGTCTCTGGTCGAGGGTAATGTTCGGTTTCACGGTAATGTTCCGTCTCTGGTCCACGGTAATGTTGTGTTTCTGTTTCACGGTAATGTTCCGTTTCAGGTCCACAATAATGTTGTGTTTCTGTTCCACGATAATGTTCGGTTTCACGATAATGTTCCGTTTCTGGTCAACGATAATGTTCTGTTTAGGTTTCACGGTAATGTTCTGTCTCTGGTCCACGATAATGTTCCGTCTCTGGTCCACGATAATGTTCTGTCTCTGATCCACGATAATGTTCTGTCTCTGGTCCACGATAAAAATTCCGTTTCTGGTCCACGATAATGTTCTGTTTCGGTTTCACGGTAATGTTCTGTCTCTGGTCCACGATAATGTTCCGTCTCTGGTCCACGATAATGTTCCGTTTCTGGTCCATGATAATGTTCTGTTTAGGTTTCACGGTAATGTTCTGTTTTGGTTTCAAGGTAATGTTCTGTCTCTGGTCCACGGTAATGTTCCGTTTCTGTTTCACGGTAATGTTCTGTTTCCGTTTCACGGTAATGTTCTGTCTCTGGTCCACGGTAATGTTGTGTTTCTGTTTCACGGTAATGTTCCGTCTCTGGTCCACGATAATGTTCGGTTTCACGATAATGTTCCGTTTCTGGTCCACGATAATGTTTTGTTTAGGTTTCACGGTAATGTTCTGTCTCTGGTCCACGATAATGTTCCGTCTCTGGTCCACGATAATGTTGTGTTTCTGTTTCACGGTAATGTTCCGTTTCTGGTTCATGATAATGTTCTGTTTCATGGTAATGTTCTGTCTCTGGTCAATGGTAATATTCTGTCTCTGGTCCACGGTAATGTTCGGTTTCAAGGTAAAGTTCGGTCTCTGGTCCACGGTAATGTTCTGTCTCTGGTCCACGGAAATGTTCTGTCTCTGGTCCATGGTAATGTTCTGTCTCTGGTCCACGGTAATGTTCGATCTCTGGTCCACGATAATGTTCGGTTTCACGGTAATGTTCCGTCTCTGGTCCACGATAATTTTGTGTTTCTTTTTCACGGTAATGTTCCATTTCTGGTCCACGGTAATGTTCTCTCTCTGGTCCACGATAATGTTCGATCTCTGGTCCACGATAATGTTCGGTTTCACGGTAATGTTCCGTCTCTGGTCCACGATGTTGTGTTTCTGTTTCACGGTAATGTGCCCGTTCTGGTCCACAATAATGTTCTGTTTCGGTTTCACGGTAATGTTCTGTCTCTGGTCCACGGTAATGTTCTGTCTCTGGTCCACGGTAATGTTCGGTTTCACGGTAATGTTCCGTCTCTGGTCCACGGTAATGTTGTGTTTCTGTTTCACGGTAATGTTCCGTTTCTGGTCCACAATAATGTTGTGTTTCTGTTCCACGATAATGTTCCGTTTCACGATAATGTTCCGTTTCTGGTCAACGATAATGTTCTGTTTAGGTTTCACGGTAATGTTCTGTCTCTGGTCCACGATAATGTTCCGTCTCTGGTCCACGATAATGTTCTGTCTCTGATCCACGATAATGTTCTGTCTCTGGTCCACGATAATGTTCCGTTTCTGGTCCACGATAATGTTCTGTTTCGGTTTCACGGTAATGTTCTGTCTCTCGTCCACGATAATGTTCCGTTTCTGGTCCACGATAATGTTCTGTTTAGGTTTCACGGTAATGTTCTGTTTTGGTTTCAAGGTAATGTTCTGTCTCTGGTCCACGGTAATGTTCCGTTTCTATTTCACGGTAATGTTCTGTTTCCGTTTCACGGTAATGTTCTGTCTCTGGTCCACGGTAATGTTGTGTTTCTGTTTCACGGTAATGTTCCGTCTCTGGTCCACGATAATGTTCGGTTTCACGATAATGTTCCGTTTCTGGTCCACGATAATGTTCTGTTTAGGTTTCACGGTAATGTTCCGTCTCTGGTCCACGATAATGTTGTGTTTCTGTTACACGGTAATGTTCCGTTTCTGGTCCATGATAATGTTCTGTTTCATGGTAATGTTCTGTCTCTGGTCCATGGTAATATTCTGTCTCTGGTCCACGGTAATGTTCGGTTTCAAGGTAAAGTTCGGTCTCTGGTCCACGGTAATGTTCTGTCTCTGGTCCACGGAAATGTTCTCTCTCTGGTCCACGGTAATGTTCTGTCTCTGGTACACGATAATGTTCTGTTTCGGTTTCCCGGTAATGTTCTGTCTCTGGTCCACGGTAATGTTCTGTGTCTTGTCCACGATAATGTTCGGTTTCACGGTAATGTTCCATTTTTGGTCCACGATAATGTTCTGTTTCGGTTTCACGGTAATGTTCTTTCTCTGGTCCACGATAATGTTCCGTTTCTGGTCCACGATAATGTTCTGTTTTAGTTTCACGGTATTGTTCTGTCTCTGGTCCACGGTAATGTTCCGTTTCTGGTCCATGATAATTTTCTGTTTCACGGTAATGTTCTATCTCTGGTCCACGCTAATGTTCTGTTTCTTTTTCATGGTAATGTTCCGTTTCTGGTCCACGTTAATGTTGTGTTTCTGTTTCACGGTAATGTTCTGTTTCACTGTAATTTTCTGTCTCTGGTCCACGCTAATGTTCTGTTTCTGTTTCACGGTAATGTTCCGTTTCTGGTCCACGATAATGTTGTGTCTCTGGTCCATGATAATGTTCCGTTTCTGGTCCACGATACTGTTCTGTTTCGGTTTCAAGGTAATGTTGTGTTTCTGTTTCACGGTAATGTTCTGTCTCTGGTTCACGGTAATGTTCTGTCTCTGGTCCACGCTAATGTTCTGTTTCTGTTTCACGGTAATGTTCCGTTTCTGGTCCACGATAATGTTGTGTTTCTGTTTCACGGTAATGTTCCGTTTCAGGTCCACAATAATGTTGTGTTTCTGTTCCACGATAATGTTCCGTTTTACGATAATGTTCCGTTTCTTGTCCACGATAATGTTCTGTTTCGGTTTCACGGTAATGTTCTTTCTCTGGTCCACGATAATGTTCTGTTTCGGTTTCACGGTAATGTTCTGTCTCTGGTCCACGATAATGTTCCGTTTCTGGTCCACGATAATGTTCTGTTTAGGTTTCACGGTAATGTTCTGTTTTGGTTTCAAGGTAATGTTCTGTCTCTGGTCCACGGTAATGTTCCGTTTCTTTTTCACGGTAATGTTCTGTGTCCGTTTCACGGTAATGTTCTGCCTCTGGTCCACGGTAATGTTGTGTTTCTGTTTCACGGTAATGTTCCATCTCTGGTCCACGATAATGTTCGGTTTCACGATAATGTTCCGTTTCTGGTCCACGATAATGTTCTGTTTAGGTTTCACGGTAATGTTCTGTCTCTGGTCCACGATAATGTTCCGTCTCTGGTCCACGATAATGTTGTGTTTCTGTTTCACGGTAATGTTCCGTTTCTGGTCCATGATAATGTTCTGTTTCATGGTAATGTTCTGTCTCTGGTCCATGGTAATATTCTGTCTCTGGTCCACGGTAATGTTCGGTTTCAAGGTAAAGTTCGGTCTCTGGTCCACGGTAATGTTCTGTCTCTGGTCCACGGAAATGTTCTGTCTCTGGTCCATGGTAATGTTCTGTCTCTGGTCCACGGTAATGTTGTGTTTCTGTTTCACGGTAATGTTTCGTTTCTGGTCCACAATAATGTTCTGTTTCGGTTTCATAGTAATGTTCCGTTTCTGGTCCATGATAATATTCTGTTTCTGTTTCACGGTAATGTTCTGTTTCTGTTTCACGGTAATGTTCCGTTTCTGGTCCACGATAATGTTCCGTCTCTGGTCCACGATAATGTTCTGTCTCTGGTCCAAGATAATGTTCTGTCTCTGGTCCACGATAATGTTCTGTCTCTGGTCCACGATAATGTTCTGTCTCTGGTCCACGGTAATGTTCTGTTTCTGGTCCACGATATAGTTGTGTTTCTGTTTCACGGTAATGTTCCGTTTCTGGTCCACGATAATGTTCGGTTTCACGGTAATGTTCTGTCTCTGGTCCACGGTAATGTTCCGTTTCTGGTCCACGATAATGTTCGGTTTCACGGTAATGTTCTGTCTGTGGTCCACGGTAATGTTCTGTCTCTGGTCCGAGATAATGTTCCGTCTTTGGTCCACGATAATGTTCTGTCTCTGGTCCATGATAATGTTCCGTTTCTGGTCCACGATAATGTTCTGTTTCGGTTTCACGGTAATGTTGTGTTTCTGTTTCACGGTAATGTTCTCTCTCTGGTTCACGGTAATGTTCTGTCTCTGGTCCACGCTAATGTTCTGTTTCTGTTTCACGGTAATGTTCCGTTTCTGGTCCACGATAATGTTGTGTTTCTGTTTCACGGTAATGTTCCGTTTCAGGTCCACAATAATGTTGTGTTTCTGTTCCACGATAATGTTCGGTTTCACGATAATGTTCCGTTTCTGGTCCACGATAAGGTTCTGTTTCGGTTTCACGGTAATGTTCTTTCTCTGGTCCACGATAATGTTCTGTTTCGGTTTCACGGTAATGTTCTGTTTTGGTTTCAAGGTAATGTTCTGTCTCTGGTCCACGGTAATGTTCCGTTTCTTTTTCACGGTAATGTTCTGTTTCCGTTTCACGGTAATGTTCTGTCTCTGGTCCACGGTAATGTTGTGTTTCTGTTTCACGGTAATGTTCCGTCTCTGGTCCACGATAATGTTCGGTTTCACGATAATGTTCCGTTTCTGGTCCACGATAATGTTCTGTTTAGGTTTCACGGTAATGTTCCGTTTCTGGTCCATGATAATATTCTGTTTCTGTTTCACGGTAATGTTCTGTTTCTGTTTCACGGTAATGTTCCGTTTCTGGTCCACAATAATGTTCTGTTTCAGTTTCACAGTAATGTTCCGTTTCTGGTCCATGATAATATTCTGTTTCTGTTTCACGGTAATGTTCTGTTTCTGTTTCACGGTAATGTTCCGTTTCTGGTCCACGATAATGTTCCGTTTTTGGTCCACGATAATGTTCTGTTTAGGTTTCACGGTAATGTTCTGTCTCTGGTCCACGATAATGTTCCGTCTCTGGTCCACGATAATGTTGTGTTTCTGTTTCACGGTAATGTTCCGTTTCTGGTCCATGATAATGTTCTGTTTCATGGTAATATTCTGTCTCTGGTCCACGGTAATGTTCCGTCTCTGGTCCACGATAATGTTCTGTTTCTGTATCACGGTAATGTTCCGTTTCTGGTCCACAATAATTTTGTGTTTCTGTTTCACGGTAATGTTCCGTTTCTGGTCTACGATAATGTTCGGTTTCACGGTAATGTTCTGTCTCTGGTCCACGGTAATGTTCTGTGTCTGGTCCACGATAATGTTCGGTTTCACGGTAATGTTCCGTCTCTGGTCCACGATAATGTTCTGTCTTTTGTCCACGATAATGTTCTGTGTCTGTTTGACGGTAATGTTCCGTTTCTGGTCCACGATAATTTTGTGTTTCTGTTTCACGGTAATGTTCCGTTTCTGGTCCACGATAATGTTCTGTTTCGGTTTCACGGTAATGTTCTGTCTCTGGTCCATGATAATGTTCCGTTTCTGGTCCACGATAATGTTCTGTTTCAGTTTCACGGTAATGTTCTGTTTCCGTTTCACGGTAATGTTCTGTCTCTGGTCCACGGTAATGTTTTGTTTCTGTTTCACGGTATTGTTCCGTCTCTGGTCCACGATAATGTTTGATTTCAGGGTAATGTTCCGTCTCTGGTTAACGATAATGTTCCGTCTTTGGTCCACGATAATCTTATGTTTCGGTTTCACGGTAATGTTCTGTCTCTGGTCCACGATAATGTTCCGTTTCTGGTCCACGATAATGTTCTGTTTCGGTTTCACGGTAATGTTCTGTCTCTGGTCCACGGTAATGTTTTGTTTCTGTTTCACGGTAATGTTCCGTCTCTGGTCCACGATAATGTTTGATTTCAGGGTAATGTTCCGTCTCTGGTTAACGATAATGTTCCGTCTTTGGTCCACGATAATCTTATGTTTCGGTTTCACGGTAATGTTCTGTCTCTGGTCCACGATAATGTTCCGTTTCTGGTCCACGATAATGTTCTGTTTCTGTTTCACGGTAATGTTCTGTTTTGGTTTCAAGGTAATGTTCTGTCTCTGGTCCACGGTAATGTTCCGTTTCTGTTTCACGGTAATGTTCTGTTTCCGTTTCACGATAATGTTCTGTCTCTGGTCCACGGTAATGTTGTGTTTCTGTTTCACGGTAATGTTCCGTCTCTGGTCCACGATAATGTTCGGTTTCACGATAATGTTCCGTTTCTGGTCCACGATAATGTTCTGTTTAGGTTTCACGGTAATGTTCTGTCTCTGGTCCACGATAATGTTCCGTCTCTGGTCCACGATAATGTTGTGTTTCTGTTTCACGGTAATGTTCCGTTTCTGGTTCATGATAATGTTCTGTTTCATGGTAATGTTCTGTCTCTGGTCCATGGTAATATTCTGTCTCTGGTCCACGGTAATGTTCGGTTTCAAGGTAAAGTTCGGTCTCTGGTCCACGGTAATGTTCTGTCTCTGGTCCACGGAAATGTTCTGTCTCTGGTCCATGGTAATGTTCTGTCTCTGGTCCACGATAATGTTCGATTTCTGGTTGACGATAATGTTCGGTTTCACGGTAATGTTCCGTCTCTGGTCCACGATAATGTTCGGTTTCACGGTAATGTTCCATTTCTGGTCCACAGTAATGTTCTCTCTCTGTTCAACGATAATGTTCGATCTCTGGTCCACGATAATGTTCGGTTTCACGGTAATGTTCCGTCTCTGGTCCACGATAATGTTGTGTTTCTGTTTCACGGTAATGTGCCCGTTCTGGTCCACGATAATGTTCTGTTTCGGTTTCACGGTAATGTTCTGTCTCTGGTCCACGGTAATGTTCTGTCTCTGGTCGAGGGTAATGTTCGGTTTCACGGTAATGTTCCGTCTCTGGTCCACGGTAATGTTGTGTTTCTGTTTCACGGTAATGTTCCGTTTCAGGTCCACAATAATGTTGTGTTTCTGTTCCACGATAATGTTCGGTTTCACGATAATGTTCCGTTTCTGGTCAACGATAATGTTCTGTTTAGGTTTCACGGTAATGTTCTGTCTCTGGTCCACGATAATGTTCCGTCTCTGGTCCACGATAATGTTCTGTCTCTGATCCACGATAATGTTCTGTCTCTGGTCCACGATAAAAATTCCGTTTCTGGTCCACGATAATGTTCTGTTTCGGTTTCACGGTAATGTTCTGTCTCTGGTCCACGATAATGTTCCGTCTCTGGTCCACGATAATGTTCCGTTTCTGGTCCACGATAATGTTCTGTTTAGGTTTCACGGTAATGTTCTGTTTTGGTTTCAAGGTAATGTTCTGTCTCTGGTCCACGGTAATGTTCCGTTTCTGTTTCACGGTAATGTTCTGTTTCCGTTTCACGGTAATGTTCTGTCTCTGGTCCACGGTAATGTTGTGTTTCTGTTTCACGGTAATGTTCCGTCTCTGGTCCACGATAATGTTCGGTTTCACGATAATGTTCCGTTTCTGGTCCACGATAATGTTTTGTTTAGGTTTCACGGTAATGTTCTGTCTCTGGTCCACGATAATGTTCCGTCTCTGGTCCACGATAATGTTGTGTTTCTGTTTCACGGTAATGTTCCGTTTCTGGTTCATGATAATGTTCTGTTTCATGGTAATGTTCTGTCTCTGGTCAATGGTAATATTCTGTCTCTGGTCCACGGTAATGTTCGGTTTCAAGGTAAAGTTCGGTCTCTGGTCCACGGTAATGTTCTGTCTCTGGTCCACGGAAATGTTCTGTCTCTGGTCCATGGTAATGTTCTGTCTCTGGTCCACGGTAATGTTCGATCTCTGGTCCACGATAATGTTCGGTTTCACGGTAATGTTCCGTCTCTGGTCCACGATAATTTTGTGTTTCTTTTTCACGGTAATGTTCCATTTCTGGTCCACGGTAATGTTCTCTCTCTGGTCCACGATAATGTTCGATCTCTGGTCCACGATAATGTTCGGTTTCACGGTAATGTTCCGTCTCTGGTCCACGATGTTGTGTTTCTGTTTCACGGTAATGTGCCCGTTCTGGTCCACAATAATGTTCTGTTTCGGTTTCACGGTAATGTTCTGTCTCTGGTCCACGGTAATGTTCTGTCTCTGGTCCACGGTAATGTTCGGTTTCACGGTAATGTTCCGTCTCTGGTCCACGGTAATGTTGTGTTTCTGTTTCACGGTAATGTTCCGTTTCTGGTCCACAATAATGTTGTGTTTCTGTTCCACGATAATGTTCCGTTTCACGATAATGTTCCGTTTCTGGTCAACGATAATGTTCTGTTTAGGTTTCACGGGAATGTTCTGTCTCTGGTCCACGATAATGTTCCGTCTCTGGTCCACGATAATGTTCTGTCTCTGATCCACGATAATGTTCTGTCTCTGGTCCACGATAATGTTCCGTTTCTGGTCCACGATAATGTTCTGTTTCGGTTTCACGGTAATGTTCTGTCTCTCGTCCACGATAATGTTCCGTTTCTGGTCCACGATAATGTTCTGTTTAGGTTTCACGGTAATGTTCTGTTTTGGTTTCAAGGTAATGTTCTGTCTCTGGTCCACGGTAATGTTCCGTTTCTGTTTCACGGTAATGTTCTGTTTCCGTTTCACGGTAATGTTCTGTCTCTGGTCCACGGTAATGTTGTGTTTCTGTTTCACGGTAATGTTCCGTCTCTGGTCCACGATAATGTTCGGTTTCACGATAATGTTCCGTTTCTGGTCCACGATAATGTTCTGTTTAGGTTTCACGGTAATGTTCCGTCTCTGGTCCACGATAATGTTGTGTTTCTGTTACACGGTAATGTTCCGTTTCTGGTCCATGATAATGTTCTGTTTCATGGTAATGTTCTGTCTCTGGTCCATGGTAATATTCTGTCTCTGGTCCACGGTAATGTTCGGTTTCAAGGTAAAGTTCGGTCTCTGGTCCACGGTAATGTTCTGTCTCTGGTCCACGGAAATGTTCTCTCTCTGGTCCACGGTAATGTTCTGTCTCTGGTACACGATAATGTTCTGTTTCGGTTTCCCGGTAATGTTCTGTCTCTGGTCCACGGTAATGTTCTGTGTCTTGTCCACGATAATGTTCGGTTTCACGGTAATGTTCCATTTTTGGTCCACGATAATGTTCTGTTTCGGTTTCACGGTAATGTTCTTTCTCTGGTCCACGATAATGTTCCGTTTCTGGTCCACGATAATGTTCTGTTTTAGTTTCACGGTATTGTTCTGTCTCTGGTCCACGGTAATGTTCCGTTTCTGGTCCATGATAATTTTCTGTTTCACGGTAATGTTCTATCTCTGGTCCACGCTAATGTTCTGTTTCTTTTTCATGGTAATGTTCCGTTTCTGGTCCACGTTAATGTTGTGTTTCTGTTTCACGGTAATGTTCTGTTTCACTGTAATTTTCTGTCTCTGGTCCACGCTAATGTTCTGTTTCTGTTTCACGGTAATGTTCCGTTTCTGGTCCACGATAATGTTGTGTCTCTGGTCCATGATAATGTTCCGTTTCTGGTCCACGATAATGTTCTGTTTCGGTTTCAAGGTAATGTTGTGTTTCTGTTTCACGGTAATGTTCTGTCTCTGGTTCACGGTAATGTTCTGTCTCTGGTCCACGCTAATGTTCTGTTTCTGTTTCACGGTAATGTTCCGTTTCTGGTCCACGATAATGTTGTGTTTCTGTTTCACGGTAATGTTCCGTTTCAGGTCCACAATAATGTTGTGTTTCTGTTCCACGATAATGTTCCGTTTTACGATAATGTTCCGTTTCTTGTCCACGATAATGTTCTGTTTCGGTTTCACGGTAATGTTCTTTCTCTGGTCCACGATAATGTTCTGTTTCGGTTTCACGGTAATGTTCTGTCTCTGGTCCACGATAATGTTCCGTTTCTGGTCCACGATAATGTTCTGTTTAGGTTTCACGGTAATGTTCTGTTTTGGTTTCAAGGTAATGTTCTGTCTCTGGTCCACGGTAATGTTCCGTTTCTTTTTCACGGTAATGTTCTGTGTCCGTTTCACGGTAATGTTCTGTCTCTGGTCCACGGTAATGTTGTGTTTCTGTTTCACGGTAATGTTCCATCTCTGGTCCACGATAATGTTCGGTTTCACGATAATGTTCCGTTTCTGGTCCACGATAATGTTCTGTTTAGGTTTCACGGTAATGTTCTGTCTCTGGTCCACGATAATGTTCCGTCTCTGGTCCACGATAATGTTGTGTTTCTGTTTCACGGTAATGTTCCGTTTCTGGTCCATGATAATGTTCTGTTTCATGGTAATGTTCTGTCTCTGGTCCATGGTAATATTCTGTCTCTGGTCCACGGTAATGTTCGGTTTCAAGGTAAAGTTCGGTCTCTGGTCCACGGTAATGTTCTGTCTCTGGTCCACGGAAATGTTCTGTCTCTGGTCCATGGTAATGTTCTGTCTCTGGTCCACGGTAATGTTGTGTTTCTGTTTCACGGTAATGTTTCGTTTCTGGTCCACAATAATGTTCTGTTTCGGTTTCATAGTAATGTTCCGTTTCTGGTCCATGATAATATTCTGTTTCTGTTTCACGGTAATGTTCTGTTTCTGTTTCACGGTAATGTTCCGTTTCTGGTCCACGATAATGTTCCGTCTCTGGTCCACGATAATGTTCTGTCTCTGGTCCAAGATAATGTTCTGTCTCTGGTCCACGATAATGTTCTGTCTCTGGTCCACGATAATGTTCTGTCTCTGGTCCACGGTAATGTTCTGTTTCTGGTCCACGATATAGTTGTGTTTCTGTTTCACGGTAATGTTCCGTTTCTGGTCCACGATAATGTTCGGTTTCACGGTAATGTTCTGTCTCTGGTCCACGGTAATGTTCCGTTTCTGGTCCACGATAATGTTCGGTTTCACGGTAATGTTCTGTCTGTGGTCCACGGTAATGTTCTGTCTCTGGTCCGAGATAATGTTCCGTCTTTGGTCCACGATAATGTTCTGTCTCTGGTCCATGATAATGTTCCGTTTCTGGTCCACGATAATGTTCTGTTTCGGTTTCACGGTAATGTTGTGTTTCTGTTTCACGGTAATGTTCTGTCTCTGGTTCACGGTAATGTTCTGTCTCTGGTCCACGCTAATGTTCTGTTTCTGTTTCACGGTAATGTTCCGTTTCTGGTCCACGATAATGTTGTGTTTCTGTTTCACGGTAATGTTCCGTTTCAGGTCCACAATAATGTTGTGTTTCTGTTCCACGATAATGTTCGGTTTCACGATAATGTTCCGTTTCTGGTCCACGATAATGTTCTGTTTCGGTTTCACGGTAATGTTCTTTCTCTGGTCCACGATAATGTTCTGTTTCGGTTTCACGGTAATGTTCTGTTTTGGTTTCAAGGTAATGTTCTGTCTCTGGTCCACGGTAATGTTCCGTTTCTTTTTCACGGTAATGTTCTGTTTCCGTTTCACGGTAATGTTCTGTCTCTGGTCCACGGTAATGTTGTGTTTCTGTTTCACGGTAATGTTCCGTCTCTGGTCCACGATAATGTTCGGTTTCACGATAATGTTCCGTTTCTGGTCCACGATAATGTTCTGTTTAGGTTTCACGGTAATGTTCTGTCTCTGGTCCACGATAATGTTCCGTCTCTGGTCCACGATAATGTTGTGTTTCTGTTTCACGGTAATGTTCCGTTTC
The DNA here is from genome assembly GCF_036924035.1 of Leuresthes tenuis. Classification (NCBI taxonomy): domain Eukaryota; kingdom Metazoa; phylum Chordata; class Actinopteri; order Atheriniformes; family Atherinopsidae; genus Leuresthes; species Leuresthes tenuis. The sequence continues at coordinate 20,247 of NW_027325389.1, forward strand.
TGGTCCATGATAATGTTCTGTTTCATGGTAATGTTCTGTCTCTGGTCCATGGTAATATTCTGTCTCTGGTCCACGGTAATGTTCGGTTTCAAGGTAAAGTTCGGTCTCTGGTCCACGGTAATGTTCCGTCTCTGGTCCATGGTAATGTTCTGTCTCTGGTCCACGGTAATGTTCGATCTCTGGTCCACAATAATGTTCGGTTTCATGGTAATGTTCCGTCTCTGGTCCACGATAATTTTGTGTTTCTTTTTCACGGTAATGTTCCGTTTCTGGTACACGATAATGTTCTGTTTCGGTTTCCCGGTAATGTTCTGTCTCTGGTCCACGGTAATGTTCTGTGTCTGGTCCATGATAATGTTCGGTTTCACAGTAATGTTCCGTTTCTGGTCCACGATAATGTTCTGTTTCGGTTTCACGGTAATGTTCTTTCTCTGGTCCACGATAATATTCCGTTTCTGGTGCACGATAATGTTCTGTTTTAGTTTCACGGTATTGTTCTGTCTCTGGTGCACGGTAATGTTCTGTTTCTGGTCCACGATAATGTTCTGTTTTGGTTTCACGGTTATGTTCTGTCTCTGGTCCACGGTAATGTTCTGTGTCTGTTCCACGATAATGTTCGGTTTCACGGTAATGTTCCGTCTCTGGTCCACGATAATGTTCCATCTTAGGTCCACGATAATGTTCTGTCTCTGGTCCATGATAATGTTCCGTTTCTGGTCCACGATAATGTTCCGTTTCTGGTCCACGATAATGTTCTGTTTCGGTTTCACGGTAATGTTCCGTCTCTGGTCCACGATAATGTTCTGTTTCTGTTTCACGATAATGTTTTGTTTCTGTTTCACGATAATGTTCCGTTTCTGGTCCACGATAATGTTCCGTTTCGGTTTCACGGTAATGTTCCGTTTCTGGTCCACGATAATGTTCTGTTTCGGTTTCACGGTAATGTTCCGTCTCTGGTCCACGGTAATGTTCCGTCTCTGGTCCACGATAATGTTCTGTTTCTGTTTCACGATAATGTTCCGTTTCTGGTCCACGATAATGTTCCGTTTCGGTTTCACGGTAATGTTCTGTCTCTGGTCCACGCTAATGTTCTGTTTCTGTTTCACGGTAATGTTCCGTTTCTGGTCCACGTTAATGTGGTGTTTCTGTTTCACGGTAATGTTCTGTTTCACGGTAATGTTCTGTCTCTGGTCCACGCTAATGTTCTGTTTCTGTTTCACGGTAATGTTCCGTTTCTGGTCCACGATAATGTTGTGTTTCTGTTTCACGGTAATGTTTCGTTTCTGGTCCACAATAATGTTCTGTTTCGGTTTCACAGTAATGTTCCGTTTCTGGTCCATGATAATATTCTGTTTCTGTTTCACGGTAATGTTCTGTTTCTGTTTCACGGTAATGTTCCGTTTCTGGTCCATGATAATGTTCCGTCTCTGGTCCACGATAATGTTCTGTCTCTGTTCCATGATAATGTTCGGTCTCTGGTTCACGATAATGTTCTTTTCCTGTTTCACGGTAATGTTCTGTTTCTGTTTAACGGTAATGTTCGGTCTCTGGTCCACAGTAATGTTCTGTCTCTGGTCCACGATAATGTTCTGTTTCTGTTTCACGATAATGTTTTGTTTCTGTTTCACGATAATGTTCCGTTTCTGGTCCACGATAATGTTCCGTTTCGGTTTCACGGTAATGTTCCGTTTCTGGTCCACGATAATGTTCTCTTTCACTTTCACGGTAATGTTCTGTCTCTGGTCCACGATAATGTTCTGTCTCTGGTCCACGGTAATGTTCGATTTCAAGGTAAATTTCGGTCTCTGGTCCACAGTAATGTTCTGTCTCTGGTCCACGGTAATGTTCTGTCTCTGGTCCACGGTAATGTTCTGTCTCTGGTCCACGGTAATGTTGTGTCTCTGGTCCACGGTAATGTTCGATCTCTGGTCCACGATAATGTTCGGTTTCACGGTAATGTTCCGTCTCTGGTCCACGATAATGTTCTGTTTCTGTATCACGGTAATGTTCCGTTTCTGGTCCATGATAATTTTGTGTTTCTGTTTCACGGTAATGTTCCGTTTCTGGTCCACGATAATGTTCTGTTTCGGTTTCACGGTAATGTTCTGTCTCTGGTCCACGGTAATGTTCTGTCTCTGGTCCACGATAATGTTCGGTTTCACGGTAATATTCCGTCTTTGGTCCACGATAATGTTCTGTCTCTGGTCCATGATAATGTTCCGTTTCTGGTCCACGATAATATTCTGTTTCGGTTTCACGGTAATGTTCTGTCTCTGGTCCACGGTAATGTTCTGTCTCTGGTCCACGGTAATGTTCTGTTTCTGTTTCACGGTAATGTTCCGTTTCTGGTCCACGATAATGTTGTGTTTCTGTTTCACGGTAATGTTCCGTCTCTGGTCCACGATAATGTTCGGTTTCACGATAATGTTCCGTGTCTGGTCCACGATAATGTTCTGTTTAGGTTTCACGGTAATGTTCTGTCTCTGGTCCACGATAATGTTCTGTCTCTGGTCCACGGTAATGTTCTGTCTCTGGTCCACGATAATGTTCTGTCTCTGGACCATGGTAATGTTCGATTTCAAGGTAAATTTCGGTCTCTGGTCCACAGTAATGTTCTGTCTCTGGTCCACGGTAATGTTCTGTCTCTGGTCCACGGTAATGTTCTGTCTCTGGTCCACGGTAATGTTCTGTCTCTGGTCCACGGTAATGTTCTGTCTCTGGTCCACGGTAATGTTGTGTCTCTGGTCCACGGTAATGTTCGATCTCTGGTCCACGATAATGTTCGGTTTCACGGTAATGTTCCGTCTCTGGTCCACGATAATGTTCTGTTTCTGTATCACGGTAATGTTCCGTTTCTGGTCCACGATAATTTTGTGTTTCTGTTTCACGGTAATGTTCCGTTTCTGGTCCACGATAATGTTTGGTTTCACGGTAATGTTCTGTCTCTGGTCCACGGTAATGTTCTGTGTCTGGTCCACGATAATGTTCGGTTTCACGGTAATGTTCCGTCTCTGGTCCACGATAATGTTCCGTCTTTTGTCCACGATAATGTTCTGTGTCTGTTTGACGGTAATGTTCCGTTTCTGGTCCACGATAATTTTGTGTTTCTGTTTCACGGTAATGTTCCGTTTCTGGTCCACAATAATGTTCTGTTTCGGTTTCACGGTAATGTTCTGTCTCTGGTCCATGATAATGTTCCGTTTCTGGTCCACGATAATTTTCTGTTTCAGTTTCACGGTAATGTTCTGTTTCCGTTTCACGGTAATGTTCTGTCTCTGGTCCACGGTAATGTTTTGTTTCTGTTTCACGGTAATGTTCCGTCTCTGGTCCACGATAATGTTTGATTTCACGGTAATGTTCCGTCTCTGGTCCAGGATAATGTTCCGTCTTTGGTCCACGATAATGTTCTGTTTCTGTTTCACGGTAATGTTCCGTTTCTGGTCCATGATAATGTTCTGTTTCACGGTAATGTTCTGTCTCTGGTCCATGGTAATGTTCTGTCTCTGGTCCACGGTAATGTTCTGTCTCTGGTCCACGGTAATGTTCGATCTCTGGTCCACGATAATGTTCGGTTTCATGGTAATGTTCCGTCTCTGGTCCACGATAATGTTCTGTTTCGGTTTCACGGTAATGTTCCGTTTCTGGTCCACGATAATGTTCTGTTTCGGTTTCACGGTAATGTTCCGTCTCTGGTTCACGGTAATGTTCCGTCTCTGGTCCACGATAATGTTGTGTTTCTGTTTCACGGTAATGTTCCGTTTCTGGTCCATGATAATGTTCTGTTTCACGGTAATGTTCTGTCTCTGGTCCATGGTAATGTTCTGTCTCTGGTCCACGGTAATGTTCGGTTTCAAGGTAAATTTCGGTCTCTGGTCCACAGTAATGTTCTGTCTCTGGTACACGGTAATGTTCTGTCTCTGGTCCACGGAAATGTTCTGTCTCTGGTCCACAGTAATGTTCTGTCTCTGGTCCACGGTAATGTTGTGTCTCTGGTCCATGGTAATGTTCGATCTCTGGTCCACGATAATGTTCGGTTTCACGGTAATGTTCCGTCTCTGATCCACGATAATGTTCTGTTTCTGTATCAAGGTAATGTTCCGTTTCTGGTCCACGATAATTTTGTGTTTCTGTTTCACGGTAATGTTCCGTTTCTGGTCCACAATAATGTTCGGTTTCACGGTAATGTTCTGTCTCTGGTCCACGGTAATGTTCTGTGTCTGGTCCACGATAATGTTCGGTTTCACGGTAATGTTCCGTCTCTGGTCCACGATAATGTTCCGTCTTTGGTCCACGATAATGTTCTGTGTCTGTTTGACGGTAATGTTCCGTTTCTGGTCCACGATAATTTTGTGTTTCTGTTTCACGGTAATGTTCCGTTTCTGGTCCACGATAATGTTCTGTTTCCGTTTCACGGTAATGTTCTGTCTCTGGTCCATGATAATGTTCCGTTTCTGGTCCACGATAATGTTCTCTTTTCAGTTTCACGGTAATGTTCTGTTTCCGTTTCACGGTAATGTTCTGTTTCCGTTTCACGGTAATGTTCTGTCTCTGGTCCACGGTAATGTTTTGTTTCTGTTTCACGGTAATGTTCCGTCTCTGGTCCACGATAATGTTCGATTTCACGGTAATGTTCCGTCTCTGGTCCACGATAATGTTCCGTCTTTGGTCCACGATAATGTTCTGTTTCTGTTTCACGGTAATGTTCCGTTTCTGGTCCATGATAATTTTGTGTTTCTGTTTCACAGTAATGATCCTTTTCTGGTATACGATAATGTTATGTTTCTGTTTCACGGTAATGTTCCGTTTCTGGTACACGATAATGTTATGTTTCTGTTTCACGGTAATGTTCCGTTTCTGGTCCACGATAATGTTCTGTTTAGGTTTCACGGTAATGTTCTGTCTCTGGTCCACGATAATGTTCCGTTTCTGGTCCATGATAATGTTCTGTTTTGGTTTCAAGGTAATGTTCTGTCTCTGGTCCACGGTAATGTTCGATCTCTGGTCCACGATAATGTTCGGTTTCACGGTAATGTTCCGTCTCTGGTCCACGATAATGTTCTGTTTCGGTTTCACGGTTATGTTCCATTTCTGGTCCACGATAATTTTGTGTTTCTGTTTCACGGTAATGTTCCGTTTCTGGTCCACGATAATGTTCTGTTTCGGTTTCACGGTAATGTTCTGTCTCTGGTCCACGATAATGTTCTGTTTCACGGTAATGTTCCGTTTCTGGTCAACGATAATGTTGTGTTTCTGTTTCACGGGAATGTTCCGTCTCTGGTGCACGATAATGTTCGGTTTCACGATAATGTTCCGTCTCTGGTCCACGATAATGTTCTGTTTAGGTTTCACGGTAATGTTCTGTCTCTGGTCCACGATAATGTTCCGTCTCTGGTCCACGATAATGTTCCGTCTCTGGTCCACGATAATGTTCTGTCTCTGGTCCACGATAATGTTCCGTTTCTGGTCCACGATAATGTTCTGTTTCGGTTTCACGGTAATGTTCTGTCTCTGGTCCAAGATAATGTTCTGTCTCTGGTCCACGGTAATGTTCTGTTTCTGATTCACGGTAATGTTCCATTTCTGTTTCACGGTAATGTTCCGTTTCTGTTCCACGATAATGTTGTGTTTCTGTTTCACGGTAATGTTCCGTTTCTGGTCCACGATAATGTTCTATTTCGGTTTCACGGTAATGTTCCGTTTCTGGTCCACGATATTGTTCTGTTTCGGTTTCACGGTAATGTTCCGTCTCTGGTCCACGGTAATGTTCCGTCTCTGGTCCACGATAATGTTCTGTTTCTGTTTCACGGTAATGTTCCGTTTCTGGTCCACGATAATGTTGTGTTTCTGTTTCACAATAATGTTCCGTTTCTGGTCCACGATAATGTTCCGTTTCGGTTTCACGGTAATGTTCCGTTTCTGGTCCACGATAATGTTCTGTTTCGGTTTCACGGTAATGTTCCGTCTCTGGTCCACGGTAATGTTCCGTGTCTGGTCCACGATAATGTTCTGTTTCTGTTTCACGGTAATGTTCCGTTTCTGGTCCATGATAATTTTCTGTTTCACGGTAATGTTCTATCTCTGGTCCACGCTAATGTTCTTTTTCTGTTTCACGGTAATGTTCCGTTTCTGGTCCACGTTAATGTTGTGTTTCTGTTTCACGGTAATGTTCTGTTTCACGGTAATGTTCTGTCTCTGGTCCACGCTAATGTTCTGTTTCTGTTTCACGGTAATGTTCCGTTTCTGGTCCACGATAATGTTGTGTTTCTGTTTCACGGTAATGTTTCGTTTCTGGTCCACAATAATGTTCTGTTTCGGTTTCACAGTAATGTTCAATTTCTGGTCCATGATAATATTCTGTTTCTGTTTCACGGTAATGTTCTGTTTCTGTTTCACGGTAATGTTCCGTTTCTGGTCCACGATAATGTTCCGTCTCTGGTCCACGATAATGTTCTGTCTCTGGTCCACGATAATGTTCTGTCTCTGGTCCACGATAATGTTCTGTCTCTGGTCCACGATAATGTTCTGTCTCTGGTCCACGGTAATGTTCTGTTTCTGGTCCACGATAATGTTCTGTCTCTGGTACATGATAATGTTCCGTTTCTGGTCAACGATAATATTCTGTTTCGGTTTCAAGGTAATGTTCTGTCTCTGGTCCACGGTAATGTTCTGTTTCTGTTTCACGGTAATGTTCCGTTTCTGGTCCATGATAATGTTCTGTTTCACGGTAATGTTCTGTCTCTGGTCCATGGTAATGTTCTGTCTCTGGTCCAGGGTAATGTTCGGTTTCAAGGTAAATTTCGGTCTCTGGTCCACAGTAATGTTCTGTCTCTGGTCCACGGTAATGTTCTGTCTCTGGTCCACGGTAATGTTCTGTCTCTGGTCCACGGTAATATTCTGTCTCTTGTCCACGGTAATGTTGTGTCTCTGGTTCATGGTAATGTTCGATCTCTGGTCCACGATAATGTTCGGTTTCACGGTAATGTTCCGTCTCTGGTCCACGATAATGTTCTGTTTCTGCATCACGGTAATGTTCCGTTTCTGGTCCACGATAATTTTGTGTTTCTGTTTCACGGTAATGTTCCGTTTCTGGTCCACAATAATGTTCGGTTTCACGGTAATGTTCCGTCTCTGGTCCACGATAATGTTCCGTCTTTGGTCCATGATAATGTTCTGTGTCTGTTTGACGGTAATGTTCCGTTTCTGGTCCACGATAATTTTGTGTTTCAGTTTCACGGTAATGTTCCGTTTCTGGTCCACGATAATGTTCTGTTTCCGTTTCACGGTAATGTTCTGTCTCTGGTCCACGATAATGTTCTCTTTCACTTTCACGGTAATGTTCTGTTTCCGTTTCACGGTAATGTTCTGTCTCTAGTCCACGGTAATGTTTTGTTTCTGTTTCACGGTAATGTTCCGTCTCTGGTCCACGATAATGTTCGATTTCACGGTAATGTTCCGTCTCTGGTCCACGATGATGTTCTGTCTCTGGTCCACGGTAATGTTTTGTTTCTGTTTCACGGTAATGTTCCGTCTCTGGTCCACGATAATGTTCGATTTCACGGTAATGTTCCGTCTCTGGTCCACGATAATGTTCCGTCTTTGGTCCACGATAATGTTCTGTTTCTGTTTCACGGTAATGTTCCGTTTCTGGTCCACGATAATTTTGTGTTTCTGTTTCACAGTAATGTTCCGTTTCTGGTACACGATAATGTTATGTTTCTGTTTCACGGTAATGTTCCGTTTCTGGTACACAATAATGTTATGTTTCTGTTTCACGGTAATGTTCCGTTTCTGGTCCACGATAATGTTCTGTTTAGGTTTCACGGTAATGTGCTGTCTCTGGTCCACGATAATGTTCCGTTTCTGGTCCATGATAATGTTCTGTTTTGGTTTCAAGGTAATGTTCTGTCTCTGGTCCACGGTAATGTTCGATCTCTGGTCCACGATAATGTTCGGTTTCACGGTAATGTTCCGTCTCTGGTCCACGATAATGTTCTGTTTCGGTTTCACGGTAATGTTCTTTCTCTGGTCCACGATAATGTTCCGTTTCTGGTCCAAGATAATGTTCTGTTTCTGTTTCACGGCAATGTTCCGTTTCTGCTCCACGATAATGTTGTGTTTCTGTTTCAAGGTAATGTTCCGTTTCTGGTCCACAATAATGTTCGGTTTCACGGTAATGTTCTGTCTCTGGTCCACGGTAATGTTCTGTGTCTGGTCCACGATAATGTTCGGTTTCACGGTAATGTTCCGTCTCTCGTCCACGATAATGTTCTGTCTTTGGTCCACGATAATGTTCTGTGTCTGTTTGACGGTAATGTTCCGTTTCTGGTCCACGATAATTTTGTGTTTCTGTTTCACGGTAATGTTCCGTTTCTGGTCCAAGATAATGTTCTGTTTCCGTTTCACGGTAATGTTCTGTCTCTGGTCCATGATAATGTTCCGTTTCTGGTCCACGATAATGTTCTCTTTCACTTTCACGGTAATGTTCTGTTTCCGTTTCACGGTAATGTTCCGTTTCTGGTCCACGATAATGTTGTGTTTCTGTTTCACGGTAATGTTCCGTTTCTGGTCCACGATAATGTTCTATTTCGGTTTCAAGGTAATGTTCCGTTTCTGGTCCACGATAATGTTCTGTTTTGGTTTCACGGTAATGTTCCGTCTCTGGTCCACGGTAATGTTCCGTCTCTGGTCCACGATAATGTTCTGTTTCTGTTTCACGATAATGTTTTGTTTCTGTTTCACGATAATGTTCCGTTTCTGGTCCACGATAATGTTCCGTTTCGGTTTCACGGTAATGTTCCGTTTCTGGTCCACGATAATGTTCTCTTTCACTTTCACGGTAATGTTCTGTTTCCGTTTCACGGTAATGTTCCGTTTCTGGTCCACGATAATGTTTTGTTTCTGTTTCACGATAATGTTCCGTTTCTGGTCCACGATAATGTTCCGTTTCGGTTTCACGGTAATGTTCCGTTTCTGGTCCACGATAATGTTCTCTTTCACTTTCACGGTAATGTTCTGTTTCCGTTTCACGGTAATGTTCCGTTTCTGGTCCACGATAATGTTGTGTTTCTGTTTCACGGTAATGTTCCGTTTCTGGTCCACGATAATGTTCTATTTCGGTTTCAAGGTAATGTTCCGTTTCTGGTCCACGATAATGTTCTGTTTTGGTTTCACGGTAATGTTCCGTCTCTGGTCCACGGTAATGTTCCGTCTCTGGTCCACGATAATGTTCTGTTTCTGTTTCACGATAATGTTTTGTTTCTGTTTCACGATAATGTTCCGTTTCTGGTCCACGATAATGTTCTGTTTCTGTTTCATGGTAATGTTCCGTTTCTGGTCCATGATAATTTTCTGTTTCACGGTAATGTTCTGTCTCTGGTCCACGCTAATGTTCTGTTTCTGTTTCACGGTAATGTTCCGTTTCTGGTCCACGTTAATGTGGTGTTTCTGTTTCACGGTAATGTTCTGTTTCACGGTAATGTTCTGTCTCTGGTCCACGCTAATGTTCTGTTTCTGTTTCACGGTAATGTTCCGTTTCTGGTCCACGATAATGTTGTGTTTCTGTTTCACGGTAATGTTTCGTTTCTGGTCCACAATAATGTTCTGTTTCGGTTTCACAGTAATGTTCCGTTTCTGGTCCACGATAATGTTCTCTTTCACTTTCACGGTAATGTTCTGTTTCCGTTTCACGGTAATGTTCCGTTTCTGGTCCACGATAATGTTGTGTTTCTGTTTCACGGTAATGTTCCGTTTCTGGTCCACGATAATGTTCTATTTCGGTTTCAAGGTAATGTTCCGTTTCTGGTCCACGATAATGTTCTGTTTTGGTTTCACGGTAATGTTCCGTCTCTGGTCCACGGTAATGTTCCGTCTCTGGTCCACGATAATGTTCTGTTTCTGTTTCACGATAATGTTTTGTTTCTGTTTCACGATAATGTTCCGTTTCTGGTCCACGATAATGTTCCGTTTCGGTTTCACGGTAATGTTCCGTTTCTGGTCCACGATAATGTTCTCTTTCACTTTCACGGTAATGTTCTGTTTCCGTTTCACGGTAATGTTCCGTTTCTGGTCCACGATAATGTTTTGTTTCTGTTTCACGATAATGTTCCGTTTCTGGTCCACGATAATGTTCCGTTTCGGTTTCACGGTAATGTTCCGTTTCTGGTCCACGATAATGTTCTCTTTCACTTTCACGGTAATGTTCTGTTTCCGTTTCACGGTAATGTTCCGTTTCTGGTCCACGATAATGTTCTGTTTTGGTTTCACGGTAATGTTCCGTCTCTGGTCCACGGTAATGTTCCGTCTCTGGTCCACGATAATGTTCTGTTTCTGTTTCACGATAATGTTTTGTTTCTGTTTCACGATAATGTTCCGTTTCTGGTCCACGATAATGTTCTGTTTCTGTTTCATGGTAATGTTCCGTTTCTGGTCCATGATAATTTTCTGTTTCACGGTAATGTTCTGTCTCTGGTCCACGCTAATGTTCTGTTTCTGTTTCACGGTAATGTTCCGTTTCTGGTCCACGTTAATGTGGTGTTTCTGTTTCACGGTAATGTTCTGTTTCACGGTAATGTTCTGTCTCTGGTCCACGCTAATGTTCTGTTTCTGTTTCACGGTAATGTTCCGTTTCTGGTCCACGATAATGTTGTGTTTCTGTTTCACGGTAATGTTTCGTTTCTGGTCCACAATAATGTTCTGTTTCGGTTTCACAGTAATGTTCCGTTTCTGGTCCATGATAATATTCTGTTTCTGTTTCACGGTAATGTTCTGTTTCTGTTTCACGGTAATGTTCCGTTTCTGGTCCATGATAATGTTCCGTCTCTGGTCCACGATAATGTTCTGTCTCTGTTCCATGATAATGTTCGGTCTCTGGTTCACGATAATGTTCTTTTCCTGTTTCACGGTAATGTTCTGTTTCTGTTTAACGGTAATGTTCGGTCTCTGGTCCACAGTAATGTTCTGTCTCTGTTCCATGATAATGTTCGGTTTCACGATAATGTTCCGTTTCTCGTCCACGATAATGTTCTGTTTCGGTTTCACGGTAATGTTCCGTCTCTGGTCCACGGTAATGTTCCGTCTCTGGTCCACGATAATGTTGTGTTTCTGTTTCACGGTAATATTCCGTTTCTGGTCCATGATAATGTTCTGTTTCACGGTAATGTTCTGTCTCTGGTCCATGGTAATGTTCTGTCTCTGGTCCACAGTAATGTTCTGTCTCTGGTCCACGGTAATGTTCTGTCTCTGGTCCACGGTAATGTTCGATCTCTGGTCCACGTTAATGTTCGGTTTCACTGTAATGTTCCGTCTCTGGTCCACGATAATGTTCTATTTCTGTTTCACGGTAATGTTCCGTTTCTGGTCCACGATAATGTTCTGTTTCGGTTTCACGGTAATGTTCTGTCTCTGGTCCACGGTAATGTTCTGTCTCTGGTCCACGATAATGTTCGGTTTCACGGTAATATTCCGTCTTTGGTCCACGATAATGTTCTGTCTCTGGTCCATGATAATGTTCCGTTTCTGGTCCACGATAATATTCTGTTTCGGTTTCACGGTAATGTTCTGTCTCTGGTCCACGGTAATGTTCTGTCTCTGGTCCACGGTAATGTTCTGTTTCTGTTTCACGGTAATGTTCCGTTTCTGGTCCACGATAATGTTCTGTTTCTGTTTCAAGGTAATGTTCCATTTCTGGTCCACGATAATGTTGTGTTTCTGTTTCACGGTAATGTTCCGTCTCTGGTCCACGATAATGTTCTGTTTCACGATAATGTTCCGTTTCTGGTCCACAATAATGTTCTGTTTAGGTTTCACGGTAATGTTCTGTCTCTGGTCCACGGTAATGTTCTGTCTCTGGTCCACGGTAATGTTCGATTTCAAGGTAAATTTCGGTCTCTGGTCCATAGTAATGTTCTGTCTCTGGTCCACGATAATGTTCTGTCTCTGGTCCACGGTAATGTTCTGTTTCTGGTCCACGATAATGTTCTGTCTCTGGTACATGATAATGTTCCGTTTCTGGTCCACGATAATATTCTGTTTCGGTTTCAAGGTAATGTTCTGTCTCTGGTCCACGGTAATGTTCTGTTTCTGTTTCACGGTAATGTTCCGTTTCTGGTCCATGATAATGTTCTGTTTCACGGTAATGTTCTGTCTCTGGTCCATGGTAATGTAATGTCTCTGGTCCAGGGTAATGTTCGGTTTCAAGGTAAATTTCGGTCTCTGGTCCACAGTAATGTTCTGTCTCTGGTCCACGGTAATGTTCTGTCTCTGGTCCACGGTAATGTTCTGTCTCTGGTCCACGGTAATATTCTGTCTCTTGTCCACGGTAATGTTGTGTCTCTGGTTCATGGTAATGTTCGATCTCTGGTCCACGATAATGTTCGGTTTCACGGTAATGTTCCGTCTCTGGTCCACGATAATGTTCTGTTTCTGTATCACGGTAATGTTCCGTTTCTGGTCCACGATAATTTTGTGTTTCTGTTTCACGGTAATGTTCCGTTTCTGGTCCACAATAATGTTCGGTTTCACGGTAATGTTCCGTCTCTGGTCCACGATAATGTTCCGTCTTTGGTCCACGATAATGTTCTGTGTCTGTTTGACGGTAATGTTCCGTTTCTGGTCCACGATAATTTTGTGTTTCTGTTTCACGGTAATGTTCCGTTTCTGGTCCACGATAATGTTCTGTTTCCGTTTCACGGTAATGTTCTGTCTCTGGTCCACGATAATGTTCTCTTTCACTTTCACGGTAATGTTCTGTTTCCGTTTCACGGTAATGTTCTGTCTCTGGTCCACGGTAATGTTTTGTTTCTGTTTCACGGTAATGTTCCGTCTCTGGTCCACGATAATGTTCGATTTCACGGTAATGTTCCGTCTCTGGTCCACGATAATGTTCCGTCTTTGGTCCACGATAATGTTCTGTTTCTGTTTCACGGTAATGTTCCGTTTCTGGTCCACGATAATTTTGTGTTTCTGTTTCACAGTAATGTTCCGTTTCTGGTACACGATAATGTTATGTTTCTGTTTCACGGTAATGTTCCGTTTCTGGTACACAATAATGTTATGTTTCTGTTTCACGGTAATGTTCCGTTTCTGGTCCACGATAATGTTCTGTTTAGGTTTCACGGTAATGTGCTGTCTCTGGTCCACGATAATGTTCCGTTTCTGGTCCATGATAATGTTCTGTTTTGGTTTCAAGGTAATGTTCTGTCTCTGGTCCACGGTAATGTTCGATCTCTGGTCTACGATAATGTTCGGTTTCACGGTAATGTTCCGTCTCTGGTCCACGATAATGTTCTGTTTCGGTTTCACGGTAATGTTCTTTCTCTGGTCCACGATAATGTTCCGTTTCTGGTCCAAGATAATGTTCTGTTTCTGTTTCACGGCAATGTTCCGTTTCTGGTCCACGATAATGTTGTGTTTCTGTTTCACGGTAATGTTCCGTTTCTGGTCCACAATAATGTTCGGTTTCACGGTAATGTTCTGTCTCTGGTCCACGGTAATGTTCTGTGTCTGGTCCACGATAATGTTCGGTTTCACGGTAATGTTCCGTCTCTGGTCCACGATAATGTTCCGTCTCTGGTCCACGATAATGTTCCGTTTCTGGTCCATGATAATTTTGTGTTTCTGTTTCACGGTAATGTTCCGTTTCTGGTCCAAGATAATGTTCTGTTTCCGTTTCACGGTAATGTTCTGTCTCTGGTCCATGATAATGTTCCGTTTCTGGTCCACGATAATGTTCTCTTTCACTTTCACGGTAATGTTCTGTTTCCGTTTCACGGTAATGTTCCGTTTCTGGTCCACGATAATGTTGTGTTTCTTTTTCACGGTAATGTTCCGTTTCTGTTTCACGGTAATGTTCCGTTTCTGGTCCACGATAATGTTCCGTCTCTGGTCCACGATAATGTTCTGTCTCTGGTCCACGATAATGTTCTGTCTCTGGTCCACGATAATGTTCTGTCTCTGGTCCACGATAATGTTCTGTCTCTGGTTCACGGTAATGTTCTGTTTCTGGTCCACGATAATGTTCTGTCTCTGGTACATGATAATGTTCCGTTTCTGGTCAACGATAATATTCTGTTTCGGTTTCAAGGTAATGTTCTGTCTCTGGTCCACGGTAATGTTCTGTTTCTGTTTCACGGTAATGTTCCGTTTATGGTCCATGATAATGTTCTGTTTCACGGTAATGTTCTGTCTCTGGTCCATGGTAATGTTCTGTCTCTGGTCCAGGGTAATGTTCGGTTTCAAGGTAAATTTCGGTCTCTGGTCCACAGTAATGTTCTGTCTCTGGTCCACGGTAATGTTCTGTCTCTGGTCCACGGTAATGTTCTGTCTCTGGTCCACGGTAATATTCTGTCTCTTGTCCACGGTAATGTTGTGTCTCTGGTTCATGGTAATGTTCGATCTCTGGTCCACGATAATGTTCGGTTTCACGGTAATGTTCCGTCTCTGGTCCACGATAATGTTCTGTTTCTGTATCACGGTAATGTTCCGTTTCTGGTCCACGATAATTTTGTGTTTCTGTTTCACGGTAATGTTCCGTTTCTGGTCCACAATAATGTTCGGTTTCACGGTAATGTTCCGTCTCTGGTCCACGATAATGTTCCGTCTTTGGTCCATGATAATGTTCTGTGTCTGTTTGACGGTAATGTTCCGTTTCTGGTCCACGATAATTTTGTGTTTCTGTTTCACGGTAATGTTCCGTTTCTGGTCCACGATAATGTTCTGTTTCCGTTTCACGGTAATGTTCTGTCTCTGGTCCACGATAATGTTCTCTTTCACTTTCACGGTAATGTTCTGTTTCCGTTTCACGGTAATGTTCTGTCTCTAGTCCACGGTAATGTTTTGTTTCTGTTTCACGGTAATGTTCCGTCTCTGGTCCACGATAATGTTCGATTTCACGGTAATGTTCCGTCTCTGGTCCACGATGATGTTCTGTCTCTGGTCCACGGTAATGTTTTGTTTCTGTTTCACGGTAATGTTCCGTCTCTGGTCCACGATAATGTTCGATTTCACGGTAATGTTCCGTCTCTGGTCCACGATAATGTTCCGTCTTTGGTCCACGATAATGTTCTGTTTCTGTTTCACGGTAATGTTCCGTTTCTGGTCCACGATAATTTTGTGTTTCTGTTTCACAGTAATGTTCCGTTTCTGGTACACGATAATGTTATGTTTCTGTTTCACGGTAATGTTCCGTTTCTGGTACACAATAATGTTATGTTTCTGTTTCACGGTAATGTTCCGTTTCTGGTCCACGATAATGTTCTGTTTAGGTTTCACGGTAATGTGCTGTCTCTGGTCCACGATAATGTTCCGTTTCTGGTCCATGATAATGTTCTGTTTTGGTTTCAAGGTAATGTTCTGTCTCTGGTCCACGGTAATGTTCGATCTCTGGTCCACGATAATGTTCGGTTTCACGGTAATGTTCCGTCTCTGGTCCACGATAATGTTCTGTTTCGGTTTCACGGTAATGTTCTTTCTCTGGTCCACGATAATGTTCCGTTTCTGGTCCAAGATAATGTTCTGTTTCTGTTTCACGGCAATGTTCCGTTTCTGGTCCACGATAATGTTGTGTTTCTGTTTCACGGTAATGTTCCGTTTCTGGTCCACAATAATGTTCGGTTTCACGGTAATGTTCTGTCTCTGGTCCACGGTAATGTTCTGTGTCTGGTCCACGATAATGTTCGGTTTCACGGTAATGTTCCGTCTCTCGTCCACGATAATGTTCCGTCTTTGGTCCACGATAATGTTCTGTGTCTGTTTGACGGTAATGTTCCGTTTCTGGTCCACGATAATTTTGTGTTTCTGTTTCACGGTAATGTTCCGTTTCTGGTCCAAGATAATGTTCTGTTTCCGTTTCACGGTAATGTTCTGTCTCTGGTCCATGATAATGTTCCGTTTCTGGTCCACGATAATGTTCTCTTTCACTTTCACGGTAATGTTCTGTTTCCGTTTCACGGTAATGTTCCGTTTCTGGTCCACGATAATGTTGTGTTTCTGTTTCACGGTAATGTTCCGTTTCTGGTCCACGATAATGTTCTATTTCGGTTTCAAGGTAATGTTCCGTTTCTGGTCCACGATAATGTTCTGTTTTGGTTTCACGGTAATGTTCCGTCTCTGGTCCACGGTAATGTTCCGTCTCTGGTCCACGATAATGTTCTGTTTCTGTTTCACGATAATGTTTTGTTTCTGTTTCACGATAATGTTCCGTTTCTGGTCCACGATAATGTTCCGTTTCGGTTTCACCGTAATGTTCCGTTTCTGGTCCACGATAATGTTCTCTTTCACTTTCACGGTAATGTTCTTTTTCCGTTTCACGGTAATGTTCCGTTTCTGGTCCACGATAATGTTTTGTTTCTGTTTCACGATAATGTTCCGTTTCTGGTCCACGATAATGTTCCGTTTCGGTTTCACGGTAATGTTCCGTTTCTGGTCCACGATAATGTTCTCTTTCACTTTCACGGTAATGTTCTGTTTCCGTTTCACGGTAATGTTCCGTTTCTGGTCCACGATAATGTTGTGTTTCTGTTTCACGGTAATGTTCCGTTTCTGGTCCACGATAATGTTCTATTTCGGTTTCAAGGTAATGTTCCGTTTCTGGTCCACGATAATGTTCTGTTTTGGTTTCACGGTAATGTTCCGTCTCTGGTCCACGGTAATGTTCCGTCTCTGGTCCACGATAATGTTCTGTTTCTGTTTCACGATAATGTTTTGTTTCTGTTTCACGATAATGTTCCGTTTCTGGTCCACGATAATGTTCTGTTTCTGTTTCATGGTAATGTTCCGTTTCTGGTCCATGATAATTTTCTGTTTCACGGTAATGTTCTGTCTCTGGTCCACGCTAATGTTCTGTTTCTGTTTCACGGTAATGTTCCGTTTCTGGTCCACGTTAATGTGGTGTTTCTGTTTCACGGTAATGTTCTGTTTCACGGTAATGTTCTGTCTCTGGTCCACGCTAATGTTCTGTTTCTGTTTCTCGGTAATGTTCCGTTTCTGGTCCACGATAATGTTGTGTTTCTGTTTCACGGTAATGTTTCGTTTCTGGTCCACAATAATGTTCTGTTTCGGTTTCACAGTAATGTTCCGTTTCTGGTCCACGATAATGTTCTCTTTCACTTTCACGGTAATGTTCTGTTTCCGTTTCACGGTAATGTTCCGTTTCTGGTCCACGATAATGTTGTGTTTCTGTTTCACGGTAATGTTCCGTTTCTGGTCCACGATAATGTTCTATTTCGGTTTCGAGGTAATGTTCCGTTTCTGGTCCACGATAATGTTCTGTTTTGGTTTCACGGTAATGTTCCGTCTCTGGTCCACGGTAATGTTCCGTCTCTGGTCCACGATAATGTTCTGTTTCTGTTTCACGATAATGTTTTGTTTCTGTTTCACGATAATGTTCCGTTTCTGGTCCACGATAATGTTCCGTTTCGGTTTCACGGTAATGTTCCGTTTCTGGTCCACGATAATGTTCTCTTTCACTTTCACGGTAATGTTCTGTTTCCGTTTCACGGTAATGTTCCGTTTCTGGTCCACGATAATGTTTTGTTTCTGTTTCACGATAATGTTCCGTTTCTGGTCCACGATAATGTTCCGTTTCGGTTTCACGGTAATGTTCCGTTTCTGGTCCACGATAATGTTCTCTTTCACTTTCACGGTAATGTTCTGTTTCCGTTTCACGGTAATGTTCCGTTTCTGGTCCACGATAATGTTGTGTTTCTGTTTCACGGTAATGTTCCGTTTCTGGTCCACGATAATGTTCTATTTCGGTTTCAAGGTAATGTTCCGTTTCTGGTCCACGATAATGTTCTGTTTTGGTTTCACGGTAATGTTCCGTCTCTGGTCCACGGTAATGTTCCGTCTCTGGTCCACGATAATGTTCTGTTTCTGTTTCACGATAATGTTTTGTTTCTGTTTCACGATAATGTTCCGTTTCTGGTCCACGATAATGTTCTGTTTCTGTTTCATGGTAATGTTCCGTTTCTGGTCCATGATAATTTTCTGTTTCACGGTAATGTTCTGTCTCTGGTCCACGCTAATGTTCTGTTTCTGTTTCACGGTAATGTTCCGTTTCTGGTCCACGTTAATGTGGTGTTTCTGTTTCACGGTAATGTTCTGTTTCACGGTAATGTTCTGTCTCTGGTCCACGCTAATGTTCTGTTTCTGTTTCACGGTAATGTTCCGTTTCTGGTCCACGATAATGTTGTGTTTCTGTTTCACGGTAATGTTTCGTTTCTGGTCCACAATAATGTTCTGTTTCGGTTTCACAGTAATGTTCCGTTTCTGGTCCATGATAATATTCTGTTTCTGTTTCACGGTAATGTTCTGTTTCTGTTTCACGGTAATGTTCCGTTTCTGGTCCATGATAATGTTCCGTCTCTGGTCCACGATAATGTTCTGTCTCTGTTCCATGATAATGTTCGGTCTCTGGTTCACGATAATGTTCTTTTCCTGTTTCACGGTAATGTTCTGTTTCTGTTTAACGGTAATGTTCGGTCTCTGGTCCACAGTAATGTTCTGTCTCTGTTCCATGATAATGTTCGGTTTCACGATAATGTTCCGTTTCTCGTCCACGATAATGTTCTGTTTCGGTTTCACGGTAATGTTCCGTCTCTGGTCCACGGTAATGTTCCGTCTCTGGTCCACGATAATGTTGTGTTTCTGTTTCACGGTAATATTCCGTTTCTGGTCCATGATAATGTTCTGTTTCACGGTAATGTTCTGTCTCTGGTCCATGGTAATGTTCTGTCTCTGGTCCACGGTAATGTTCTGTCTCTGGTCCACGGTAATGTTCTGTCTCTGGTCCACGGTAATATTCGATCTCTGGTCCACGTTAATGTTCGGTTTCACGGTAATGTTCCGTCTCTGGTCCACGATAATGTTCTATTTCTGTTTCACGGTAATGTTCCGTTTCTGGTCCACGATAATGTTCTGTTTCGGTTTCACGGTAATGTTCTGTCTCTGGTCCACGGTAATGTTCTGTCTCTGGTCCACGATAATGTTCGGTTTCACGGTAATATTCCGTCTTTGGTCCACGATAATGTTCTGTCTCTGGTCCATGATAATGTTCCGTTTCTGGTCCACGATAATATTCTGTTTCGGTTTCACGGTAATGTTCTGTCTCTGGTCCACGGTAATGTTCTGTCTCTGGTCCACGGTAATGTTCTGTTTCTGTTTCACGGTAATGTTCCGTTTCTGGTCCACGATAATGTTCTGTTTCTGTTTCAAGGTAATGTTCCGTTTCTGGTCCACGATAATGTTGTGTTTCTGTTTCACGGTAATGTTCCGTCTCTGGTCCACGATAATGTTCTGTTTCACGATAATGTTCCGTTTCTGGTCCACAATAATGTTCTGTTTAGGTTTCACGGTAATGTTCTGTCTCTGGTCCACGGTAATGTTCTGTCTCTGGTCCACGGTAATGTTCGATTTCAAGGTAAATTTCG
The DNA here is from genome assembly GCF_036924035.1 of Leuresthes tenuis. Taxonomy (NCBI): domain Eukaryota; kingdom Metazoa; phylum Chordata; class Actinopteri; order Atheriniformes; family Atherinopsidae; genus Leuresthes; species Leuresthes tenuis. The sequence goes on from NW_027325389.1 coordinate 39,671, forward strand.
GTCTCTGGTCCATAGTAATGTTCTGTCTCTGGTGCACGATAATGTTCTGTCTCTGGTCCACGGTAATGTTCTGTTTCTGGTCCACGATAATGTTCTGTCTCTGGTACATGATAATGTTCCGTTTCTGGTCCACGATAATATTCTGTTTCGGTTTCAAGGTAATGTTCTGTCTCTGGTCCACGGTAATGTTCTGTTTCTGTTTCACGGTAATGTTCCGTTTCTGGTCCATGATAATGTTCTGTTTCACGGTAATGTTCTGTCTCTGGTCCATGGTAATGTTCTGTCTCTGGTCCAGGGTAATGTTCGGTTTCAAGGTAAATTTCGGTCTCTGGTCCACAGTAATGTTCTGTCTCTGGTCCACGGTAATGTTCTGTCTCTGGTCCACGGTAATGTTCTGTCTCTGGTCCACGGTAATATTCTGTCTCTTGTCCACGGTAATGTTGTGTCTCTGGTTCATGGTAATGTTCGATCTCTGGTCCACGATAATGTTCGGTTTCACGGTAATGTTCCGTCTCTGGTCCACGATAATGTTCTGTTTCTGTATCACGGTAATGTTCCGTTTCTGGTCCACGATAATTTTGTGTTTCTGTTTCACGGTAATGTTCCGTTTCTGGTCCACAATAATGTTCGGTTTCACGGTAATGTTCCGTCTCTGGTCCACGATAATGTTCCGTCTTTGGTCCACGATAATGTTCTGTGTCTGTTTGACGGTAATGTTCCGTTTCTGGTCCACGATAAATTTGTGTTTCTGTTTCACGGTAATGTTCCGTTTCTGTTTCACGGTAATGTTCCGTTTCTGGTCCACGATAATGTTCTGTTTCCGTTTCACGGTAATGTTCTGTCTCTGGTCCACGATAATGTTCTCTTTCACTTTCACGGTAATGTTCTGTTTCCGTTTCACGGTAATGTTCTGTCTCTGGTCCACGGTAATGTTTTGTTTCTGTTTCACGGTAATGTTCCGTCTCTGGTCCACGATAATGTTCGATTTCACGGTAATGTTCCGTCTCTGGTCCACGATAATGTTCCGTCTTTGGTCCACGATAATGTTCTGTTTCTGTTTCACGGTAATGTTCCGTTTCTGGTCCACGATAATTTTGTGTTTCTGTTTCACAGTAATGTTCCGTTTCTGGTACACGATAATGTTATGTTTCTGTTTCACGGTAATGTTCCGTTTCTGGTACACAATAATGTTATGTTTCTGTTTCACGGTAATGTTCCGTTTCTGGTCCACGATAATGTTCTGTTTAGGTTTCACGGTAATGTGCTGTCTCTGGTCCACGATAATGTTCCGTTTCTGGTCCATGATAATGTTCTGTTTTGGTTTCAAGGTAATGTTCTGTCTCTGGTCCACGGTAATGTTCGATCTCTGGTCCACGATAATGTTCGGTTTCACGGTAATGTTCCGTCTCTGGTCCACGATAATGTTCTGTTTCGGTTTCACGGTAATGTTCTTTCTCTGGTCCACGATAATGTTCCGTTTCTGGTCCAAGATAATGTTCTGTTTCTGTTTCACGGCAATGTTCCGTTTCTGGTCCACGATAATGTTGTGTTTCTGTTTCACGGTAATGTTCCGTTTCTGGTCCACAATAATGTTCGGTTTCACGGTAATGTTCTGTCTCTGGTCCACGGTAATGTTCTGTGTCTGGTCCACGATAATGTTCGGTTTCACGGTAATGTTCCGTCTCTGGTCCACGATAATGTTCCGTCTTTGGTCCACGATAATGTTCTGTGTCTGTTTGACGGTAATGTTCCGTTTCTGGTCCACGATAATTTTGTGTTTCTGTTTCACGGTAATGTTCCGTTTCTGGTCCAAGATAATGTTCTGTTTCCGTTTCACGGTAATGTTCTGTCTCTGGTCCATGATAATGTTCCGTTTCTGGTCCACGATAATGTTCTCTTTCACTTTCACGGTAATGTTCTGTTTCCGTTTCACGGTAATGTTCCGTTTCTGGTCCACGATAATGTTGTGTTTCTGTTTCACGGTAATGTTCCGTTTCTGGTCCACGATAATGTTCTATTTCGGTTTCAAGGTAATGTTCCGTTTCTGGTCCACGATAATGTTCTGTTTTGGTTTCACGGTAATGTTCCGTCTCTGGTCCACGGTAATGTTCCGTCTCTGGTCCACGATAATGTTCTGTTTCTGTTTCACGATAATGTTTTGTTTCTGTTTCACGATAATGTTCCGTTTCTGGTCCATGATAATGTTCCGTTTCGGTTTCACGGTAATGTTCCGTTTCTGGTCCACGATAATGTTCTCTTTCACTTTCACGGTAATGTTCTGTTTCCGTTTCATGGTAATGTTCCGTTTCTGGTCCACGATAATGTTTTGTTTCTGTCTCACGATAATGTTCCGTTTCTGGTCCACGATAATGTTCCGTTTCGGTTTCACGGTAATGTTCCGTTTCTGGTCCACGATAATGTTCTCTTTCACTTTCACGGTAATGTTCTGTTTCCGTTTCACGGTAATGTTCCGTTTCTGGTCCACGATAATGTTGTGTTTCTGTTTCACGGTAATGTTCCGTTTCTGGTCCACGATAATGTTCTATTTCGGTTTCAAGGTAATGTTCCGTTTCTGGTCCACGATAATGTTCTGTTTTGGTTTCACGGTAATGTTCCGTCTCTGGTCCACGGTAATGTTCCGTCTCTGGTCCACGATAATGTTCTGTTTCTGTTTCACGATAATGTTTTGTTTCTGTTTCACGATAATGTTCCGTTTCTGGTCCACGATAATGTTCCGTTTCGGTTTCACGGTAATGTTCCGTTTCTGGTCCACGATAATGTTCTGTTTCGGTTTCACGGTAATGTTCCGTCTCTGGTTCACGGTAATGTTCCGTCTCTGGTCCACGATAATGTTCTGTTTCTGTTTCATGGTAATGTTCCGTTTCTGGTCCATGATAATTTTCTGTTTCACGGTAATGTTCTGTCTCTGGTCCACGCTAATGTTCTGTTTCTGTTTCACGGTAATGTTCCGTTTCTGGTCCACGTTAATGTGGTGTTTCTGTTTCACGGTAATGTTCTGTCTCTGGTCCACGCTAATGTTCTGTTTCTGTTTCACGGTAATGTTCCGTTTCTGGTCCACGATAATGTTGTGTTTCTGTTTCACGGTAATGTTTCGTTTCTGGTCCACAATAATGTTCTGTTTCGGTTTCACAGTAATGTTCCGTTTCTGGTCCATGATAATATTCTGTTTCTGTTTCACGGTAATGTTCTGTTTCTGTTTCACGGTAATGTTCCGTTTCTGGTCCACAATAATTTTGTGTTTCTGTTTCACAGTAATGTTCCGTTTCTGGTCCACGATAATGTTCTGTTTCTGTTTCATGGTAATGTTCCGTTTCTGGTCCATGATAATTTTCTGTTTCACGGTAATGTTCTGTCTCTGGTCCACGCTAATGTTCTGTTTCTGTTTCACGGTAATGTTCCGTTTCTGGTCCACGTTAATGTGGTGTTTCTGTTTCACGGTAATGTTCTGTTTCACGGTAATGTTCTGTCTCTGGTCCACGCTAATGTTCTGTTTCTGTTTCACGGTAATGTTCCGTTTCTGGTCCACGATAATGTTGTGTTTCTGTTTCACGGTAATGTTTCGTTTCTGGTCCACAATAATGTTCTGTTTCGGTTTCACAGTAATGTTCCGTTTCTGGTCCATGATAATATTCTGTTTCTGTTTCACGGTAATGTTCTGTTTCACGGTAATGTTCCGTTTCTGGTCCATGATAATGTTCCGTCTCTGGTCCACGATAATGTTCTGTCTCTGTTCCATGATAATGTTCGGTCTCTGGTTCACGATAATGTTCTTTTCCTGTTTCACGGTAATGTTCTGTTTCTGTTTAACGGTAATGTTCGGTCTCTGGTCCACAGTAATGTTCTGTCTCTGTTCCATGATAATGTTCGGTTTCACGATAATGTTCCGTTTCTCGTCCACGATAATGTTCTGTTTCGGTTTCACGGTAATGTTCCGTCTCTGGTCCACGGTAATGTTCCGTCTCTGGTCCACGATAATGTTGTGTTTCTGTTTCACGGTAATATTCCGTTTCTGGTCCATGATAATGTTCTGTTTCACGGTAATGTTCTGTCTCTGGTCCATGGTAATGTTCTGTCTCTGGTCCACGGTAATGTTCTGTCTCTGGTCCACGGTAATGTTCTGTCTCTGGTCCACGGTAATGTTCGATCTCTGGTCCACGTTAATGTTCGGTTTCACGGTAATGTTCCGTCTCTGGTCCACGATAATGTTCTATTTCTGTTTCACGGTAATGTTCCGTTTCTGGTCCACGATAATGTTCTGTTTCGGTTTCACGGTAATGTTCTGTCTCTGGTCCACGGTAATGTTCTGTCTCTGGTCCACGATAATGTTCGGTTTCACGGTAATATTCCGTCTTTGGTCCACGATAATGTTCTGTCTCTGGTCCACGGTAATGTTTTGTTTCTGTTTCACGGTAATGTTCCGTCTCTGGTCCACGATAATGTTCGATTTCACGGTAATGTTCCGTCTCTGGTCCACGATAATGTTCCGTCTTTGGTCCACGATAATGTTCTGTTTCTGTTTCACGGTAATGTTCCGTTTCTGGTCCACGATAATTTTGTGTTTCTGTTTCACAGTAATGTTCCGTTTCTGGTACACGATAATGTTATGTTTCTGTTTCACGGTAATGTTCCGTTTCTGGTACACAATAATGTTATGTTTCTGTTTCACGGTAATGTTCCGTTTCTGGTCCACGATAATGTTCTGTTTAGGTTTCACGGTAATGTGCTGTCTCTGGTCCACGATAATGTTCCGTTTCTGGTCCATGATAATGTTCTGTTTTGGTTTCAAGGTAATGTTCTGTCTCTGGTCCACGGTAATGTTCGATCTCTGGTCCACGATAATGTTCGGTTTCACGGTAATGTTCCGTCTCTGGTCCACGATAATGTTCTGTTTCGGTTTCACGGTAATGTTCTTTCTCTGGTCCACGATAATGTTCCGTTTCTGGTCCAAGATAATGTTCTGTTTCTGTTTCACGGCAATGTTCCGTTTCTGGTCCACGATAATGTTGTGTTTCTGTTTCACGGTAATGTTCCGTTTCTGGTCCACAATAATGTTCGGTTTCACGGTAATGTTCTGTCTCTGGTCCACGGTAATGTTCTGTGTCTGGTCCACGATAATGTTCGGTTTCACGGTAATGTTCCGTCTCTGGTCCACGATAATGTTCCGTCTTTGGTCCACGATAATGTTCTGTGTCTGTTTGACGGTAATGTTCCGTTTCTGGTCCACGATAATTTTGTGTTTCTGTTTCACGGTAATGTTCCGTTTCTGGTCCAAGATAATGTTCTGTTTCCGTTTCACGGTAATGTTCTGTCTCTGGTCCATGATAATGTTCCGTTTCTGGTCCACGATAATGTTCTCTTTCACTTTCACGGTAATGTTCTGTTTCCGTTTCACGGTAATGTTCCGTTTCTGGTCCACGATAATGTTGTGTTTCTGTTTCACGGTAATGTTCCGTTTCTGGTCCACGATAATGTTCTATTTCGGTTTCAAGGTAATGTTCCGTTTCTGGTCCACGATAATGTTCTGTTTTGGTTTCACGGTAATGTTCCGTCTCTGGTCCACGGTAATGTTCCGTCTCTGGTCCACGATAATGTTCTGTTTCTGTTTCACGATAATGTTTTGTTTCTGTTTCACGATAATGTTCCGTTTCTGGTCCATGATAATGTTCCGTTTCGGTTTCACGGTAATGTTCCGTTTCTGGTCCACGATAATGTTCTCTTTCACTTTCACGGTAATGTTCTGTTTCCGTTTCATGGTAATGTTCCGTTTCTGGTCCACGATAATGTTTTGTTTCTGTCTCACGATAATGTTCCGTTTCTGGTCCACGATAATGTTCCGTTTCGGTTTCACGGTAATGTTCCGTTTCTGGTCCACGATAATGTTCTCTTTCACTTTCACGGTAATGTTCTGTTTCCGTTTCACGGTAATGTTCCGTTTCTGGTCCACGATAATGTTGTGTTTCTGTTTCACGGTAATGTTCCGTTTCTGGTCCACGATAATGTTCTATTTCGGTTTCAAGGTAATGTTCCGTTTCTGGTCCACGATAATGTTCTGTTTTGGTTTCACGGTAATGTTCCGTCTCTGGTCCACGGTAATGTTCCGTCTCTGGTCCACGATAATGTTCTGTTTCTGTTTCACGATAATGTTTTGTTTCTGTTTCACGATAATGTTCCGTTTCTGGTCCACGATAATGTTCCGTTTCGGTTTCACGGTAATGTTCCGTTTCTGGTCCACGATAATGTTCTGTTTCGGTTTCACGGTAATGTTCCGTCTCTGGTTCACGGTAATGTTCCGTCTCTGGTCCACGATAATGTTCTGTTTCTGTTTCATGGTAATGTTCCGTTTCTGGTCCATGATAATTTTCTGTTTCACGGTAATGTTCTGTCTCTGGTCCACGCTAATGTTCTGTTTCTGTTTCACGGTAATGTTCCGTTTCTGGTCCACGTTAATGTGGTGTTTCTGTTTCACGGTAATGTTCTGTTTCACGGTAATGTTCTGTCTCTGGTCCACGCTAATGTTCTGTTTCTGTTTCACGGTAATGTTCCGTTTCTGGTCCACGATAATGTTGTGTTTCTGTTTCACGGTAATGTTTCGTTTCTGGTCCACAATAATGTTCTGTTTCGGTTTCACAGTAATGTTCCGTTTCTGGTCCATGATAATATTCTGTTTCTGTTTCACGGTAATGTTCTGTTTCTGTTTCACGGTAATGTTCCGTTTCTGGTCCACAATAATTTTGTGTTTCTGTTTCACAGTAATGTTCCGTTTCTGGTCCACGATAATGTTCTGTTTCTGTTTCATGGTAATGTTCCGTTTCTGGTCCATGATAATTTTCTGTTTCACGGTAATGTTCTGTCTCTGGTCCACGCTAATGTTCTGTTTCTGTTTCACGGTAATGTTCCGTTTCTGGTCCACGTTAATGTGGTGTTTCTGTTTCACGGTAATGTTCTGTTTCACGGTAATGTTCTGTCTCTGGTCCACGCTAATGTTCTGTTTCTGTTTCACGGTAATGTTCCGTTTCTGGTCCACGATAATGTTGTGTTTCTGTTTCACGGTAATGTTTCGTTTCTGGTCCACAATAATGTTCTGTTTCGGTTTCACAGTAATGTTCCGTTTCTGGTCCATGATAATATTCTGTTTCTGTTTCACGGTAATGTTCTGTTTCTGTTTCACGGTAATGTTCCGTTTCTGGTCCATGATAATGTTCCGTCTCTGGTCCACGATAATGTTCTGTCTCTGTTCCATGATAATGTTCGGTCTCTGGTTCACGATAATGTTCTTTTCCTGTTTCACGGTAATGTTCTGTTTCTGTTTAACGGTAATGTTCGGTCTCTGGTCCACAGTAATGTTCTGTCTCTGTTCCATGATAATGTTCGGTTTCACGATAATGTTCCGTTTCTCGTCCACGATAATGTTCTGTTTCGGTTTCACGGTAATGTTCCGTCTCTGGTCCACGGTAATGTTCCGTCTCTGGTCCACGATAATGTTGTGTTTCTGTTTCACGGTAATATTCCGTTTCTGGTCCATGATAATGTTCTGTTTCACGGTAATGTTCTGTCTCTGGTCCATGGTAATGTTCTGTCTCTGGTCCACGGTAATGTTCTGTCTCTGGTCCACGGTAATGTTCTGTCTCTGGTCCACGGTAATGTTCGATCTCTGGTCCACGTTAATGTTCGGTTTCACGGTAATGTTCCGTCTCTGGTCCACGATAATGTTCTATTTCTGTTTCACGGTAATGTTCCGTTTCTGGTCCACGATAATGTTCTGTTTCGGTTTCACGGTAATGTTCTGTCTCTGGTCCACGGTAATGTTCTGTCTCTGGTCCACGATAATGTTCGGTTTCACGTTAATATTCCGTCTTAGGTCCACGATAATGTTCTGTCTCTGGTCCACGGTAATGTTCTGTTTCTGGTCCACGATAATGTTCTGTCTCTGGTACATGATAATGTTCCGTTTCTGGTCCACGATAATATTCTGTTTCGGTTTCACGGTAATGTTCTGTCTCTGGTCCACGGTAATGTTCTGTCTCTGGTCCACGGTAATGTTCTGTTTCTGTTTCACGGTAATGTTCCGTTTCTGGTCCACGATAATGTTCTGTTTCTGTTTCAAGGTAATGTTCTGTTTCTGGTCCACGATAATGTTGTGTTTCTGTTTCACGGTAATGTTCCGTCTCTGGTCCACGATAATGTTCTGTTTCACGATAATGTTCCGTTTCTGGTCCACAATAATGTTCTGTTTAGGTTTCACGGTAATGTTCTGTCTCTGGTCCACGGTAATGTTCTGTCTCTGGTCCACGGTAATGTTCGATTTCAAGGTAAATTTCGGTCTCTGGTCCATAGTAATGTTCTGTCTCTGGTCCACGATAATGTTCTGTCTCTGGTCCACGGTAATGTTCTGTTTCTGGTCCACGATAATGTTCTGTCTCTGGTACATGATAATGTTCCGTTTCTGGTCCACGATAATATTCTGTTTCGGTTTCAAGGTAATGTTCTGTCTCTGGTCCACGGTAATGTTCTGTTTCTGTTTCACGGTAATGTTCCGTTTCTGGTCCATGATAATGTTCTGTTTCACGGTAATGTTCTGTCTCTGGTCCATGGTAATGTTCTGTCTCTGGTCCAGGGTAATGTTCGGTTTCAAGGTAAATTTCGGTCTCTGGTCCACAGTAATGTTCTGTCTCTGGTCCACGGTAATGTTCTGTCTCTGGTCCACGGTAATGTTCTGTCTCTGGTCCACGGTAATATTCTGTCTCTTGTCCACGGTAATGTTGTGTCTCTGGTTCATGGTAATGTTCGATCTCTGGTCCACGATAATGTTCGGTTTCACGGTAATGTTCCGTCTCTGGTCCACGATAATGTTCGGTTTCTGTATCACGGTAATGTTCCGTTTCTGGTCCACGATAATTTTGTGTTTCTGTTTCACGGTAATGTTCCGTTTCTGGTCCACAATAATGTTCGGTTTCACGGTAATGTTCCGTCTCTGGTCCACGATAATGTTCCGTCTTTGGTCCACGATAATGTTCTGTGTCTGTTTGACGGTAATGTTCCGGTTCTGGTCCACGATAATTTTGTGTTTCTGTTTCACGGTAATGTTCCGTTTCTGGTCCACGATAATGTTCTGTTTCCGTTTCACGGTAATGTTCTGTCTCTGGTCCACGATAATGTTGTGTCTCTGGTTCATGGTAATGTTCGATCTCTGGTCCACGATAATGTTCGGTTTCACGGTAATGTTCCGTCTCTGGTCCACGATAATGTTCGGTTTCTGTATCACGGTAATGTTCCGTTTCTGGTCCACGATAATTTTGTGTTTCTGTTTCACGGTAATGTTCCGTTTCTGGTCCACAATAATGTTCGGTTTCACGGTAATGTTCCGTCTCTGGTCCACGATAATGTTCCGTCTTTGGTCCACGATAATGTTCTGTGTCTGTTTGACGGTAATGTTCCGTTTCTGGTCCACGATAATTTTGTGTTTCTGTTTCACGGTAATGTTCCGTTTCTGGTCCACGATAATGTTCTGTTTCCGTTTCACGGTAATGTTCTGTCTCTGGTCCACGATAATGTTCTCTTTCACTTTCACGGTAATGTTCTGTTTCCGTTTCACGGTAATGTTCTGTCTCTGGTCCACGGTAATGTTTTGTTTCTGTTTCACGGTAATGTTCCGTCTCTGGTCCACGATAATGTTCGATTTCACGGTAATGTTCCGTCTCTGGTCCACGATAATGTTCCGTCTTTGGTCCACGATAATGTTCTGTTTCTGTTTCACGGTAATGTTCCGTTTCTGGTCCACGATAATTTTGTGTTTCTGTTTCACAGTAATGTTCCGTTTCTGGTCCACGATAATGTTCTGTTTCGGTTTCACGGTAATGTTCTGTCTCTGGTCCACGGTAATGTTCTGTCTCTGGTCCACGATAATGTTCGGTTTCACGTTAATATTCCGTCTTAGGTCCACGATAATGTTCTGTCTCTGGTCCACGGTAATGTTCTGTTTCTGGTCCACGATAATGTTCTGTCTCTGGTACATGATAATGTTCCGTTTCTGGTCCACGATAATATTCTGTTTCGGTTTCACGGTAATGTTCTGTCTCTGGTCCACGGTAATGTTCTGTCTCTGGTCCACGGTAATGTTCTGTTTCTGTTTCACGGTAATGTTCCGTTTCTGGTCCACGATAATGTTCTGTTTCTGTTTCAAGGTAATGTTCTGTTTCTGGTCCACGATAATGTTGTGTTTCTGTTTCACGGTAATGTTCCGTCTCTGGTCCACGATAATGTTCTGTTTCACGATAATGTTCCGTTTCTGGTCCACAATAATGTTCTGTTTAGGTTTCACGGTAATGTTCTGTCTCTGGTCCACGGTAATGTTCTGTCTCTGGTCCACGGTAATGTTCGATTTCAAGGTAAATTTCGGTCTCTGGTCCATAGTAATGTTCTGTCTCTGGTCCACGATAATGTTCTGTCTCTGGTCCACGGTAATGTTCTGTTTCTGGTCCACGATAATGTTCTGTCTCTGGTACATGATAATGTTCCGTTTCTGGTCCACGATAATATTCTGTTTCGGTTTCAAGGTAATGTTCTGTCTCTGGTCCACGGTAATGTTCTGTTTCTGTTTCACGGTAATGTTCCGTTTCTGGTCCATGATAATGTTCTGTTTCACGGTAATGTTCTGTCTCTGGTCCATGGTAATGTTCTGTCTCTGGTCCAGGGTAATGTTCGGTTTCAAGGTAAATTTCGGTCTCTGGTCCACAGTAATGTTCTGTCTCTGGTCCACGGTAATGTTCTGTCTCTGGTCCACGGTAATGTTCTGTCTCTGGTCCACGGTAATATTCTGTCTCTTGTCCACGGTAATGTTGTGTCTCTGGTTCATGGTAATGTTCGATCTCTGGTCCACGATAATGTTCGGTTTCACGGTAATGTTCCGTCTCTGGTCCACGATAATGTTCGGTTTCTGTATCACGGTAATGTTCCGTTTCTGGTCCACGATAATTTTGTGTTTCTGTTTCACGGTAATGTTCCGTTTCTGGTCCACAATAATGTTCGGTTTCACGGTAATGTTCCGTCTCTGGTCCACGATAATGTTCCGTCTTTGGTCCACGATAATGTTCTGTGTCTGTTTGACGGTAATGTTCCGGTTCTGGTCCACGATAATTTTGTGTTTCTGTTTCACGGTAATGTTCCGTTTCTGGTCCACGATAATGTTCTGTTTCCGTTTCACGGTAATGTTCTGTCTCTGGTCCACGATAATGTTGTGTCTCTGGTTCATGGTAATGTTCGATCTCTGGTCCACGATAATGTTCGGTTTCACGGTAATGTTCCGTCTCTGGTCCACGATAATGTTCGGTTTCTGTATCACGGTAATGTTCCGTTTCTGGTCCACGATAATTTTGTGTTTCTGTTTCACGGTAATGTTCCGTTTCTGGTCCACAATAATGTTCGGTTTCACGGTAATGTTCCGTCTCTGGTCCACGATAATGTTCCGTCTTTGGTCCACGATAATGTTCTGTGTCTGTTTGACGGTAATGTTCCGTTTCTGGTCCACGATAATTTTGTGTTTCTGTTTCACGGTAATGTTCCGTTTCTGGTCCACGATAATGTTCTGTTTCCGTTTCACGGTAATGTTCTGTCTCTGGTCCACGATAATGTTCTCTTTCACTTTCACGGTAATGTTCTGTTTCCGTTTCACGGTAATGTTCTGTCTCTGGTCCACGGTAATGTTTTGTTTCTGTTTCACGGTAATGTTCCGTCTCTGGTCCACGATAATGTTCGATTTCACGGTAATGTTCCGTCTCTGGTCCACGATAATGTTCCGTCTTTGGTCCACGATAATGTTCTGTTTCTGTTTCACGGTAATGTTCCGTTTCTGGTCCACGATAATTTTGTGTTTCTGTTTCACAGTAATGTTCCGTTTCTGGTACACGATAATGTTATGTTTCTGTTTCACGGTAATGTTCCGTTTCTGGTACACAATAATGTTATGTTTCTGTTTCACGGTAATGTTCCGTTTCTGGTCCACGATAATGTTCTGTTTAGGTTTCACGGTAATGTGCTGTCTCTGGTCCACGATAATGTTCCGTTTCTGGTCCATGATAATGTTCTGTTTTGGTTTCAAGGTAATGTTCTGTCTCTGGTCCACGGTAATGTTCGATCTCTGGTCCACGATAATGTTCGGTTTCACGGTAATGTTCCGTCTTTTCTCCACGATAATGTTCTGTTTCGGTTTCACGGTAATGTTCTTTCTCTGGTCCACGATAATGTTCCGTTTCTGGTCCAAGATAATGTTCTGTTTCTGTTTCACGGCAATGTTCCGTTTCTGGTCCACGATAATGTTGTGTTTCTGTTTCACGGTAATGTTCCGTTTCTGGTCCACAATAATGTTCGGTTTCACGGTAATGTTCTGTCTCTGGTCCACGGTAATGTTCTGTGTCTGGTCCACGATAATGTTCGGTTTCACGGTAATGTTCCGTCTCTGGTCCACGATAATGTTCCGTCTTTGGTCCACGATAATGTTCTGTGTCTATTTGACGGTAATGTTCCGTTTCTGGTCCACGATAATTTTGTGTTTCTGTTTCACGGTAATGTTCCGTTTCTGGTCCAAGATAATGTTCTGTTTCCGTTTCACGGTAATGTTCTGTCTCTGGTCCATGATAATGTTCCGTTTCTGGTCCACGATAATGTTCTCTTTCACTTTCACGGTAATGTTCTGTTTCCGTTTCACGGTAATGTTCCGTTTCTGGTCCACGATAATGTTGTGTTTCTGTTTCACGGTAATGTTCCGTTTCTGGTCCACGATAATGTTCTATTTCGGTTTCAAGGTAATGTTCCGTTTCTGGTCCACGATAATGTTCTGTTTTGGTTTCACGGTAATGTTCCGTCTCTGGTCCACGGTAATGTTCCGTCTCTGGTCCACGATAATGTTCTGTTTCTGTTTCACGATAATGTTTTGTTTCTGTTTCACGATAATGTTCCGTTTCTGGTCCATGATAATGTTCCGTTTCGGTTTCACGGTAATGTTCCGTTTCTGGTCCACGATAATGTTCTCTTTCACTTTCACGGTAATGTTCTGTTTCCGTTTCATGGTAATGTTCCGTTTCTGGTCCACGATAATGTTTTGTTTCTGTTTCACGATAATGTTCCGTTTCTGGTCCACGATAATGTTCCGTTTCGGTTTCACGGTAATGTTCCGTTTCTGGTCCACGATAATGTTCTCTTTCACTTTCACGGTAATGTTCTGTTTCCGTTTCACGGTAATGTTCCATTTCTGGTCCACGATAATGTTGTGTTTCTGTTTCACGGTAATGTTCCGTTTCTGGTCCACGATAATGTTCTATTTCGGTTTCAAGGTAATGTTCCGTTTCTGGTCCACGATAATGTTCTGTTTTGGTTTCACGGTAATGTTCCGTCTCTGGTCCACGGTAATGTTCCGTCTCTGGTCCACGATAATGTTCTGTTTCTGTTTCACGATAATGTTTTGTTTCTGTTTCACGATAATGTTCCGTTTCTGGTCCACGATAATGTTCCGTTTCGGTTTCACGGTAATGTTCCGTTTCTGGTCCACGATAATGTTCTGTTTCGGTTTCACGGTAATGTTCCGTCTCTGGTCCACGGTAATGTTCCGTCTCTGGTCCACGATAATGTTCTGTTTCTGTTTCATGGTAATGTTCCGTTTCTGGTCCATGATAATTTTCTGTTTCACGGTAATGTTCTGTCTCTGGTCCACGCTAATGTTCTGTTTCTGTTTCACGGTAATGTTCCGTTTCTGGTCCACGTTAATGTGGTGTTTCTGTTTCACGGTAATGTTCTGTTTCACGGTAATGTTCTGTCTCTGGTCCACGCTAATGTTCTGTTTCTGTTTCACGGTAATGTTCCGTTTCTGGTCCACGATAATGTTGTGTTTCTGTTTCACGGTAATGTTTCGTTTCTGGTCCACAATAATGTTCTGTTTCGGTTTCACAGTAATGTTCCGTTTCTGGTCCATGATAATATTCTGTTTCTGTTTCACGGTAATGTTCTGTTTCTGTTTCACGGTAATGTTCCGTTTCTGGTCCATGATAATGTTCCGTCTCTGGTCCACGATAATGTTCTGTCTCTGTTCCATGATAATGTTCGGTCTCTGGTTCATGATAATGTTCTTTTCCTGTTTCACGGTAATGTTCTGTTTCTGTTTAACGGTAATGTTCGGTCTCTGGTCCACAGTAATGTTCTGTCTCTGGTCCACGATAATGTTCTGTTTCTGTTTCACGATAATGTTTTGTTTCTGTTTCACGATAATGTTCCGTTTCTGGTCCACGATAATGTTCCGTTTCGGTTTCACGGTAATGTTCCGTTTCTGGTCCACGATAATGTTCTCTTTCACTTTCACGGTAATGTTCTGTTTCCGTTTCACGGTAATGTTCCGTTTCTGGTCCACGATAATGTTTTGTTTCTGTTTCACGATAATGTTCCGTTTCTGGTCCACGATAATGTTCCGTTTCGGTTTCACGGTAATGTTCCGTTTCTGGTCCACGATAATGTTCTGTTTTGGTTTCACGGTAATGTTCCGTCTCTGGTCCACGGTAATGTTCCGTCTCTGGTCCACGATAATGTTCTGTTTCTGTTTCACGATAATGTTTTGTTTCTGTTTCACGATAATGTTCCGTTTCTGGTCCACGATAATGTTCCGTTTCGGTTTCACGGTAATGTTCCGTTTCTGGTCCACGATAATGTTCTGTTTCGGTTTCACGGTAATGTTCCGTCTCTGGTCCACGGTAATGTTCCGTCTCTGGTCCACGATAATGTTCTGTTTCTGTTTCATGGTAATGTTCCGTTTCTGGTCCATGATAATTTTCTGTTTCACGGTAATGTTCTGTCTCTGGTCCACGCTAATGTTCTGTTTCTGTTTCACGGTAATGTTCCGTTTCTGGTCCACGTTAATGTGGTGTTTCTGTTTCACGGTAATGTTCTGTTTCACGGTAATGTTCTGTCTCTGGTCCACGCTAATGTTCTGTTTCTGTTTCACGGTAATGTTCCGTTTCTGGTCCACGATAATGTTGTGTTTCTGTTTCACGGTAATGTTTCGTTTCTGGTCCACAATAATGTTCCGTTTCGGTTTCACAGTAATGTTTCGTTTCTGGTCCATGATAATATTCTGTTTCTGTTTCACGGTAATGTTCTGTTTCTGTTTCACGGTAATGTTCCGTTTCTGGTCCACAATAATTTTGTGTTTCTGTTTCACAGTAATGTTCCGTTTCTGGTCCACGATAATGTTCTGTTTAGGTTTCACGGTAATGTGCTGTCTCTGGTCCACGATAATGTTCCGTTTCTGGTCCATGATAATGTTCTGTTTTGGTTTCAAGGTAATGTTCTGTCTCTGGTCCACGGTAATGTTCGATCTCTGGTCCACGATAATGTTCGGTTTCACGGTAATGTTCCGTCTCTGGTCCACGATAATGTTCTGTTTCGGTTTCACGGTAATGTTTTGTTTCTGTTTCACGATAATGTTCCGTTTCTGGTCCACGATAATGTTCCGTTTCGGTTTCACGGTAATGTTCCGTTTCTGGTCCACGATAATGTTCTCTTTCACTTTCACGGTAATGTTCTGTTTCCGTTTCACGGTAATGTTCCGTTTCTGGTCCACGATAATGTTTTGTTTCTGTTTCACGATAATGTTCCGTTTCTGGTCCACGATAATGTTCCGTTTCGGTTTCACGGTAATGTTCCGTTTCTGGTCCACGATAATGTTCTGTTTTGGTTTCACGGTAATGTTCCGTCTCTGGTCCACGGTAATGTTCCGTCTCTGGTCCACGATAATGTTCTGTTTCTGTTTCACGATAATGTTTTGTTTCTGTTTCACGATAATGTTCCGTTTCTGGTCCACGATAATGTTCCGTTTCGGTTTCACGGTAATGTTCCGTTTCTGGTCCACGATAATGTTCTGTTTCGGTTTCACGGTAATGTTCCGTCTCTGGTCCACGGTAATGTTCCGTCTCTGGTCCACGATAATGTTCTGTTTCTGTTTCATGGTAATGTTCCGTTTCTGGTCCATGATAATTTTCTGTTTCACGGTAATGTTCTGTCTCTGGTCCACGCTAATGTTCTGTTTCTGTTTCACGGTAATGTTCCGTTTCTGGTCCACGTTAATGTGGTGTTTCTGTTTCACGGTAATGTTCTGTTTCACGGTAATGTTCTGTCTCTGGTCCACGCTAATGTTCTGTTTCTGTTTCACGGTAATGTTCCGTTTCTGGTCCACGATAATGTTGTGTTTCTGTTTCACGGTAATGTTTCGTTTCTGGTCCACAATAATGTTCCGTTTCGGTTTCACAGTAATGTTTCGTTTCTGGTCCATGATAATATTCTGTTTCTGTTTCACGGTAATGTTCTGTTTCTGTTTCACGGTAATGTTCCGTTTCTGGTCCACAATAATTTTGTGTTTCTGTTTCACAGTAATGTTCCGTTTCTGGTCCACGATAATGTTCTGTTTAGGTTTCACGGTAATGTGCTGTCTCTGGTCCACGATAATGTTCCGTTTCTGGTCCATGATAATGTTCTGTTTTGGTTTCAAGGTAATGTTCTGTCTCTGGTCCACGGTAATGTTCGATCTCTGGTCCACGATAATGTTCGGTTTCACGGTAATGTTCCGTCTCTGGTCCACGATAATGTTCTGTTTCGGTTTCACGGTAATGTTCTTTCTCTGGTCCACGATAATGTTCCGTTTCTGGTCCAAGATAATGTTCTGTTTCTGTTTCACGGCAATGTTCCGTTTCTGGTCCACGATAATGTTGTGTTTCTGTTTCACGGTAATGTTCCGTTTCTGGTCCACAATAATGTTCGGTTTCACGGTAATGTTCTGTCTCTGGTCCACGGTAATGTTCTGTGTCTGGTCCACGATAATGTTCGGTTTCACGGTAATGTTCCGTCTCTGGTCCACGATAATGTTCCGTCTTTGGTCCACGATAATGTTCTGTGTCTGTTTGACGGTAATGTTCCGTTTCTGGTCCACGATAATTTTGTGTTTCTGTTTCACGGTAATGTTCCGTTTCTGGTCCAAGATAATGTTCTGTTTCCGTTTCACGGTAATGTTCTGTCTCTGGTCCATGATAATGTTCCGTTTCTGGTCCACGATAATGTTCTCTTTCACTTTCACGGTAATGTTCTGTTTCCGTTTCACGGTAATGTTCCGTTTCTGGTCCACGATAATGTTGTGTTTCTGTTTCACGGTAATGTTCCGTTTCTGGTCCACGATAATGTTCTATTTCGGTTTCAAGGTAATGTTCCGTTTCTGGTCCACGATAATGTTCTGTTTTGGTTTCACGGTAATGTTCCGTCTCTGGTCCACGGTAATGTTCCGTCTCTGGTCCACGATAATGTTCTGTTTCTGTTTCACGATAATGTTTTGTTTCTGTTTCACGATAATGTTCCGTTTCTGGTCCATGATAATGTTCCGTTTCGGTTTCACGGTAATGTTCCGTTTCTGGTCCACGATAATGTTCTCTTTCACTTTCACGGTAATGTTCTGTTTCCGTTTCATGGTAATGTTCCGTTTCTGGTCCACGATAATGTTTTGTTTCTGTTTCACGATAATGTTCCGTTTCTGGTCCACGATAATGTTCCGTTTCTGGTCCACGATAATGTTGTGTTTCTGTTTCACGGTAATGTTCCGTTTCAGGTCCACAATAATGTTGTGTTTCTGTTCCACGATAATGTTCCGTTTCACGATAATGTTCCGTTTCTTGTCCACGATAATGTTCTGTTTCGGTTTCACGGTAATGTTCTTTCTCTGGTCCACGATAATGTTCTGTTTCGGTTTCACGGTAATGTTCTGTCTCTGGTCCACGATAATGTTCCGTTTCTGGTCCACGATAATGTTCTGTTTAGGTTTCACGGTAATGTTCTGTTTTGGTTTCAAGGTAATGTTCTGTCTCTGGTCCACGGTAATGTTCCGTTTCTTTTTCACGGTAATGTTCTGTGTCCGTTTCACGGTAATGTTCTGTCTCTGGTCCACGGTAATGTTGTGTTTCTGTTTCACGGTAATGTTCCATCTCTGGTCCACGATAATGTTCGGTTTCACGATAATGTTCCGTTTCTGGTCCACGATAATGTTCTGTTTAGGTTTCACGGTAATGTTCTGTCTCTGGTCCACGATAATGTTCCGTCTCTGGTCCAAGATAATGTTCTATTTCGGTTTCAAGGTAATGTTCCGTTTCTGGTCCACGATAATGTTCTGTTTTGGTTTCACGGTAATGTTCCGTCTCTGGTCCACGGTAATGTTCCGTCTCTGGTCCACGATAATGTTCTGTTTCTGTTTCACGATAATGTTTTGTTTCTGTTTCACGATAATGTTCCGTTTCTGGTCCACGATAATGTTCTGTTTCTGTTTCATGGTAATGTTCCGTTTCTGGTCCATGATAATTTTCTGTTTCACGGTAATGTTCTGTCTCTGGTCCACGCTAATGTTCTGTTTCTGTTTCACGGTAATGTTCCGTTTCTGGTCCACATTAATTTGGTGTTTCTGTTTCACGGTAATGTTCTGTTTCACGGTAATGTTCTGTCTCTGGTCCACGCTAATGTTCTGTTTCTGTTTCACGGTAATGTTCCGTTTCTGGTCCACGATAATGTTGTGTTTCTGTTTCACGGTAATGTTTCGTTTCTGGTCCACAATAATGTTCTGTTTCGGTTTCACAGTAATGTTCCGTTTCTGGTCCATGATAATATTCTGTTTCTGTTTCACGGTAATGTTCTGTTTCTGTTTCACGGTAATGTTCCGTTTCTGGTCCATGATAATGTTCCGTCTCTGGTCCACGATAATGTTCTGTCTCTGTTCCATGATAATGTTCGGTCTCTGGTTCACGATAATGTTCTTTTCCTGTTTCACGGTAATGTTCTGTTTCTGTTTAACGGTAATGTTCGGTCTCTGGTCCACAGTAATGTTCGGTCTCTGTTCCATGATAATGTTCGGTTTCACGATAATGTTCCGTTTCTCGTCCACGATAATGTTCTGTTTCGGTTTCACGGTAATGTTCCGTCTCTGGTCCACGGTAATGTTCCGTCTCTGGTCCACGATAATGTTGTGTTTCTGTTTCACGGTAATATTCCGTTTCTGGTCCATGATAATGTTCTGTTTCACGGTAATGTTCTGTCTCTGGTCCATGGTAATGTTCTGTCTCTGGTCCACGGTAATGTTCTGTCTCTGGTCCACGGTAATGTTCTGTCTCTGGTCCACGGTAATGTTCGATCTCTGGTCCACGTTAATGTTCGGTTTCACGGTAATGTTCCGTCTCTGGTCCACGATAATGTTCTATTTCTGTTTCACGGTAATGTTCCGTTTCTGGTCCACGATAATGTTCTGTTTCGGTTTCACGGTAATGTTCTGTCTCTGGTCCACGGTAATGTTCTGTCTCTGGTCCACGATAATGTTCGGTTTCACGGTAATATTCCGTCTTTGGTCCACGATAATGTTCTGTCTCTGGTCCATGATAATGTTCCGTTTCTGGTCCACGATAATATTCTGTTTCGGTTTCACGGTAATGTTCTGTCTCTGGTCCACGGTAATGTTCTATCTCTGGTCCACGGTAATGTTCTGTTTCTGTTTCACGGTAATGTTCCGTTTCTGGTCCACGATAATGTTGTGTTTCTGTTTCACGGTAATGTTCCGTCTCTGGTCCACGATAATGTTCTGTTTCACGATAATGTTCCGTTTCTGGTCCACAATAATGTTCTGTTTAGGTTTCACGGTAATGTTCTGTCTCTGGTCCACGGTAATGTTCTGTCTCTGGTCCACGGTAATGTTCGATTTCAAGGTAAATTTCGGTCTCTGGTCCATAGTAATGTTCTGTCTCTGGTCCACGATAATGTTCTGTCTCTGGTCCACGGTAATGTTCTGTTTCTGGTCCACGATAATGTTCTGTCTCTGGTACATGATAATGTTCCCTTTCTGGTCCACGATAATATTCTGTTTCGGTTTCAAGGTAATGTTCTGTCTCTGGTCCACGGTAATGTTCTGTTTCTGTTTCACGGTAATGTTCCGTTTCTGGTCCATGATAATGTTCTGTTTCACGGTAATGTTCTGTCTCTGGTCCATGGTAATGTTCTGTCTCTGGTCCAGGGTAATGTTCGGTTTCAAGGTAAATTTCGGTCTCTGGTCCACAGTAATGTTCTGTCTCTGGTCCACGGTAATGTTCTGTCTCTGGTCCACGGTAATGTTCTGTCTCTGGTCCACGGTAATATTCTGTCTCTTGTCCACGGTAATGTTGTGTCTCTGGTTCATGGTAATGTTCGATCTCTGGTCCACGATAATGTTCGGTTTCACGGTAAAGTTCCGTCTCTGGTCCACGATAATGTTCTGTTTCTGTATCACGGTAATGTTCCGTTTCTGGTCCACGATAATTTTGTGTTTCTGTTTCACGGTAATGTTCCGTTTCTGGTCCACAATAATGTTCGGTTTCACGGTAATGTTCCGTCTCTGGTCCACGATAATGTTCCGTCTTTGGTCCACGATAATGTTCTGTGTCTGTTTGACGGTAATGTTCCGTTTCTGGTCCACGATAATTTTGTGTTTCTGTTTCACGGTAATGTTCCGTTTCTGGTCCACGATAATGTTCTGTTTCCGTTTCACGGTAATGTTCTGTCTCTGGTCCACGATAATGTTCTCTTTCACTTTCACGGTAATGTTCTGTTTCCGTTTCACGGTAATGTTCTGTCTCTGGTCCACGGTAATGTTTTGTTTCTGTTTCACGGTAATGTTCCGTCTCTGGTCCACGATAATGTTCGATTTCACGGTAATGTTCCGTCTCTGGTCCACGATAATGTTCCGTCTTTGGTCCACGATAATCTTCTGTTTCTGTTTCACGGTAATGTTCCGTTTCTGGTCCACGATAATTTTGTGTTTCTGTTTCACAGTAATGTTCCGTTTCTGGTACACGATAATGTTATGTTTCTGTTTCACGGTAATGTTCCGTTTCTGGTACACAATAATGTTATGTTTCTGTTTCACGGTAATGTTCCGTTTCTGGTCCACGATAATGTTCTGTTTAGGTTTCACGGTAATGTGCTGTCTCTGGTCCACGATAATGTTCCGTTTCTGGTCCATGATAATGTTCTGTTTTGGTTTCAAGGTAATGTTCTGTCTCTGGTCCACGGTAATGTTCGATCTCTGGTCCACGATAATGTTCGGTTTCACGGTAATGTTCCGTCTCTGGTCCACGATAATGTTCTGTTTCGGTTTCACGGTAATGTTCTTTCTCTGGTCCACGATAATGTTCCGTTTCTGGTCCAAGATAATGTTCTGTTTCTGTTTCACGGCAATGTTCCGTTTCTGGTCCACGATAATGTTGTGTTTCTGTTTCACGGTAATGTTCCGTTTCTGGTCCACAATAATGTTCGGTTTCACGGTAATGTTCTGTCTCTGGTCCACGGTAATGTTCTGTGTCTGGTCCACGATAATGTTCGGTTTCACGGTAATGTTCCGTCTCTGGTCCACGATAATGTTCCGTCTTTGGTCCACGATAATGTTCTGTGTCTGTTTGACGGTAATGTTCCGTTTCTGGTCCAAGATAATTTTGTGTTTCTGTTTCACGGTAATGTTCCGTTTCTGGTCCAAGATAATGTTCTGTTTCCGTTTCACGGTAATGTTCTGTCTCTGGTCCATGATAATGTTCCGTTTCTGGTCCACGATAATGTTCTCTTTCACTTTCACGGTAATGTTCTGTTTCCGTTTCATGGTAATGTTCCGTTTCTGGTCCACGATAATGTTTTGTTTCTGTTTCACGATAATGTTCCGTTTCTGGTCCACGATAATGTTCCGTTTCGGTTTCACGGTAATGTTCCGTTTCTGGTCCACGATAATGTTCTCTTTCACTTTCACGGTAATGTTCTGTTTCCGTTTCACGGTAATGTTCCGTTTCTGGTCCACGATAATGTTGTGTTTCTGTTTCACGGTAATGTTCCGTTTCTGGTCCACGATAATGTTCTATTTCGGTTTCAAGGTAATGTTCCGTTTCTGGTCCACGATAATGTTCTGTTTTGGTTTCACGGTAATGTTCCGTCTCTGGTCCACGGTAATGTTCCGTCTCTGGTCCACGATAATGTTCTGTTTCTGTTTCACGATAATGTTTTGTTTCTGTTTCACGATAATGTTCCGTTTCTGGTCCACGATAATGTTCCGTTTCGGTTTCACGGTAATGTTCCGTTTCTGGTCCACGATAATGTTCTGTTTCGGTTTCACGGTAATGTTCCGTCTCTGGTCCACGGTAATGTTCCGTCTCTGGTCCACGATAATGTTCTGTTTCTGTTTCATGGTAATGTTCCGTTTCTGGTCCATGATAATTTTCTGTTTCACGGTAATGTTCTGTCTCTGGTCCACGCTAATGTTCTGTTTCTGTTTCACGGTAATGTTCCGTTTCTGGTCCACGTTAATGTGGTGTTTCTGTTTCACGGTAATGTTCTGTTTCACGGTAATGTTCTGTCTCTGGTCCACGCTAATGTTCTGTTTCTGTTTCACGGTAATGTTCCGTTTCTGGTCCACGATAATGTTGTGTTTCTGTTTCACGGTAATGTTTCGTTTCTGGTCCACAATAATGTTCTGTTTCGGTTTCACAGTAATGTTCCGTTTCTGGTCCATGATAATATTCTGTTTCTGTTTCACGGTAATGTTCTGTTTCTGTTTCACGGTAATGTTCCGTTTCTGGTCCATGATAATGTTCCGTCTCTGGTCCACGATAATGTTCTGTCTCTGTTCCATGATAATGTTCGGTCTCTGGTTCACGATAATGTTCTTTTCCTGTTTCACGGTAATGTTCTGTTTCTGTTTAACGGTAATGTTCGGTCTCTGGTCCACAGTAATGTTCTGTCTCTGGTCCACGATAATGTTCTGTTTCTGTTTCACGATAATGTTTTGTTTCTGTTTCACGATAATGTTCCGTTTCTGGTCCACGATAATGTTCCGTTTCGGTTTCACGGTAATGTTCCGTTTCTGGTCCACGATAATGTTCTCTTTCACTTTCACGGTAATGTTCTGTTTCCGTTTCACGGTAATGTTCCGTTTCTGGTCCACGATAATGTTTTGTTTCTGTTTCACGATAATGTTCCGTTTCTGGTCCACGATAATGTTCCGTTTCGGTTTCACGGTAATGTTCCGTTTCTGGTCCACGATAATGTTCTGTTTTGGTTTCACGGTAATGTTCCGTCTCTGGTCCACGGTAATGTTCCGTCTCTGGTCCACGATAATGTTCTGTTTCTGTTTCACGATAATGTTTTGTTTCTGTTTCACGATAATGTTCCGTTTCTGGTCCACGATAATGTTCCGTTTCGGTTTCACGGTAATGTTCCGTTTCTGGTCCACGATAATGTTCTGTTTCGGTTTCACGGTAATGTTCCGTCTCTGGTCCACGGTAATGTTCCGTCTCTGGTCCACGATAATGTTCTGTTTCTGTTTCATGGTAATGTTCCGTTTCTGGTCCATGATAATTTTCTGTTTCACGGTAATGTTCTGTCTCTGGTCCACGCTAATGTTCTGTTTCTGTTTCACGGTAATGTTCCGTTTCTGGTCCACGTTAATGTGGTGTTTCTGTTTCACGGTAATGTTCTGTTTCACGGTAATGTTCTGTCTCTGGTCCACGCTAATGTTCTGTTTCTGTTTCACGGTAATGTTCCGTTTCTGGTCCACGATAATGTTGTGTTTCTGTTTCACGGTAATGTTTCGTTTCTGGTCCACAATAATGTTCTGTTTCGGTTTCACAGTAATGTTCCATTTCTGGTCCATGATAATATTCTGTTTCTGTTTCACGGTAATGTTCTGTTTCTGTTTCACGGTAATGTTCCGTTTCTGGTCCACAATAATTTTGTGTTTCTGTTTCACAGTAATGTTCCGTTTCTGGTCCACGATAATGTTCTGTTTCTGTTTCATGGTAATGTTCCGTTTCTGGTCCATGATAATTTTCTGTTTCACGGTAATGTTCTGTCTCTGGTCCACGCTAATGTTCTGTTTCTGTTTCACGGTAATGTTCCGTTTCTGGTCCACGTTAATGTGGTGTTTCTGTTTCACGGTAATGTTCTGTTTCACGGTAATGTTCTGTCTCTGGTCCACGCTAATGTTCTGTTTCTGTTTCACGGTAATGTTCCGTTTCTGGTCCACGATAATGTTGTGTTTCTGTTTCACGGTAATGTTTCGTTTCTGGTCCACAATAATGTTCTGTTTCGGTTTCACAGTAATGTTCCGTTTCTGGTCCATGATAATATTCTGTTTCTGTTTCACGGTAATGTTCTGTTTCTGTTTCACGGTAATGTTCCGTTTCTGGTCCATGATAATGTTCCGTCTCTGGTCCACGATAATGTTCTGTCTCTGTTCCATGATAATGTTCGGTCTCTGGTTCACGATAATGTTCTTTTCCTGTTTCACGGTAATGTTCTGTTTCTGTTTAACGGTAATGTTCGGTCTCTGGTCCACAGTAATGTTCTGTCTCTGTTCCATGATAATGTTCGGTTTCACGATAATGTTCCGTTTCTCGTCCACGATAATGTTCTGTTTCGGTTTCACGGTAATGTTCCGTCTCTGGTCCACGGTAATGTTCCGTCTCTGGTCCACGATAATGTTGTGTTTCTGTTTCACGGTAATATTCCGTTTCTGGTCCATGATAATGTTCTGTTTCACGGTAATGTTCTGTCTCTGGTCCATGGTAATGTTCTGTCTCTGGTCCACGGTAATGTTCTGTCTCTGGTCCACGGTAATGTTCTGTCTCTGGTCCACGGTAATGTTCGATCTCTGGTCCACGTTAATGTTCGGTTTCACGGTAATGTTCCGTCTCTGGTCCACGATAATGTTCTATTTCTGTTTCACGGTAATGTTCCGTTTCTGGTCCACGATAATGTTCTGTTTCGGTTTCACGGTAATGTTCTGTCTCTGGTCCACGGTAATGTTCTGTCTCTGGTCCACGATAATGTTCGGTTTCACGGTAATATTCCGTCTTTGGTCCACGATAATGTTCTGTCTCTGGTCCATGATAATGTTCCGTTTCTGGTCCACGATAATATTCTGTTTCGGTTTCACGGTAATGTTCTGTCTCTGGTCCACGGTAATGTTCTGTCTCTGGTCCACGGTAATGTTCTGTTTCTGTTTCACGGTAATGTTCCGTTTCTGGTCCACGATAATGTTCTGTTTCTGTTTCAAGGTAATGTTCCGTTTCTGGTCCACGATAATGTTGTGTTTCTGTTTCACGGTAATGTTCCGTCTCTGGTCCACGATAATGTTCTGTTTCACGATAATGTTCCGTTTCTGGTCCACAATAATGTTCTGTTTAGGTTTCACGGTAATGTTCTGTCTCTGGTCCACGGTAATGTTCTGTCTCTGGTCCACGGTAATGTTCGATTTCAAGGTAAATTTCGGTCTCTGGTCCATAGTAATGTTCTGTCTCTGGTCCACGATAATGTTCTGTCTCTGGTCCACGGTAATGTTCTGTTTCTGGTCCACGATAATGTTCTGTCTCTGGTACATGATAATGTTCCGTTTCTGGTCCACGATAATATTCTGTTTCGGTTTCAAGGTAATGTTCTGTCTCTGGTCCACGGTAATGTTCTGTTTCTGTTTCACGGTAATGTTCCGTTTCTGGTCCATGATAATGTTCTGTTTCACGGTAATGTTCTGTCTCTGGTCCATGGTAATGTTCTGTCTCTGGTCCAGGGTAATGTTCGGTTTCAAGGTAAATTTCGGTCTCTGGTCCACAGTAATGTTCTGTCTCTGGTCCACGGTAATGTTCTGTCTCTGGTCCACGGTAATGTTCTGTCTCTGGTCCACGGTAATATTCTGTCTCTTGTCCACGGTAATGTTGTGTCTCTGGTTCATGGTAATGTTCGATCTCTGGTCCACGATAATGTTCGGTTTCACGGTAATGTTCCGTCTCTGGTCCACGATAATGTTCTGTTTCTGTATCACGGTAATGTTCCGTTTCTGGTCCACGATAATTTTGTGTTTCTGTTTCACGGTAATGTTCCGTTTCTGGTCCACAATAATGTTCGGTTTCACGGTAATGTTCCGTCTCTGGTCCACGATAATGTTCCGTCTTTGGTCCACGATAATGTTCTGTGTCTGTTTGACGGTAATGTTCCGTTTCTGGTCCACGATAATTTTGTGTTTCTGTTTCACGGTAATGTTCCGTTTCTGGTCCACGATAATGTTCTGTTTCCGTTTCACGGTAATGTTCTGTCTCTGGTCCACGATAATGTTCTCTTTCACTTTCACGGTAATGTTCTGTTTCCGTTTCACGGTAATGTTCTGTCTCTGGTCCACGGTAATGTTTTGTTTCTGTTTCACGGTAATGTTCCGTCTCTGGTCCACGATAATGTTCGATTTCACGGTAATGTTCCGTCTCTGGTCCACGATAATGTTCCGTCTTTGGTCCACGATAATGTTCTGTTTCTGTTTCACGGTAATGTTCCGTTTCTGGTCCACGATAATTTTGTGTTTCTGTTTCACAGTAATGTTCCGTTTCTGGTACACGATAATGTTATGTTTCTGTTTCACGGTAATGTTCCGTTTCTGGTACACAATAATGTTATGTTTCTGTTTCACGGTAATGTTCCGTTTCTGGTCCACGATAATGTTCTGTTTAGGTTTCACGGTAATGTGCTGTCTCTGGTCCACGATAATGTTCCGTTTCTGGTCCATGATAATGTTCTGTTTTGGTTTCAAGGTAATGATCTGTCTCTGGTCCACGGTAATGTTCGATCTCTGGTCCACGATAATGTTCGGTTTCACGGTAATGTTCCGTCTCTGGTCCACGATAATGTTCTGTTTCGGTTTCACGGTAATGTTCTTTCTCTGGTCCACGATAATGTTCCGTTTCTGGTCCAAGATAATGTTCTGTTTCTGTTTCACGGCAATGTTCCGTTTCTGGTCCACGATAATGTTGTGTTTCTGTTTCACGGTAATGTTCCGTTTCTGGTCCACGATAATGTTCGGTTTCACGGTAATGTTCTGTCTCTGGTCCACGGTAAAGTTCTGTGTCTGGTCCACGATAATGTTCGGTTTCACGGTAATGTTCCGTCTCTGGTCCACGATAATGTTCCGTCTTTGGTCCACGATAATGTTCTGTGTCTATTTGACGGTAATGTTCCGTTTCTGGTCCACGATAATTTTGTGTTTCTGTTTCACGGTAATGTTCCGTTTCTGGTCCAAGATAATGTTCTGTTTCCGTTTCACGGTAATGTTCTGTCTCTGGTCCATGATAATGTTCCGTTTCTGGTCCACGATAATGTTCTCTTTCACTTTCACGGTAATGTTCTGTTTCCGTTTCACGGTAATGTTCCGTTTCTGGTCCACGATAATGTTGTGTTTCTGTTTCACGGTAATGTTCCGTTTCTGGTCCACGATAATGTTCTATTTCGGTTTCAAGGTAATGTTCCGTTTCTGGTCCACGATAATGTTCTGTTTTGGTTTCACGGTAATGTTCCGTCTCTGGTCCACGGTAATGTTCCGTCTCTGGTCCACGATAATGTTCTGTTTCTGTTTCACGATAATGTTTTGTTTCTGTTTCACGATAATGTTCCGTTTCTGGTCCATGATAATGTTCCGTTTCGGTTTCACGGTAATGTTCCGTTTCTGGTCCACGATAATGTTTTGTTTCTGTTTCACGATAATGTTCCGTTTCTGGTCCACGATAATGTTCCGTTTCGGTTTCACGGTAATGTTCCGTTTCTGGTCCACGATAATGTTCTCTTTCACTTTCACGGTAATGTTCTGTTTCCGTTTCACGGTAATGTTCCGTTTCTGGTCCACGATAATGTTGTGTTTCTGTTTCACGGTAATGTTCCGTTTCTGGTCCACGATAATGTTTTATTTCGGTTTCAAGGTAATGTTCCGTTTCTGGTCCACGATAATGTTCTGTTTTGGTTTCACGGTAATGTTCCGTCTCTGGTCCACGGTAATGTTCCGTCTCTGGTCCACGATAATGTTCTGTTTCTGTTTCACGATAATGTTTTGTTTCTGTTTCACGATAATGTTCCGTTTCTGGTCCACGATAATGTTCCGTTTCGGTTTCACGGTAATGTTCCGTTTCTGGTCCACGATAATGTTCTGTTTCGGTTTCACGGTAATGTTCCGTCTCTGGTCCACGGTAATGTTCCGTCTCTGGTCCACGATAATGTTCTGTTTCTGTTTCATGGTAATGTTCCGTTTCTGGTCCATGATAATTTTCTGTTTCACGGTAATGTTCTGTCTCTGGTCCACGCTAATGTTCTGTTTCTGTTTCACGGTAATGTTCCGTTTCTGGTCCACGTTAATGTGGTGTTTCTGTTTCACGGTAATGTTCTGTTTCACGGTAATGTTCTGTCTCTGGTCCACGCTAATGTTCTGTTTCTGTTTCACGGTAATGTTCCGTTTCTGGTCCACGATAATGTTGTGTTTCTGTTTCACGGTAATGTTTCGTTTCTGGTCCACAATAATGTTCTGTTTCGGTTTCACAGTAATGTTCCGTTTCTGGTCCATGATAATATTCTGTTTCTGTTTCACGGTAATGTTCTGTTTCTGTTTCACGGTAATGTTCCGTTTCTGGTCCATGATAATGTTCCGTCTCTGGTCCACGATAATGTTCTGTCTCTGTTCCATGATAATGTTCGGTCTCTGGTTCACGATAATGTTCTTTTCCTGTTTCACGGTAATGTTCTGTTTCTGTTTAACGGTAATGTTCGGTCTCTGGTCCACAGTAATGTTCTGTCTCTGGTCCACGATAATGTTCTGTTTCTGTTTCACGATAATGTTTTGTTTCTGTTTCACGATAATGTTCCGTTTCTGGTCCACGATAATGTTCCGTTTCGGTTTCACGGTAATGTTCCGTTTCTGGTCCACGATAATGTTCTCTTTCACTTTCACGGTAATGTTCTGTTTCCGTTTCACGGTAATGTTCCGTTTCTGGTCCACGATAATGTTTTGTTTCTGTTTCACGATAATGTTCCGTTTCTGGTCCACGATAATATTCCGTTTCGGTTTCACGGTAATGTTCCGTTTCTGGTCCACGATAATGTTCTGTTTTGGTTTCACGGTAATGTTCCGTCTCTGGTCCACGGTAATGTTCCGTCTCTGGTCCACGATAATGTTCTGTTTCTGTTTCACGATAATGTTTTGTTTCTGTTTCACGATAATGTTCCGTTTCTGGTCCACGATAATGTTCCGTTTCGGTTTCACGGTAATGTTCCGTTTCTGGTCCACGATAATGTTCTGTTTCGGTTTCACGGTAATGTTCCGTCTCTGGTCCACGGTAATGTTCCGTCTCTGGTCCACGATAATGTTCTGTTTCTGTTTCATGGTAATGTTCCGTTTCTGGTCCATGATAATTTTCTGTTTCACGGTAATGTTCTGTCTCTGGTCCACGCTAATGTTCTGTTTCTGTTTCACGGTAATGTTCCGTTTCTGGTCCACGTTAATGTGGTGTTTCTGTTTCACGGTAATGTTCTGTTTCACGGTAATGTTCTGTCTCTGGTCCACGCTAATGTTCTGTTTCTGTTTCACGGTAATGTTCCGTTTCTGGTCCACGATAATGTTGTGTTTCTGTTTCACGGTAATGTTTCGTTTCTGGTCCACAATAATGTTCTGTTTCGGTTTCACAGTAATGTTCCGTTTCTGGTCCATGATAATATTCTGTTTCTGTTTCACGGTAATGTTCTGTTTCTGTTTCACGGTAATGTTCCGTTTCTGGTCCACAATAATTTTGTGTTTCTGTTTCACAGTAATGTTCCGTTTCTGGTCCACGATAATGTTCTGTTTCTGTTTCATGGTAATGTTCCGTTTCTGGTCCATGATAATTTTCTGTTTCACGGTAATGTTCTGTCTCTGGTCCACGCTAATGTTCTGTTTCTGTTTCACGGTAATGTTCCGTTTCTGGTCCACGTTAATGTGGTGTTTCTGTTTCACGGTAATGTTCTGTTTCACGGTAATGTTCTGTCTCTGGTCCACGCTAATGTTCTGTTTCTGTTTCACGGTAATGTTCCGTTTCTGGTCCACGATAATGTTGTGTTTCTGTTTCACGGTAATGTTTCGTTTCTGTTTCACGGTAATGTTCCGTTTCTGGTCCACAATAATTTTGTGTTTCTGTTTCACAGTAATGTTCCGTTTCTGGTCCACGATAATGTTCTGTTTAGGTTTCACTGTAATGTGCTGTCTCTGGTCCACGATAATGTTCCGTTTCTGGTCCATGATAATGTTCTGTTTTGGTTTCAAGGTAATGTTCTGTCTCTGGTCCACGGTAATGTTCGATCTCTGGTCCACGATAATGTTCGGTTTCACGGTAATGTTCCGTCTCTGGTCCACGATAATGTTCTGTTTCGGTTTCACGGTAATGTTCTTTCTCTGGTCCACGATAATGTTCCGTTTCTGGTCCAAGATAATGTTCTGTTTCTGTTTCACGGCAATGTTCCGTTTCTGGTCCACGATAATGTTGTGTTTCTGTTTCACGGTAATGTTCCGTTTCTGGTCCACAATAATGTTCGGTTTCACGGTAATGTTCTGTCTCTGGTCCACGGTAATGTTCTGTGTCTGGTCCACGATAATGTTCGGTTTCACGGTAATGTTCCGTCTCTGGTCCACGATAATGTTCCGTCTTTGGTCCACGATAATGTTCTGTGTCTGTTTGACGGTAATGTTCCGTTTCTGGTCCACGATAATTTTGTGTTTCTGTTTCACGGTAATGTTCCGTTTCTGGTCCAAGATAATGTTCTGTTTCCGTTTCACGGTAATGTTCTGTCTCTGGTCCATGATAATGTTCCGTTTCTGGTCCACGATAATGTTCTCTTTCACTTTCACGGTAATGTTCTGTTTCCGTTTCACGGTAATGTTCCGTTTCTGGTCCACGATAATGTTGTGTTTCTGTTTCACGGTAATGTTCCGTTTCTGGTCCACGATAATGTTCTATTTCGGTTTCAAGGTAATGTTCCGTTTCTGGTCCACGATAATGTTCTGTTTTGGTTTCACGGTAATGTTCCGTCTCTGGTCCACGGTAATGTTCCGTCTCTGGTCCACGATAATGTTCTGTTTCTGTTTCACGATAATGTTTTGTTTCTGTTTCACGATAATGTTCCATTTCTGGTCCATGATAATGTTCCGTTTCGGTTTCACGGTAATGTTCCGTTTCTGGTCCACGATAATGTTCTCTTTCACTTTCACGGTAATGTTCTGTTTCCGTTTCATGGTAATGTTCCGTTTCTGGTCCACGATAATGTTTTGTTTCTGTTTCACGATAATGTTCCGTTTCTGGTCCACGATAATGTTCCGTTTCTGGTCCACGATAATGTTGTGTTTCTGTTTCACGGTAATGTTCCGTTTCAGGTCCACAATAATGTTGTGTTTCTGTTCCACGATAATGTTCCGTTTCACGATAATGTTCCGTTTCTTGTCCACGATAATGTTCTGTTTCGGTTTCACGGTAATGTTCTTTCTCTGGTCCACGATAATGTTCTGTTTCGGTTTCACGGTAATGTTCTGTCTCTGGTCCACGATAATGTTCCGTTTCTGGTCCACGATAATGTTCTGTTTAGGTTTCACGGTAATGTTCTGTTTTGGTTTCAAGGTAATGTTCTGTCTCTGGTCCACGGTAATGTTCCGTTTCTTTTTCACGGTAATGTTCTGTGTCCGTTTCACGGTAATGTTCTGTCTCTGGTCCACGGTAATGTTGTGTTTCTGTTTCACGGTAATGTTCCATCTCTGGTCCACGATAATGTTCGGTTTCACGATAATGTTCCGTTTCTGGTCCACGATAATGTTCTGTTTAGGTTTCACGGTAATGTTCTGTCTCTGGTCCACGATAATGTTCCGTCTCTGGTCCACGATAATGTTGTGTTTCTGTTTCACGGTAATGTTCCGTTTCTGGTCCATGATAATGTTCTGTTTCATGGTAATGTTCTGTCTCTGGTCCATGGTAATATTCTGTCTCTGGTCCACGGTAATGTTCGGTTTCAAGGTAAAGTTCGGTCTCTGGTCCACGGTAATGTTCTGTCTCTGGTCCACGGAAATGTTCTGTCTCTGGTCCATGGTAATATTCTGTTTCTGTTTCACGGTAATGTTCTGTTTCTGTTTCACGGTAATGTTCCGTTTCTGGTCCACGATAATGTTCCGTCTCTGGTCCACGATAATGTTCTGTCTCTGGTCCAAGATAATGTTCTGTCTCTGGTCCACGATAATGTTCTGTCTCTGGTCCACGATAATGTTCTGTCTCTGGTCCACGGTAATGTTCTGTTTCTGGTCCACGATATAGTTGTGTTTCTGTTTCACGGTAATGTTCCGTTTCTGGTCCACGATAATGTTCGGTTTCACGGTAATGTTCTGTCTCTGGTCCACGGTAATGTTCCGTTTCTGGTCCACGATAATGTTCGGTTTCACGGTAATGTTCTGTCTGTGGTCCACGGTAATGTTCTGTCTCTGGTCCGAGATAATGTTCCGTCTTTGGTCCACGATAATGTTCTGTCTCTGGTCCATGATAATGTTCCGTTTCTGGTCCACGATAATGTTCTGTTTCGGTTTCACGGTAATGTAGTGTTTCTGTTTCACGGTAATGTTCTGTCTCTGGTTCACGGTAATGTTCTGTCTCTGGTCCACGCTAATGTTCTGTTTCTGTTTCACGGTAATGTTCCGTTTCTGGTCCACGATAATGTTGTGTTTCTGTTTCACGGTAATGTTCCGTTTCAGGTCCACAATAATGTTGTGTTTCTGTTCCACGATAATGTTCGGTTTCACGATAATGTTCCGTTTCTGGTCCACGATAATGTTCTGTTTCGGTTTCACGGTAATGTTCTTTCTCTGGTACACGATAATGTTCTGTTTCGGTTTCACGGTAATGTTCTGTTTTGGTTTCAAGGTAATGTTCTGTCTCTGGTCCACGGTAATGTTCCGTTTCTTTTTCACGGTAATGTTCTGTGTCCGTTTCACGGTAATGTTCTGTCTCTGGTCCACGGTAATGTTGTGTTTCTGTTTCACGGTAATGTTCCGTCTCTGGTCCACGATAATGTTCGGTTTCACGATAATGTTCCGTTTCTGGTCCACGATAATGTTCTGTTTAGGTTTCACGGTAATGTTCTGTCTCTGGTCCACGATAATGTTCCGTCTCTGGTCCACGATAATGTTGTGTTTCTGTTTCACGGTAATGTTCCGTTTCTGGTCCATGATAATGTTCTGTTTCATGGTAATGTTCTGTCTCTGGTCCATGGTAATATTCTGTCTCTGGTCCACGGTAATGTTCGGTTTCAAGGTAAAGTTCGGTCTCTGGTCCACGGTAATGTTCCGTCTCTGGTCCATGGTAATGCTCTGTCTCTGGTCCACGGTAATGTTCGATCTCTGGTCCACAATAATGTTCGGTTTCATGGTAATGTTCCGTCTCTGGTCCACGATAATTTTGTGTTTCTTTTTCACGGTAATGTTCCGTTTCTGGTACACGATAATGTTCTGTTTCGGTTTCCCGGTAATGTTCTGTCTCTGGTCCACGGTAATGTTCTGTGTCTGGTCCATGATAATGTTCGGTTTCACAGTAATGTTCCGTTTCTGGTCCACGATAATGTTCTGTTTCGGTTTCACGGTAATGTTCTTTCTCTGGTCCACGATAATATTCCGTTTCTGGTGCACGATAATGTTCTGTTTTAGTTTCACGGTATTGTTCTGTCTCTGGTGCACGGTAATGTTCTGTTTCTGGTCCACGATAATGTACTGTTTTGGTTTCACGGTTATGTTCTGTCTCTGGTCCACGGTAATGTTCTGTGTCTGGTCCACGATAATGTTCGGTTTCACGGTAATGTTCCGTCTCTGGTCCACGATAATGTTCCATCTTAGGTCCACGATAATGTTCTGTCTCTGGTCCATGATAATGTTCCGTTTCTGGTCCACGATAATGTTCCGTTTCTGGTCCACGATAATGTTCTGTTTCGGTTTCACGGTAATGTTCTGTCTCTGGTCCACGGTAATTTTCTGTTTTGGTTTCACGGTAATGTTGGGTTTCACGGTAATGTTCGGTCTCTGGTCCATGATAATGTTCGGTTTCACGGTAATGTTCGGTCTTTGGTCCACGATAATGTTCTGTGTCTATTTGACGGTAATGTTCCGTTTCTGGTCCACGATAATTTTGTGTTTCTGTTTCACGGTAATGTTCCGTTTCTGGTCCAAGATAATGTTCTGTTTCCGTTTCACGGTAATGTTCTGTCTCTGGTCCATGATAATGTTCCGTTTCTGGTCCACGATAATGTTCTCTTTCACTTTCACGGTAATGTTCTGTTTCCGTTTCACGGTAATGTTCCGTTTCTGGTCCACGATAATGTTGTGTTTCTGTTTCACGGTAATGTTCCGTTTCTGGTCCACGATAATGTTCTATTTCGGTTTCAAGGTAATGTTCCGTTTCTGGTCCACGATAATGTTCTGTTTTGGTTTCACGGTAATGTTCCGTCTCTGGTCCACGGTAATGTTCCGTCTCTGGTCCACGATAATGTTCTGTTTCTGTTTCACGATAATGTTTTGTTTCTGTTTCACGATAATGTTCCGTTTCTGGTCCATGATAATGTTCCGTTTCGGTTTCACGGTAATGTTCCGTTTCTGGTCCACGATAATGTTCTCTTTCACTTTCACGGTAATGTTCTGTTTCCGTTTCATGGTAATGTTCCGTTTCTGGTCCACGATAATGTTTTGTTTCTGTTTCACGATAATGTTCCGTTTCTGGTCCACGATAATGTTCCGTTTCGGTTTCACGGTAATGTTCCGTTTCTGGTCCACGATAATGTTCTCTTTCACTTTCACGGTAATGTTCTGTTTCCGTTTCACGGTAATGTTCCGTTTCTATTCCACGATAATGTTGTGTTTCTGTTTCACGGTAATGTTCCGTTTCTGGTCCACGATAATGTTCTATTTCGGTTTCAAGGTAATGTTCCGTTTCTGGTCCACGATAATGTTCTGTTTTGGTTTCACGGTAATGTTCCGTCTCTGGTCCACGGTAATGTTCCGTCTCTGGTCCACGATAATGTTCTGTTTCTGTTTCACGATAATGTTTTGTTTCTGTTTCACGATAATGTTCCGTTTCTGGTCCACGATAATGTTCCGTTTCGGTTTCACGGTAATGTTCCGTTTCTGGTCCACGATAATGTTCTGTTTCGGTTTCACGGTAATGTTCCGTCTCTGGTCCACGGTAATGTTCCGTCTCTGGTCCACGATAATGTTCTGTTTCTGTTTCATGGTAATGTTCCGTTTCTGGTCCATGATAATTTTCTGTTTCACGGTAATGTTCTGTCTCTGGTCCACGCTAATGTTCTGTTTCTGTTTCACGGTAATGTTCCGTTTCTGGTCCACGTTAATGTGGTGTTTCTGTTTCACGGTAATGTTCTGTTTCACGGTAATGTTCTGTCTCTGGTCCACGCTAATGTTCTGTTTCTGTTTCACGGTAATGTTCCGTTTCTGGTCCACGATAATGTTGTGTTTCTGTTTCACGGTAATGTTTCGTTTCTGGTCCACAATAATGTTCTGTTTCGGTTTCACAGTAATGTTCCGTTTCTGGTCCATGATAATATTCTGTTTCTGTTTCACGGTAATGTTCTGTTTCTGTTTCACGGTAATGTTCCGTTTCTGGTCCATGATAATGTTCCGTCTCTGGTCCACGATAATGTTCTGTCTCTGTTCCATGATAATGTTCGGTCTCTGGTTCACGATAATGTTCTTTTCCTGTTTCACGGTAATGTTCTGTTTCTGTTTAACGGTAATGTTCGGTCTCTGGTCCACAGTAATGTTCTGTCTCTGGTCCACGATAATGTTCTGTTTCTGTTTCACGATAATGTTTTGTTTCTGTTTCACGATAATGTTCCGTTTCTGGTCCACGATAATGTTCCGTTTCGGTTTCACGGTAATGTTCCGTTTCTGTTCCACGATAATGTTCTCTTTCACTTTCACGGTAATGTTCTGTTTCCGTTTCACGGTAATGTTCCGTTTCTGGTCCACGATAATGTTTTGTTTCTGTTTCACGATAATGTTCCGTTTCTGGTCCACGATAATGTTCCGTTTCGGTTTCACGGTAATGTTCCGTTTCTGGTCCACGATAATGTTCTGTTTTGGTTTCACGGTAATGTTCCGTCTCTGGTCCACGGTAATGTTCCGTCTCTGGTCCACGATAATGTTCTGTTTCTGTTTCACGATAATGTTTTGTTTCTGTTTCACGATAATGTTCCGTTTCTGGTCCACGATAATGTTCCGTTTCGGTTTCACGGTAATGTTCCGTTTCTGGTCCACGATAATGTTCTGTTTCGGTTTCACGGTAATGTTCCGTCTCTGGTCCACGGTAATGTTCCGTCTCTGGTCCACGATAATGTTCTGTTTCTGTTTCATGGTAATGTTCCGTTTCTGGTCCATGATAATTTTCTGTTTCACGGTAATGTTCTGTCTCTGGTCCACGCTAATGTTCTGTTTCTGTTTCACGGTAATGTTCCGTTTCTGGTCCACGTTAATGTGGTGTTTCTGTTTCACGGTAATGTTCTGTTTCACGGTAATGTTCTGTCTCTGGTCCACGCTAATGTTCTGTTTCTGTTTCACGGTAATGTTCCGTTTCTGGTCCACGATAATGTTGTGTTTCTGTTTCACGGTAATGTTTCGTTTCTGGTCCACAATAATGTTCTGTTTCGGTTTCACAGTAATGTTCCGTTTCTGGTCCATGATAATATTCTGTTTCTGTTTCACGGTAATGTTCTGTTTCTGTTTCACGGTAATGTTCCGTTTCTGGTCCACAATAATTTTGTGTTTCTGTTTCACAGTAATGTTCCGTTTCTGGTCCACGATAATGTTCTGTTTAGGTTTCACGGTAATGTGCTGTCTCTGGTCCACGATAATGTTCCGTTTCTGGTCCATGATAATGTTCTGTTTTGGTTTCAAGGTAATGTTCTGTCTCTGGTCCACGGTAATGTTCGATCTCTGGTCCACGATAATGTTCGGTTTCACGGTAATGTTCCGTCTCTGGTCCACGGTAATGTTCTGTTTCACGGTAATGTTCTGTCTCTGGTCCACGCTAATGTTCTGTTTCTGTTTCACGGTAATGTTCCGTTTCTGGTCCACGATAATGTTGTGTTTCTGTTTCACGGTAATGTTTCGTTTCTGGTCCACAATAATGTTCTGTTTCGGTTTCACAGTAATGTTCCGTTTCTGGTCCATGATAATATTCTGTTTCTGTTTCACGGTAATGTTCTGTTTCTGTTTCACGGTAATGTTCCGTTTCTGGTCCACAATAATTTTGTGTTTCTGTTTCACAGTAATGTTCCGTTTCTGGTCCATGATAATATTCTGTTTAGGTTTCACGGTAATGTGCTGTCTCTGGTCCACGATAATGTTCCGTTTCTGGTCCATGATAATGTTCTGTTTTGGTTTCAAGGTAATGTTCTGTCTCTGGTCCACGGTAATGTTCGATCTCTGGTCCACGATAATGTTCGGTTTCACGGTAATGTTCCGTCTCTGGTCCACGATAATGTTCTGTTTCGGTTTCACGGTAATGTTCTTTCTCTGGTCCACGATAATGTTCCGTTTCTGGTCCAAGATAATGTTCTGTTTCTGTTTCACGGCAATGTTCCGTTTCTGGTCCACGATAATGTTGTGTTTCTGTTTCACGGTAATGTTCCGTTTCTGGTCCACGATAATGTTCTATTTCGGTTTCAAGGTAATGTTCCGTTTCTGGTCCACGATAATGTTCTGTTTTGGTTTCACGGTAATGTTCCGTCTCTGGTCCACGGTAATGTTCCGTCTCTGGTCCACGATAATGTTCTGTTTCTGTTTCACGATAATGTTTTGTTTCTGTTTCACGATAATGTTCCGTTTCTGGTCCATGATAATGTTCCGTTTCGGTTTCACGGTAATGTTCCGTTTCTGGTCCACGATAATGTTCTCTTTCACTTTCACGGTAATGTTCTGTTTCCGTTTCATGGTAATGTTCCGTTTCTGGTCCACGATAATGTTTTGTTTCTGTTTCACGATAATGTTCCGTTTCTGGTCCACGATAATGTTCCGTTTCTGGTCCAAGATAATGTTGTGTTTCTGTTTCACGGTAATGTTCCGTTTCAGGTCCACAATAATGTTGTGTTTCTGTTCCACGATAATGTTCCGTTTCACGATAATGTTCCGTTTCTTGTCCACGATAATGTTCTGTTTCGGTTTCACGGTAATGTTCTTTCTCTGGTCCACGATAATGTTCTGTTTCGGTTTCACGGTAATGTTCTCTCTCTGGTCCACGATAATGTTCCGTTTCTGGTCCACGATAATGTTCTGTTTAGGTTTCACGGTAATGTTCTGTTTTGGTTTCAAGGTAATGTTCTGTCTCTGGTCCACGGTAATGTTCCGTTTCTTTTTCACGGTAATGTTCTGTGTCCGTTTCACGGTAATGTTCTGTCTCTGGTCCACGGTAATGTTGTGTTTCTGTTTCACGGTAATGTTCCATCTCTGGTCCACGATAATGTTCGGTTTCACGATAATGTTCCGTTTCTGGTCCACGATAATGTTCTGTTTAGGTTTCACGGTAATGTTCTGTCTCTGGTCCACGATAATGTTCCGTCTCTGGTCCACGATAATGTTGTGTTTCTGTTTCACGGTAATGTTCCGTTTCTGGTCCATGATAATGTTCTGTTTCATGGTAATGTTCTGTCTCTGGTCCATGGTAATATTCTGTCTCTGGTCCACGGTAATGTTCGGTTTCAAGGTAAAGTTCGGTCTCTGGTCCACGGTAATGTTCTGTCTCTGGTCCACGGAAATGTTCTGTCTCTGGTCCATGGTAATGTTCTGTCTCTGGTCCACGGTAATGTTGTGTTTCTGTTTCACGGTAATGTTTCGTTTCTGGTCCACAATAATGTTCTGTTTCGGTTTCATAGTAATGTTCCGTTTCTGGTCCATGATAATATTCTGTTTCTGTTTCACGGTAATGTTCTGTTTCTGTTTCACGGTAATGTTCCGTTTCTGGTCCACGATAATGTTCCGTCTCTGGTCCACGATAATGTTCTGTCTCTGGTCCAAGATAATGTTCTGTCTCTGGTCCACGATAATGTTCTGTCTCTGGTCCACGATAATGTTCTGTCTCTGGTCCACGGTAATGTTCTGTTTCTGGTCCACGATATAGTTGTGTTTCTGTTTCACGGTAATGTTCCGTTTCTGGTCCACGATAATGTTCGGTTTCACGGTAATGTTCTGTCTCTGGTCCACGGTAATGTTCCGTTTCTGGTCCACGATAATGTTCGGTTTCACGGTAATGTTCTGTCTCTGGTCCACGGTAATGTTCCGTTTCTGGTCCACGATAATGTTCGGTTTCACGGTAATGTTGTGTTTCTGTTTCACGGTAATGTTCTGTCTCTGGTTCACGGTAATGTTCTGTCTCTGGTCCACGCTAATGTTCTGTTTCTGTTTCACGGTAATGTTCCGTTTCTGGTCCACGATAATGTTGTGTTTCTGTTTCACGGTAATGTTCCGTTTCAGGTCCACAATAATGTTGTGTTTCTGTTCCACGATAATGTTCGGTTTCACGATAATGTTCCGTTTCTGGTCCACGATAATGTTCTGTTTCGGTTTCACGGTAATGTTCTTTCTCTGGTACACGATAATGTTCTGTTTCGGTTTCACGGTAATGTTCTGTTTTGGTTTCAAGGTAATGTTCTGTCTCTGGTCCACGGTAATGTTCCGTTTCTTTTTCACGGTAATGTTCTGTTTCCGTTTCACGGTAATGTTCTGTCTCTGGTCCACGGTAATGTTGTGTTTCTGTTTCACGGTAATGTTCCGTCTCTGGTCCACGATAATGTTCGGTTTCACGATAATGTTCCGTTTCTGGTCCACGATAATGTTCTGTTTAGGTTTCACGGTAATGTTCTGTCTCTGGTCCACGATAATGTTCCGTCTCTGGTCCACGATAATGTTGTGTTTCTGTTTCACGGTAATGTTCCGTTTCTGGTCCATGATAATGTTCTGTTTCATGGTAATGTTCTGTCTCTGGTCCATGGTAATATTCTGTCTCTGGTCCACGGTAATGTTCTGTGTCTGGTCCACGGTAATGTTCTGTGTCTGGTCCATGATAATGTTCGGTTTCACAGTAATGTTCCGTTTCTGGTCCACGATAATGTTCTGTTTCGGTTTCACGGTAATGTTCTTTCTCTGGTCCACGATAATATTCCGTTTCTGGTGCACGATAATGTTCTGTTTTAGTTTCACGGTATTGTTCTGTCTCTGGTGCACGGTAATGTTCCGTTTCTTTTTCACGGTAATGTTCTGTTTCCGTTTCACGGTAATGTTCCGTCTCTGGTCCACGATAATGTTCCATCTTAGGTCCACGATAATGTTCTGTCTCTGGTCCATGATAATGTTCCGTTTCTGGTCCACGATAATGTTCCGTTTCTGGTCCACGATAATGTTCTGTTTCGGTTTCACGGTAATGTTCTGTCTCTGGTCCACGGTAATTTTCTGTTTTGGTTTCACGGTAATGTTGGGTTTCACGGTAATGTTCGGTCTCTGGTCCATGATAATGTTCGGTTTCACGATAATGTTCGGTTTCACGGTAATGTTCTGGTCCACGGTAATGTTCTGGTCCACGGTAATGTTCTGGTCCACGGCAATGTTCCGTCTCTGGTCCACAGTAATGTTCCGTATCTGGTCCATGGTAATGTTCGGTTTCACGGTAATGTTCCATTTCTGGTCCACGGTAATGTTCTGTCTCTGGTCCACGAGAATGTTCGATTTCTGGTCGAAGATAATGTTCGGTTTTGGTTTCACGGTAATGTTCTGTCTCTGGTCCACGGTAATGTTCTGTTTCCGTTTCACGGTAATGTTCTGTCTCTGGTCCACGATAATGTTCTGTCTCTGATCCACGATAATGTTCTGTCTCTGGTCCACGATAATGTTCCGTTTCTGGTCCACGATAATATTCTGTTTCGGTTTCACGGTAATGTTCTGTCTCTCGTCCACGATAATGTTCCGTTTCTGGTCCACGATAATGTTCTGTTTAGGTTTCACGGTAATGTTCTGTTTTGGTTTCAAGGTAATGTTCTGTCTCTGGTCCACGGTAATGTTCCGTTTCTGTTTCACGGTAATGTTCTGTTTCCGTTTCACGGTAATGTTCTGTCTCTGGTCCACGGTAATGTTGTGTTTCTGTTTCACGGTAATGTTCCGTCTCTGGTCCACGATAATGTTCGGTTTCACGATAATGTTCCGTTTCTGGTCCACGATAATGTTCTGTTTAGGTTTCACGGTAATGTTCCGTCTCTGGTCCATGATAATGTTGTGTTTCTGTTACACGGTAATGTTCCGTTTCTGGTCCATGATAATGTTCTGTTTCATGGTAATGTTCTGTCTCTGGTCCATGGTAATATTCTGTCTCTGGTCCACGGTAATGTTCGGTTTCAAGGTAAAGTTCGGTCTCTGGTCCACGGTAATGTTCTGTCTCTGGTCCACGGAAATGTTCTCTCTCTGGTCCACGGTAATGTTCTGTCTCTGGTACACGATAATGTTCTGTTTCGGTTTCCCGGTAATGTTCTGTCTCTGGTCCACGGTAATGTTCTGTGTCTGGTCCACGATAATGTTCGGTTTCACGGTAATGTTCCATTTTTGGTCCACGATAATGTTCTGTTTCGGTTTCACGGTAATGTTCTTTCTCTGGTCCACGATAATGTTCCGTTTCTGGTCCACGATAATGTTCTGTTTTAGTTTCACGGTATTGTTCTGTCTCTGGTCCACGGTAATGTTCCGTTTCTGGTCCATGATAATTTTCTGTTTCACGGTAATGTTCTATCTCTGGTCCACGCTAATGTTCTGTTTCTGTTTCATGGTAATGTTCCGTTTCTGGTCCACGTTAATGTTGTGTTTCTGTTTCACGGTAATGTTCTGTTTCACGGTAATTTTCTGTCTCTGGTCCACGCTAATGTTCTGTTTCTGTTTCACGGTAATGTTCCGTTTCTGGTCCACGATAATGTTGTGTCTCTGGTCCATGATAATGTTCCGTTTCTGGTCCACGATAATGTTCTGTTTCGGTTTCAAGGTAATGTTGTGTTTCTGTTTCACGGTAATGTTCTGTCTCTGGTTCACGGTAATGTTCTGTCTCTGGTCCACGCTAATGTTCTGTTTCTGTTTCACGGTAATGTTCCGTTTCTGGTCCACGATAATGTTGTGTTTCTGTTTCACGGTAATGTTCCGTTTCAGGTCCACAATAATGTTGTGTTTCTGTTCCACGATAATGTTCCGTTTCACGATAATGTTCCGTTTCTTGTCCACGATAATGTTCTGTTTCGGTTTCACGGTAATGTTCTTTCTCTGGTCCACGATAATGTTCTGTTTCGGTTTCACGGTAATGTTCTGTCTCTGGTCCACGATAATGTTCCGTTTCTGGTCCACGATAATGTTCTGTTTAGGTTTCACGGTAATGTTCTGTTTTGGTTTCAAGGTAATGTTCTGTCTCTGGTCCACGGTAATGTTCCGTTTCTTTTTCACGGTAATGTTCTGTGTCCGTTTCACGGTAATGTTCTGTCTCTGGTCCACGGTAATGTTGTGTTTCTGTTTCACGGTAATGTTCCATCTCTGGTCCACGATAATGTTCGGTTTCACGATAATGTTCCGTTTCTGGTCCACGATAATGTTCTGTTTAGGTTTCACGGTAATGTTCTGTCTCTGGTCCACGATAATGTTCCGTCTCTGGTCCACGATAATGTTGTGTTTCTGTTTCACGGTAATGTTCCGTTTCTGGTCCATGATAATGTTCTGTTTCATGGTAATGTTCTGTCTCTGGTCCATGGTAATATTCTGTCTCTGGTCCACGGTAATGTTCGGTTTCAAGGTAAAGTTCGGTCTCTGGTCCACGGTAATGTTCTGTCTCTGGTCCACGGAAATGTTCTGTCTCTGGTCCATGGTAATGTTCTGTCTCTGGTCCACGGTAATGTTGTGTTTCTGTTTCACGGTAATGTTTCGTTTCTGGTCCACAATAATGTTCTGTTTCGGTTTCATAGTAATGTTCCGTTTCTGGTCCATGATAATATTCTGTTTCTGTTTCACGGTAATGTTCTGTTTCTGTTTCACGGTAATGTTCCGTTTCTGGTCCACGATAATGTTCCGTCTCTGGTCCACGATAATGTTCTGTCTCTGGTCCAAGATAATGTTCTGTCTCTGGTCCACGATAATGTTCTGTCTCTGGTCCACGATAATGTTCTGTCTCTGGTCCACGGTAATGTTCTGTTTCTGGTCCACGATATAGTTGTGTTTCTGTTTCACGGTAATGTTCCGTTTCTGGTCCACGATAATGTTCGGTTTCACGGTAATGTTCTGTCTCTGGTCCACGGTAATGTTCCGTTTCTGGTCCACGATAATGTTCGGTTTCACGGTAATGTTCTGTCTGTGGTCCACGGTAATGTTCTGTCTCTGGTCCGAGATAATGTTCCGTCTTTGGTCCACGATAATGTTCTGTCTCTGGTCCATGATAATGTTCCGTTTCTGGTCCACGATAATGTTCTGTTTCGGTTTCACGGTAATGTTGTGTTTCTGTTTCACGGTAATGTTCTGTCTCTGGTTCACGGTAATGTTCTGTCTCTGGTCCACGCTAATGTTCTGTTTCTGTTTCACGGTAATGTTCCGTTTCTGGTCCACGATAATGTTGTGTTTCTGTTTCACGGTAATGTTCCGTTTCAGGTCCACAATAATGTTGTGTTTCTGTTCCACGATAATGTTCGGTTTCACGATAATGTTCCGTTTCTGGTGCACGATAATGTTCTGTTTCGGTTTCACGGTAATGTTCTTTCTCTGGTCCACGATAATGTTCTGTTTCGGTTTCACAGTAATGTTCTGTTTTGGTTTCAAGGTAATGTTCTGTCTCTGGTCCACGGTAATGTTCCGTTTCTTTTTCACGGTAATGTTCTGTTTCCGTTTCACGGTAATGTTCTGTCTCTGGTCCACGGTAATGTTGTGTTTCTGTTTCACGGTAATGTTCCGTCTCTGGTCCACGATAATGTTCGGTTTCACGATAATGTTCCGTTTCTGGTCCACGATAATGTTCTGTTTAGGTTTCACGGTAATGTTCTGTCTCTGGTCCACGATAATGTTCCGTCTCTGGTCCACGATAATGTTGTGTTTCTGTTTCACGGTAATGTTCCGTTTCTGGTCCATGATAATGTTCTGTTTCATGGTAATGTTCTGTCTCTGGTCCATGGTAATATTCTGTCTCTGGTCCACGGTAATGTTCGGTTTCAAGGTAAAGTTCGGTCTCTGGTCCACGGTAATGTTCCGTCTCTGGTCCATGGTAATGTTCTGTCTCTGGTCCACGGTAATGTTCGATCTCTGGTCCACAATAATGTTCGGTTTCATGGTAATGTTCCGTCTCTGGTCCACGATAATTTTGTGTTTCTTTTTCACGGTAATGTTCCGTTTCTGGTACACGATAATGTTCTGTTTCGGTTTCCCGGTAATGTTCTGTCTCTGGTCCACGGTAATGTTCTGTGTCTGGTCCATGATAATGTTCGGTTTCACAGTAATGTTCCGTTTCTGGTCCACGATAATGTTCTGTTTCGGTTTCACGGTAATGTTCTTTCTCTGGTCCACGATAATATTCCGTTTCTGGTGCACGATAATGTT
The DNA here is from genome assembly GCF_036924035.1 of Leuresthes tenuis. NCBI lineage: Eukaryota > Metazoa > Chordata > Actinopteri > Atheriniformes > Atherinopsidae > Leuresthes > Leuresthes tenuis. The sequence continues at coordinate 84,207 of NW_027325389.1, forward strand.
CTGTTTTAGTTTCACGGTATTGTTCTGTCTCTGGTGCACGGTAATGTTCTGTTTCTGGTCCACGATAATGTTCTGTTTTGGTTTCACGGTAATGTTCTGTCTCTGGTCCACGGTAATGTTCTGTGTCTGGTCCACGATAATGTTCGGTTTCACGGTAATGTTCCGTCTCTGGTCCACGATAATGTTCCATCTTAGGTCCACGATAATGTTCTGTCTCTGGTCCATGATAATGTTCCGTTTCTGGTCCACGATAATGTTCCGTTTCTGGTCCACGATAATGTTCTGTTTCGGTTTCACGGTAATGTTCTGTCTCTGGTCCACGGTAATTTTCTGTTTTGGTTTCACGGTAATGTTGGGTTTCACGGTAATGTTCGGTCTCTGGTCCATGATAATGTTCGGTTTCACGATAATGTTCGGTTTCACGGTAATGTTCTGGTCCACGGTAATGTTCTGGTCCACGGTAATGTTCTGGTCCACGGCAATGTTCCGTCTCTGGTCCACAGTAATGTTCCGTATCTGGTCCATGGTAATGTTCGGTTTCACGGTAATGTTCCATTTCTGGTCCACGGTAATGTTCTGTCTCTCGTCCACGATAATGTTCGATCTCTGGTCCACAATAATGTTCGGTTTCACGGTAATGTTCTGTCTGTGGTCCACGGTAATGTTCTGTCTCTGGTCCGAGATAATGTTCCGTCTTTGGTCCACGATAATGTTCTGTCTCTGGTCCATGATAATGTTCCGTTTCTGGTCCACGATAATGTTCTGTTTCGGTTTCACGGTAATGTTGTGTTTCTGTTTCACGGTAATGTTCTGTCTCTGGTTCACGGTAATGTTCTGTCTCTGGTCCACGCTAATGTTCTGTTTCTGTTTCACGGTAATGTTCCGTTTCTGGTCCACGATAATGTTGTGTTTCTGTTTCACGGTAATGTTCCGTTTCAGGTCCACAATAATGTTGTGTTTCTGTTCCACGATAATGTTCGGTTTCACGATAATGTTCCGTTTCTGGTCCACGATAATGTTCTGTTTCGGTTTCACGGTAATGTTCTTTCTCTGGTCCACGATAATGTTCTGTTTCGGTTTCACGGTAATGTTCTGTTTTGGTTTCAAGGTAATGTTCTGTCTCTGGTCCACGGTAATGTTCCGTTTCTTTTTCACGGTAATGTTCTGTTTCCGTTTCACGGTAATGTTCTGTCTCTGGTCCACGGTAATGTTGTGTTTCTGTTTCACGGTAATGTTCCGTCTCTGGTCCACGATAATGTTCGGTTTCACGATAATGTTCCGTTTCTGGTCCACGATAATGTTCTGTTTAGGTTTCACGGTAATGTTCTGTCTCTGGTCCACGATAATGTTCCGTCTCTGGTCCACGATAATGTTGTGTTTCTGTTTCACGGTAATGTTCCGTTTCTGGTCCATGATAATGTTCTGTTTCATGGTAATGTTCTGTCTCTGGTCCATGGTAATATTCTGTCTCTGGTCCACGGTAATGTTCGGTTTCAAGGTAAAGTTCGGTCTCTGGTCCACGGTAATGTTCCGTCTCTGGTCCATGGTAATGTTCTTTCTCTGGTCCACGGTAATGTTCGATCTCTGGTCCACAATAATGTTCGGTTTCATGGTAATGTTCCGTCTCTGGTCCACGATAATTTTGTGTTTCTTTTTCACGGTAATGTTCCGTTTCTGGTACACGATAATGTTCTGTTTCGGTTTCCCGGTAATGTTCTGTCTCTGGTCCACGGTAATGTTCTGTGTCTGGTCCATGATAATGTTCGGTTTCACAGTAATGTTCCGTTTCTGGTCCACGATAATGTTCTGTTTCGGTTTCACGGTAATGTTCTTTCTCTGGTCCACGATAATATTCCGTTTCTGGTGCACGATAATGTTCTGTTTTAGTTTCACGGTATTGTTCTGTCTCTGGTGCACGGTAATGTTCTGTTTCTGGTCCACGATAATGTTCTGTTTTGGTTTCACGGTAATGTTCTGTCTCTGGTCCACGGTAATGTTCTGTGTCTGGTCCACGATAATGTTCGGTTTCACGGTAATGTTCCGTCTCTGGTCCACGATAATGTTCCATCTTAGGTCCACGATAATGTTCTGTCTCTGGTCCATGATAATGTTCCGTTTCTGGTCCACGATAATGTTCCGTTTCTGGTCCACGATAATGTTCTGTTTCGGTTTCACGGTAATGTTCTGTCTCTGGTCCACGGTAATTTTCTGTTTTGGTTTCACGGTAATGTTGGGTTTCACGGTAATGTTCGGTCTCTGGTCCATGATAATGTTCGGTTTCACGATAATGTTCGGTTTCACGGTAATGTTCTGGTCCACGGTAATGTTCTGGTCCACGGTAATGTTCTGGTCCACGGCAATGTTCCGTCTCTGGTCCACAGTAATGTTCCGTATCTGGTCCATGGTAATGTTCGGTTTCACGGTAATGTTCCATTTCTGGTCCACGGTAATGTTCTGTCTCTGGTCCACGAGAATGTTCGATTTCTGGTCGAAGATAATGTTCGGTTTTGGTTTCACGGTAATGTTCTGTCTCTGGTCCACGGTAATGTTCTGTTTCCGTTTCACGGTAATGTTCTGTCTCTGGTCCAAAATAATGTTCTGTCTCTGATCCACGATAATGTTCTGTCTCTGGTCCACGATAATGTTCCGTTTCTGGTCCACGATAATGTTCTGTTTCGGTTTCACGGTAATGTTCTGTCTCTCGTCCACGATAATGTTCCGTTTCTGGTCCACGATAATGTTCTGTTTAGGTTTCACGGTAATGTTCTGTTTTGGTTTCAAGGTAATGTTCTGTCTCTGGTCCACGGTAATGTTCCGTTTCTGTTTCACGGTAATGTTCTGTTTCCGTTTCACGGTAATGTTCTGTCTCTGGTCCACGGTAATGTTGTGTTTCTGTTTCACGGTAATGTTCCGTCTCTGGTCCACGATAATGTTCGGTTTCACGATAATGTTCCGTTTCTGGTCCACGATAATGTTCTGTTTAGGTTTCACGGTAATGTTCCGTCTCTGGTCCACGATAATGTTGTGTTTCTGTTACACGGTAATGTTCCGTTTCTGGTCCATGATAATGTTCTGTTTCATGGTAATGTTCTGTCTCTGGTCCATGGTAATATTCTGTCTCTGGTCCACGGTAATGTTCGGTTTCAAGGTAAAGTTCGGTCTCTGGTCCACGGTAATGTTCTGTCTCTGGTCCACGGAAATGTTCTCTCTCTGGTCCACGGTAATGTTCTGTCTCTGGTACACGATAATGTTCTGTTTCGGTTTCCCGGTAATGTTCTGTCTCTGGTCCACGGTAATGTTCTGTGTCTGGTCCACGATAATGTTCGGTTTCACGGTAATGTTCCATTTTTGGTCCACGATAATGTTCTGTTTCGGTTTCACGGTAATGTTCTTTCTCTGGTCCACGATAATGTTCCGTTTCTGGTCCACGATAATGTTCTGTTTTAGTTTCACGGTATTGTTCTGTCTCTGGTCCACGGTAATGTTCCGTTTCTGGTCCATGATAATTTTCTGTTTCACGGTAATGTTCTATCTCTGGTCCACGCTAATGTTCTGTTTCTGTTTCATGGTAATGTTCCGTTTCTGGTCCACGTTAATGTTGTGTTTCTGTTTCACGGTAATATTCTGTTTCACGGTAATTTTCTGTCTCTGGTCCACGCTAATGTTCTGTTTCTGTTTCACGGTAATGTTCCGTTTCTGGTCCACGATAATGTTGTGTCTCTGGTCCATGATAATGTTCCGTTTCTGGTCCACGATAATGTTCTGTTTCGGTTTCAAGGTAATGTTGTGTTTCTGTTTCACGGTAATGTTCTGTCTCTGGTTCACGGTAATGTTCTGTCTCTGGTCCACGCTAATGTTCTGTTTCTGTTTCACGGTAATGTTCCGTTTCTGGTCCACGATAATGTTGTGTTTCTGTTTCACGGTAATGTTCCGTTTCAGGTCCACAATAATGTTGTGTTTCTGTTCCACGATAATGTTCCGTTTCACGATAATGTTCCGTTTCTTGTCCACGATAATGTTCTGTTTCGGTTTCACGGTAATGTTCTTTCTCTGGTCCACGATAATGTTCTGTTTCGGTTTCACGGTAATGTTCTGTCTCTGGTCCACGATAATGTTCCGTTTCTGGTCCACGATAATGTTCTGTTTAGGTTTCACGGTAATGTTCTGTTTTGGTTTCAAGGTAATGTTCTGTCTCTGGTCCACGGTAATGTTCCGTTTCTTTTTCACGGTAATGTTCTGTGTCCGTTTCACGGTAATGTTCTGTCTCTGGTCCACGGTAATGTTGTGTTTCTGTTTCACGGTAATGTTCCATCTCTGGTCCACGATAATGTTCGGTTTCACGATAATGTTCCGTTTCTGGTCCACGATAATGTTCTGTTTAGGTTTCACGGTAATGTTCTGTCTCTGGTCCACGATAATGTTCCGTCTCTGGTCCACGATAATGTTGTGTTTCTGTTTCACGGTAATGTTCCGTTTCTGGTCCATGATAATGTTCTGTTTCATGGTAATGTTCTGTCTCTGGTCCATGGTAATATTCTGTCTCTGGTCCACGGTAATGTTCGGTTTCAAGGTAAAGTTCGGTCTCTGGTCCACGGTAATGTTCTGTCTCTGGTCCACGGAAATGTTCTGTCTCTGGTCCATGGTAATGTTCTGTCTCTGGTCCACGGTAATGTTGTGTTTCTGTTTCACGGTAATGTTTCGTTTCTGGTCCACAATAATGTTCTGTTTCGGTTTCATAGTAATGTTCCGTTTCTGGTCCATGATAATATTCTGTTTCTGTTTCACGGTAATGTTCTGTTTCTGTTTCACGGTAATGTTCCGTTTCTGGTCCACGATAATGTTCCGTCTCTGGTCCACGATAATGTTCTGTCTCTGGTCCAAGATAATGTTCTGTCTCTGGTCCACGATAATGTTCTGTCTCTGGTCCACGATAATGTTCTGTCTCTGGTCCACGGTAATGTTCTGTTTCTGGTCCACGATATAGTTGTGTTTCTGTTTCACGGTAATTTTCCGTTTCTGGTCCACGATAATGTTCGGTTTCACGGTAATGTTCTGTCTCTGGTCCACGGTAATGTTCCGTTTCTGGTCCACGATAATGTTCGGTTTCACGGTAATGTTCTGTCTGTGGTCCACGGTAATGTTCTGTCTCTGGTCCGAGATAATGTTCCGTCTTTGGTCCACGATAATGTTCTGTCTCTGGTCCATGATAATGTTCCGTTTCTGGTCCACGATAATGTTCTGTTTCGGTTTCACGGTAATGTTGTGTTTCTGTTTCACGGTAATGTTCTGTCTCTGGTTCACGGTAATGTTCTGTCTCTGGTCCACGCTAATGTTCTGTTTCTGTTTCACGGTAATGTTCCGTTTCTGGTCCACGATAATGTTGTGTTTCTGTTTCACGGTAATGTTCCGTTTCAGGTCCACAATAATGTTGTGTTTCTTTTCCACGATAATGTTCGGTTTCACGATAATGTTCCGTTTCTGGTCCACGATAATGTTCTGTTTCGGTTTCACGGTAATGTTCTTTCTCTGGTCCACGATAATGTTCTGTTTCGGTTTCACGGTAATGTTCTGTTTTGGTTTCAAAGTAATGTTCTGTCTCTGGTCCACGGTAATGTTCCGTTTCTTTTTCACGGTAATGTTCTGTTTCCGTTTCACGGTAATGTTCTGTCTCTGGTCCACGGTAATGTTGTGTTTCTGTTTCACGGTAATGTTCCGTCTCTGGTCCACGATAATGTTCGGTTTCACGATAATGTTCCATTTCTGGTCCACGATAATGTTCTGTTTAGGTTTCACGGTAATGTTCTGTCTCTGGTCCACGATAATGTTCCGTCTCTGGTCCACGATAATGTTGTGTTTCTGTTTCACGGTAATGTTCCGTTTCTGGTCCATGATAATGTTCTGTTTCATGGTAATGTTCTGTCTCTGGTCCATGGTAATATTCTGTCTCTGGTCCACGGTAATGTTCGGTTTCAAGGTAAAGTTCGGTCTCTGGTCCACGGTAATGTTCCGTCTCTGGTCCATGGTAATGTTCTGTCTCTGGTCCACGGAAATGTTCGATCTCTGGTCCACAATAATGTTCGGTTTCATGCTAATGTTCCGTCTCTGGTCCACGATAATTTTGTGTTTCTTTTTCACGGTAATGTTCCGTTTCTGGTACACGATAATGTTCTGTTTCGGTTTCCCGGTAATGTTCTGTCTCTGGTCCACGGTAATGTTCTGTGTCTGGTCCATGATAATGTTCGGTTTCACAGTAATGTTCCGTTTCTGGTCCACGATAATGTTCTGTTTCGGTTTCACGGTAATGTTCTTTCTCTGGTCCACGATAATATTCCGTTTCTGGTGCACGATAATGTTCTGTTTTAGTTTCACGGTATTGTTCTGTCTCTGGTGCACGGTAATGTTCTGTTTCTGGTCCACGATAATGTTCTGTTTTGGTTTCACGGTAATGTTCTGTCTCTGGTCCACGGTAATGTTCTGTGTCTGGTCCACGATAATGTTCAGTTTCACGGTAATGTTCCGTCTCTGGTCCACGATAATGTTCCATCTTAGGTCCACGATAATGTTCTGTCTCTGGTCCATGATAATGTTCCGTTTCTGGTCCACGATAATGTTCCGTTTCTGGTCCACGATAATGTTCTGTTTCGGTTTCACGGTAATGTTCTGTCTCTGGTCCACGGTAATTTTCTGTTTTGGTTTCACGGTAATGTTGGGTTTCACGGTAATGTTCGGTCTCTGGTCCATGATAATGTTCGGTTTCACGATAATGTTCGGTTTCACGGTAATGTTCTGGTCCACGGTAATGTTCTGGTCCACGGTAATGTTCTGGTCCACGGCAATGTTCCGTCTCTGGTCCACAGTAATGTTCCGTATCTGGTCCAGGGTAATGTTCGGTTTCACGGTAATGTTCCATTTCTGGTCCACGGTAATGTTCTGTCTCTGGTCCACGAGAATGTTCGATTTCTGGTCGAAGATAATGTTCGGTTTTGGTTTCACGGTAATGTTCTGTCTCTGGTCCACGGTAATGTTCTGTTTCCGTTTCACGGTAATGTTCTGTCTCTGGTCCACGGTAATGTTGTGTTTCTGTTTCACGGTAATGTTCTGACTCTGGTTCACGGTAATGTTCTGTCTCTGGTCAACGCTAATGTTCTGTTTCTGTTTCACGGTAATGTTCCGTTTCTGGTCAACGATAATGTTGTGTTTCTATTTCACGGTAATGTTCTGTTTCTGGTCAACGATAATGTTGTGTTTCGGTTTCACGGTAATGTTCTGTCTCTGGTCCACGGTAATTTTCTGTTTTGGTTTCACGGTAATGTTGGGTTTCACGGTAATGTTCGGTCTCTGGTCCACGATAATGTTCGGTTTCACGGTAATGTTCTGTCTGTGGTCCACGGTAATGTTCTGTCTCTGGTCCACGATAATGTTCCGTCTTTGGTCCACGATAATGTTCTGTCTCTGGTCCATGATAATGTTCCGTTTCTGGTCCACGATAATGTTCTATTTCGGTTTCACGGTAATGTTGTGTTTCTGTTTCACGGTAATGTTTTGTCTCTGGTTCACGGTAATGTTCTGTCTCTGGTCCACGCTAATGTTCTGTTTCTGTTTCACGGTAATGTTCCGTTTCTGGTCCACGATAATGTTCTGTTTCGGTTTCACGGTAATGTTCTGTCTCTGGTCCACGGTAATTTTCTGTTTTGGTTTCAAGGTAAGGTTGGGTTTCACGGTAATGTTCGGTCTCTGGTCCATGATAATGTTCGGTTTCACGATAATGTTCGGTTTCACGGTAATGTTCAGGTCCACGGTAATGTTCTGGTCCACGGCAATGTTCCGTCTCTGGTCCACAGTAATGTTCCGTATCTGGTCCATGGTAATGTTCGGTTTCACGGTAATGTTCCATTTCTGGTCCACGGTAATGTTCTGTCTCTGGTCCACGATAATGTTCGATTTCTGGTCGACGATAATGTTCGGTTTCACGGTAATATTCCGTCTCTGGTCCACGATAATGTTCGGTTTCACGGTAATGTTCCATTTCTGGTCCACGGTAATGTTCTCTCTCTGGTCCACGATAATGTTCGATCTCTCGTCCACGATAATATTCGGTTTCACGGTAATGTTCCGTCTCTGGTCCACGATAATGTTGTGTTTCTGTTTCACGGTAATGTTCCGTCTCTGGTCCACGGTAATGTTCCGTCTCTGGTCCACGATAATGTTGTGTTTCTGTTTCACGGTAATGTTCCGTCTCTGGTCCACGGTAATGTTCCGTCTCTGGTCCACGATAATGTTCTGTTTCTGTTTCACGGTAATGTTCCGTTTCTGGTCCATGATAATTTTCTGTTTCACGGTAATGTTCTGTCTCTGGTCCACGCTAATGTTCTGTTTCTGTTTCATGGTAATGTTCCGTTTCTGGTCCACGTTAATGTTGTGTTTCTGTTTCACGGTAATGTTCTGTTTCACGGTAATTTTCTGTCTCTGGTCCACGCTAATGATCTGTTTCTGTTTCACGGTAATGTTCCGTTTCTGGTCCACGATAATGTTGTGTTTCTGTTTCACGGTAATGTTTCGTTTCTGGTCCACAATAATGTTCTGTTTCGGTTTCATAGTAATGTTCCGTTTCTGGTCCATGATAATATTCTGTTTCTGTTTCACGGTAATGTTCTGTTTCTGTTTCACGGTAATGTTCCATTTGTGGTCCACGATAATGTTCCGTCTCTGGTCCACGATAATGTTCTGTCTCTGGTCCACGATAATGTTCTGTCTCTGGTCCACGGTAATGTTCTGTCTCTGGTCCACGATAATGTTCTGTCTCTGGTCCACGGTAATGTTCTGTTTCTGGTCCACGATATAGTTGTGTTTCTGGTTCACGGTAATGTTCCGTTTCTGGTCCACGATAATGTTCGGTTTCACGGTAATGTTCTGTCTCTGGTCCACGGTAATGTTCCGTTTCTGGTCCACGATAATGTTCGGTTTCACGGTAATGTTCTGTCTGTGGTCCACGGTAATGTTCTGTCTCTGGTCCGAGATAATGTTCCGTCTTTGGTCCACGATAATGTTCTGTCTCTGGTCCATGATAATGTTCCGTTTCTGGTCCACGATAATGTTCTGTTTCGGTTTCAAGGTAATGTTGTGTTTCTGTTTCACGGTAATGTTCTGTCTCTGGTTCACGGTAATGTTCTGTCTCTGGTCCACGCTAATGTTCTGTTTCTGTTTCAAGGTAATGTTCCGTTTCTGGTCCACGATAATGTTGTGTTTCTGTTTCACGGTAATGTTCCGTTTCAGGTCCACAATAATGTTGTGTTTCTGTTCCACGATAATGTTCGGTTTCACGATAATGTTCCGTTTCTGATCCACGATAATATTCTGTTTCGGTTTCACGGTAATGTTCTTTCTCTGGTCCACGATAATGTTCTGTTTCGGTTTCACGGTAATGTTCTGTCTCTGGTCCACGATAATGTTCCGTTTCTGGTCCACGATAATGTTCTGTTTAGGTTTCACGGTAATGTTCTGTTTTGGTTTCAAGGTAATGTTCTGTCTCTGGTCCACGGTAATGTTCCGTTTCTTTTTCACGGTAATATTCTGTTTCCGTTTCACGGTAATGTTCTGTCTCTGGTCCACGGTAATGTTGTGTTTCTGTTTCACGGTAATGTTCCGTCTCTGGTCCACGATAATGTTCGGTTTCACGATAATGTTCCGTTTCTGGTCCACGATAATGTTCTGTTTAGGTTTCACGGTAATGTTCTGTCTCTGGTCCACGATAATGTTCCGTCTCTGGTCCACGATAATGTTATGTTTCTGTTTCACGGTAATGTTCCGTTTCTGGTCCATGATAATGTTCTGTTTCATGGTAATGTTCTGTCTCTGGTCCATGGTAATATTCTGTCTCTGGTCCACGGTAATGTTCGGTTTCAAGGTAAAGTTCGGTCTCTGGTCCACGGTAATGTTTTGTCTCTGGTCCACGGAAATGTTCTGTCTCTGGTCCATGGTAATGTTCTGTCTCTGGTCCACGGTAATGTTGTGTTTCTGTTTCACGGTAATGTTTCGTTTCTGGTCCACAATAATGTTCTGTTTCGGTTTCATAGTAATGTTCCGTTTCTGGTCCATGATAATATTCTGTTTCTGTTTCACGGTAATGTTCTGTTTCTGTTTCACGGTAATGTTCCGTTTCTGGTCCACGATAATGTTCCGTCTCTGGTCCACGATAATGTTCTGTCTCTGGTCCACGATAATGTTCTGTCTCTGGTCCACGATAATGTTCTGTATCTGGTCCACGATAATGTTCTGTCTCTGGTCCACGATAATGTTCTGTATCTGGTCCACGATAATGTTCTGTCTCTGGTCCACGGTAATGTTCCGTTTCTGGTCCACGATAATGTTCGGTTTCACGGTAATGTTCTGTCTGTGGTCCACGGTAATGTTCTGTCTCTGGTCCGAGATAATGTTCCGTCTTTGGTCCACGATAATGTTCTGTCTCTGGTACATGATAATGTTCCGTTTCTGGTCCACGATAATGTTCTGTTTCGGTTTCACGGTAATGTTGTGTTTCTGTTTCACGGTAATGTTCTGTCTCTGGTTCACGGTATTGTTCTGTCTCTGGTCCACGCTAATGTTCTGTTTCTGTTTCACGGTAATGTTCCGTTTCTGGTCCACGATAATGTTGTGTTTCTGTTTCACGGTAATGTTCCGTTTCAGGTCCACAATAATGTTGTGTTTCTCTTCCACGATAATGTTCGGTTTCACGATAATGTTCCGTTTCTGGTCCACGATAATGTTCTGTTTCGGTTTCACGGTAATGTTCTTTCTCTGGTCCACGATAATGTTCTGTTTCGGTTTCACGGTAATGTTCTGTCTCTGGTCCACGATAATGTTCCGTTTCTGGTCCACGATAATGTTCTGCTTAGGTTTCACGGTAATTTTCTGTTTTGGTTTCAAGGTAATGTTCCGTCTCTGGTCCACGATAATGTTCGGTTTCACGATAATGTTCCGTTTCTGGTCCACGATAATGTTCTGTTTAGGTTTCACGGTAATGTTCTGTCTCTGGTCCACGATAATGTTCTGTCTCTGGTCCATGGTAATGTTCTGTCTCTGGTCCACGGTAATGTTCGATCTCTGGTCCACAATAATGTTCGGTTTCACGGTAATGTTCCGTCTCTGGTCCACGATAATTTTGTGTTTCTTTTTCCCGGTAATGTTCTGTCTCTGGTCCACGGTAATGTTCTGTGTCTGGTCCATGATAATGTTCGGTTTCACGGTAATGTTCCGTTTCTGGTCCACGATAATGTTCTGTTTCGGTTTCACGGTAATGTTCTTTCTCTGGTCCACGATAATATTCCGTTTCTGGTGCACGATAATGTTCTGTTTTAGATTCACGGTATTGTTCTGTCTCTGGTCCACGGTAATGTTCTGTGTCTGGTCCACGATAATGTTCGGTTTCACGGTAATGTTCCGTCTCTGGTCCACGATAATGTTCCATCTTAGGTCCACGATAATGTTCTGTCTCTGGTCCATGATAATGTTCCGTTTCTGGTCCACGATAATGTTCTGTATCGGTTTCACGGTAATGTTCTGTCTCTGGTCCACGATAATGTTCCGTTTCTGGTCCACGATAATGTTCTGTTTAGGTTTCACGGTAAGGTTCTGTTTTGGTTTCAAGGTAAGGTTCTGTCTCTGGTCCACGGTAATGTTCCGTTTCTGTTTCACGGTAATGTTCTGTTTCCGTTTCACGGTAATGTTCTGTCTCTGGTCCACGGTAATGTTGTGTTTCTGTTTCACGCTAATGTTCCGTCTCTGGTCCACGATAATGTTCGGTTTCACGATAATGTTCCGTTTCTGGTCCACGATAATGTTCTGTTTAGGTTTCACGGTAATGTTCTGTCTCTGGTCCATGATAATGTTCCGTCTCTGGTCCACGATAATGTTCTGTTTAGGTTTCACGGTAATGTTCTGTCTCTGGTCCATGATAATGTTCCGTCTCTGGTCCACGATAATGTTGTGTTTCTGTTTCACGGTAATGTTCCGTTTCTGGTCCATAATAATGTTCTGTTTCATGGTAATGTTCTGTCTCTGGTCCATGGTAATATTCAGTCTCTGGTCCACGGTAATGTTCGGTTTCAAGGTAAAGTTCGGTCTCTGGTCCACGGTAATGTTCTGTCTCTGGTCCACGGAAATGTTCTGTCTCTGGTCCACGGTAATGTTCTGTCTCTGGTCCACGGTAATGTTCGATCTCTGGTCCACGATAATGTTCGGTTTCACGGTAATGTTCCGTCTCTGGTCCACGATAATTTTGTGTTTCTTTTTCACGGTAATGTTCCGTTTCTGGTACACGATAATGTTCTGTTTCGGTTTCCCGGTAATGTTCTGTCTCTGGTCCACGGTAATGTTCTGTGTCTGGTCCACGATAATGTTCGGTTTCACGGTAATGTTCCGTTTTTGGTCCACGATAATGTTCTGTTTCGGTTTCACGGTAATGTTCTTTCTCTGGTCCACGATAATGTTCCGTTTCTGGTCCACGATAATGTTCTGTTTTAGTTTCACGGTATTGTTCTGTCTCTGGTCCACGGTAAGGTTCTGTTTCTGGTCCACGATAATGTTCTGTTTTGGTTTCACGGTAATGTTCTGTCTCTGGTCCACGGTAATGTTCTGTCTCTGGTCCACGGTAATGTTCTGTTTCCGTTTCACGGTAATGTTCTGTCTCTGGTCCACGGTAATGTTCTGTTTCTGTTTCACGGTAATGTTCTGACTCTGGTTCACGGTAATGTTCTGTCTCTGGTCAACGCTAATGTTCTGTTTCTGTTTCACGGTAATGTTCCGTTTCTGGTCAACGATAATGTTGTGTTTCTGTTTCACGGTAATGTTCCGTTTCTGGTCAACGATAATGTTGTGTTTCGGTTTCACGGTAATGTTCTGTCTCTGGTCCACGGTAATTTTCTGTTTTGGTTTCACGGTAATGTTGGGTTTCACGGTAATGTTCGGTCTCTGGTCCACGATAATGTTCGGTTTCACGGTAATGTTCTGTCTGTGGTCCACGGTAATGTTCTGTCTCTGGTCCACGATAATGTTCCGTCTTTGGTCCACGATAATGTTCTGTCTCTGGTCCACGATAATGTTCTGTTTCGGTTTCACGGTAATGTTGTGTTTCTGTTTCATGGTAATGTTCTGTCTCTGGTTCACCGTAATGTTCTGTCTCTGGTCCACGCTAATGTTCTGTTTCTGTTTCACGGTAATGTTCCGTTTCTGGTCCACGATAATGTTCTGTTTCGGTTTCACGGTAATGTTCTGTCTCTGGTCCACGGTAATTTTCTGTTTTGGTTTCACGGTAATGTTGGGTTTCACGGTAATGTTCGGTCTCTGGTCCATGATAATGTTCGGTTTCACGATAATGTTCGGTTTCACGGTAATGTTCTGGTCCACGGTAATGTTCTGGTCCACGGCAATGTTCCGTCTCTGGTCCACAGTAATGTTCCGTATCTGGTCCATGGTAATGTTCGGTTTCACGGTAATGTTCCATTTCTGGTCCACGGTAATGTTCTGTCTCTGGTCCACGATAATGTTCGATTTCTGGTCGAAGATAATGTTCGGTTTCACGGTAATGTTCCGTCTCTGGTCCACGATAATGTTCGGTTTCACGGTAATCTTCCATTTCTGGTCCACGGTAATGTTCTCTCTCTGGTCCACGATAATGTTCGATCTCTCGTCCACGATAATGTTCGGTTTCACGGTAATGTTCCGTCTCTGGTCCACGATAATGTTGTGTTTCTGTTTCACGGTAATGTTCCGTCTCTGGTCCACGGTAATGTTCCGTCTCTGGTCCACGATAATGTTCTGTTTCTGTTTCACGGTAATGTTCCGTTTCTGGTCCATGATAATTTTCTGTTTCAGGTAATGTTCTGTCTCTGGTCCACGCTAATGTTCTGTTTCTGTTTCATGGTAATGTTCCGTTTCTGGTCCACGTTAATGTTGTGTTTCTGTTTCACGGTAATGTTCTGTTTCACGTTAATGTTCTGTCTCTGGTCCACGCTAATGTTCTGTTTCTGTTTCACGGTAATGTTCCGTTTCTGGTCCACGATAATGTTGTGTTTCTGTTTCACGGTAATGTTTCGTTTCTGGTCCACAATAATGTTCTGTTTCGGTTTCATAGTAATGTTCCGTTTCTGGTCCATGATAATATTCTGTTCGTGTTTCACGGTAATGTTCTGTTTCTGTTTCACGGTAATGTTCCGTTTCTGGTCCACGATAATGTTCCGTCTCTGGTCCACGATAATGTTCTGTCTCTGGTCCACGATAATGTTCTGTCTCTGGTCCACGATAATGTTCTGTCTCTGGTCCACGATAATGTTCTGTCTCTGGTCCACGGTAATGTTCTGTTTCTGGTCCACGATATAGTTGTGTTTCTGTTTCACGGTAATGTTCCGTTTCTGGTCCACGATAATGTTCTGTTTCTGGTCCACGATAATGTTGTGTTTCTGTTTCACGGTAATGTGCCCGTTCTGGTCCACGATAATGTTCTGTTTCGGTTTCACGGTAATTTTCTGTCTCTGGTCCACGGTAATGTTCTGTCTCTGGTCGAGGGTAATGTTCGGTTTCACTGTAATGTTCCGTCTCTGGTCCACGGTAATGTTGTGTTTCTGTTTCACGGAAATGTTCCGTTTCAGGTCCACAATAATGTTTTGTTTCTGTTCCACGATAATGTTCGGTTTCACGATAATGTTCCGTTTCTGGTCAACGATAATGTTCTGTTTAGGTTTCACGGTAATGTTCTGTCTCTGGTCCACGATAATGTTCCGTCTCTGGTCCACGATAATGTTCTGTCTCTGATCCACGATAAAGTTCCGTTTCTGGTCCACGATAATGTTCTGTTTCGGTTTCATGGTAATGTTCTGTCTCTGGTCCACGATAATGTTCCGTTTCTGGTCCACGATAAAGTTCTGTTTAGGTTTCACGGTAATGTTCTGTTTTGGTTTCAAGGTAATGTTCTGTGTCTGGTCTACGGTAATGTTCCGTTTCTGTTTCACGGTAATGTTCTGTCTCTGGTCCACGGTATTGTTGTGTTTCTGTTTCACGGTAATGTTCCGTCTCTGGTCCACGATAATGTTCGATTTCACGGTAATCTTCCGTTTCATGTCCACGATAATGTTCTGTTTCGGTTTCACGGTAATGTTCTGTCTCTGGTCCACGGTAATGTTCTGTCTCTTGTCCACGGTAATGTTTGGTTTCACGGTAATGTTCCGTCTCTGGTCCACGATAATGTTGTGTTTCTGTTTCACGGTAATATTCCGTTTCTGGTCCACGATAATGTTGTGTTTCTGGTCCACGAAAATGTTAGGTTTCACGATAATGTTCCGTTTCTGGTCAACGATAATGTTCTGTTTAGGTTTCACGGTAATGTTCTGTCTCTGGTCCACGATAATGTTCTGTCTCTGATCCACGATAATGTTCTGTCTCTTGTCCACGATAATGTTCCGTTTCTGGTCCACGATAATGTTCTCTTTCGGTTTCACGGTAATGTTCTGTCTCTGGTCCACGATAATGTTCCGTTTCTGGTCCATGATAATGTTCTGTTTTGGTTTCAAGGTAATGTTCCATTTCTGGTCCACGATAATGTTCTGTTTCTGTTTCACGGTAATGTTCCGTTTCTGGTCCATGATAATGTTCTGTTTCACGGTAATGTTCTGTCTCTGGTCCATGGTAATGTTCTGTCTCTGGTCCACGGTAATGTTCGGTTTCAAGGTAAAGTTCGGTCTCTGGTCCACAGTAATGTTCTGTCTCTGGTCCACGGTAATGTTCTGTCTCTGGTCCACGGTAATGTTTTGTCTCTGGTCCACGGTAATGTTCTGTCTCTGGTCCACGGTAATGTTCGATCTCTGGTCCACGATAATGTTCGGTTTCACGGTAATGTTCCGTCTCTGGTCCACGATAATGTTCTGTTTCGGTTTCACGGTAATGTTCCGTTTCTGGTCCACGATAATGTTCTGTTTCGGTTTCACGGTAATGTTCCGTCTCTGGTCCATGGTAATGTTCCGTCTCTGGTCCACGATAATGTTGTGTTTCTGTTTCACGGTAATCTTCCATTTCTGGTCCACGGTAATGTTCTCTCTCTGGTCCACGATAATGTTCGATCTCTCGTCCACGATAATGTTCGGTTTCACGGTAATGTTCCGTCTCTGGTCCACGATAATGTTGTGTTTCTGTTTCACGGTAATGTTCCGTCTCTGGTCCACGGTAATGTTCCGTCTCTGGTCCACGATAATGTTCTGTTTCTGTTTCACGGTAATGTTCCGTTTCTGGTCCATGATAATTTTCTGTTTCAGGTAATGTTCTGTCTCTGGTCCACGCTAATGTTCTGTTTCTGTTTCATGGTAATGTTCCGTTTCTGGTCCACGTTAATGTTGTGTTTCTGTTTCACGGTAATGTTCTGTCTCTGGTCCACGCTAATGTTCTGTTTCTGTTTCACGGTAATGTTCCGTTTCTGGTCCACGATAATGTTGTGTTTCTGTTTCACGGTAATGTTTCGTTTCTGGTCCACAATAATGTTCTGTTTCGGTTTCATAGTAATGTTCCGTTTCTGGTCCATGATAATATTCTGTTCGTGTTTCACGGTAATGTTCTGTTTCTGTTTCACGGTAATGTTCCGTTTCTGGTCCACGATAATGTTCCGTCTCTGGTCCACGATAATGTTCTGTCTCTGGTCCACGATAATGTTCTGTCTCTGGTCCATGATAATGTTCTGTCTCTGGTCCACGATAATGTTCTGTCTCTGGTCCACGGTAATGTTCTGTTTCTGGTCCACGATATAGTTGTGTTTCTGTTTCATGGTAATGTTCCGTTTCTGGTCCACGATAATGTTCCGTTTCTGGTCCACGATAATGTTCGGTTTCACGGTAATGTTCTGTCTGTGGTCCGAGATAATGTTCCGTCTTTGGTCCACGATAATGTTCTGTCTCTGGTCCATGATAATGTTCCGTTTCTGGTCCACGATAATGTTCTGTTTCTGGTCCACGATAATGTTGTGTTTCTGTTTCACGGTAATGTGCCCGTTCTGGTCCACGATAATGTTCTGTTTCGGTTTCACGGTAATGTTCTGTCTCTGGTCGAGGGTAATGTTCGGTTTCACTGTAATGTTCCGTCTCTGGTCCACGGTAATGTTGTGTTTCTGTTTCACGGAAATGTTCCGTTTCAGGTCCACAATAATGTTTTGTTTCTGTTCCACGATAATGTTCGGTTTCACGATAATGTTCCGTTTCTGGTCAACGATAATGTTCTGTTTAGGTTTCACGGTAATGTTCTGTCTCTGGTCCACGATAATGTTCCGTCTCTGGTCCACGATAATGTTCTGTCTCTGATCCACGATAAAGTTCCGTTTCTGGTCCACGATAATGTTCGGTTTCGGTTTCATGGTAATGTTCTGTCTCTGGTCCACGATAATGTTCCGTTTCTGGTCCACGATAAAGTTCTGTTTAGGTTTCACGGTAATGTTCTGTTTTGGTTTCAAGGTAATGTTCTGTCTCTGGTCCACGGTAATGTTCCGTTTCTGTTTCACGGTAATGTTCTGTTTCCGTTTCACGGTAATGTTCTGTCTCTGGTCCACGGTATTGTTGTGTTTCTGTTTCACGGTAATGTTCCGTCTCTGGTCCACGATAATGTTCGATTTCACGGTAATCTTCCGTTTCATGTCCACGATAATGTTCTGTTTCGGTTTCACGGTAATGTTCTGTCTCTGGTCCACGGTAATGTTCTGTCTCTGGTCCACGGTAATGTTCGGTTTCACGGTAATGTTCCGTCTCTGGTCTACGATAATGTTGTGTTTCTGTTTCACGGTAATATTCCGTTTCTGGTCCACGATAATGTTGTGTTTCTGGTCCACGAAAATGTTAGGTTTCACGATAATGTTCCGTTTCTGGTCAACGATAATGTTCTGTTTAGGTTTCACGGTAATATTCTGTCTCTGGTCCACGATAATGTTCTGTCTCTGATCCACGATAATGTTCTGTCTCTTGTCCACGATAATGTTCCGTTTCTGGTCCACGATAATGTTCTCTTTCGGTTTCACGGTAATGTTCTGTCTCTGGTCCACGATAATGTTCCGTTTCTGGTCCATGATAATGTTCTGTTTTGGTTTCAAGGTAATGTTCCATTTCTGGTCCACGATAATGTTCTGTTTCTGTTTCACGGTAATGTTCCGTTTCTGGTCCATGATAATGTTCTGTTTCACGGTAATGTTCTGTCTCTGGTCCATGGTAATGTTCTGTCTCTGGTCCACGGTAATGTTCGGTTTCAAGGTAAAGTTCGGTCTCTGGTCCACAGTAATATTCTGTCTCTGGTCCACGGTAATGTTCTGTCTCTGGTCCACGGTAATGTTCTGTCTCTGGTCCACGGTAATGTTCTGTCTCTGGTCCACGGTAATGTTCTGTCTCTGGTCCACGGTAATGTTCGATCTCTGGTCCACGATAATGTTCGGTTTCACGGTAATGTTCCGTCTCTGGTCCACGATAATGTTCTGTTTCGGTTTCACGGTAATGTTCCGTTTCTGGTCCACGATAATGTTCTGTTTCGGTTTCACGGTAATGTTCCATCTCTGGTCCATGGTAATGTTCCGTCTCTGGTCCACGATAATGTTGTGTTTCTGTTTCACGGTAATGTTCCGTTTCTGGTCCATGATAATGTTCTGTTTCACGGTAATGTTCTGTCTCTGGTCCATGGTAATGTTCTGTCTCTGGTCCACGGTAATGTTCGGTTTCAAGGTAAATTTCGGTCTCTGGTCCACAGTAATGTTCTGTCTGTGGTCCACGGTAATGTTCTGTCTCTGGTCCATGGTAATGTTCCGTTTCTGGTCCACGATAATGTTCTGTTTCGGTTTCACGGTAATGTTGTGTTTCTGTTTCACGGTAATGTTCTGTCTCTGGTTCACGGTATTGTTCTGTCTCTGGTCCACGCTAATGTTCTGTTTCTGTTTCACGGTAATGTTCCGTTTCTGGTCCACGATAATGTTGTGTTTCTGTTTCACGGTAATGTTCCGTTTCAGGTCCACAATAATGTTGTGTTTCTGTTCCACGATAATGTTCGGTTTCACGATAATGTTCCGTTTCTGGTCCACGATAATGTTCTGTTTCGGTTTCACGGTAATGTTCTTTCTCTGGTCCACGATAATGTTCTGTTTCGGTTTCACGGTAATGTTCTGTCTCTGGTCCACGATAATGTTCCGTTTCTGGTCCACGATAATGTTCTGTTTAGGTTTCACGGTAATGTTCTGTCTCTGGTCCACGATAATGTTCTGTCTCTGGTCCATGGTAATGTTCTGTCTCTGGTCCACGGTAATGTTCGATCTCTGGTCCACAATAATGTTCGGTTTCACGGTAATGTTCCGTCTCTGGTCCACGATAATTTTGTGTTTCTTTTTCACGGTAATGTTCCGTTTCTGGTGCACGATAATGTTCTGTTTCGGTTTCCCGGTAATGTTCTGTCTCTGGTCCACGGTAATGTTCTGTGTCTGGTCCATGATAATGTTCGGTTTCACGGTAATGTTCCGTTTCTGGTCCACGATAATGTTCTGTTTCGGTTTCACGGTAATGTTCTTTCTCTGGTCCACGATAATATTCCGTTTCTGGTGCACGATAATGTTCTGTTTTAGATTCACGGTATTGTTCTGTCTCTGGTCCACGGTAATGTTCTGTGTCTGGTCCACGATAATGTTCGGTTTCACGGTAATGTTCCGTCTCTGGTCCACGATAATGTTCCATCTTAGGTCCACGATAATGTTCTGTCTCTGGTCCATGATAATGTTCCGTTTCTGGTCCACGATAATGTTCTGTATCGGTTTCACGGTAATGTTCTGTCTCTGGTCCACGATAATGTTCCGTTTCTGGTCCACGATAATGTTCTGTTTAGGTTTCACGGTAAGGTTCTGTTTTGGTTTCAAGGTAAGGTTCTGTCTCTGGTCCACGGTAATGTTCCGTTTCTGTTTCACGGTAATGTTCTGTTTCCGTTTCACGGTAATGTTCTGTCTCTGGTCCACGGTAATGTTGTGTTTCTGTTTCACGGTAATGTTCCGTCTCTGGTCCACGATAATGTTCGGTTTCACGATAATGTTCCGTTTCTGGTCCACGATAATGTTCTGTTTAGGTTTCACGGTAATGTTCTGTCTCTGGTCCATGATAATGTTCCGTCTCTGGTCCACGATAATGTTCTGTTTAGGTTTCACGGTAATGTTCTGTCTCTGGTCCATGATAATGTTCCGTCTCTGGTCCACGATAATGTTGTGTTTCTGTTTCACGGTAATGTTCCGTTTCTGGTCCATAATAATGTTCTGTTTCATGGTAATGTTCTGTCTCTGGTCCATGGTAATATTCAGTCTCTGGTCCACGGTAATGTTCGGTTTCAAGGTAAAGTTCGGTCTCTGGTCCACGGTAATGTTCTGTCTCTGGTCCACGGTAATGTTCTGTCTCTTGTCCACGGTAATGTTTGGTTTCACGGTAATGTTCCGTCTCTGGTCCACGATAATGTTGTGTTTCTGTTTCACGGTAATATTCCGTTTCTGGTCCACGATAATGTTGTGTTTCTGGTCCACGAAAATGTTAGGTTTCACGATAATGTTCCGTTTCTGGTCAACGATAATGTTCTGTTTAGGTTTCACGGTAATGTTCTGTCTCTGGTCCACGATAATGTTCTGTCTCTGATCCACGATAATGTTCTGTCTCTTGTCCACGATAATGTTCCGTTTCTGGTCCACGATAATGTTCTCTTTCGGTTTCACGGTAATGTTTTGTCTCTGGTCCACGATAATGTTCCGTTTCTGGTCCATGATAATGTTCTGTTTTGGTTTCAAGGTAATGTTCCATTTCTGGTCCACGATAATGTTCTGTTTCTGTTTCACGGTAATGTTCCGTTTCTGGTCCATGATAATGTTCTGTTTCACGGTAATGTTCTGTCTCTGGTCCATGGTAATGTTCTGTCTCTGGTCCACGGTAATGTTCGGTTTCAAGGTAAAGTTCGGTCTCTGGTCCACAGTAATGTTCTGTCTCTGGTCCACGGTAATGTTCTGTCTCTGGTCCACGGTAATGTTCTGTCTCTGGTCCACGGTAATGTTCTGTCTCTGGTCCACGGTAATGTTCGATCTCTGGTCCACGATAATGTTCGGTTTCACGGTAATGTTCCGTCTCTGGTCCACGATAATGTTCTGTTTCGGTTTCACGGTAATGTTCCGTTTCTGGTCCACGATAATGTTCTGTTTCGGTTTCACGGTAATGTTCCGTCTCTGGTCCATGGTAATGTTCCGTCTCTGGTCCACGATAATGTTGTGTTTCTGTTTCACGGTAATCTTCCATTTCTGGTCCACGGTAATGTTCTCTCTCTGGTCCACGATAATGTTCGATCTCTCGTCCACGATAATGTTCGGTTTCACGGTAATGTTCCGTCTCTGGTCCACGATAATGTTGTGTTTCTGTTTCACGGTAATGTTCCGTCTCTGGTCCACGGTAATGTTCCGTCTCTGGTCCACGATAATGTTCTGTTTCTGTTTCACGGTAATGTTCCGTTTCTGGTCCATGATAATTTTCTGTTTCAGGTAATGTTCTGTCTCTGGTCCACGCTAATGTTCTGTTTCTGTTTCATGGTAATGTTCCGTTTCTGGTCCACGTTAATGTTGTGTTTCTGTTTCACGGTAATGTTCTGTCTCTGGTCCACGCTAATGTTCTGTTTCTGTTTCACGGTAATGTTCCGTTTCTGGTCCACGATAATGTTGTGTTTCTGTTTCACGGTAATGTTTCGTTTCTGGTCCACAATAATGTTCTGTTTCGGTTTCATAGTAATGTTCCGTTTCTGGTCCATGATAATATTCTGTTCGTGTTTCACGGTAATGTTCTGTTTCTGTTTCACGGTAATGTTCCG
Source organism: Leuresthes tenuis (assembly GCF_036924035.1). Lineage (NCBI taxonomy): Eukaryota > Metazoa > Chordata > Actinopteri > Atheriniformes > Atherinopsidae > Leuresthes > Leuresthes tenuis. The sequence goes on from NW_027325389.1 coordinate 106,077, forward strand.
TTTCTGGTCCACGATAATGTTCCGTCTCTGGTCCACGATAATGTTCTGTCTCTGGTCCACGATAATGTTCTGTCTCTGGTCCATGATAATGTTCTGTCTCTGGTCCACGATAATGTTCTGTCTCTGGTCCACGGTAATGTTCTGTTTCTGGTCCACGATATAGTTGTGTTTCTGTTTCATGGTAATGTTCCGTTTCTGGTCCACGATAATGTTCCGTTTCTGGTCCACGATAATGTTCGGTTTCACGGTAATGTTCTGTCTGTGGTCCGAGATAATGTTCCGTCTTTGGTCCACGATAATGTTCTGTCTCTGGTCCATGATAATGTTCCGTTTCTGGTCCACGATAATGTTCTGTTTCTGGTCCACGATAATGTTGTGTTTCTGTTTCACGGTAATGTGCCCGTTCTGGTCCACGATAATGTTCTGTTTCGGTTTCACGGTAATGTTCTGTCTCTGGTCGAGGGTAATGTTCGGTTTCACTGTAATGTTCCGTCTCTGGTCCACGGTAATGTTGTGTTTCTGTTTCACGGAAATGTTCCGTTTCAGGTCCACAATAATGTTTTGTTTCTGTTCCACGATAATGTTCGGTTTCACGATAATGTTCCGTTTCTGGTCAACGATAATGTTCTGTTTAGGTTTCACGGTAATGTTCTGTCTCTGGTCCACGATAATGTTCCGTCTCTGGTCCACGATAATGTTCTGTCTCTGATCCACGATAAAGTTCCGTTTCTGGTCCACGATAATGTTCTGTTTCGGTTTCATGGTAATGTTCTGTTTCTGGTCCACGATAATGTTCCGTTTCTGGTCCACGATAAAGTTCTGTTTAGGTTTCACGGTAATGTTCTGTTTTGGTTTCAAGGTAATGTTCTGTTTCTGGTCCACGGTAATGTTCCGTTTCTGTTTCACGGTAATGTTCTGTTTCCGTTTCACGGTAATGTTCTGTCTCTGGTCCACGGTATTGTTGTGTTTCTGTTTCACGGTAATGTTCCGTCTCTGGTCCACGATAATGTTCGATTTCACGGTAATCTTCCGTTTCATGTCCACGATAATGTTCTGTTTCGGTTTCACGGTAATGTTCTGTCTCTGGTCCACGGTAATGTTCTGTCTCTGGTCCACGGTAATGTTCGGTTTCACGGTAATGTTCCGTCTCTGGTCTACGATAATGTTGTGTTTCTGTTTCACGGTAATATTCCGTTTCTGGTCCACGATAATGTTGTGTTTCTGGTCCACGAAAATGTTAGGTTTCACGATAATGTTCCGTTTCTGGTCAACGATAATGTTCTGTTTAGGTTTCACGGTAATGTTCTGTCTCTGGTCCACGATAATGTTCTGTCTCTGATCCACGATAATGTTCTGTCTCTTGTCCACGATAATGTTCCGTTTCTGGTCCACGATAATGTTCTCTTTCGGTTTCACGGTAATGTTCTGTCTCTGGTCCACGATAATGTTCCGTTTCTGGTCCATGATAATGTTCTGTTTTGGTTTCAAGGTAATGTTCCATTTCTGGTCCACGATAATGTTCTGTTTCTGTTTCACGGTAATGTTCCGTTTCTGGTCCATGATAATGTTCTGTTTCACGGTAATGTTCTGTCTCTGGTCCATGGTAATGTTCTGTCTCTGGTCCACGGTAATGTTCGGTTTCAAGGTAAAGTTCGGTCTCTGGTCCACAGTAATGTTCTGTCTCTGGTCCACGGTAATGTTCTGTCTCTGGTCCACGGTAATGTTCTGTCTCTGGTCCACGGTAATGTTCTGTCTCTGGTCCACGGTAATGTTCTGTCTCTGGTCCACGGTAATGTTCGATCTCTGGTCCACGATAATGTTCGGTTTCACGGTAATGTTCCGTCTCTGGTCCACGATAATGTTCTGTTTCGGTTTCACGGTAATGTTCCGTTTCTGGTCCACGATAATGTTCTGTTTCGGTTTCACGGTAATGTTCCGTCTCTGGTCCATGGTAATGTTCCGTCTCTGGTCCACGATAATGTTGTGTTTCTGTTTCACGGTAATGTTCCGTTTCTGGTCCATGATAATGTTCTGTTTCACGGTAATGTTCTGTCTCTGGTCCATGGTAATGTTCTGTCTCTGGTCCACGGTAATGTTCGGTTTCAAGGTAAATTTCGGTCTCTGGTCCACAGTAATGTTCTGTCTGTGGTCCACGGTAATGTTCTGTCTCTGGTCCATGGTAATGTTCCGTTTCTGGTCCACGATAATGTTCTGTTTCGGTTTCACGGTAATGTTGTGTTTCTGTTTCACGGTAATGTTCTGTCTCTGGTTCACGGTATTGTTCTGTCTCTGGTCCACGCTAATGTTCTGTTTCTGTTTCACGGTAATGTTCCGTTTCTGGTCCACGATAATGTTGTGTTTCTGTTTCATGGTAATGTTCCGTTTCAGGTCCACAATAATGTTGTGTTTCTGTTCCACGATAATGTTCGGTTTCACGATAATGTTCCGTTTCTGGTCCACGATAATGTTCTGTTTCGGTTTCACGGTAATGTTCTTTCTCTGGTCCACGATAATGTTCTGTTTCGGTTTCACGGTAATGTTCTGTCTCTGGTCCACGATAATGTTCCGTTTCTGGTCCACGATAATGTTCTGCTTAGGTTTCACGGTAATTTTCTGTTTTGGTTTCAAGGTAATGTTCCGTCTCTGGTCCACGATAATGTTCGGTTTCACGATAATGTTCCGTTTCTGGTCCACGATAATGTTCTGTTTAGGTTTCACGGTAATGTTCTGTCTCTGGTCCACGATAATGTTCTGTCTCTGGTCCATGGTAATGTTCTGTCTCTGGTCCACGGTAATGTTCGATCTCTGGTCCACAATAATGTTCGGTTTCACGGTAATGTTCCGTCTCTGGTCCACGATAATTTTGTGTTTCTTTTTCACGGTAATGTTCCGTTTCTGGTGCACGATAATGTTCTGTTTCGGTTTCCCGGTAATGTTCTGTCTCTGGTCCACGGTAATGTTCTGTGTCTGGTCCATGATAATGTTCGGTTTCACGGTAATGTTCCGTTTCTGGTCCACGATAATGTTCTGTTTCGGTTTCACGGTAATGTTCTTTCTCTGGTCCACGATAATATTCCGTTTCTGGTGCACGATAATGTTCTGTTTTAGATTCACGGTATTGTTCTGTCTCTGGTCCACGGTAATGTTCTGTGTCTGGTCCACGATAATGTTCGGTTTCACGGTAATGTTCCGTCTCTGGTCCACGATAATGTTCCATCTTAGGTCCACGATAATGTTCTGTCTCTGGTCCATGATAATGTTCCGTTTCTGGTCCACGATAATGTTCTGTATCGGTTTCACGGTAATGTTCTGTCTCTGGTCCACGATAATGTTCCGTTTCTGGTCCACGATAATGTTCTGTTTAGGTTTCACGGTAAGGTTCTGTTTTGGTTTCAAGGTAAGGTTCTGTCTCTGGTCCACGGTAATGTTCCGTTTCTGTTTCACGGTAATGTTCTGTTTCCGTTTCACGGTAATGTTCTGTCTCTGGTCCACGGTAATGTTGTGTTTCTGTTTCACGGTAATGTTCCGTCTCTGGTCCACGATAATGTTCGGTTTCACGATAATGTTCCGTTTCTGGTCCACGATAATGTTCTGTTTAGGTTTCACGGTAATGTTCTGTCTCTGGTCCATGATAATGTTCCGTCTCTGGTCCACGATAATGTTCTGTTTAGGTTTCACGGTAATGTTCTGTCTCTGGTCCATGATAATGTTCCGTCTCTGGTCCACGATAATGTTGTGTTTCTGTTTCACGGTAATGTTCCGTTTCTGGTCCATAATAATGTTCTGTTTCATGGTAATGTTCTGTCTCTGGTCCATGGTAATATTCAGTCTCTGGTCCACGGTAATGTTCGGTTTCAAGGTAAAGTTCGGTCTCTGGTCCACGGTAATGTTCTGTCTCTGGTCCACGGAAATGTTCTGTCTCTGGTCCACGGTAATGTTCTGTCTCTGGTCCACGGTAATGTTCGATCTCTGGTCCACGATAATGTTCGGTTTCACGGTAATGTTCCGTCTCTGGTCCACGATAATTTTGTGTTTCTTTTTCACGGTAATGTTCCGTTTCTGGTACACGATAATGTTCTGTTTCGGTTTCCCGGTAATGTTCTGTCTCTGGTCCACGGTAATGTTCTGTGTCTGGTCCACGATAATGTTCGGTTTCACGGTAATGTTCCGTTTTTGGTCCACGATAATGTTCTGTTTCGGTTTCACGGTAATGTTCTTTCTCTGGTCAACGATAATGTTCCGTTTCTGGTCCACGATAATATTCTGTTTTAGTTTCACGGTATTGTTCTGTCTCTGGTCCACGGTAAGGTTCTGTTTCTGGTCCACGATAATGTTCTGTTTTGGTTTCACGTCAATGTTCTGTCTCTGGTCCACGGTAATGTTCTGTTTCCGTTTCACGGTAATGTTCTGTCTCTGGTCCACGGTAATGTTCTGTTTCTGTTTCACGGTAATGTTCTGACTCTGGTTCACGGTAATGTTCTGTCTCTGGTCAACGCTAATGTTCTGTTTCTGTTTCACGGTAATGTTCCGTTTCTGGTCAACGATAATGTTGTGTTTCTGTTTCACGGTAATGTTCCGTTTCTGGTCAACGATAATGTTGTGTTTCGGTTTCACGGTAATGTTCTGTCTCTGGTCCACGGTAATTTTCTGTTTTGCTTTCACGGTAATGTTGGGTTTCACGGTAATGTTCGGTCTCTGGTCCACGATAATGTTCGGTTTCACGGTAATGTTCTGTCTGTGGTCCACGGTAATGTTCTGTCTCTGGTCCACGATAATGTTCCGTCTTTGGTCCACGATAATGTTCTGTCTCTGGTCCACGATAATGTTCTGTTTCGGTTTCACGGTAATGTTGTGTTTCTGTTTCACGGTAATGTTCTGTCTCTGGTTCACCGTAATGTTCTGTCTCTGGTCCACGCTAATGTTCTGTTTCTGTTTCACGGTAATGTTCCGTTTCTGGTCCACGATAATGTTCTGTTTCGGTTTCACGGTAATGTTCTGTCTCTGGTCCACGGTAATTTTCTGTTTTGGTTTCACGGTAATGTTGGGTTTCACGGTAATGTTCGGTCTCTGGTCCATGATAATGTTCGGTTTCACGATAATGTTCGGTTTCACGGTAATGTTCTGGTCCACGGTAATGTTCTGGTCCACGGCAATGTTCCGTCTCTGGTCCACAGTAATGTTCCGTATCTGGTCCATGGTAATGTTCGGTTTCACGGTAATGTTCCATTTCTGGTCCACGGTAATGTTCTGTCTCTGGTCCACGATAATGTTCGATTTCTGGTCGAAGATAATGTTCCGTTTCACGGTAATGTTCCGTCTCTGGTCCACGATAATGTTCGGTTTCACGGTAATCTTCCATTTCTGGTCCACGGTAATGTTCTCTCTCTGGTCCACGATAATGTTCGATCTCTCGTCCACGATAATGTTCGGTTTCACGGTAATGTTCCGTCTCTGGTCCACGATAATGTTGTGTTTCTGTTTCACGGTAATGTTCCGTCTCTGGTCCACGGTAATGTTCCGTCTCTGGTCCACGATAATGTTCTGTTTCTGTTTCACGGTAATGTTCCGTTTCTGGTCCATGATAATTTTTTGTTTCAGGTAATGTTCTGTCTCTGGTCCACGCTAATGTTCTGTTTCTGTTTCATGGTAATGTTCCGTTTCTGGTCCACGTTAATGTTGTGTTTCTGTTTCACGGTAATGTTCTGTTTCACGGTAATGTTCTGTCTCTGGTCCACGCTAATGTTCTGTTTCTGTTTCACGGTAATGTTCCGTTTCTGGTCCACGATAATGTTGTGTTTCTGTTTCACGGTAATGTTTCGTTTCTGGTCCACAATAATGTTCTGTTTCGGTTTCATAGTAATGTTCCGTTTCTGGTCCATGATAATATTCTGTTCGTGTTTCACGGTAATGTTCTGTTTCTGTTTCACGGTAATGTTCCGTTTCTGGTCCACGATAATGTTCCGTCTCTGGTCCACGATAATGTTCTGTCTCTGGTCCACGATAATGTTCTGTCTCTGGTCCACGATAATGTTCTGTCTCTGGTCCACGATAATGTTCTGTCTCTGGTCCACGGTAATGTTCTGTTTCTGGTCCACGATATAGTTGTGTTTCTGTTTCACGGTAATGTTCCGTTTCTGGTCCACGATAATGTTCCGTTTCTGGTCCACGATAATGTTCGGTTTCACGGTAATGTTCTGTCTGTGGTCCGAGATAATGTTCCGTCTTTGGTCCACGATAATGTTCTGTCTCTGGTCCATGATAATGTTCCGTTTCTGGTCCACGATAATGTTCTGTTTCTGGTCCACGATAATGTTGTGTTTCTGTTTCACGGTAATGTGCCCGTTCTGGTCCACGATAATGTTCTGTTTCGGTTTCACGGTAATGTTCTGTCTCTGGTCCACGGTAATGTTCTGTCTCTGGTCGAGGGTAATGTTCGGTTTCACTGTAATGTTCCGTCTCTGGTCCACGGTAATGTTGTGTTTCTGTTTCACGGAAATGTTCCGTTTCAGGTCCACAATCATGTTTTGTTTCTGTTCCACGATAATGTTCGGTTTCACGATAATGTTCCGTTTCTGGTCAACGATAATGTTCTGTTTAGGTTTCACGGTAATGTTCTGTCTCTGGTCCACGATAATGTTCCGTCTCTGGTCCACGATAATGTTCTGTCTCTGATCCACGATAAAGTTCCGTTTCTGGTCCACGATAATGTTCTGTTTCGGTTTCATGGTAATGTTCTGTCTCTGGTCCACGATAATGTTCCGTTTCTGGTCCACGATAATGTTCTGTTTAGGTTTCACGGTAATGTTCTGTCTCTGGTCCACGATAATGTTCTGTCTCTGGTCCATGGTAATGTTCTGTCTCTGGTCCACGGTAATGTTCGATCTCTGGTCCACAATAATGTTCGGTTTCACGGTAATGTTCCGTCTCTGGTCCACGATAATTTTGTGTTTCTTTTTCACGGTAATGTTCCGTTTCTGGTGCACGATAATGTTCTGTTTCGGTTTCCCGGTAATGTTCTGTCTCTGGTCCACGGTAATGTTCTGTGTCTGGTCCATGATAATGTTCGGTTTCACGGTAATGTTCCGTTTCTGGTCCACGATAATGTTCTGTTTCGGTTTCACGGTAATGTTCTTTCTCTGGTCCACGATAATATTCCGTTTCTGGTGCACGATAATGTTCTGTTTTAGATTCACGGTATTGTTCTGTCTCTGGTCCACGGTAATGTTCTGTGTCTGGTCCACGATAATGTTCGGTTTCACGGTAATGTTCCGTCTCTGGTCCACGATAATGTTCCATCTTAGGTCCACGATAATGTTCTGTCTCTGGTCCATGATAATGTTCCGTTTCTGGTCCACGATAATGTTCTGTATCGGTTTCACGGTAATGTTCTGTCTCTGGTCCACGATAATGTTCCGTTTCTGGTCCACGATAATGTTCTGTTTAGGTTTCACGGTAAGGTTCTGTTTTGGTTTCAAGGTAAGGTTCTGTCTCTGGTCCACGGTAATGTTCCGTTTCTGTTTCACGGTAATGTTCTGTTTCCGTTTCACGGTAATGTTCTGTCTCTGGTCCACGGTAATGTTGTGTTTCTGTTTCACGGTAATGTTCCGTCTCTGGTCCACGATAATGTTCGGTTTCACGATAATGTTCCGTTTCTGGTCCACGATAATGTTCTGTTTAGGTTTCACGGTAATGTTCTGTCTCTGGTCCATGATAATGTTCCGTCTCTGGTCCACGATAATGTTCTGTTTAGGTTTCACGGTAATGTTCTGTCTCTGGTCCATGATAATGTTCCGTCTCTGGTCCACGATAATGTTGTGTTTCTGTTTCACGGTAATGTTCCGTTTCTGGTCCATAATAATGTTCTGTTTCATGGTAATGTTCTGTCTCTGGTCCATGGTAATATTCAGTCTCTGGTCCACGGTAATGTTCGGTTTCAAGGTAAAGTTCGGTCTCTGGTCCACGGTAATGTTCTGTCTCTGGTCCACGGAAATGTTCTGTCTCTGGTCCACGGTAATGTTCTGTCTCTGGTCCACGGTAATGTTCGATCTCTGGTCCACGATAATGTTCGGTTTCACGGTAATGTTCCGTCTCTGGTCCACGATAATTTTGTGTTTCTTTTTCACGGTAATGTTCCGTTTCTGGTACACGATAATGTTCTGTTTCGGTTTCCCGGTAATGTTCTGTCTCTGGTCCACGGTAATGTTCTGTGTCTGGTCCACGATAATGTTCGGTTTCACGGTAATGTTCCGTTTTTGGTCCACGATAATGTTCTGTTTCGGTTTCACGGTAATGTTCTTTCTCTGGTCAACGATAATGTTCCGTTTCTGGTCCACGATAATGTTCTGTTTTAGTTTCACGGTATTGTTCTGTCTCTGGTCCACGGTAAGGTTCTGTTTCTGGTCCACGATAATGTTCTGTTTTGGTTTCACGTCAATGTTCTGTCTCTGGTCCACAGTAATGTTCTGTTTCCGTTTCACGGTAATGTTCTGTCTCTGGTCCACGGTAATGTTCTGTTTCTGTTTCACGGTAATGTTCTGACTCTGGTTCACGGTAATGTTCTGTCTCTGGTCAACGCTAATGTTCTGTTTCTGTTTCACGGTAATGTTCCGTTTCTGGTCAACGATAATGTTGTGTTTCTGTTTCACGGTAATGTTCCGTTTCTGGTCAACGATAATGTTGTGTTTCGGTTTCACGGTAATGTTCTGTCTCTGGTCCACGGTAATTTTCTGTTTTGGTTTCACGGTAATGTTGGGTTTCACGGTAATGTTCGGTCTCTGGTCCACGATAATGTTCGGTTTCACGGTAATGTTCTGTCTGTGGTCCACGGTAATGTTCTGTCTCTGGTCCACGATAATGTTCCGTCTTTGGTCCACGATAATGTTCTGTCTCTGGTCCACGATAATGTTCTGTTTCGGTTTCACGGTAATGTTGTGTTTCTGTTTCACGGTAATGTTCTGTCTCTGGTTCACCGTAATGTTCTGTCTCTGGTCCACGCTAATGTTCTGTTTCTGTTTCACGGTAATGTTCCGTTTCTGGTCCACAATAATGTTCTGTTTCGGTTTCACGGTAATGTTCTGTCTCTGGTCCACGGTAATTTTCTGTTTTGGTTTCACGGTAATGTTGGGTTTCACGGTAATGTTCGGTCTCTGGTCCATGATAATGTTCGGTTTCACGATAATGTTCGGTTTCACGGTAATGTTCTGGTCCACGGTAATGTTCTGGTCCACGGCAATGTTCCGTCTCTGGTCCACAGTAATGTTCCGTATCTGGTCCATGGTAATGTTCGGTTTCACGGTATGATGTCTTGTTTGACGTCTGACGTCTGACGGCTTTGCTTTGCGGTAAGACGTATTGCATCACTTCCTGTTGCTTTGTGTGTGTGCACTGTGACAGTTCTCGCTCTCCTTGAACTACTAATAATCACCTTATTTCTCCCTATAATTTACACATCTTGCATAGTTAACTCTATCCCATACTTGTTATATTCTAACGCTCACTCTTACAGATCTTTAGTCTTTATTTTTCACTTTTTAGCGGTGTATCTGGTTCTCTAGCTTAGCATGGCTACCAGTTCTCTTCCTCTTTCTCCTGCTTTCACCTGCTCCGTGTGTCAGATGTTTAGTTACTCCTCTGCCTCCTTTAGTGGTAATGGTACATGTAACAAATGTAGTCTTTTTGTAGTTTTGGAGGCAAGGCTTTCTGAATTGGAAACTCGGCTCTGCACTGTTGAAAACCACCCGATAGCGAGCCAGACCCCTTTAGTCAGTGCGGAGCCACCTAGCGTAGCTTGCTCTGTTAGTCGTCCCCGAGCAGATCCCGAGCAGCCGGGACTTAAGAGTGGCTGGGTGACTGTCAGGAAGAGGAGTCATAGTCCTAAAGTCAAGCCCGTGGTTCACCATCAACCTGTCCACGTTTCTAATAGATTTTCCCCACTCAGCGACACACCCGCTGAGGAGAAAACCCTGGTAATTGGCAGCTCTATAGTCAGAAACGTGGCATTAGAGACACCAGCGACCATAGTCAAATGCATTCCAGGGGCCAGAGCGGGCGACATAGAATCCTATTTAAAACTGCTGGCTAAGGATAAACGTAAATACGGTAAAATAGTTATTCACGTCGGCGGTAATGACACCCGGTTACGCCAATCGGAGGTCACTAAAATTAATGTTGCATCGGTGTGTAATTTTGCCAAAACAATGTCGGACTCCGTAGTTTTCTCTGGACCCCTGCCAAATCTGACCAGTGATGACATGTTTAGCCGCATGTCCTCATTCAATCGCTGGTTGTCTAGATGGTGTCCAGCAAACAACGTGGGCTACATAGATAATTGGCAATCTTTCTGGAGAAAACCTGGTCTGATGAGGAGAGACGGCATCCATCCCACTTTGGAAGGAGCGGCTCTCATTTCTAGAAATATGGACGAATTTATTAGTCATCCAAAAACATGACATCCCAGGGTTGAGACCAGGATGCAGAGTTGTAGTCTTACACACTTCTCTGCGGCTTCCCACCTGATGCTGCCCCCCCCTCAATCAAAAAACACAAAAGGAGCAAATCCTCTTGTGCAAAAAAAATTTAAAACAAAAACTTTAACTGAACAAAAACATCAAACTATTAAATGTGGTTTGCTGAATATTAGATCTCTCCCTTTGAAGTCTCTGTTAGTGAATGATTTGATTTGTGATCATCATATTGATATATTTTGTCTTACAGAAACCTGGCTGCAGCAGGAGGATCATGTTAGCATTAATGAATCAACTCCCTCTGACTATTTAAATGTTCATGTTCCTAGAACCACAGGTAGGGGAGGAGGAGTGGCAGCTATCTTCAGATCAGGGTTACTAATCAGTCCTAGACCCAAGATTAGTTTTAGCTCTTTTGAATCTCTGATTCTCAGTTTTTCCCACCCAAAGTGGAAATCACAAAAACCTCTTGTGTTTGTTGTTGTGTATCGTCCACCTGGCCCTTATTCTGAGTTTCTGTCTGAATTCTCAGAGTTTTTATCCCAGTTAGTGCTGAGTACAGATAAAGTCATTGTAGTGGGTGACTTTAATATTCATGTAGATGTTGAAAATGACAGCCTAAATATTAACTTTAATTCTATATTAGACTCTATTGGATTTTCTCAAAGTGTTCACAGACCTACTCACTGCCTTAATCATACCCTTGACCTTGTGCTGACTTATGGCATTGAGAGTGAACAGTTAACAGTGTTCCCTCATAACCCTGTCTTGTCTGACCATTTTTTAATAACTTTTGAATTTACATTACTTGACTACACGGTTTCTGAGAAGAATTCTACATATAGAAGGTGTCTGTCAGAGAATGCTGTAACCAGATTTAAAGAGTTGATTTCATCATCCTTTTCTTCACTGCCATGTGCTGATATGACACAGGATGGCTACCTAAATTTTACTCCAGTAGAACTTGACTCTCTTGTTGACAGCACTACAGCTTCAATGCGTACAACACTGGACAATGTTGCCCCTCTGAAAAGGAAGGTAATCAGTCAGAAGAGGTTGGCTCCTTGGTATAATTCACAGCTGCGTGCGTTAAAGCAGACTGCAAGAAAGCTGGAGAGACAGTGGCGTTCCTCTAATTTAGAAGAGTCTCAATTAGTCTGGAAAGATAGTTTAATAACGTATAAGAAAGCACTTCGTAAAGCTAGAACTGCGTATTATTCATTATTGATAGAAGAGAATAAGAATAATCCCAGGTTTCTTTTCAGCACTGTTGCCAGACTGACAAAGACTCCGAGCTCTGTTGAGCCATGTATTCCTTTAACTCTCAGCAGTGATGATTTCATGAGATTCTTCATCAATAAAATTGTTTCTATCAGAGAGAAGATTAATGGAATCCTTCCCATTATTATCACTGATGTATCATCAAGTAGAGCAGCTTTAGAAGTATCTTTCGAACCTGAATTGTATTTAGACAGCTTCTGTCCAGTTGATCTTTCTGAGCTAACAACAGCAATAGTCTCTTCTAAACCATCAACTTGTATGTTAGACCCAATCCCAACCAGACTGTTCAAGGAGGTTTTCCCCTTAATTGACACTTCCATATTGGATTTGATCAATCGGTCTTTGTTGATAGGATATGTACCTCAGACTTTTAAGGTTGCTGTAATTAAACCTTTACTTAAAAAACCTACTCTTGATTCAGAATTGTTGGCTAATTATCGACCTATATCCAATCTCCCTTTTTTGTCCAAAGTTCTTGAAAAAATAGTTGCAGTTCAACTTTGTGATCATTTACATAGAAATAATCTGTTTGAAGAGTTTCAGTCAGGATTCAGAGTGCATCATAGCACAGAAACGGCACTGGTGAAAGTTACCAATGATCTCCTGTTAGCTTCTGATAGCGGACTTGTTTCTGTGCTTGTCCTGTTGGATCTCAGTGCTGCATTTGATACGATCGATCACAGCATTCTGTTACAGAGACTTGAACATGTTATTGGGATTAAAGGAACTGCATTAGGCTGGTTTAAGTCATATTTATCTGATAGATTCCAGTTTGTTCTTGTAAATGAGGAATCTTCCTCACACGTTGGAGTAAGTCATGGAGTTCCTCAGGGTTCTGTGCTTGGACCAATTCTTTTTACTTTATACATGCTTCCATTAGGTAACATTATCAGACAGCATGGCATAAATTTCCATTGTTATGCTGATGATACTCAGCTGTACTTATCTATGAAACCAGATGAAACCTACAGGTTGGTCAGGCTACAAGCCTGTCTTAAAGACATAAAGACCTGGATGACTCAGAACTGTCTGCTTTTAAATTCAGACAAAACTGAAGTTGTTCTCTTTGGACCTGAGCGCTTCAGGGAGAAATTGTCTAGTTATATAGTTACTCTAGATGGTATTTCCTTGGCTTCTAGTTCTACAGTGAGGAACCTTGGAGTTATTTTTGACCAGAATTTATCATTTGACGCACATATAAAACTGGTTTCTAGGACTGCCTTCTTTCACCTTCGTAATATTGCCAAAATCAGGAACATCCTGTCTCAAGGTGATGCAGAGAAACTAGTTCATGCATTTGTTACTTCAAGATTGGACTACTGTAATTCCTTATTATTGGGCTGTCCCACATATTCTCTGAAAAGCCTCCAGCTGATCCAAAATGCTGCAGCCAGAGTTCTGATGAGAACTAACAGGAGAGATCATGTTTCTCCAGTTTTAGCTTCTCTTCATTGGCTCCCTGTTAAATTCAGAATAGAATTTAAGATTCTTCTCCTCACATATAAAGCTCTTACTGACCGAACTCCATCATATCTTAAAGATCTCATTGTACAATATTTTCCTAACAGAGCACTTCGCTCCCAAACTGCAGGTTTACTTGTTGTTCCCAGAGTTTCTAAAAGTAGAATGGGAGGTAGAGCCTTCAGTTATCAGGCCCCTCTCTTGTGGAATAAGCTGCCAGTAAATGTCCGGGAAGCAGACACCCTTTCCACTTTTAAGATTAGGCTTAAAACTTTTCTTTTCGATAAAGCTTATAGTTAGGGATGGCTCAGGTAATCCTGAAACATCCCATAGTTAAGCTGCTATAGGCTTAGACTGCTGGGGGACCTCATCTGTCACACCTTTCCTCACTTTGCTCTCTTTTTCCCCCTGTTTAATTTCAAAATTGATTTTATGTACATGTGACATTATTGTGGTTATTAACCTATGTTTCCCTGTTCCAACAGATATCCTTTGAATGGCGTTATGGTGTTTTTCCCCCCTCTTTTCCCTCTTTTCTGTCTTCTCAAACCCCAGCTGGTCGAGGCGGATGGCCACCCTTCCTGAGTCTGGTTCTGCCAGAGGTTTCTTCCTGTTAAAAGGGAGTCGTTCCTTTCCACAGTTGCCACAGGCACGCTCAGGACGGGAGATTGGACTGAAGACACATTTCGGTGCAATCTGTTGGTTTCCTTAGCTAGGATATTAATTTTTTTAATTAGCTCTATATGAATTAATTGGATTATGATTACAATGAATTGAATTCCAATTGGCTTGAATTGGACTATATTACTTAAGTGCCTTGAGATGACAATTGTTGTAATCTGGCGCTATATAAATAAAATTGAATTGAATTGAATTAATGTTCCATTTCTGGTCCACGGTAATGTTCTGTCTCTGGTCCACGATAATGTTCGATTTCTGGTCGAAGATAATGTTCCGTTTCACGGTAATGTTCCGTCTCTGGTCCACGATAATGTTCGGTTTCACGGTAATCTTCCATTTCTGGTCCACGGTAATGTTCTCTCTCTGGTCCACGATAATGTTCGATCTCTCGTCCACGATAATGTTCGGTTTCACGGTAATGTTCCGTCTCTGGTCCACGATAATGTTGTGTTTCTGTTTCACGGTAATGTTCCGTCTCTGGTCCACGGTAATGTTCCGTCTCTGGTCCACGATAATGTTCTGTTTCTGTTTCACGGTAATGTTCCGTTTCTGGTCCATGATAATTTTTTGTTTCAGGTAATGTTCTGTCTCTGGTCCACGCTAATGTTCTGTTTCTGTTTCATGGTAATGTTCCGTTTCTGGTCCACGTTAATGTTGTGTTTCTGTTTCACGGTAATGTTCTGTTTCACGGTAATGTTCTGTCTCTGGTCCACGCTAATGTTCTGTTTCTGTTTCACGGTAATGTTCCGTTTCTGGTCCACGATAATGTTGTGTTTCTGTTTCACGGTAATGTTTCGTTTCTGGTCCACAATAATGTTCTGTTTCGGTTTCATAGTAATGTTCCGTTTCTGGTCCATGATAATATTCTGTTCGTGTTTCACGGTAATGTTCTGTTTCTGTTTCACGGTAATGTTCCGTTTCTGGTCCACGATAATGTTCCGTCTCTGGTCCACGATAATGTTCTGTCTCTGGTCCACGATAATGTTCTGTCTCTGGTCCACGATAATGTTCTGTCTCTGGTCCACGATAATGTTCTGTCTCTGGTCCACGGTAATGTTCTGTTTCTGGTCCACGATATAGTTGTGTTTCTGTTTCACGGTAATGTTCCGTTTCTGGTCCACGATAATGTTCCGTTTCTGGTCCACGATAATGTTCGGTTTCACGGTAATGTTCTGTCTGTGGTCCGAGATAATGTTCCGTCTTTGGTCCACGATAATGTTCTGTCTCTGGTCCATGATAATGTTCCGTTTCTGGTCCACGATAATGTTCTGTTTCTGGTCCACGATAATGTTGTGTTTCTGTTTCACGGTAATGTGCCCGTTCTGGTCCACGATAATGTTCTGTTTCGGTTTCACGGTAATGTTCTGTCTCTGGTCCACGGTAATGTTCTGTCTCTGGTCGAGGGTAATGTTCGGTTTCACTGTAATGTTCCGTCTCTGGTCCACGGTAATGTTGTGTTTCTGTTTCACGGAAATGTTCCGTTTCAGGTCCACAATAATGTTTTGTTTCTGTTCCACGATAATGTTCGGTTTCACGATAATGTTCCGTTTCTGGTCAACGATAATGTTCTGTTTAGGTTTCACGGTAATGTTCTGTCTCTGGTACACGATAATGTTCCGTCTCTGGTCCACGATAATGTTCTGTCTCTGATCCACGATAAAGTTCCGTTTCTGGTCCACGATAATGTTCTGTTTCGGTTTCATGGTAATGTTCTGTCTCTGGTCCACGATAATGTTCCGTTTCTGGTCCACGATAAAGTTCTGTTTAGGTTTCACGGTAATGTTCTGTTTTGGTTTCAAGGTAATGTTCTGTCTCTGGTCCACGGTAATGTTCCGTTTCTGTTTCACGGTAATGTTCTGTTTCCGTTTCACGGTAATGTTCTGTCTCTGGTCCACGGTATTGTTGTGTTTCTGTTTCACGGTAATGTTCCGTCTCTGGTCCACGATAATGTTCGATTTCACGGTAATCTTCCGTTTCATGTCCACGATAATGTTCTGTTTCGGTTTCACGGTAATGTTCTGTCTCTGGTCCACGGTAAATTTCTGTCTCTGGTCCACGGTAATGTTCGGTTTCACGGTAATGTTCCGTCTCTGGTCCACGATAATGTTGTGTTTCTGTTTCACGGTAATATTCCGTTTCTGGTCCACGATAATGTTGTGTTTCTGGTCCACGAAAATGTTAGGTTTCACGATAATGTTCCGTTTCTGGTCAACGATAATGTTCTGTTTAGGTTTCACGGTAATGTTCTGTCTCTGGTCCACGATAATGTTCTGTCTCTGATCCACGATAATGTTCTGTCTCTTGTCCACGATAATGTTCCGTTTCTGGTCCACGATAATGTTCTCTTTCGGTTTCACGGTAATGTTCTGTCTCTGGTCCACGATAATGTTCCGTTTCTGGTCCATGATAATGTTCTGTTTTGGTTTCAAGGTAATGTTCCATTTCTGGTCCACGATAATGTTCTGTTTCTGTTTCACGGTAATGTTCCGTTTCTGGTCCATGATAATGTTCTGTTTCACGGTAATGTTCTGTCTCTGGTCCATGGTAATGTTCTGTCTCTGGTCCACGGTAATGTTCGGTTTCAAGGTAAAGTTCGGTCTCTGGTCCACAGTAATGTTCTGTCTCTGGTCGACGGTAATGTTCTGTCTCTGGTCCACGGTAATGTTCTGTCTCTGGTCCACGGTAATGTTCTGTCTCTGGTCCACGGTAATGTTCTGTCTCTGGTCCACGGTAATGTTCGATCTCTGGTCCACGATAATGTTCGGTTTCACGGTAATGTTCCGTCTCTGGTCCACGATAATGTTCTGTTTCGGTTTGACGGTAATGTTCCGTTTCTGGTCCACGATAATGTTCTGTTTCGGTTTCACGGTAATGTTCCGTCTCTGGTCCATGGTAATGTTCCGTCTCTGGTCCACGATAATGTTGTGTTTCTGTTTCACGGTAATCTTCCATTTCTGGTCCACGGTAATGTTCTCTCTCTGGTCCACGATAATGTTCGATCTCTCGTCCACGATAATGTTCGGTTTCACGGTAATGTTCCGTCTCTGGTCCACGATAATGTTGTGTTTCTGTTTCACGGTAATGTTCCGTCTCTGGTCCACGGTAATGTTCCGTCTCTGGTCCACGATAATGTTCTGTTTCTGTTTCACGGTAATGTTCCGTTTCTGGTCCATGATAATTTTCTGTTTCAGGTAATGTTCTGTCTCTGGTCCACGCTAATGTTCTGTTTCTGTTTCATGGTAATGTTCCGTTTCTGGTCCACGTTAATGTTGTGTTTCTGTTTCACGGTAATGTTCTGTTTCACGGTAATGTTCTGTCTCTGGTCCACGCTAATGTTCTGTTTCTGTTTCACGGTAATGTTCCGTTTCTGGTCCACGATAATGTTGTGTTTCTGTTTCACGGTAATGTTTCGTTTCTGGTCCACAATAATGTTCTGTTTCGGTTTCATAGTAATGTTCCGTTTCTGGTCCATGATAATATTCTGTTCGTGTTTCACGGTAATGTTCTGTTTCTGTTTCACGGTAATGTTCCGTTTCTGGTCCACGATAATGTTCCGTCTCTGGTCCACGATAATGTTCTGTCTCTGGTCCACGATAATGTTCTGTCTCTGGTCCACGATAATGTTCTGTCTCTGGTCCACGATAATGTTCTGTCTCTGGTCCACGGTAATGTTCCGTTTCTGGTCCACGATAATGTTCGGTTTCACGGTAATGTTCTGTCTGTGGTCCGAGATAATGTTCCGTCTTTGGTCCACGATAATGTTCTGTCTCTGGTCCATGATAATGTTCCGTTTCTGGTCCACGATAATGTTCTGTTTCTGGTCCACGATAATGTTGTGTTTCTGTTTCACGGTAATGTGCCCGTTCTGGTCCACGATAATGTTCTGTTTCGGTTTCACGGTAATGTTCTGTCTCTGGTCCACGGTAATGTTCTGTCTCTGGTCGAGGGTAATGTTCGGTTTCACTATAATGTTCCGTCTCTGGTCCACGGTAATGTTGTGTTTCTGTTTCACGGAAATGTTCCGTTTCAGGTCCACAATAATGTTTTGTTTCTGTTCCACGATAATGTTCGGTTTCACGATAATGTTCCGTTTCTGGTCAACGATAATGTTCTGTTTAGGTTTCACGGTAATGTTCTGTCTCTGGTCCACGATAATGTTCCGTCTCTGGTCCACGATAATGTTCTGTCTCTGATCCACGATAAAGTTCCGTTTCTGGTCCACGATAATGTTCTGTTTCGGTTTCATGGTAATGTTCTGTCTCTGGTCCACGATAATGTTCCGTTTCTGGTCCACGATAAAGTTCTGTTTAGGTTTCACGGTAATGTTCTGTTTTGGTTTCAAGGTAATGTTCTGTCTCTGGTCCACGGTAATGTTCCGTTTCTGTTTCACGGTAATGTTCTGTTTCCGTTTCACGGTAATGTTCTGTCTCTGGTCCACGGTATTGTTGTGTTTCTGTTTCACGGTAATGTTCCGTCTCTGGTCCACGATAATGTTCGATTTCACGGTAATCTTCCGTTTCATGTCCACGATAATGTTCTGTTTCGGTTTCACGGTAATGTTCTGTCTCTGGTCCACGGTAATGTTCTGTCTCTGGTCCACGGTAATGTTCGGTTTCACGGTAATGTTCCGTCTCTGGTCCACGATGATGTTGTGTTTCTGTTTCACGGTAATATTCCGTTTCTGGTCCACGATAATGTTGTGTTTCTGGTCCACGAAAATGTTAGGTTTCACGATAATGTTCCGTTTCTGGTCAACGATAATGTTCTGTTTAGGTTTCACGGTAATGTTCTGTCTCTGGTCCACGATAATGTTCTGTCTCTGATCCACGATAATGTTCTGTCTCTTGTCCACGATAATGTTCCGTTTCTGGTCCACGATAATGTTCTCTTTCGGTTTCACGGTAATGTTCTGTCTCTGGTCCACGATAATGTTCCGTTTCTGGTCCATGATAATGTTCTGTTTTGGTTTCAAGGTAATGTTCCATTTCTGGTCCACGATAATGTTCTGTTTCTGTTTCACGGTAATGTTCCGTTTCTGGTCCATGATAATGTTCTGTTTCACGGTAATGTTCTGTCTCTGGTCCATGGTAATGTTCTGTCTCTGGTCCACGGTAATGTTCGGTTTCAAGGCAAAGTTCGGTCTCTGGTCCACAGTAATGTTCTGTCTCTGGTCCACGGTAATGTTCTGTCTCTGGTCCACGGTAATGTTCTGTCTCTGGTCCACGGTAATGTTCTGTCTCTGGTCCACGGTAATGTTCTGTCTCTGGTCCACGGTAATGTTCGATCTCTGGTCCACGATAATGTTCGGTTTCACGGTAATGTTCCGTCTCTGGTCCACGATAATGTTCTGTTTCGGTTTCACGGTAATGTTCCGTTTCTGGTCCACGATAATGTTCTGTTTCGGTTTCACGGTAATGTTCCGTGTCTGGTCCATGGTAATGTTCCGTCTCTGGTCCACGATAATGTTGTGTTTCTGTTTCACGGTAATGTTCCGTTTCTGGTCCATGATAATGTTCTGTTTCACGGTAATGTTCTGTCTCTGGTCCATGGTAATGTTCTGTCTCTGGTCCACGGTAATGTTCGGTTTCAAGGTAAATTTCGGTCTCTGGTCCACAGTAATGTTCTGTCTGTGGTCCACGGTAATGTTCTGTCTCTGGTCCATGGTAATGTTCCGTCTCTGGTCCACGATAATGTTGTGTTTCTGTTTCACGGTAATGTTCCGTTTCTGGTCCATGATAATGTTCTGTTTCACGGTAATGTTCTGTCTCTGGTCCATGGTAATGTTCTGTCTCTGGTCCACGGTAATGTTCGGTTTCAAGGTAAATTTCGGTCTCTGGTCCACAGTAATGTTCTGTCTGTGGTCCACGGTAATGTTCTGTCTCTGGTCCACGGTAATGTTCTGTCTCTGGTCCACGGTAATGTTCTGTCTCTGGTGCACGGTAATGTTCTGTCTCTGGTCCACGGTAATGTTGTGTGTCTGGTCCACGGTAATGTTCGATCTCTGGTCCACGATAATGTTCTGTTTCTGGTCCACGATAATGTTCCGTCTCTGGTCCACGATAATGTTCTGTCTCTGATCCACGATAAAGTTCCGTTTCTGGTCCACGATAATGTTCTGTTTCGGTTTCATGGTAATGTTCTGTCTCTGGTCCACGATAATGTTCCGTTTCTGGTCCACGATAAAGTTCTGTTTAGGTTTCACGGTAATGTTCTGTTTTGGTTTCAAGGTAATGTTCTGTCTCTGGTCCACGGTAATGTTCCGTTTCTGTTTCACGGTAATGTTCTGTTTCCGTTTCACGGTAATGTTCTGTCTCTGGTCCACGGTATTGTTGTGTTTCTGTTTCACGGTAATGTTCCGTCTCTGGTCCACGATAATGTTCGATTTCACGATAATCTTCCGTTTCTGGTCCACGATAATGTTCTGTTTCGGTTTCACGGTAATGTTCTGTCTCTGGTCCACGGTAATGTTCTGTCTCTGGTCCACGGTAATGTTCGGTTTCACGGTAATGTTCCGTCTCTGGTCCACGATAATGTTGTGTTTCTGTTTCACGGTAATGTTCTGTCTCTGGTCCACGATAATGTTCCTTTTCTGGTCCATGATAATGTTCTGTTTTGGTTTCAAGGTAATGTTCCATTTCTGGTCCACGATAATGTTCTGTTTCTGTTTCACGGTAATGTTCCGTTTCTGGTCCATGATAATGTTCTGTTTCACGGTAATGTTCTGTCTCTGGTCCATGGTAATGTTCTGTCTCTGGTCCACGGTAATGTTCGGTTTCAAGGTAAAGTTCGGTCTCTGGTCCACAGTAATGTTCTGTCTCTGGTCCACGGTAATGTTCTGTCTCTGGTCCACGGTAATGTTCTGTCTCTGGTCCACGGTAATGTTCTGTCTCTGGTCCACGGTAATGTTCTGTCTCTGGTCCACGGTAATGTTCGATCTCTGGTCCACGATAATGTTCGGTTTCACGGTAATGTTCCGTCTCTGGTCCACGATAATGTTCTGTTTCGGTTTCACGGTAATGTTCCGTTTCTGGTCCACGATAATGTTCTGTTTCGGTTTCACGGTAATGTTCCGTCTCTGGTCCATGGTAATGTTCCGTCTCTGGTCCACGATAATGTTGTGTTTCTGTTTCACGGTAATGTTCCGTTTCTGGTCCATGATAATGTTCTGTTTCACGGTAATGTTCTGTCTCTGGTCCATGGTAATGTTCTGTCTCTGGTCCACGGTAATGTTCGGTTTCAAGGTAAATTTCGGTCTCTGGTCCACAGTAATGTTCTGTCTGTGGTCCACGGTAATGTTCTGTCTCTGGTCCATGGTAATGTTCCGTCTCTGGTCCACGATAATGTTGTGTTTCTGTTTCACGGTAATGTTCCGTTTCTGGTCCATGATAATGTTCTGTTTCACGGTAATGTTCTGTCTCTGGTCCATGGTAATGTTCTGTCTCTGGTCCACGGTAATGTTCGGTTTCAAGGTAAATTTCGGTCTCTGGTCCACAGTAATGTTCTGTCTGTGGTCCACGGTAATGTTCTGTCTCTGGTCCACAGTAATGTTCTGTCTGTGGTCCACGGTAATGTTCTGTCTCTGGTCCACGGTAATGTTCTGTCTCTGGTCAACGGTAATGTTCTGTCTCTGGTGCACGGTAATGTTCTGTCTCTGGTCCACGGTAATGTTGTGTGTCTGGTCCACGGTAATGTTCGATCTCTGGTCCACGATAATGTTCTGTTTCTGTATCACGGTAATGTTCCGTTTCTGGTCCACCATAATTTTGTGTTTCTGTTTCACGGTAATGTTCCGTTTCTGGTCCACGATAATGTTCGGTTTCACGGTAATGTTCTGTCTCTGGTCCACGGTAATGTTCTGTGTCTTGTCCACGATAATGTTCGGTTTCACGATAATGTTCTGTTTCTGGTCCACGATAATGTTCTGTTTAGGTTTCACGGTAATGTTCTGTCTCTGGTCCACGATAATGTTCCGTCTCTGGTCCACGATAATGTTGTGTTTCTGTTTCACGGTAATGTTCTGTTTCCGTTTCACGGTAATGTTCTGTCTCTGGTCCACGGTATTGTTGTGTTTCTGTTTCACGGTAATGTTCCGTCTCTGGTCCACGATAATGTTCGATTTCACGATAATCTTCCGTTTCTGGTCCACGATAATGTTCTGTTTCGGTTTCACGGTAATGTTCTGTCTCTGGTCCACGGTAATGTTCTGTCTCTGGTCCACGGTAATGTTCGGTTTCACGGTAATGTTCCGTCTCTGGTCCACGATAATGTTGTGTTTCTGTTTCACGGTAATGTTCTGTCTCTGGTCCACGATAATGTTCCTTTTCTGGTCCATGATAATGTTCTGTTTTGGTTTCAAGGTAATGTTCCATTTCTGGTCCACGATAATGTTCTGTTTCTGTTTCACGGTAATGTTCCGTTTCTGGTCCATGATAATGTTCTGTTTCACGGTAATGTTCTGTCTCTGGTCCATGGTAATGTTCTGTCTCTGGTCCACGGTAATGTTCGGTTTCAAGGTAAAGTTCGGTCTCTGGTCCACAGTAATGTTCTGTCTCTGGTCCACGGTAATGTTCTGTCTCTGGTCCACGGTAATGTTCTGTCTCTGGTCCACGGTAATGTTCTGTCTCTGGTCCACGGTAATGTTCTGTCTCTGGTCCACGGTAATGTTCGATCTCTGGTCCACGATAATGTTCGGTTTCACGGTAATGTTCCGTCTCTGGTCCACGATAATGTTCTGTTTCGGTTTCACGGTAATGTTCCGTTTCTGGTCCACGATAATGTTCTGTTTCGGTTTCACGGTAATGTTCCGTCTCTGGTCCATGGTAATGTTCCGTCTCTGGTCCACGATAATGTTGTGTTTCTGTTTCACGGTAATGTTCCGTTTCTGGTCCATGATAATGTTCTGTTTCACGGTAATGTTCTGTCTCTGGTCCATGGTAATGTTCTGTCTCTGGTCCACGGTAATGTTCGGTTTCAAGGTAAATTTCGGTCTCTGGTCCACAGTAATGTTCTGTCTGTGGTCCACGGTAATGTTCTGTCTCTGGTCCATGGTAATGTTCCGTCTCTGGTCCACGATAATGTTGTGTTTCTGTTTCACGGTAATGTTCCGTTTCTGGTCCATGATAATGTTCTGTTTCACGGTAATGTTCTGTCTCTGGTCCATGGTAATGTTCTGTCTCTGGTCCACGGTAATGTTCGGTTTCAAGGTAAATTTCGGTCTCTGGTCCACAGTAATGTTCTGTCTGTGGTCCACGGTAATGTTCTGTCTCTGGTCCACAGTAATGTTCTGTCTGTGGTCCACGGTAATGTTCTGTCTCTGGTCCACGGTAATGTTCTGTCTCTGGTCAACGGTAATGTTCTGTCTCTGGTGCACGGTAATGTTCTGTCTCTGGTCCACGGTAATGTTGTGTGTCTGGTCCACGGTAATGTTCGATCTCTGGTCCACGATAATGTTCTGTTTCTGTATCACGGTAATGTTCCGTTTCTGGTCCACCATAATTTTGTGTTTCTGTTTCACGGTAATGTTCCGTTTCTGGTCCACGATAATGTTCGGTTTCACGGTAATGTTCTGTCTCTGGTCCACGGTAATGTTCTGTGTCTTGTCCACGATAATGTTCGGTTTCACGATAATGTTCTGTTTCTGGTCCACGATAATGTTCTGTTTAGGTTTCACGGTAATGTTCTGTCTCTGGTCCACGATAATGTTCCGTCTCTGGTCCACGATAATGTTGTGTTTCTGTTTCACGGTAATGTTCCGTTTCTGGTCCATGATAATGTTCTGTTTCATGGTAATGTTCTGTCTCTGGTCCATGGTAATATTCTGTATCTGGTCCACGGTAATGTTCTGTTTCAAGGTAAAGTTCGGTCTCTGGTCCACGGTAATGTTCTGTTTCTGTTTCACGGTAATGTTCTGACTCTGGTTCACGGTAATGTTCTGTCTCTGGTCAACGCTAATGTTCTGTTTCTGTTTCACGGTAATGTTCCGTTTCTGGTCAACGATAATGTTGTGTTTCTGTTTCACGGTAATGTTCCGTTTCTGGTCAACGATAATGTTGTGTTTCGGTTTCACGGTAATGTTCTGTCTCTGGTCCACGGTAATTTTCTGTTTTGGTTTCACGGTAATGTTGGGTTTCACGGTAATGTTCGGTCTCTGGTCCACGATAATGTTCGGTTTCACGGTAATGTTCTGTCTGTGGTCCACGGTAATGTTCTGTCTCTGGTCCACGATAATGTTCCGTCTTTGGTCCACGATAATGTTCTGTCTCTGGTCCACGATAATGTTCTGTTTCGGTTTCACGGTAATGTTGTGTTTCTGTTTCACGGTAATGTTCTGTCTCTGGTTCACCGTAATGTTCTGTCTCTGGTCCACGCTAATGTTCTGTTTCTGTTTCACGGTAATGTTCCGTTTCTGGTCCACGATAATGTTCTGTTTCGGTTTCACGGTAATGTTCTGTCTCTGGTCCACGGTAATTTTCTGTTTTGGTTTCACGGTAATGTTGGGTTTCACGGTAATGTTCGGTCTCTGGTCCATGATAATGTTCGGTTTCACGATAATGTTCGGTTTCACGGTAATGTTCTGGTCCACGGTAATGTTCTGGTCCATGGCAATGTTCCGTCTCTGGTCCACAGTAATGTTCCGTATCTGGTCCATGGTAATGTTCGGTTTCACGGTAATGTTCCATTTCTGGTCCACGGTAATGTTCTGTCTCTGGTCCACGATAATGTTCGATTTCTGGTCGAAGATAATGTTCCGTTTCACGGTAATGTTCCGTCTCTGGTCCACGATAATGTTCGGTTTCACGGTAATCTTCCATTTCTGGTCCACGGTAATGTTCTCTCTCTGGTCCACGATAATGTTCGATCTCTCGTCCACGATAATGTTCGGTTTCACGGTAATGTTCCGTCTCTGGTCCACGATAATGTTGTGTTTCTGTTTCACGGTAATGTTCCGTCTCTGGTCCACGGTAATGTTCCGTCTCTGGTCCACGATAATGTTCTGTTTCTGTTTCACGGTAATGTTCCGTTTCTGGTCCATGATAATTTTTTGTTTCAGGTAATGTTCTGTCTCTGGTCCACGCTAATGTTCTGTTTCTGTTTCATGGTAATGTTCCGTTTCTGGTCCACGTTAATGTTGTGTTTCTGTTTCACGGTAATGTTCTGTTTCACGGTAATGTTCTGTCTCTGGTCCACGCTAATGTTCTGTTTCTGTTTCACGGTAATGTTCCGTTTCTGGTCCACGATAATGTTGTGTTTCTGTTTCACGGTAATGTTTCGTTTCTGGTCCACAATAATGTTCTGTTTCGGTTTCATAGTAATGTTCCGTTTCTGGTCCATGATAATATTCTGTTCGTGTTTCACGGTAATGTTCTGTTTCTGTTTCACGGTAATGTTCCGTTTCTGGTCCACGATAATGTTCCGTCTCTGGTCCACGATAATGTTCTGTCTCTGGTCCACGATAATGTTCTGTCTCTGGTCCACGATAATGTTCTGTCTCTGGTCCACGATAATGTTCTGTCTCTGGTCCACGGTAATGTTCTGTTTCTGGTCCACGATATAGTTGTGTTTCTGTTTCACGGTAATGTTCCGTTTCTGGTCCACGATAATGTTCCGTTTCTGGTCCACGATAATGTTCGGTTTCACGGTAATGTTCTGTCTGTGGTCCGAGATAATGTTCCGTCTTTGGTCCACGATAATGTTCTGTCTCTGGTCCATGATAATGTTCCGTTTCTGGTCCACGATAATGTTCTGTTTCTGGTCCACGATAATGTTGTGTTTCTGTTTCACGGTAATGTGCCCGTTCTGGTCCACGATAATGTTCTGTTTCGGTTTCACGGTAATGTTCTGTCTCTGGTCCACGGTAATGTTCTGTCTCTGGTCGAGGGTAATGTTCGGTTTCACTGTAATGTTCCGTCTCTGGTCCACGGTAATGTTGTGTTTCTGTTTCACGGAAATGTTCCGTTTCAGGTCCACAATAATGTTTTGTTTCTGTTCCACGATAATGTTCGGTTTCACGATAATGTTCCGTTTCTGGTCAACGATAATGTTCTGTTTAGGTTTCACGGTAATGTTCTGTCTCTGGTCCACGATAATGTTCCGTCTCTGGTCCACGATAATGTTCTGTCTCTGATCCACGATAAAGTTCCGTTTCTGGTCCACGATAATGTTCTGTTTCGGTTTCATGGTAATGTTCTGTCTCTGGTCCACGATAATGTTCCGTTTCTGGTCCACGATAAAGTTCTGTTTAGGTTTCACGGTAATGTTCTGTTTTGGTTTCAAGGTAATGTTCTGTCTCTGGTCCACGGTAATGTTCCGTTTCTGTTTCACGGTAATGTTCTGTTTCCGTTTCACGGTAATGTTCTGTCTCTGGTCCACGGTATTGTTGTGTTTCTGTTTCACGGTAATGTTCCGTCTCTGGTCCACGATAATGTTCGATTTCACGGTAATCTTCCGTTTCATGTCCACGATAATGTTCTGTTTCGGTTTCACGGTAATGTTCTGTCTCTGGTCCACGGTAATGTTCTGTCTCTGGTCCACGGTAATGTTCGGTTTCACGGTAATGTTCCGTCTCTGGTCCACGATAATGTTGTGTTTCTGTTTCACGGTAATATTCCGTTTCTGGTCCACGATAATGTTGTGTTTCTGGTCCACGAAAATGTTAGGTTTCACGATAATGTTCCGTTTCTGGTCAACGATAATGTTCTGTTTAGGTTTCACGGTAATGTTCTGTCTCTGGTCCACGATAATGTTCTGTCTCTGATCCACGATAATGTTCTGTGTCTTGTCCACGATAATGTTCCGTTTCTGGTCCACGATAATGTTCTCTTTCGGTTTCACGGTAATGTTCTGTCTCTGGTCCACGATAATGTTCCGTTTCTGGTCCATGATAATGTTCTGTTTTGGTTTCAAGGTAATGTTCCATTTCTGGTCCACGATAATGTTCTGTTTCTGTTTCACGGTAATGTTCCGTTTCTGGTCCATGATAATGTTCTGTTTCACGGTAATGTTCTGTCTCTGGTCCATGGTAATGTTCTGTCTCTGGTCCACGGTAATGTTCGGTTTCAAGGTAAAGTTCGGTCTCTGGTCCACAGTAATGTTCTGTCTCTGGTCCACGGTAATGTTCTGTCTCTGGTCCACGGTAATGTTCTGTCTCTGGTCCACGGTAATGTTCTGTCTCTGGTCCACGGTAATGTTCTGTCTCTGGTCCACGGTAATGTTCTGTCTCTGGTCCACGGTAATGTTCGATCTCTGGTCCACGATAATGTTCGGTTTCACGGTAATGTTCCGTCTCTGGTCCACGATAATGTTCTGTTTCGGTTTCACGGTAATGTTCCGTTTCTGGTCCACGATAATGTTCTGTTTCGGTTTCACGGTAATGTTCCGTCTCTGGTCCATGGTAATGTTCCGTCTCTGGTCCACGATAATGTTGTGTTTCTGTTTCACGGTAATGTTCCGTTTCTGGTCCATGATAATGTTCTGTTTCACGGTAATGTTCTGTCTCTGGTCCATGGTAATGTTCTGTCTCTGGTCCACGGTAATGTTCGGTTTCAAGGTAAATTTCGGTCTCTGGTCCACAGTAATGTTCTGTCTGTGGTCCACGGTAATGTTCTGTCTCTGGTCCATGGTAATGTTCCGTCTCTGGTCCACGATAATGTTGTGTTTCTGTTTCACGGTAATGTTCCGTTTCTGGTCCATGATAATGTTCTGTTTCACGGTAATGTTCTGTCTCTGGTCCATGGTAATGTTCTGTCTCTGGTCCACGGTAATGTTCGGTTTCAAGGTAAATTTCGGTCTCTGGTCCACAGTAATGTTCTGTCTGTGGTCCACGGTAATGTTCTGTCTCTGGTCCACGGTAATGTTCTGTCTCTGGTCCACGGTAATGTTCTGTCTCTGGTGCACGGTAATGTTCTGTCTCTGGTCCACGGTAATGTTGTGTGTCTGGTCCACGGTAATGTTCGATCTCTGGTCCACGATAATGTTCTGTTTCTGTATCACGGTAATGTTCCGTTTCTGGTCCACCATAATTTTGTGTTTCTGTTTCACGGTAATGTTCCGTTTCTGGTCCACGATAATGTTCGGTTTCACGGTAATGTTCTGTCTCTGGTCCACGGTAATGTTCTGTGTCTTGTCCACGATAATGTTCGGTTTCACGATAATGTTCTGTTTCTGGTCCACGATAATGTTCTGTTTAGGTTTCACGGTAATGTTCTGTCTCTGGTCCACGATAATGTTCCGTCTCTGGTCCACGATAATGTTGTGTTTCTGTTTCACGGTAATGTTCCGTTTCTGGTCCATGATAATGTTCTGTTTCATGGTAATGTTCTGTCTCTGGTCCATGGTAATATTCTGTATCTGGTCCACGGTAATGTTCTGTTTCAAGGTAAAGTTCGGTCTCTGGTCCACGGTAATGTTCTGTTTCTGTTTCACGGTAATGTTCTGACTCTGGTTCACGGTAATGTTCTGTCTCTGGTCAACGCTAATGTTCTGTTTCTGTTTCACGGTAATGTTCCGTTTCTGGTCAACGATAATGTTGTGTTTCTGTTTCACGGTAATGTTCCGTTTCTGGTCAACGATAATGTTGTGTTTCGGTTTCACGGTAATGTTCTGTCTCTGGTCCACGGTAATTTTCTATTTTGGTTTCACGGTAATGTTGGGTTTCACGGTAATGTTCGGTCTCTGGTCCACGATAATGTTCGGTTTCACGGTAATGTTCTGTCTGTGGTCCACGGTAATGTTCTGTCTCTGGTCCACGATAATGTTCCGTCTTTGGTCCACGATAATGTTCTGTCTCTGGTCCACGATAATGTTCTGTTTCGGTTTCACGGTAATGTTGTGTTTCTGTTTCACGGTAATGTTCTGTCTCTGGTTCACCGTAATGTTCTGTCTCTGGTCCACGCTAATGTTCTGTTTCTGTTTCACGGTAATGTTCCGTTTCTGGTCCACGATAATGTTCTGTTTCGGTTTCACGGTAATGTTCTGTCTCTGTTCCACGGTAATTTTCTGTTTTGGTTTCACGGTAATGTTGGGTTTCACGGTAATGTTCGGTCTCTGGTCCATGATAATGTTCGGTTTCACGATAATGTTCGGTTTCACGGTAATGTTCATGTCCACGGTAATGTTCTGGTCCATGGCAATGTTCCGTCTCTGGTCCACAGTAATGTTCCGTATCTGGTCCATGGTAATGTTCGGTTTCACGGTAATGTTCCATTTCTGGTCCACGGTAATGTTCTGTCTCTGGTCCACGATAATGTTCGATTTCTGGTCGAAGATAATGTTCCGTTTCACGGTAATGTTCCGTCTCTGGTCCACGATAATGTTCGGTTTCACGGTAATCTTCCATTTCTGGTCCACGGTAATGTTCTCTCTCTGGTCCACGATAATGTTCGATCTCTCGTCCACGATAATGTTCGGTTTCACGGTAATGTTCCGTCTCTGGTCCACGATAATGTTGTGTTTCTGTTTCACGGTAATGTTCCGTCTCTGGTCCACGGTAATGTTCCGTCTCTGGTCCACGATAATGTTCTGTTTCTGTTTCACGGTAATGTTCCGTTTCTGGTCCATGATAATTTTTTGTTTCAGGTAATGTTCTGTCTCTGGTCCACGCTAATGTTCTGTTTCTGTTTCATGGTAATGTTCCGTTTCTGGTCCACGTTAATGTTGTGTTTCTGTTTCACGGTAATGTTCTGTTTCACGGTAATGTTCTGTCTCTGGTCCACGCTAATGTTCTGTTTCTGTTTCACGGTAATGTTCCGTTTCTGGTCCACGATAATGTTGTGTTTCTGTTTCACGGTAATGTTTCGTTTCTGGTCCACAATAATGTTCTGTTTCGGTTTCATAGTAATGTTCCGTTTCTGGTCCATGATAATATTCTGTTCGTGTTTCACGGTAATGTTCTGTTTCTGTTTCACGGTAATGTTCCGTTTCTGGTCCACGATAATGTTCCGTCTCTGGTCCACGATAATGTTCTGTCTCTGGTCCACGATAATGTTCTGTCTCTGGTCCACGATAATGTTCTGTCTCTGGTCCACGATAATGTTCTGTCTCTGGTCCACGGTAATGTTCTGTTTCTGGTCCACGATATAGTTGTGTTTCTGTTTCACGGTAATGTTCCGTTTCTGGTCCACGATAATGTTCCGTTTCTGGTCCACGATAATGTTCGGTTTCACGGTAATGTTCTGTCTGTGGTCCGAGATAATGTTCCGTCTTTGGTCCACGATAATGTTCTGTCTCTGGTCCATGATAATGTTCCGTTTCTGGTCCACGATAATGTTCTGTTTCTGGTCCACGATAATGTTGTGTTTCTGTTTCACGGTAATGTGCCCGTTCTGGTCCACGATAATGTTCTGTTTCGGTTTCACGGTAATGTTCTGTCTCTGGTCCACGGTAATGTTCTGTCTCTGGTCGAGGGTAATGTTCGGTTTCACTGTAATGTTCCGTCTCTGGTCCACGGTAATGTTGTGTTTCTGTTTCACGGAAATGTTCCGTTTCAGGTCCACAATAATGTTTTGTTTCTGTTCCACGATAATGTTCGGTTTCACGATAATGTTCCGTTTCTGGTCAACGATAATGTTCTGTTTAGGTTTCACGGTAATGTTCTGTCTCTGGTCCACGATAATGTTCCGTCTCTGGTCCACGATAATGTTCTGTCTCTGATCCACGATAAAGTTCCGTTTCTGGTCCACGATAATGTTCTGTTTCGGTTTCATGGTAATGTTCTGTCTCTGGTCCACGATAATGTTCCGTTTCTGGTCCACGATAAAGTTCTGTTTAGGTTTCACGGTAATGTTCTGTTTTGGTTTCAAGGTAATGTTCTGTCTCTGGTCCACGGTAATGTTCCGTTTCTGTTTCACGGTAATGTTCTGTTTCCGTTTCACGGTAATGTTCTGTCTCTGGTCCACGGTATTGTTGTGTTTCTGTTTCACGGTAATGTTCCGTCTCTGGTCCACGATAATGTTCGATTTCACGGTAATCTTCCGTTTCATGTCCACGATAATGTTCTGTTTCGGTTTCACGGTAATGTTCTGTCTCTGGTCCACGGTAATGTTCTGTCTCTGGTCCACGGTAATGTTCGGTTTCACGGTAATGTTCCGTCTCTGGTCCACGATAATGTTGTGTTTCTGTTTCACGGTAATATTCCGTTTCTGGTCCACGATAATGTTGTGTTTCTGGTCCACGAAAATGTTAGGTTTCACGATAATGTTCCGTTTCTGGTCAACGATAATGTTCTGTTTAGGTTTCACGGTAATGTTCTGTCTCTGGTCCACGATAATGTTCTGTCTCTGATCCACGATAATGTTCTGTGTCTTGTCCACGATAATGTTCCGTTTCTGGTCCACGATAATGTTCTCTTTCGGTTTCACGGTAATGTTCTGTCTCTGGTCCACGATAATGTTCCGTTTCTGGTCCATGATAATGTTCTGTTTTGGTTTCAAGGTAATGTTCCATTTCTGGTCCACGATAATGTTCTGTTTCTGTTTCACGGTAATGTTCCGTTTCTGGTCCATGATAATGTTCTGTTTCACGGTAATGTTCTGTCTCTGGTCCATGGTAATGTTCTGTCTCTGGTCCACGGTAATGTTCGGTTTCAAGGTAAAGTTCGGTCTCTGGTCCACAGTAATGTTCTGTCTCTGGTCCACGGTAATGTTCTGTCTCTGGTCCACGGTAATGTTCTGTCTCTGGTCCACGGTAATGTTCTGTCTCTGGTCCACGGTAATGTTCTGTCTCTGGTCCACGGTAATGTTCGATCTCTGGTCCACGATAATGTTCGGTTTCACGGTAATGTTCCGTCTCTGGTCCACGATAATGTTCTGTTTCGGTTTCACGGTAATGTTCCGTTTCTGGTCCACGATAATGTTCTGTTTCGGTTTCACGGTAATGTTCCGTCTCTGGTCCATGGTAATGTTCCGTCTCTGGTCCACGATAATGTTGTGTTTCTGTTTCACGGTAATCTTCCATTTCTGGTCCACGGTAATGTTCTCTCTCTGGTCCACGATAATGTTCGATCTCTCGTCCACGATAATGTTCGGTTTCACGGTAATGTTCCGTCTCTGGTCCACGATAATGTTGTTTTTCTGTTTCACGGTAATGTTCCGTCTCTGGTCCACGGTAATGTTCCGTCTCTGGTCCACGATAATGTTCTGTTTCTGTTTCACGGTAATGTTCCGTTTCTGGTCCATGATAATTTTCTGTTTCAGGTAATGTTCTGTCTCTGGTCCACGCTAATGTTCTGTTTCTGTTTCATGGTAATGTTCCGTTTCTGGTCCACGTTAATGTTGTGTTTCTGTTTCACGGTAATGTTCTGTTTCACGGTAATGTTCTGTCTCTGGTCCACGCTAATGTTCTGTTTCTGTTTCACGGTAATGTTCCGTTTCTGGTCCACGATAATGTTGTGTTTCTGTTTCACGGTAATGTTTCGTTTCTGGTCCACAATAATGTTCTGTTTCGGTTTCATAGTAATGTTCCGTTTCTGGTCCATGATAATATTCTGTTCGTGTTTCACGGTAATGTTCTGTTTCTGTTTCACGGTAATGTTCCGTTTCTGGTCCACGATAATGTTCCGTCTCTGGTCCACGATAATGTTCTGTCTCTGGTCCACGATAATGTTCTGTCTCTGGTCCACGATAATGTTCTGTCTCTGGTCCACGATAATGTTCTGTCTCTGGTCCACGGTAATGTTCTGTTTCTGGTCCACGATATAGTTGTGTTTCTGTTTCACGGTAATGTTCCGTTTCTGGTCCACGATAATGTTCCGTTTCTGGTCCACGATAATGTTCCGTTTCTGGTCCACGATAATGTTCGGTTTCACGGTAATGTTCTGTCTGTGGTCCGAGATAATGTTCCGTCTTTGGTCCACGATAATGTTCTGTCTCTGGTCCATGATAATGTTCCGTTTCTGGTCCACGATAATGTTCTGTTTCTGGTCCACGATAATGTTGTGTTTCTGTTTCACGGTAATGTTCTGTCTCTGGTCCACGGTAATGTTCTGTCTCTGGTCGAGGGTAATGTTCGGTTTCACTGTAATGTTCCGTCTCTGGTCCACGGTAATGTTGTGTTTCTGTTTCACGGAAATGTTCCGTTTCAGGTCCACAATAATGTTTTGTTTCTGTTCCACGATAATGTTCGGTTTCACGATAATGTTCCGTTTCTGGTCAACGATAATGTTCTGTTTAGGTTTCACGGTAATGTTCTGTCTCTGGTCCACGATAATGTTCCGTCTCTGGTCCACGATAATGTTCTGTCTCTGATCCACGATAAAGTTCCGTTTCTGGTCCACGATAATGTTCTGTTTCGGTTTCATGGTAATGTTCTGTCTCTGGTCCACGATAATGTTCCGTTTCTGGTCCACGATAAAGTTCTGTTTAGGTTTCACGGTAATGTTCTGTTTTGGTTTCAAGGTAATGTTCTGTCTCTGGTCCACGGTAATGTTCCGTTTCTGTTTCACGGTAATGTTCTGTTTCCGTTTCACGGTAATGTTCTGTCTCTGGTCCACGGTATTGTTGTGTTTCTGTTTCACGGTAATGTTCCGTCTCTGGTCCACGATAATGTTCGATTTCACGGTAATCTTCCGTTTCATGTCCACGATAATGTTCTGTTTCGGTTTCACGGTAATGTTCTGTCTCTGGTCCACGGTAATGTTCTGTCTCTGGTCCACGGTAATGTTCGGTTTCACGGTAATGTTCCGTCTCTGGTCCACGATGATGTTGTGTTTCTGTTTCACGGTAATATTCCGTTTCTGGTCCACGATAATGTTGTGTTTCTGGTCCACGAAAATGTTAGGTTTCACGATAATGTTCCGTTTCTGGTCAACGATAATGTTCTGTTTAGGTTTCACGGTAATGTTCTGTCTCTGGTCCACGATAATGTTCTGTCTCTGATCCACGATAATGTTCTGTCTCTTGTCCACGATAATGTTCCGTTTCTGGTCCACGATAATGTTCTCTTTCGGTTTCACGGTAATGTTCTGTCTCTGGTCCACGATAATGTTTCGTTTCTGGTCCATGATAATGTTCTGTTTTGGTTTCAAGGTAATGTTCCATTTCTGGTCCACGATAATGTTCTGTTTCTGTTTCACGGTAATGTTCCGTTTCTGGTCCATGATAATGTTCTGTTTCACGGTAATGTTCTGTCTCTGGTCCATGGTAATGTTCTGTCTCTGGTCCACGGTAATGTTCGGTTTCAAGGCAAAGTTCGGTCTCTGGTCCACAGTAATGTTCTGTCTCTGGTCCACGGTAATGTTCTGTCTCTGGTCCACGGTAATGTTCTGTCTCTGGTCCACGGTAATGTTCTGTCTCTGGTCCACGGTAATGTTCTGTCTCTGGTCCACGGTAATGTTTGATCTCTGGTCCACGATAATGTTCGGTTTCACGGTAATGTTCCGTCTCTGGTCCACGATAATGTTCTGTTTCGGTTTCACGGTAATGTTCCGTTTCTGGTCCACGATAATGTTCTGTTTCGGTTTCACGGTAATGTTCCGTCTCTGGTCCATGGTAATGTTCCGTCTCTGGTCCACGATAATGTTGTGTTTCTGTTTCACGGTAATGTTCCGTTTCTGGTCCATGATAATGTTCTGTTTCACGGTAATGTTCTGTCTCTGGTCCATGGTAATGTTCTGTCTCTGGTCCACGGTAATGTTCGGTTTCAAGGTAAATTTCGGTCTCTGGTCCACAGTAATGTTCTGTCTGTGGTCCACGGTAATGTTCTGTCTCTGGTCCATGGTAATGTTCCGTCTCTGGTCCACGATAATGTTGTGTTTCTGTTTCACGGTAATGTTCCGTTTCTGGTCCATGATAATGTTCTGTTTCACGGTAATGTTCTGTCTCTGGTCCATGGTAATGTTCTGTCTCTGGTCCACGGTAATGTTCGGTTTCAAGGTAAATTTCGGTCTCTGGTCCACAGTAATGTTCTGTCTGTGGTCCACGGTAATGTTCTGTCTCTGGTCCACGGTAATGTTCTGTCTCTGGTCCACGGTAATGTTCTGTCTCTGGTGCACGGTAATGTTCTGTCTCTGGTCCACGGTAATGTTGTGTGTCTGGTCCACGGTAATGTTCGATCTCTGGTCCACGATAATGTTCTGTTTCTGGTCCACGATAATGTTCCGTCTCTGGTCCACGATAATGTTCTGTCTCTGATCCACGATAAAGTTCCGTTTCTGGTCCACGATAATGTTCTGTTTCGGTTTCATGGTAATGTTCTGTCTCTGGTCCACGATAATGTTCCGTTTCTGGTCCACGATAAAGTTCTGTTTAGGTTTCACGGTAATGTTCTGTTTTGGTTTCAAGGTAATGTTCTGTCTCTGGTCCACGGTAATGTTCCGTTTCTGTTTCACGGTAATGTTTTGTTTCCGTTTCACGGTAATGTTCTGTCTCTGGTCCACGGTATTGTTGTGTTTCTGTTTCACGGTAATGTTCCGTCTCTGGTCCACGATAATGTTCGATTTCACGATAATCTTCCGTTTCATGTCCACGATAATGTTCTGTTTCGGTTTCACGGTAATGTTCTGTCTCTGGTCCACGGTAATGTTCTGTCTCTGGTCCACGGTAATGTTCGGTTTCACGGTAATGTTCCGTCTCTGGTCCACGATAATGTTGTGTTTCTGTTTCACGGTAATGTTCTGTCTCTGGTCCACGATAATGTTCCGTTTCTGGTCCATGATAATGTTCTGTTTTGGTTTCAAGGTAATGTTCCATTTCTGGTCCACGATAATGTTCTGTTTCTGTTTCACGGTAATGTTCCGTTTCTGGTCCATGATAATGTTCTGTTTCACGGTAATGTTCTGTCTCTGGTCCATGGTAATGTTCTGTCTCTGGTCCACGGTAATGTTCGGTTTCAAGGTAAAGTTCGGTCTCTGGTCCACAGTAATGTTCTGTCTCTGGTCCACGGTAATGTTCTGTCTCTGGTCCACGGTAATGTTCTGTCTCTGGTCCACGGTAATGTTCTGTCTCTGGTCCACGGTAATGTTCTGTCTCTGGTCCACGGTAATGTTCGATCTCTGGTCCACGATAATGTTCGGTTTCACGGTAATGTTCCGTCTCTGGTCCACGATAATGTTCTGTTTCGGTTTCACGGTAATGTTCCGTTTCTGGTCCACGATAATGTTCTGTTTCGGTTTCACGGTAATGTTCCGTCTCTGGTCCATGGTAATGTTCCGTCTCTGGTCCACGATAATGTTGTGTTTCTGTTTCACGGTAATGTTCCGTTTCTGGTCCATGATAATGTTCTGTTTCACGGTAATGTTCTGTCTCTGGTCCATGGTAATGTTCTGTCTCTGGTCCACGGTAATGTTCGGTTTCAAGGTAAATTTCGGTCTCTGGTCCACAGTAATGTTCTGTCTGTGGTCCACGGTAATGTTCTGTCTCTGGTCCATGGTAATGTTCCGTCTCTGGTCCACGATAATGTTGTGTTTCTGTTTCACGGTAATGTTCCGTTTCTGGTCCATGATAATGTTCTGTTTCACGGTAATGTTCTGTCTCTGGTCCATGGTAATGTTCTGTCTCTGGTCCACGGTAATGTTCGGTTTCAAGGTAAATTTCGGTCTCTGGTCCACAGTAATGTTCTGTCTGTGGTCCACGGTAATGTTCTGTCTCTGGTCCACGGTAATGTTCTGTCTCTGGTCCACGGTAATGTTCTGTCTCTGGTGCACGGTAATGTTCTGTCTCTGGTCCACGGTAATGTTGTGTGTCTGGTCCACGGTAATGTTCGATCTCTGGTCCACGATAATGTTCTGTTTCTGTATCACGGTAATGTTCCGTTTCTGGTCCACCATAATTTTGTGTTTCTGTTTCACGGTAATGTTCCGTTTCTGGTCCACGATAATGTTCGGTTTCACGGTAATGTTCTGTCTCTGGTCCACGGTAATGTTCTGTGTCTTGTCCACGATAATGTTCGGTTTCACGATAATGTTCCGTTTCTGGTCCACGATAATGTTCTGTTTAGGTTTCACGGTAATGTTCTGTCTCTGGTCCACGATAATGTTCCGTCTCTGGTCCACGATAATGTTGTGTTTCTGTTTCACGGTAATGTTCCGTTTCTGGTCCATGATAATGTTCTGTTTCATGGTAATGTTCTGTCTCTGGTCCATGGTAATATTCTGTATCTGGTCCACGGTAATGTTCTGTTTCAAGGTAAAGTTCGGTCTCTGGTCCACGGTAATGTTCTGTCTCTGGTCCACGAAAATGTTCTGTCTCTGGTCCATGGTTATGTTCTGTCTCTGGTCCACGGTAATGTTCGATCTCTGGTCCACGATAATGTTCGGTTTCACGGTAATGCTCCGTCTCTGGTCCACGATAATTTTGTGTTTCTTTTTCACGATAATGTTCCGTCTTTGGTCCACGGTAATGTTCCGTTTCTGGTCCACGATAATGTTCTGTTTCGGTTTCACGGTAATGTTCCGTCTCTGGTCCATGGTAATGTTCCGTCTCTGGTCCACGATAATGTTGTGTTTCTGTTTCACGGTAATGTTCCGTTTCTGGTCCATGATAATGTTCTGTTTCACGGTAATGTTCTGTCTCTGGTCCATGGTAATGTTCTGTCTCTGGTCCACGGTAATGTTCGGTTTCAAGGTAAATTTCGGTCTCTGGTCCACAGTAATGTTCTGTCTGTGGTCCACGGTAATGTTCTGTCTCTGGTCCATGGTAATGTTCCGTCTCTGGTCCACGATAATGTTGTGTTTCTGTTTCACGGTAATGTTCCGTTTCTGGTCCATGATAATGTTCTGTTTCACGGTAATGTTCTGTCTCTGGTCCATGGTAATGTTCTGTCTCTGGTCCACGGTAATGTTCGGTTTCAAGGTAAATTTCGGTCTCTGGTCCACAGTAATGTTCTGTCTGTGGTCCACGGTAATGTTCTGTCTCTGGTCCACGGTAATGTTCTGTCTCTGGTCCACGGTAATGTTCTGTCTCTGGTGCACGGTAATGTTCTGTCTCTGGTCCACGGTAATGTTGTGTGTCTGGTCCACGGTAA
Source organism: Leuresthes tenuis (assembly GCF_036924035.1). Lineage (NCBI taxonomy): Eukaryota > Metazoa > Chordata > Actinopteri > Atheriniformes > Atherinopsidae > Leuresthes > Leuresthes tenuis. The sequence continues at coordinate 143,915 of NW_027325389.1, forward strand.
TGTTCGATCTCTGGTCCACGATAATGTTCTGTTTCTGGTCCACGATAATGTTCCGTCTCTGGTCCACGATAATGTTCTGTCTCTGATCCACGATAAAGTTCCGTTTCTGGTCCACGATAATGTTCTGTTTCGGTTTCATGGTAATGTTCTGTCTCTGGTCCACGATAATGTTCCGTTTCTGGTCCACGATAAAGTTCTGTTTAGGTTTCACGGTAATGTTCTGTTTTGGTTTCAAGGTAATGTTCTGTCTCTGGTCCACGGTAATGTTCCGTTTCTGTTTCACGGTAATGTTTTGTTTCCGTTTCACGGTAATGTTCTGTCTCTGGTCCACGGTATTGTTGTGTTTCTGTTTCACGGTAATGTTCCGTCTCTGGTCCACGATAATGTTCGATTTCACGATAATCTTCCGTTTCATGTCCACGATAATGTTCTGTTTCGGTTTCACGGTAATGTTCTGTCTCTGGTCCACGGTAATGTTCTGTCTCTGGTCCACGGTAATGTTCGGTTTCACGGTAATGTTCCGTCTCTGGTCCACGATAATGTTGTGTTTCTGTTTCACGGTAATGTTCTGTCTCTGGTCCACGATAATGTTCCGTTTCTGGTCCATGATAATGTTCTGTTTTGGTTTCAAGGTAATGTTCCATTTCTGGTCCACGATAATGTTCTGTTTCTGTTTCACGGTAATGTTCCGTTTCTGGTCCATGATAATGTTCTGTTTCACGGTAATGTTCTGTCTCTGGTCCATGGTAATGTTCTGTCTCTGGTCCACGGTAATGTTCGGTTTCAAGGTAAAGTTCGGTCTCTGGTCCACAGTAATGTTCTGTCTCTGGTCCACGGTAATGTTCTGTCTCTGGTCCACGGTAATGTTCTGTCTCTGGTCCACGGTAATGTTCTGTCTCTGGTCCACGGTAATGTTCTGTCTCTGGTCCACGGTAATGTTCGATCTCTGGTCCACGATAATGTTCGGTTTCACGGTAATGTTCCGTCTCTGGTCCACGATAATGTTCTGTTTCGGTTTCACGGTAATGTTCCGTTTCTGGTCCACGATAATGTTCTGTTTCGGTTTCACGGTAATGTTCCGTCTCTGGTCCATGGTAATGTTCCGTCTCTGGTCCACGATAATGTTGTGTTTCTGTTTCACGGTAATGTTCCGTTTCTGGTCCATGATAATGTTCTGTTTCACGGTAATGTTCTGTCTCTGGTCCATGGTAATGTTCTGTCTCTGGTCCACGGTAATGTTCGGTTTCAAGGTAAATTTCGGTCTCTGGTCCACAGTAATGTTCTGTCTGTGGTCCACGGTAATGTTCTGTCTCTGGTCCATGGTAATGTTCCGTCTCTGGTCCACGATAATGTTGTGTTTCTGTTTCACGGTAATGTTCCGTTTCTGGTCCATGATAATGTTCTGTTTCACGGTAATGTTCTGTCTCTGGTCCATGGTAATGTTCTGTCTCTGGTCCACGGTAATGTTCGGTTTCAAGGTAAATTTCGGTCTCTGGTCCACAGTAATGTTCTGTCTGTGGTCCACGGTAATGTTCTGTCTCTGGTCCACGGTAATGTTCTGTCTCTGGTCCACGGTAATGTTCTGTCTCTGGTGCACGGTAATGTTCTGTCTCTGGTCCACGGTAATGTTGTGTGTCTGGTCCACGGTAATGTTCGATCTCTGGTCCACGATAATGTTCTGTTTCTGTATCACGGTAATGTTCCGTTTCTGGTCCACCATAATTTTGTGTTTCTGTTTCACGGTAATGTTCCGTTTCTGGTCCACGATAATGTTCGGTTTCACGGTAATGTTCTGTCTCTGGTCCACGGTAATGTTCTGTGTCTTGTCCACGATAATGTTCGGTTTCACGATAATGTTCCGTTTCTGGTCCACGATAATGTTCTGTTTAGGTTTCACGGTAATGTTCTGTCTCTGGTCCACGATAATGTTCCGTCTCTGGTCCACGATAATGTTGTGTTTCTGTTTCACGGTAATGTTCCGTTTCTGGTCCATGATAATGTTCTGTTTCATGGTAATGTTCTGTCTCTGGTCCATGGTAATATTCTGTATCTGGTCCACGGTAATGTTCTGTTTCAAGGTAAAGTTCGGTCTCTGGTCCACGGTAATGTTCTGTCTCTGGTCCACGAAAATGTTCTGTCTCTGGTCCATGGTTATGTTCTGTCTCTGGTCCACGGTAATGTTCGATCTCTGGTCCACGATAATGTTCGGTTTCACGGTAATGCTCCGTCTCTGGTCCACGATAATTTTGTGTTTCTTTTTCACGGTAATGTTCCGTTTCTGGTACACGATAATGTTCTGTTTCGGTTTCCCGGTAATGTTCTGTCTCTGGTCCACGGTAATGTTCTGTGTCTGGTCCATGATAATGTTCGGTTTCACGGTAATGTTCCGTTTCTGGTCCACGATAATGTTCTGTTTCGGTTTCACGGTAATGTTCTTTCTCTGGTCCACGATAATGTTCCGTTTCTGGTCCACGATAATGTTCTGTTTTAGTTTCACGGTATTGTTCTGTCTCTGGTCCATGGTAATGTTCTGTTTATGGTCCACGATAATGTTCTGTTTTGGTTTCACGGTAATGTTCTGTCTCTGGTCCACGGTAATGTTCTGTGTCTGGTCCACGATAATGTTCGGTTTCACGGTAATGTTCTGTCTCTGGTCCACGATAATGTTCCATCTTAGGTCCACGATAATGTTCTGTCTCTGGTCCATGATAATGTTCCGTTTCTGGTCCACGATAATGTTCTGTTTCGGTTTCACGGTAATGTTCTGTTTCCGTTTCACGGTAATGTTCTGTCTCTGGTCCACGGTAATGTTGTGTTTCTGTTTCACGGTAATGTTCTGACTCTGGTTCACGGTAATGTTCTGTCTCTGGTCCACGCTAATGTTCTGTTTCTGTTTCACGGTAATGTTCCGTTTCTGGTCAACGATAATGTTGGGTTTCTGTTTCACGGTAATGTTCCGTTTCTGGTCAACGATAATGTTGTGTTTCGGTTTCACGGTAATGTTCTGTCTCTGGTCCACGGTAATTTTCTGTTTTGGTTTCACGGTAATGTTGGGTTTCACGGTAATGTTCGGTCTCTGGTCCACGATAATGTTTGGTTTCACGGTAATGTTCGGTCTCTGGTCCACGATAATGTTCTGTCTCTGGTCCACGATAATGTTCGATCTCTGGTCCATGGTAATGTTCGGTTTCACGGTAATGTTCCATTTCTAGTACACGGTAATGTTCTGTCTCTAGTCCACGATAATGTTCAATTTCTGGTCGACGATAATGTTCGGTTTCACGGTAATGTTCCGTCTCTGGTCCACGATAATGTTCTGTCTCTGGTCCACGATAATGTTCGATCTCTGGTCCACGATAATGTTGTGTTTCTGTTTAACGGTAATTTTCCGTTTCTGGTCCACGATAATGTTCTGTTTCGGTTTCACGGTAATGTTCTGTCTCTGGTCCACGGTAATGTTCTGTCTCTGGTCCACGGTAATGATCGGTTTCATGGTAATGTTCCGTCTCTGGTCCACGGTAATGTTGTGTTTCTGTATCACGGTAATGTTCCGTTTCTGGTCCACGATAATGTTGTGTTTCTGGTCCACGATAATGTTCGGTTTCACGATAATGTTACGTTTCTGGTCAACGATAATGTTCTGTTTAGGTTTCACGGTAATGTTCTGTCTCTGGTCCACGATAATGTTCCGTCTCTGGTCCACGATAATGTTCTGTCTCTGATCCACGATAATGTTCTTTCTCTGGTCCACGATAATGTTCCGTTTCTGGTCCACGATAATGTTCTGTTTCGGTTTCACGGTAATGTTCTGTCTCTGGTCCACGATAATGTTCCGTTTCTGGTCCACGATAATGTTCTGTTTTGGTTTCAAGGTAATGTTCTGTCTCTGGTCCACGGTAATGTTCCGTTTCTGGTCCACGATAATGTTCTGTTTCGGTTTCACGGTAATGGACCGTTTCTAGTCCACTATGATGTTCTGTGTCTGGTCCATGATAATGTTCGGTTTCACAGTAATGTTCTGTCCCTGGTCCATGGTAATGTTCTGTCTCTGGTCCACGGTAATGTTCGGTTTCAAGGTAAAGTTCGGTCTCTGGTCCACGGTAATGTTCTGTCTCTGGTCCACGGTAATGTTTTGTCTCTGGTCCACGGTACTGTTCTGTCTCTGGTCCACGATAATGTTCTGTTTCGGTTTCACGGTAATGTTCCGTCTCTGGTCCACGATAATGTTCTGTTTCGGTTTCACGGTAATGTTCCGTTTCTGGTCCACGATAATGTTCTGTTTCGGTTTCACGGTAATGTTCCGTCTCTGGTCCATGGTAATGTTCCGTCTCTGGTCCACGATAATGTTGTGTTTCTGTTTCACGGTAATGTTCCGTTTCTGGTCCATGATAATGTTCTGTTTCACGGTAATGTTCTGTCTCTGGTCCATGGTAATGTTCTGTCTCTGGTCCACGGTAATGTTCGGTTTCAAGGTAAATTTCGGTCTCTGGTCCACAGTAATGTTCTGTCTGTGGTCCACGGTAATGTTCTGTCTCTGGTCCACAGTAATGTTCTGTCTCTGGTCCACGGTAATGTTCTGTCTCTGGTCCACGGTAATGTTCTGTCTCTGGTCCACGGTAATGTTGTGTCTCTGGTCCACGGTAATGTTCGATCTCTGGTCCACGATAATGTTCGGTTTCACGGTAATGTTCCGTCTCTGGTCCACGATAATTTTCTGTTTCCGTATCACGGTAATGTTCCGTTTCTGGTCCACGATAATTTTGTGTTTCTGTTTCACGGTAATGTTCCGTTTCTGGTCCACGATAATGTTCGGTTTCACGGTAATGTTCTGTCTCTGGTCCACGGTAATGTTCTGTGTCTGGTCCACGATAATGTTCGGTTTCACGGTAATGTTCCGTCTCTGGTCCACGATAATGTTCCGTCTTTTGTCCACGATAATGTTCTGTGTCTGTTTGACGGTAATGTTCCGTTTCTGGTCCACGATAATTTTGTGTTTCTGTTTCACGGTAATGTTCCGTTTCTGGTCCACGATAATGTTCTGTTTCGGTTTCACGGTAATGTTCTGTCTCTGGTCCATGATAATGTTCCGTTTCTGGTCCACGATAATGTTCTGTTTCAGTTTCACGGTAATGTTCTGTTTCCGTTTCACGGTAATGTTCTGTCTCTGGTCCACGGTAATGTTTTGTTTCTGTTTCACGGTAATGTTCCGTCTCTGGTCCACGATAATGTTTGATTTCAGGGTAATGTTCCGTCTCTGGTTAACGATAATGTTCCGTCTTTGGTCCACGATAATGTTATGTTTCGGTTTCACGGTAATGTTCCGTTTCTGGTCCACGATAATGTTGTGTTTCTGTTTCAGGGTAATGTTCCGTTTCTGGTCCATGATAATATTCGGTTTCAAGGTAAAGTTCGGTCTCTGGTCCACAGTAAATTTCTGTCTCTGGTCGACAGTAATGTTCTGTCTCTGGTCCGCGGTAATGTTCTGTTTCTGGTCCACGGTAATGTTCTGTCTCTGGTCCACGGTAATGTTCTGTCTCTGGTCCACGGTAATGTTCGATCTCTGGTCCACGATAATGTTCGGTTTCACGGTAATGTTCCGTCTCTGGTCCACAATAATGTTTTGTTTCTGTATCACGGTAATGTTCCGTTTCTGGTCCACGATAATTTTGTGTTTCTGTTTCACGGTAATGTTCCGTTTCTGGTCCACGATAATGTTCGGTTTCACGGTAATGTTCTGTCTCTGGTCCACGGTAATGTTCTGTGTCTGGTCCATGATAATGTTCTGTTTTGGTTTCAAGGTAATATTCTGTCTCTGGTCCACGGTAATGTTCCGTTTCTGGTCCACGATAATGTTCTGTTTCGGTTTCACGGTAATGTTCCGTTTCTGGTCCATGATAATGTTCTGTTTCACGGTAATGGTCTGTCTCTGGTCCATGGTAATGTTCTGTCTCTGGTCCACGGTAATGTTCGGTTTCAAGGTAAAGTTCCATTTCTGGTCCACGGTAATGTTCTGTCTCTGGTCCATGGTAATGTTCTGTCTCTGGTCCACGGTAATGTTCGATCTCTGGTCCACGATAATGTTCGGTTTCACGGTAATGCTCCGTCTCTGGTCCACGATAATTTTGTGTTTCTTTTTCACGGTAATGTTCGGTTTCTGGTACACGATAATGTTCTGTTTCGGTTTCCCGGTAATGTTCTGTCTCTGGTCCACGGTAATGTTCTGTGTCTGGTCCATGATAATGTTCGGTTTCACGGTAATGTTCCGTTTCTGGTCCACGATAATGTTCTGTTTCGGTTTCACGGTAATGTTCTTTCTCTGGTCCACGATAATGTTCCGTTTCTGGTCCACGATAATGTTCTGTTTTAGTTTCACTGTATTGTTCTGTCTCTGGTCCACGGTAATGTTCTGTTTCTGGTCCACGATAATGTTCTGTTTTGGTTTCACGGTAATGTTCTGTCTCTGGTCCACGGTAATGTTCTGTGTCTGGTCCACGATAATGTTCGGTTTCACGGTAATGTTCTGTCTCTGGTCCACGATAATGTTCCATCTTAGGTCCACGATAATGTTCTGTCTCTGGTCCATGATAATGTTCCGTTTCTGGTCCACGATAATGTTCTGTTTCGGTTTCACGGTAATGTTCTGTTTCCGTTTCACGGTAATGTTCTGTCTCTGGTCCACGGTAATGTTGTGTTTCTGTTTCACGGTAATGTTCTGACTCTGGTTCACGGTAATGTTCTGTCTCTGGTCCACGGTAATTTTCTGTTTTGGTTTCACGGTATTGTTCTGTCTCTGGTCCACGGTAATGTTCTGTTTCTGGTCCACGATAATGTTCTGTTTTGGTTTCACGGTAATGTTCTGTCTCTGGTCCACGGTAATGTTCTGTGTCTGGTCCACGATAATGTTCGGTTTCACGGTAATGTTCTGACTCTGGTTCACGGTAATGTTCTGTCTCTGGTCCACGCTAATGTTCTGTTTCTGTTTCACGGTAATGTTCCGTTTCTGGTCAACGATAATGTTGGGTTTCTGTTTTACGGTAATGTTCCGTTTCTGGTCAACGATAATGTTGTGTTTCGGTTTCACGGTAATGTTCTGTCTCTGGTCCACGGTAATTTTTTGTTTTGGTTTCACGGTAATGTTGGGTTTCACGGTAATGTTCGGTCTCTGGTCCACGATAATGTTCGGTTTCACGGTAATGTTCGGTCTCTGGTCCACGATAATGTTCTGTCTCTGGTCCACGATAATGTTCGATCTCTGGTCCATGGTAATGTTCGGTTTCACGGTAATGTTCCATTTCTGGTACACGGTAATGTTCTGTCTCTAGTCCACGATAATGTTCAATTTCTGGTCGACGATAATGTTCGGTTTCACGGTAATGTTCCGTCTCTGGTCCACGATAATGTTCTGTTTTAGTTTCACGGTATTGTTCTGTCTCTGGTCCACGGTAATGTTCTGTTTCTGGTCCACGATAATGTTCTGTTTTGGTTTCACGGTAATGTTCTGTCTCTGGTCCACGATAATGTTCCGTTTCTGGTCCACGATAATGTTCTGTTTAGGTTTCACGGTAATGTTCTGTTTTGGTTTCAAGGTAATGTTCTGTCTCTGGTCCACGGTAATGTTCCGTTTCTGTTTCACGGTAATGTTCTGTTTCCGTTTCACGGTAATGTTCTGTCTCTGGTCCACGGTAATGTTCGATCTCTGGTCCACGATAATGTTCGGTTTCACGGTAATGTTCCGTCTCTGGTCCACGATAATTTTGTGTTTCTTTTTCACGGTAATGTTCCGTTTCTGGTACACGATAATGTTCTGTTTCGGTTTCCCGGTAATGTTCTGTCTCTGGTCCACGGTAATGTTCTGTGTCTGGTCCAGGATAATGTTCGGTTTCACGGTAATGTTCCGTTTTTGGTCCACGATAATGTTCTGTTTCGGTTTCACGGTAATGTTCTTTCTCTGGTCCACGATAATGTTCCGTTTGTGGTCCACGATAATGTTCTGTTTTAGTTTCACGGTATTGTTGTGTCTCTGGTCCACGGTAATGTTCTGTTTCTGGTCCACAATAATGTTCTGATTTGGTTTCACGGTAATGTTCTGTCTCTGGTCCACGGTAATGTTCTGTTTCCGTTTCACGGTAATGTTCTGTCTCTGGTCCGCGGTAATGTTCTGTTTCACGGTAATGTTCTGACTCTGGTTCACGGTAATGTTCTGTCTCTGGTCAACGCTAATGTTCTGTTTCTGTTTCACGGTAATGTTCCGTTTCTGGTCAACGATAATGTTGTGTTTCTGTTTCACGGTAATGTTCCGTTTCTGGTCAACGATAATGTTGTGTTTCGGTTTCACGGTAATGTTCTGTCTCTGGTCCACGGTAATTTTCTGTTTTGGTTTCACGGTAATGTTGGGTTTCACGGTAATGTTCGGTCTCTGGTCCACGATAATGTTGGGTTTCACGGTAATGTTCTGTCTGTGGTCCACGGTAATGTTCTGTCTCTGGTCCACGATAATGTTCCGTCTTTGGTCCACGATAATGTTCTGTCTCTGGTCCACGATAATGTTCTGTTTCGGTTTCACGGTAATGTTGTGTTTCTGTTTCACGGTAATGTTCTGTCTCTGGTCCACGGTAATGTTCTGTTTCTGGTCCACGATAATGTTCTGTTTTGGTTTAACGGTAATGTTCTGTCTCTGGTCCACGGTAATGTTCTGTGTCTGGTCCACGATAATGTTCGGTTTCACGGTAATGTTCTGACTCTGGTTCACGGTAATGTTCTGTCTCTGGTCCACGCTAATGTTCTGTTTCTGTTTCACGGTAATGTTCCGTTTCTGGTCAACGATAATGTTGGGTTTCTGTTTCACGGTAATGTTCCGTTTCTGGTCAACGATAATGTTGTGTTTCGGTTTCACGGTAATGTTCTGTCTCTGGTACACGGTAATTTTCTGTTTTGGTTTCACGGTAATGTTGGGTTTCACGGTAATGTTCGGTCTCTGGTCCACGATAATGTTCGGTTTCACGGTAATGTTCGGTCTCTGGTCCACGATAATGTTCTGTCTCTGGTCCACGATAATGTTCGATCTCTGGTCCATGGTAATGTTCGGTTTCACGGTAATGTTCCATTTCTGGTACACGGTAATGTTCTGTCTCTAGTCCACGATAATGTTCAATTTCTGGTCGACGATAATGTTCGGTTTCACGGTAATGTTCCGTTTCTGGTCCACGATAATGTTCGGTTTCTCGGTAATGTTCCATTTCTGGTCCACGGTAATGTTCTGTCTCTGGTCCACGATAATGTTCGATCTCTGGTCCAAGATAATGTTGTGTTTCTGTTTAACGGTAATGTTCCGTTTCTGGTCCACGATAATGTTCTGTTTCGGTTTCACGGTAATGTTCTGTCTCTGGTCCACGGTAATGTTCTGTCTCTGGTCCACGGTAATGTTCGGTTTCATGTAATGTTCCGTCTCTGGTCCACGGTAATGTTGTGTTTCTGTTTCACGGTAATGTTCCGTTTCTGGTCCACGATAATGTTGTGTTTCTGGTCCACGATAATGTTCGGTTTCACGATAATGTTCCGTTTCTGGTCAACGATAATGTTCTGTTTAGGTTTCACGGTAATGTTCTGTCTCTGGTCCACGATAATGTTCCGTCTCTGGTCCACGATAATGTTCTGTCTCTGATCCACGATAATGTTCTGTCTCTGGTCCACGATAATGTTCCGTTTCTGGTCCACGATAATGTTCTGTTTCGGTTTCACGGTAATGTTCTCTCTCTGGTCCACGATAATGTTCCGTTTCTGGTCCACGATAATGTTCTGTTTTGGTTTCAAGGTAATGTTCTGTCTCTGGTCCACGGTAATGTTCCGTCTCTGGTCCACGATAATGTTCTGTTTCGGTTTCACGGTAATGTTCCGTTTCTGGTCCACGATAATGTTCTGTTTCGGTTTCACGGTAATGTTCCGTCTCTGGTCCATGGTAATGTTCCGTCTCTGGTCCACGATAATGTTGTGTTTCTGTTTCACGGTAATGTTCCGTTTCTGGTCCATGATAATATTCTGTTTCACGGTAATGTTCTGTCTCTGGTCCATGGTAATGTTCTGTCTCTGGTCCACGGTAATGTTCGGTTTCAAGGTAAATTTCGGTCTCTGGTCCACAGTAATGTTCTTTCTGTGGTCAACGGTAATGTTCTGTCTCTGGTCCACGGTAATGTTCTGTCTCTGGTCCACGGTAATGTTCTGTCTCTGGTGCACGGTAATGTTCTGTCTCTGGTCCACGGTAATGTTGTGTCTCTGGTCCACGGTAATGTTCGATCTCTGGTCCACGATAATGTTCGGTTTCACGGTAATGTTCCGTATCTGGTCCACGATAATGTTCTGTTTCTGTATCACGGTAATGTTCCGTTTCTGGTCCACAATAATTTTGTGTTTCTGTTTCACGGTAATGTTCCGTTTCTGGTCTACGATAATGTTCGGTTTCACGGTAATGTTCTGTCTCTGGTCCACGGTAATGTTCTGTGTCTGGTCCACAATAATGTTCGGTTTCACGGTAATGTTCCGTCTCTGGTCCACGATAATGTTCTGTCTTTTGTCCACGATAATGTTCTGTGTCTGTTTGACGGTAATGTTCCGTTTCTGGTCCACGATAATTTTGTGTTTCTGTTTCACGGTAATGTTCCGTTTCTGGTCCACGATAATGTTCTGTTTCGGTTTCACGGTAATGTTCTGTCTCTGGTCCATGATAATGTTCCGTTTCTGGTCCACGATAATGTTCTGTTTCAGTTTCACGGTAATGTTCTGTTTCCGTTTCACGGTAATGTTCTGTCTCTGGTCCACGGTAATGTTTTGTTTCTGTTTCACGGTAATGTTCCGTCTCTGGTCCACGATAATGTTTGATTTCAGGGTAATGTTCCGTCTCTGGTTAACAATAATGTTCCGTCTTTGGTCCACGATAATCTTATGTTTCGGTTTCACGGTAATGTTCTGTCTCTGGTCCACGATAATGTTCCGTTTCTGGTCCACGATAATGTTCTGTTTTGGTTTCACGGTAATGTTCTGTCTCTGGTCCACGGTAATGTTCTGTGTCTGGTCCACGATAATGTTCGGTTTCACGGTAATGTTCTGACTCTGGTTCACGGTAATGTTCTGTCTCTGGTCCACGCTAATGTTCTGTTTCTGTTTCACGGTAATGTTCCGTTTCTGGTCAACGATAATGTTGGGTTTCTGTTTCACGGTAATGTTCCGTTTCTGGTCAACGATAATGTTGTGTTTCGGTTTCACGGTAATGTTCTGTCTCTGGTACACGGTAATTTTCTGTTTTGGTTTCACGGTAATGTTGGGTTTCACGGTAATGTTCGGTCTCTGGTCCACGATAATGTTCGGTTTCACGGTAATGTTCGGTCTCTGGTCCACGATAATGTTCTATCTCTGGTCCACGATAATGTTCGATCTCTGGTCCATGGTAATGTTCGGTTTCACGGTAATGTTCCATTTCTGGTACACGGTAATGTTCTGTCTCTAGTCCACGATAATGTTCAATTTCTGGTCGACGATAATGTTCGGTTTCACGGTAATGTTCCGTTTCTGGTCCACGATAATGTTCGGTTTCTCGGTAATGTTCCATTTCTGGTCCACGGTAATGTTCTGTCTCTGGTCCACGATAATGTTCGATCTCTGGTCCAAGATAATGTTGTGTTTCTGTTTAACGGTAATGTTCCGTTTCTGGTCCACGATAATGTTCTGTTTCGGTTTCACGGTAATGTTCTGTCTCTGGTCCACGGTAATGTTCTGTCTCTGGTCCACGGTAATGTTCGGTTTCACGTAATGTTCCGTCTCTGGTCCACGGTAATGTTGTGTTTCTGTTTCACGGTAATGTTCCGTTTCTGGTCCACGATAATGTTGTGTTTCTGGTCCACGATAATGTTCGGTTTCACGATAATGTTCCGTTTCTGGTCAACGATAATGTTCTGTTTAGGTTTCACGGTAATGTTCTGTCTCTGGTCCACGATAATGTTCCGTCTCTGGTCCACGATAATGTTCTGTCTCTGATCCACGATAATGTTCTGTCTCTGGTCCACGATAATGTTCCGTTTCTGGTCCACGATAATGTTCTGTTTCGGTTTCACGGTAATGTTCTCTCTCTGGTCCACGATAATGTTCCGTTTCTGGTTCACGATAATGTTCTGTTTTGGTTTCAAGGTAATGTTCTGTCTCTGGTCCACGGTAATGTTCCGTCTCTGGTCCACGATAATGTTCTGTTTCGGTTTCACGGTAATGTTCCGTCTCTGGTCCATGGTAATGTTCCGTCTCTGGTCCACGATAATGTTGTGTTTCTGTTTCACGGTAATGTTCCGTTTCTGGTCCATGATAATATTCTGTTTCACGGTAATGTTCTGTCTCTGGTCCATGGTAATGTTCTGTCTCTGGTCCACGGTAATGTTCGGTTTCAAGGTAAATTTCGGTCTCTGGTCCACAGTAATGTTCTTTCTGTGGTCAACGGTAATGTTCTGTCTCTGGTCCACGGTAATGTTCTGTCTCTGGTCCACGGTAATGTTCTGTCTCTGGTGCACGGTAATGTTCTGTCTCTGGTCCACGGTAATGTTGTGTCTCTGGTCCACGGTAATGTTCGATCTCTGATCCACGATAATGTTCGGTTTCACGGTAATGTTCCGTCTCTGGTCCACGAAAATGTTCTGTTTCTGTATCACGGTAATGTTCCGTTTCTGGTCCACAATAATTTTGTGTTTCTGTTTCACGGTAATGTTCCGTTTCTGGTCTACGATAATGTTCGGTTTCACGGTAATGTTCTGTCTCTGGTCCACGGTAATGTTCTGTGTCTGGTCCACGATAATGTTCGGTTTCACGGTAATGTTCCGTCTCTGGTCCACGATAATGTTCTGTCTTTTGTCCACGATAATGTTCTGTGTCTGTTTGACGGTAATGTTCCGTTTCTGGTCCACGATAATTTTGTGTTTCTGTTTCACGGTAATGTTCCGTTTCTGGTCCACGATAATGTTCTGTTTCGGTTTCACGGTAATGTTCTGTCTCTGGTCCATGATAATGTTCCGTTTCTGGTCCACGATAATGTTCTGTTTCAGTTTCACGGTAATGTTCTGTTTCCGTTTCACGGTAATGTTCTGTCTCTGGTCCACGGTAATGTTTTGTTTCTGTTTCACGGTAATGTTCCGTCTCTGGTCCACGATAATGTTTGATTTCAGGGTAATGTTCCGTCTCTGGTTAACGATAATGTTCCGTCTTTGGTCCACGATAATCTTATAGTTTCGGTTTCACGGTAATGTTCTGTCTCTGGTCCACGATAATGTTCCGTTTCTGGTCCATGATAATGTTCTGTTTCGGTTTCACGGTAATGTTCTGTCTCTGGTCCACGGTAATGTTTTGTTTCTTTTTCACGGTAATGTTCCGTCTCTGGTCCACGATAATGTTTGATTTCAGGGTAATGTTCCGTCTCTGGTTAACGATAATGTTCCGTCTTTGGTCCACGATAATCTTATGTTTCGGTTTCACGGTAATGTTCCGTTTCTGGTCCACGATAATGTTCTGTTTCGGTTTCACGGTAATGTTCCGTCTCTGGTCCATGGTAATGTTCCGTCTCTGGTCCACGATAATGTTGTGTTTCTGTTTCACGGTAATGTTCCGTTTCTGGTCCATGATAATATTCTGTTTCACGGTAATGTTCTGTCTCTGGTCCATGGTAATGTTCTGTCTCTGGTCCACGGTAATGTTCGGTTTCAAGGTAAATTTCGGTCTCTGGTCCACAGTAATGTTCTTTCTGTTGTCAACGGTAATGTTCTGTCTCTGGTCCACGGTAATGTTCTGTCTCTGGTCCACGGTAATGTTCTGTCTCTGGTGCACGGTAATGTTCTGTCTCTGGTCCACGGTAATGTTGTGTCTCTGGTCCACGGTAATGTTCGATCTCTGGTCCACGATAATGTTCGATTTCACGGTAATGTTCCGTCTCTGGTCCACGATAATGTTCTGTTTCTGTATCACGGTAATGTTCCGTTTCTGGTCCACAATAATTTTGTGTTTCTGTTTCACGGTAATGTTCCGTTTCTGGTCTACGATAATGTTCGGTTTCACGGTAATGTTCTGTCTCTGGTCCACGGTAATGTTCTGTGTCTGGTCCACGATAATGTTCGGTTTCACGGTAATGTTCCGTCTCTGGTCCACGATAATGTTCTGTCTTTTGTCCACGATAATGTTCTGTGTCTGTTTGACGGTAATGTTCCGTTTCTGGTCCACGATAATTTTGTGTTTCTGTTTCACGGTAATGTTCCGTTTCTGGTCCACGATAATGTTCTGTTTCGGTTTCACGGTAATGTTCTGTCTCTGGTCCATGATAATGTTCCGTTTCTGGTCCACGATAATGTTCTGTTTCAGTTTCACGGTAATGTTCTGTTTCCGTTTCACGGTAATGTTCTGTCTCTGGTCCACGGTAATGTTTTGTTTCTGTTTCACGGTATTGTTCCGTCTCTGGTCCACGATAATGTTTGATTTCAGGGTAATGTTCCGTCTCTGGTTAACGATAATGTTCCGTCTTTGGTCCACGATATACTTATGTTTCGGTTTCACGGTAATGTTCTGTCTCTGGTCCACGATAATGTTCCGTTTCTGGTCCACGATAATGTTCTGTTTCGGTTTCACGGTAATGTTCTGTCTCTGGTCCACGGTAATGTTTTGTTTCTGTTTCACGGTAATGTTCCGTCTCTGGTCCACGATAATGTTTGATTTCAGGGTAATGTTCCGTCTCTGGTTAACGATAATGTTCCGTCTTTGGTCCACGATAATCTTATGTTTCGGTTTCACGGTAATGTTCTGTCTCTGGTCCACGATAATGTTCCGTTTCTGGTCCACGATAATGTTCTGTTTCTGTTTCACGGTAATGTTCTGTTTTGGTTTCAAGGTAATGTTCTGTCTCTGGTCCACGGTAATGTTCCGTTTCTGTTTCACGGTAATGTTCTGTTTCCGTTTCACGATAATGTTCTGTCTCTGGTCCACGGTAATGTTGTGTTTCTGTTTCACGGTAATGTTCCGTCTCTGGTCCACGATAATGTTCGGTTTCACGATAATGTTCCGTTTCTGGTCCACGATAATGTTCTGTTTAGGTTTCACGGTAATGTTCTGTCTCTGGTCCATGGTAATGTTCTGTCTCTGGTCCACGATAATGTTCGATTTCTGGTTGACGATAATGTTCGGTTTCACGGTAATGTTCCGTCTCTGGTCCACGATAATGTTCGGTTTCACGGTAATGTTCCATTTCTGGTCCACAGTAATGTTCTCTCTCTGTTCAACGATAATGTTCGATCTCTGGTCCACGATAATGTTCGGTTTCACGGTAATGTTCCGTCTCTGGTCCATGATAATGTTGTGTTTCTGTTTCACGGTAATGTGCCCGTTCTGGTCCACGATAATGTTCTGTTTCGGTTTCACGGTAATGTTCTGTCTCTGGTCCACGGTAATGTTCTGTCTCTGGTCGAGGGTAATGTTCGGTTTCACGGTAATGTTCCGTCTCTGGTCCACGGTAATGTTGTGTTTCTGTTTCACGGTAATGTTCCGTTTCAGGTCCACAATAATGTTGTGTTTCTGTTCCACGATAATGTTCGGTTTCACGATAATGTTCCGTTTCTGGTCAACGATAATGTTCTGTTTAGGTTTCACGGTAATGTTCTGTTTTGGTTTCAAGGTAATGTTCTGTCTCTGGTCCACGGTAATGTTCCGTTTCTGTTTCACGGTAATGTTCTGTTTCCGTTTCACGGTAATGTTCTGTCTCTGGTCCACGGTAATGTTGTGTTTCTGTTTCACGGTAATGTTCCGTCTCTGGTCCACGATAATGTTCTGTCTCTGATCCACGATAATGTTCTGTCTCTGGTCCACGATAAAAATTCCGTTTCTGGTCCACGATAATGTTCTGTTTCGGTTTCACGGTAATGTTCTGTCTCTGGTCCACGATAATGTTCCGTCTCTGGTCCACGATAATGTTCCGTTTCTGGTCCACGATAATGTTCTGTTTAGGTTTCACGGTAATGTTCTGTTTTGGTTTCAAGGTAATGTTCTGTCTCTGGTCCACGGTAATGTTCCGTTTCTGTTTCACGGTAATGTTCTGTTTCCGTTTCACGGTAATGTTCTGTCTCTGGTCCACGGTAATGTTGTGTTTCTGTTTCACGGTAATGTTCCGTCTCTGGTCCACGATAATGTTCGGTTTCACGATAATGTTCCGTTTCTGGTCCACGATAATGTTCTGTTTAGGTTTCACGGTAATGTTCTGTCTCTGGTCCACGATAATGTTCCGTCTCTGGTCCACGATAATGTTGTGTTTCTGTTTCACGGTAATGTTCCGTTTCTGGTTCATGATAATGTTCTGTTTCATGGTAATGTTCTGTCTCTGGTCCATGGTAATATTCTGTCTCTGGTCCACGGTAATGTTCGGTTTCAAGGTAAAGTTCGGTCTCTGGTCCACGGTAATGTTCTGTCTCTGGTCCACGGAAATGTTCTGTCTCTGGTCCATGGTAATGTTCTGTCTCTGGTCCACGGTAATGTTCGATCTCTGGTCCACGATAATGTTCGGTTTCACGGTAATGTTCCGTCTCTGGTCCACGATAATTTTGTGTTTCTTTTTCACGGTAATGTTCCATTTCTGGTCCACGGTAATGTTCTCTCTCTGGTCCACGATAATGTTCGATCTCTGGTCCACGATAATGTTCGGTTTCACGGTAAT
This sequence comes from Leuresthes tenuis, assembly GCF_036924035.1. Lineage (NCBI taxonomy): Eukaryota > Metazoa > Chordata > Actinopteri > Atheriniformes > Atherinopsidae > Leuresthes > Leuresthes tenuis. The sequence continues at coordinate 160,626 of NW_027325389.1, forward strand.
GTTCCGTCTCTGGTCCACGATGTTGTGTTTCTGTTTCAGGGTAATGTGCCCGTTCTGGTCCACAATAATGTTCTGTTTCGGTTTCACGGTAATGTTCTGTCTCTGGTCCACGGTAATGTTCTGTCTCTGGTCCACGGTAATGTTCGGTTTCACGGTAATGTTCCGTCTCTGGTCCACGGTAATGTTGTGTTTCTGTTTCACGGTAATGTTCCGTTTCTGGTCCACAATAATGTTGTGTTTCTGTTCCACGATAATGTTCCGTTTCACGATAATGTTCCGTTTCTGGTCAACGATAATGTTCTGTTTAGGTTTCACGGTAATGTTCTGTCTCTGGTCCACGATAATGTTCCGTCTCTGGTCCACGATAATGTTCTGTCTCTGATCCACGATAATGTTCTGTCTCTGGTCCACGATAATGTTCCGTTTCTGGTCCACGATAATGTTCTGTTTCGGTTTCACGGTAATGTTCTGTCTCTCGTCCACGATAATGTTCCGTTTCTGGTCCACGATAATGTTCTGTTTAGGTTTCACGGTAATGTTCTGTTTTGGTTTCAAGGTAATGTTCTGTCTCTGGTCCACGGTAATGTTCCGTTTCTGTTTCACGGTAATGTTCTGTTTCCGTTTCACGGTAATGTTCTGTCTCTGGTCCACGGTAATGTTGTGTTTCTGTTTCACGGTAATGTTCCGTCTCTGGTCCACGATAATGTTCGGTTTCACGATAATGTTCCGTTTCTGGTCCACGATAATGTTCTGTTTAGGTTTCACGGTAATGTTCCGTCTCTGGTCCACGATAATGTTGTGTTTCTGTTACACGGTAATGTTCCGTTTCTGGTCCATGATAATGTTCTGTTTCATGGTAATGTTCTGTCTCTGGTCCATGGTAATATTCTGTCTCTGGTCCACGGTAATGTTCGGTTTCAAGGTAAAGTTCGGTCTCTGGTCCACGATAATGTTGTGTTTCTGTTACACGGTAATGTTCCGTTTCTGGTCCATGATAATGTTCTGTTTCATGGTAATGTTCTGTCTCTGGTCCATGGTAATATTCTGTCTCTGGTCCACGGTAATGTTCGGTTTCAAGGTAAAGTTCGGTCTCTGGTCCACGGTAATGTTCTGTCTCTGGTCCACGGAAATGTTCTCTCTCTGGTCCACGGTAATGTTCTGTCTCTGGTACACGATAATGTTCTGTTTCGGTTTCCCGGTAATGTTCTGTCTCTGGTCCACGGTAATGTTCTGTGTCTGGTCCACGATAATGTTCGGTTTCACGGTAATGTTCCATTTTTGGTCCACGATAATGTTCTGTTTCGGTTTCACGGTAATGTTCTTTCTCTGGTCCACAATAATGTTCCGTTTCTGGTCCACGATAATGTTCTGTTTTAGTTTCACGGTATTGTTCTGTCTCTGGTCCACGGTAATGTTCCGTTTCTGGTCCATGATAATTTTCTGTTTCACGGTAATGTTCTATCTCTGGTCCACGCTAATGTTCTGTTTCTGTTTCATGGTAATGTTCCGTTTCTGGTCCACGTTAATGTTGTGTTTCTGTTTCACGGTAATGTTCTGTTTCACGGTAATTTTCTGTCTCTGGTCCACGCTAATGTTCTGTTTCTGTTTCACGGTAATGTTCCGTTTCTGGTCCACGATAATGTTGTGTCTCTGGTCCATGATAATGTTCCGTTTCTGGTCCACGATAATGTTCTGTTTCGGTTTCAAGGTAATGTTGTGTTTCTGTTTCACGGTAATGTTCTGTCTCTGGTTCACGGTAATGTTCTGTCTCTGGTCCACGCTAATGTTCTGTTTCTGTTTCACGGTAATTTTCCGTTTCTGGTCCACGATAATGTTGTGTTTCTGTTTCACGGTAATGTTCCGTTTCAGGTCCACAATAATGTTGTGTTTCTGTTCCACGATAATGTTCCGTTTCACGATAATGTTCCGTTTCTTGTCCACGATAATGTTCTGTTTCGGTTTCACGGTAATGTTCTTTCTCTGGTCCACGATAATGTTCTGTTTCGGTTTCACGGTAATGTTCTGTCTCTGGTCCACGATAATGTTCCGTTTCTGGTCCACGATAATGTTCTGTTTAGGTTTCACGGTAATGTTCTGTTTTGGTTTCAAGGTAATGTTCTGTCTCTGGTCCACGGTAATGTTCCGTTTCTTTTTCACGGTAATGTTCTGTGTCCGTTTCACGGTAATGTTCTGTCTCTGGTCCACGGTAATGTTGTGTTTCTGTTTCACGGTAATGTTCCATCTCTGGTCCACGATAATGTTCGGTTTCACGATAATGTTCCGTTTCTGGTCCACGATAATGTTCTGTTTAGGTTTCACGGTAATGTTCTGTCTCTGGTCTACGATAATGTTCCGTCTCTGGTCCACGATAATGTTGTGTTTCTGTTTCACGGTAATGTTCCGTTTCTGGTCCATGATAATGTTCTGTTTCATGGTAATGTTCTGTCTCTGGTCCATGGTAATATTCTGTCTCTGGTCCACGGTAATGTTCGGTTTCAAGGTAAAGTTCGGTCTCTGGTCCACGGTAATGTTCTGTCTCTGGTCCACGCTAATGTTCTGTTTCTGTTTCACGGTAATTTTCCGTTTCTGGTCCACGATAATGTTGTGTTTCTGTTTCACGGTAATGTTCCGTTTCAGGTCCACAATAATGTTGTGTTTCTGTTCCACGATAATGTTCCGTTTCACGATAATGTTCCGTTTCTTGTCCACGATAATGTTCTGTTTCGGTTTCACGGTAATGTTCTTTCTCTGGTCCACGATAATGTTCTGTTTCGGTTTCACGGTAATGTTCTGTCTCTGGTCCACGATAATGTTCCGTTTCTGGTCCACGATAATGTTCTGTTTAGGTTTCACGGTAATGTTCTGTTTTGGTTTCAAGGTAATGTTCTGTCTCTGGTCCACGGTAATGTTCCGTTTCTTTTTCACGGTAATGTTCTGTGTCCGTTTCACGGTAATGTTCTGTCTCTGGTCCACGGTAATGTTGTGTTTCTGTTTCACGGTAATGTTCCATCTCTGGTCCACGATAATGTTCGGTTTCACGATAATGTTCCGTTTCTGGTCCACGATAATGTTCTGTTTAGGTTTCACGGTAATGTTCTGTCTCTGGTCTACGATAATGTTCCGTCTCTGGTCCACGATAATGTTTTTTTTCTGTTTCACGGTAATGTTCCGTTTCTGGTCCATGATAATGTTCTGTTTCATGGTAATGTTCTGTCTCTGGTCCATGGTAATATTCTGTCTCTGGTCCACGGTAATGTTCGGTTTCAAGGTAAAGTTCGGTCTCTGGTCCACGGTAATGTTCTGTCTCTGGTCCACGGAAATGTTCTGTCTCTGGTCCATGGTAATGTTCTGTCTCTGGTCCACGGTAATGTTGTGTTTCTGTTTCACGGTAATGTTTCGTTTCTGGTCCACAATAATGTTCTGTTTCGGTTTCATAGTAATGTTCCGTTTCTGGTCCATGATAATATTCTGTTTCTGTTTCACGGTAATGTTCTGTTTCTGTTTCACGGTAATGTTCCGTTTCTGGTCCACGATAATGTTCCGTCTCTGGTCCACGATAATGTTCTGTCTCTGGTCCAAGATAATGTTCTGTCTCTGGTCCACGATAATGTTCTGTCTCTGGTCCACGATAATGTTCTGTCTCTGGTCCACGGTAATGTTCTGTTTCTGGTCCACGATATAGTTGTGTTTCTGTTTCACGGTAATGTTCCGTTTCTGGTCCACGATAATGTTCGGTTTCACGGTAATGTTCTGTCTCTGGTCCACGGTAATGTTCCGTTTCTGGTCCACGATAATGTTCGGTTTCACGGTAATGTTCTGTCTGTGGTCCACGGTAATGTTCTGTCTCTGGTCCGAGATAATGTTCCGTCTTTGGTCCACGATAATGTTCTGTCTCTGGTCCATGATAATGTTCCGTTTCTGGTCCACGATAATGTTCTGTTTCGGTTTCACGGTAATGTTGTGTTTCTGTTTCACGGTAATGTTCTGTCTCTGGTTCACGGTAATGTTCTGTCTCTGGTCCACGCTAATGTTCTGTTTCTGTTTCACGGTAATGTTCCGTTTCTGGTCCACTATAATGTTGTGTTTCTGTTTCACGGTAATGTTCCGTTTCAGGTCCACAATAATGTTGTGTTTCTGTTCCACGATAATGTTCGGTTTCACGATAATGTTCCGTTTCTGGTCCACGATAATGTTCTGTTTCGGTTTCACGGTAATGTTCTTTCTCTGGTCCACGATAATGTTCTGTTTCGGTTTCACGGTAATGTTCTGTTTTGGTTTCAAGGTAATGTTCTGTCTCTGGTCCACGGTAATGTTCCGTTTCTTTTTCACGGTAATGTTCTGTTTCCGTTTCACGGTAATGTTCTGTCTCTGGTCCACGGTAATGTTGTGTTTCTGTTTCACGGTAATGTTCCGTCTCTGGTCCACGATAATGTTCGGTTTCACGATAATGTTCCGTTTCTGGTCCACGATAATGTTCTGTTTAGGTTTCACGGTAATGTTCTGTCTCTGGTCCACGATAATGTTCCGTCTCTGGTCCACGATAATGTTGTGTTTCTGTTTCACGGTAATGTTCCGTTTCTGGTCCATGATAATGTTCTGTTTCATGGTAATGTTCTGTCTCTGGTCCATGGTAATATTCTGTCTCTGGTCCACGGTAATGTTCGGTTTCAAGGTAAAGTTCGGTCTCTGGTCCACGGTAATGTTCCGTCTCTGGTCCATGGTAATGTTCTGTCTCTGGTCCACGGTAATGTTCGATCTCTGGTCCACAATAATGTTCGGTTTCATGGTAATGTTCCGTCTCTGGTCCACGATAATTTTGTGTTTCTTTTTCACGGTAATGTTCCGTTTCTGGTACACGATAATGTTCTGTTTCGGTTTCCCGGTAATGTTCTGTCTCTGGTCCACGGTAATGTTCTGTGTCTGGTCCATGATAATGTTCGGTTTCACAGTAATGTTCCGTTTCTGGTCCACGATAATGTTCTGTTTCGGTTTCACGGTAATGTTCTTTCTCTGGTCCACGATAATATTCCGTTTCTGGTGCACGATAATGTTCTGTTTTAGTTTCACGGTATTGTTCTGTCTCTGGTGCACGGTAATGTTCTGTTTCTGGTCCACGATAATGTTCTGTTTTGGTTTCACGGTTATGTTCTGTCTCTGGTCCACGGTAATGTTCTGTGTCTGGTCCACGATAATGTTCGGTTTCACGGTAATGTTCCGTCTCTGGTCCACGATAATGTTCCATCTTAGGTCCACGATAATGTTCTGTCTCTGGTCCATGATAATGTTCCGTTTCTGGTCCACGATAATGTTCCGTTTCTGGTCCACGATAATGTTCTGTTTCGGTTTCACGGTAATGTTCTGTCTCTGGTCCACGGTAATTTTCTGTTTTGGTTTCACGGTAATGTTGGGTTTCACGGTAATGTTCGGTCTCTGGTCCATGATAATGTTCGGTTTCACGATAATGTTCGGTTTCACGGTAATGTTCTGGTCCACGGTAATGTTCTGGTCCACGGTAATGTTCTGGTCCACGGCAATGTTCCGTCTCTGGTCCACAGTAATGTTCCGTATCTGGTCCATGGTAATGTTCGGTTTCACGGTAATGTTCCATTTCTGGTCCACGGTAATGTTCTGTCTCTGGTCCACGAGAATGTTCGATTTCTGGTCCACGGTAATGTTCTGTTTCCGTTTCACGGTAATGTTCTGTCTCTGGTCCACGATAATGTTCTGTCTCTGATCCACGATAATGTTCTGTCTCTGGTCCACGATAATGTTCCGTTTCTGGTCCACGATAATATTCTGTTTCGGTTTCACGGTAATGTTCTGTCTCTCGTCCACGATAATGTTCCGTTTCTGGTCCACGATAATGTTCTGTTTAGGTTTCACGGTAATGTTCTGTTTTGGTTTCAAGGTAATGTTCTGTCTCTGGTCCACGGTAATGTTCTGTTTCCGTTTCACGGTAATGTTCTGTCTCTGGTCCACGGTAATGTTGTGTTTCTGTTTCACGGTAATGTTCCGTCTCTGGTCCACGATAATGTTCGGTTTCACGATAATGTTCCGTTTCTGGTCCACGATAATGTTCTGTTTCACGGTAATGTTCCGTCTCTGGTCCACGATAATGTTGTGTTTCTGTTACACGGTAATGTTCCGTTTCTGGTCCATGATAATGTTCTGTTTCATGGTAATGTTCTGTCTCTGGTCCATGGTAATATTCTGTCTCTGGTCCACGGTAATGTTCGGTTTCAAGGTAAAGTTCATTCTCTGGTCCACGGTAATGTTCTGTCTCTGGTCCACGGAAATGTTCTCTCTCTGGTCCACGGTAATGTTCTGTCTCTGGTACACGATAATGTTCTGTTTCGGTTTCCCGGTAATGTTCTGTCTCTGGTCCAAGGTAATGTTCTGTGTCTGGTCCACGATAATGTTCGGTTTCACGGTAATGTTCAATTTTTGGTCCACGATAATGTTCTGTTTCGGTTTCACGGTAATGTTCTTTCTCTGGTCCACGATAATGTTCCGTTTCTGGTCCACGATAATGTTCTGTTTTAGTTTCACGGTATTGTTCTGTCTCTGGTCCACGGTAATGTTCCGTTTCTGGTCCATGATAATTTTCTGTTTCACGGTAATGTTCTATCTCTGGTCCACGCTAATGTTCTGTTTCTGTTTCATGGTAATGTTCCGTTTCTGGTCCACGTTAATGTTGTGTTTCTGTTTCACGGTAATGTTCTGTTTCACGGTAATTTTCTGTCTCTGGTCCACGCTAATGTTCTGTTTCTGTTTCACGGTAATGTTCCGTTTCTGGTCCACGATAATGTTGTGTCTCTGTTCCATGATAATGTTCCGTTTCTGGTCCACGATAATGTTCTGTTTCGGTTTCAAGGTAATGTTGTGTTTCTGTTTCACGGTAATGTTCTGTCTCTGGTTCACGGTAATGTTCTGTCTCTGGTCCACGCTAATGTTCTGTTTCTGTTTCACGGTAATGTTCCGTTTCTGGTCCACGATAATGTTGTGTTTCTGTTTCACGGTAATGTTCCGTTTCAGGTCCACAATAATGTTGTGTTTCTGTTCCACGATAATGTTCCGTTTCACGATAATGTTCCGTTTCTTGTCCACGATAATGTTCTGTTTCGGTTTCACGGTAATGTTCTTTCTCTGGTCCACGATAATGTTCTGTTTCGGTTTCACGGTAATGTTCTGTCTCTGGTCCACGATAATGTTCCGTTTCTGGTCCACGATAATGTTCTGTTTAGGTTTCACGGTAATGTTCTGTTTTGGTTTCAAGGTAATGTTCTGTCTCTGGTCCACGGTAATGTTCCGTTTCTTTTTCACGGTAATGTTCTGTGTCCGTTTCAAGGTAATGTTCTGTCTCTGGTCCACGGTAATGTTGTGTTTCTGTTTCACGGTAATGTTCCATCTCTGGTCCACGATAATGTTCGGTTTCACGATAATGTTCCGTTTCTGGTCCACGATAATGTTCTGTTTAGGTTTCACGGTAATGTTCTGTCTCTGGTCCACGATAATGTTCCGTCTCTGGTCCACGATAATGTTGTGTTTCTGTTTCACGGTAATGTTCCGTTTCTGGTCCATGATAATGTTCTGTTTCATGGTAATGTTCTGTCTCTGGTCCATGGTAATATTCTGTCTCTGGTCCACGGTAATGTTCGGTTTCAAGGTAAAGTTCGGTCTCTGGTCCACGGTAATGTTCTGTCTCTGGTCCACGGAAATGTTCTGTCTCTGGTCCATGGTAATGTTCTGTCTCTGGTCCACGGTAATGTTGTGTTTCTGTTTCACGGTAATGTTTCGTTTCTGGTCCACAATAATGTTCTGTTGCGGTTTCATAGTAATGTTCCGTTTCTGGTCCATGATAATATTCTGTTTCTGTTTCACGGTAATGTTCTGTTTCTGTTTCACGGTAATGTTCCGTTTCTGGTCCACGATAATGTTCCGTCTCTGGTCCACGATAATGTTCTGTCTCTGGTCCAAGATAATGTTCTGTCTCTGGTCCACGATAATGTTCTGTCTCTGGTCCACGATAATGTTCTGTCTCTGGTCCACGGTAATGTTCTGTTTCTGGTCCACGATATAGTTGTGTTTCTGTTTCACGGTAATGTTCCGTTTCTGGTCCACGATAATGTTCGGTTTCACGGTAATGTTCTGTCTCTGGTCCACGGTAATGTTCCGTTTCTGGTCCACGATAATGTTCGGTTTCACGGTAATGTTCTGTCTGTGGTCCACGGTAATGTTCTGTCTCTGGTCCGAGATAATGTTCCGTCTTTGGTCCACGATAATGTTCTGTCTCTGGTCCATGATAATGTTCCGTTTCTGGTCCACGATAATGTTCTGTTTCGGTTTCACGGTAATGTTGTGTTTCTGTTTCACGGTAATGTTCTGTCTCTGGTTCACGGTAATGTTCTGTCTCTGGTCCACGCTAATGTTCTGTTTCTGTTTCACGGTAATGTTCCGTTTCTGGTCCACGATAATGTTGTGTTTCTGTTTCACGGTAATGTTCCGTTTCAGGTCCACAATAATGTTGTGTTTCTGTTCCACGATAATGTTCGGTTTCACGATAATGTTCCGTTTCTGGTCCACGATAATGTTCTGTTTCGGTTTCACGGTAATGTTCTTTCTCTGGTCCACGATAATGTTCTGTTTCGGTTTCACAGTAATGTTCTGTTTTGGTTTCAAGGTAATGTTCTGTCTCTGGTCCACGGTAATGTTCCGTTTCTTTTTCACGGTAATGTTCTGTTTCCGTTTCACGGTAATGTTCTGTCTCTGGTCCACGGTAATGTTGTGTTTCTGTTTCACGGTAATGTTCCGTCTCTGGTCCACGATAATGTTCGGTTTCACGATAATGTTCCGTTTCTGGTCCACGATAATGTTCTGTTTAGGTTTCACGGTAATGTTCTGTCTCTGGTCCACGATAATGTTCCGTCTCTGGTCCACGATAATGTTGTGTTTCTGTTTCACGGTAATGTTCCGTTTCTGGTCCATGATAATGTTCTGTTTCATGGTAATGTTCTGTCTCTGGTCCATGGTAATATTCTGTCTCTGGTCCACGGTAATGTTCGGTTTCAAGGTAAAGTTCGGTCTCTGGTCCACGGTAATGTTCCGTCTCTGGTCCATGGTAATGTTCTGTCTCTGGTCCACGGTAATGTTCGATCTCTGGTCCACAATAATGTTCGGTTTCATGGTAATGTTCCGTCTCTGGTCCACGATAATTTTGTGTTTCTTTTTCACGGTAATGTTCCGTTTCTGGTACACGATAATGTTCTGTTTCGGTTTCCCGGTAATGTTCTGTCTCTGGTCCACGGTAATGTTCTGTGTCTGGTCCATGATAATGTTCGGTTTCACAGTAATGTTCCGTTTCTGGTCCACGATAATGTTCTGTTTCGGTTTCACGGTAATGTTCTTTCTCTGGTCCACGATAATATTCCGTTTCTGGTGCACGATAATGTTCTGTTTTAGTTTCATGGTATTGTTCTGTCTCTGGTGCACGGTAATGTTCTGTTTCTGGTCCACGATAATGTTCTGTTTTGGTTTCACGGTAATGTTCTGTCTCTGGTCCACGGTAATGTTCTGTGTCTGGTCCACGATAATGTTCGGTTTCACGGTAATGTTCCGTCTCTGGTCCACGATAATGTTCCATCTTAGGTCCACGATAATGTTCTGTCTCTGGTCCATGATAATGTTCCGTTTCTGGTCCACGATAATGTTCCGTTTCTGGTCCACGATAATGTTCTGTTTCGGTTTCACGGTAATGTTCTGTCTCTGGTCCACGGTAATGTTGGGTTTCACGGTAATGTTCGGTCTCTGGTCCATGATAATGTTCGGTTTCACGATAATGTTCGGTTTCACGGTAATGTTCTGGTCCACGGTAATGTTCTGGTCCACGGTAATGTTCTGGTCCACGGCAATGTTCCGTCTCTGGTCCACAGTAATGTTCCGTATCTGGTCCATGGTAATGTTCGGTTTCACGGTAATGTTCCATTTCTGGTCCACGGTAATGTTCTGTCTCTGGTCCACGATAATGTTCGATCTCTGGTCCACAATAATGTTCGGTTTCACGGTAATGTTCTGTCTGTGGTCCACGGTAATGTTCTGTCTCTGGTCCGAGATAATGTTCCGTCTTTGGTCCACGATAATGTTCTGTCTCTGGTCCATGATAATGTTCCGTTTCTGGTCCACGATAATGTTCTGTTTCGGTTTCACGGTAATGTTGTGTTTCTGTTTCACGGTAATGTTCTGTCTCTGGTTCACGGTAATGTTCTGTCTCTGGTCCACGCTAATGTTCTGTTTCTGTTTCACGGTAATGTTCCGTTTCTGGTCCACGATAATGTTGTGTTTCTGTTTCACGGTAATGTTCCGTTTCAGGTCCACAATAATGTTGTGTTTCTGTTCCACGATAATGTTCGGTTTCACGATAATGTTCCGTTTCTGGTCCACGATAATGTTCTGTTTCGGTTTCACGGTAATGTTCTTTCTCTGGTCCACGATAATGTTCTGTTTTAGTTTCACGGTATTGTTCTGTCTCTGGTGCACGGTAATGTTCTGTTTCTGGTCCACGATAATGTTCTGTTTTGGTTTCACGGTAATGTTCTGTCTCTGGTCCACGGTAATGTTCTGTGTCTGGTCCACGATAATGTTCGGTTTCACGGTAATGTTCCGTCTCTGGTCCACGATAATGTTCCATCTTAGGTCCACGATAATGTTCTGTCTCTGGTCCATGATAATGTTCCGTTTCTGGTCCACGATAATGTTCCGTTTCTGGTCCACGATAATGTTCTGTTTCGGTTTCACGGTAATGTTCTGTCTCTGGTCCACGGTAATTTTCTGTTTTGGTTTCACGGTAATGTTGGGTTTCACGGTAATGTTCGGTCTCTGGTCCATGATAATGTTCGGTTTCACGATAATGTTCGGTTTCACGGTAATGTTCTGGTCCACGGTAATGTTCTGGTCCACGGTAATGTTCTGGTCCACGGCAATGTTCCGTCTCTGGTCCACAGTAATGTTCCGTATCTGGTCCATGGTAATGTTCGGTTTCACGGTAATGTTCCATTTCTGGTCCACGGTAATGTTCTGTCTCTGGTCCACGATAATGTTCGATCTCTGGTCCACAATAATGTTCGGTTTCACGGTAATGTTCTGTCTGTGGTCCACGGTAATGTTCTGTCTCTGGTCCGAGATAATGTTCCGTCTTTGGTGCACGATAATGTTCTGTCTCTGGTCCATGATAATGTTCCGTTTCTGGTCCACGATAATGTTCTGTTTCGGTTTCACGGTAATGTTGTGTTTCTGTTTCACGGTAATGTTCTGTCTCTGGTTCACGGTAATGTTCTGTCTCTGGTCCACGCTAATGTTCTGTTTCTGTTTCACGGTAATGTTCCGTTTCTGGTCCACGATAATGTTGTGTTTCTGTTTCACGGTAATGTTCCGTTTCAGGTCCACAATAATGTTGTGTTTCTGTTCCACGATAATGTTCGGTTTCACGATAATGTTCCGTTTCTGGTCCACGATAATGTTCTGTTTCGGTTTCACGGTAATGTTCTGTTTTGGTTTCAAGGTAATGTTCTGTCTCTGGTCCACGGTAATGTTCCGTTTCTTTTTCACGGTAATGTTCTGTTTCCGTTTCACGGTAATGTTCTGTCTCTGGTCCACGGTAATGTTGTGTTTCTGTTTCACGGTAATGTTCCGTCTCTGGTCCACGATAATGTTCGGTTTCACGATAATGTTCCGTTTCTGGTCCACGATAATGTTCTGTTTAGGTTTCACGGTAATGTTCTGTCTCTGGTTCACGATAATGTTCCGTCTCTGGTCCACGATAATGTTGTGTTTCTGTTTCACGGTAATGTTCCGTTTCTGGTCCATGATAATGTTCTGTTTCATGGTAATGTTCTGTCTCTGGTCCATGGTAATATTCTGTCTCTGGTCCACGGTAATGTTCGGTTTCAAGGTAAAGTTCGGTCTCTGGTCCACGGTAATGTTCCGTCTCTGGTCCATGGTAATGTTCTTTCTCTGGTCCACGGTAATGTTCGATCTCTGGTCCACAATAATGTTCGGTTTCATGGTAATGTTCCGTCTCTGGTCCACGATTATTTTGTGTTTCTTTTTCACGGTAATGTTCCGTTTCTGGTACACGATAATGTTCTGTTTCGGTTTCCCGGTAATGTTCTGTCTCTGGTCCACGGTAATGTTCTGTGTCTGGTCCATGATAATGTTCGGTTTCACAGTAATGTTCCGTTTCTGGTCCACGATAATGTTCTGTTTCGGTTTCACGGTAATGTTCTTTCTCTGGTCCACGATAATATTCCGTTTTTGGTGCACGATAATGTTCTGTTTTAGTTTCACGGTATTGTTCTGTCTCTGGTGCACGGTAATGTTCTGTTTCTGGTCCACGATAATGTTCTGTTTTGGTTTCACGGTAATGTTCTGTCTCTGGTCCACGGTAATGTTCTGTGTCTGGTCCACGATAATGTTCGGTTTCACGGTAATGTTCCGTCTCTGGTCCACGATAATGTTCCATCTTAGGTCCACGATAATGTTCTGTCTCTGGTCCATGATAATGTTCCGTTTCTGGTCCACGATAATGTTCCGTTTCTGGTCCACGATAATGTTCTGTTTCGGTTTCACGGTAATGTTCTGTCTCTGGTCCACGGTAATTTTCTGTTTTGGTTTCATGGTAATGTTGGGTTTCACGGTAATGTTCGGTCTCTGGTCCATGATAATGTTCGGTTTCACGATAATGTTCGGTTTCACGGTAATGTTCTGTTCCACGGTAATGTTCTGGTCCACGGTAATGTTCTGGTCCACGGCAATGTTCCGTCTCTGGTCCACAGTAATGTTCCGTATCTGGTCCATGGTAATGTTCGGTTTCACGGTAATGTTCCATTTCTGGTCCACGGTAATGTTCTGTCTCTGGTCCACGAGAATGTTCGATTTCTGGTCGAAGATAATGTTCGGTTTTGGTTTCACGGTAATGTTCTGTCTCTGGTCCACGGTAATGTTCTGTTTCCGTTTCACGGTAATGTTCTGTCTCTGGTCCACGATAATGTTCTGTCTCTGATCCACGATAATGTTCTGTCTCTGGTCCACGATAATGTTCCGTTTCTGGTCCACGATAATGTTCTGTTTCGGTTTCACGGTAATGTTCTGTCTCTCGTCCACGATAATGTTCCGTTTCTGGTCCACGGTAATGTTGTGTTTCTGTTTCACGGTAATGTTCCGTCTCTGGTCCACGATAATGTTCGGTTTCACGATAATGTTCCGTTTCTGGTCCACGATAATGTTCTGTTTAGGTTTCACGGTAATGTTCCGTCTCTGGTCCACGATAATGTTGTGTTTCTGTTACACGGTAATGTTCCGTTTCTGGTCCATGATAATGTTCGGTTTCAAGGTAAAGTTCGGTCTCTGGTCCACGGTAATGTTCTGTCTCTGGTCCACGGAAATGTTCTCTCTCTGGTCCACGGTAATGTTCTGTCTCTGGTACACGATAATGTTCTGTTTCGGTTTCCCGGTAATGTTCTGTCTCTGGTCCACGGTAATGTTCTGTGTCTGGTCCACGATAATGTTCGGTTTCACGGTAATGTTCCATTTTTGGTCCACGATAATGTTCTGTTTCGGTTTCACGGTAATGTTCTTTCTCTGGTCCACGATAATGTTCCGTTTCTGGTCCACGATAATGTTCTGTTTTAGTTTCACGGTATTGTTCTGTCTCTGGTCCACGGTAATGTTCCGTTTCTGGTCCATGATAATTTTCTGTTTCACGGTAATGTTCTATCTCTGGTCCACGCTAATGTTCTGTTTCTGTTTCATGGTAATGTTCCGTTTCTGGTCCACGTTAATGTTGTGTTTCTGTTTCACTGTAATGTTCTGTTTCACGGTAATTTTCTGTCTCTGGTCCACGCTAATGTTCTGTTTCTGTTTCACGGTAATGTTCCGTTTCTGGTCCACGATAATGTTGTGTCTCTGGTCCATGATAATGTTCCGTTTCTGGTCCACGATAATGTTCTGTTTCGGTTTCAAGGTAATGTTGTGTTTCTGTTTCACGGTAATGTTCTGTCTCTGGTTCACGGTAATGTTCTGTCTCTGGTCCACGCTAATGTTCTGTTTCTGTTTCACGGTAATGTTCCGTTTCTGGTCCACGATAATGTTGTGTTTCTGTTTCACGGTAATGTTCCGTTTCAGGTCCACAATAATGTTGTGTTTCTGTTCCACGATAATGTTCCGTTTCACGATAATGTTCCGTTTCTTGTCCACGATAATGTTCTGTTTCGGTTTCACGGTAATGTTCTTTCTCTGGTCCACGATAATGTTCTGTTTCGGTTTCACGGTAATGTTCTGTCTCTGGTCCACGATAATGTTCCGTTTCTGGTCCACGATAATGTTCTGTTTAGGTTTCACGGTAATGTTCTGTTTTGGTTTCAAGGTAATGTTCTGTCTCTGGTCCACGGTAATGTTCCGTTTCTTTTTCACGGTAATGTTCTGTGTCCGTTTCACGGTAATGTACTGTCTCTGGTCCACGGTAATGTTGTGTTTCTGTTTCACGGTAATGTTCCATCTCTGGTCCACGATAATGTTCGGTTTCACGATAATGTTCCGTTTCTGGTCCACGATAATGTTCTGTTTAGGTTTCACGGTAATGTTCTGTCTCTGGTCCACGATAATGTTCCGTCTCTGGTCCACGATAATGTTGTGTTTCTGTTTCACGGTAATGTTCCGTTTCTGGTCCATGATAATGTTCTGTTTCATGGTAATGTTCTGTCTCTGGTCCATGGTAATATTCTGTCTCTGGTCCACGGTAATGTTCGGTTTCAAGGTAAAGTTCGGTCTCTGGTCCACGGTAATGTTCTGTCTCTGGTCCACGGAAATGTTCTGTCTCTGGTCCATGGTAATGTTCTGTGTCTGGTCCACGGTAATGTTGTGTTTCTGTTTCACGGTAATGTTTCGTTTCTGGTCCACAATAATGTTCTGTTTCGGTTTCATAGTAATGTTCCGTTTCTGGTCCATGATAATATTCTGTTTCTGTTTCACGGTAATGTTCTGTTTCTGTTTCACGGTAATGTTCCGTTTCTGGTCCACGATAATGTTCCGTCTCTGGTCCACGATAATGTTCTCTCTCTGGTCCAAGATAATGTTCTGTCTCTGGTCCACGATAATGTTCTGTCTCTGGTCCACGATAATGTTCTGTCTCTGGTCCACGGTAATGTTCTGTTTCTGGTCCACGATATAGTTGTGTTTCTGTTTCACGGTAATGTTCCGTTTCTGGTCCACGATAATGTTCGGTTTCACGGTAATGTTCTGTCTCTGGTCCACGGTAATGTTCCGTTTCTGGTCCACGATAATGTTCGGTTTCACGGTAATGTTCTGTCTGTGGTCCACGGTAATGTTCTGTCTCTGGTCCGAGATAATGTTCCGTCTTTGGTCCACGATAATGTTCTGTCTCTGGTCCATGATAATGTTCCGTTTCTGGTCCACGATAATGTTCTGTTTCGGTTTCACGGTAATGTTGTGTTTCTGTTTCACGGTAATGTTCTGTCTCTGGTTCACGGTAATGTTCTGTCTCTGGTCCACGCTAATGTTCTGTTTCTGTTTCACGGTAATGTTCCGTTTCTGGTCCACGATAATGTTGTGTTTCTGTTTCACGGTAATGTTCCGTTTCAGGTCCACAATAATGTTGTGTTTCTGTTCCACGATAATGTTCGGTTTCACGATAATGTTCCGTTTCTGGTCCACGATAATGTTCTGTTTCGGTTTCACGGTAATGTTCTTTCTCTGGTCCACGATAATGTTCTGTTTCGGTTTAACGGTAATGTTCTGTTTTGGTTTCAAAGTAATGTTCTGTCTCTGGTCCACGGTAATGTTCCGTTTCTTTTTCACGGTAATGTTCTGTTTCCGTTTCACGGTAATGTTCTGTCTCTGGTCCACGGTAATGTTGTGTTTCTGTTTCACGGTAATGTTCCGTCTCTGGTCCACGATAATGTTCGGTTTCACGATAATGTTCCATTTCTGGTCCACGATAATGTTCTGTTTAGGTTTCACGGTAATGTTCTGTCTCTGGTCCCCGATAATGTTCCGTCTCTGGTCCACGATAATGTTGTGTTTCTGTTTCACGGTAATGTTCCGTTTCTGGTCCATGATAATGTTCTGTTTCATGGTAATGTTCTGTCTCTGGTCCATGGTAATATTCTGTCTCTGGTCCACGGTAATGTTCGGTTTCAAGGTAAAGTTCGGTCTCTGGTCCACGGTAATGTTCCGTCTCTGGTCCATGGTAATGTTCTGTCTCTGGTCCACGGTAATGTTCGATCTCTGGTCCACAATAATGTTCGTTTCATGGTAATGTTCCGTCTCTGGTCCACGATAATTTTGTGTTTCTTTTTCACGGTAATGTTCCGTTTCTGGTACACGATAATGTTCTGTTTCGGTTTCCCGGTAATGTTCTGTCTCTGGTCCACGGTAATGTTCTGTGTCTGGTCCATGATAATGTTCGGTTTCACAGTAATGTTCCGTTTCTGGTCCACGATAATGTTCTGTTTCGGTTTCACGGTAATGTTCTTTCTCTGGTCCACGATAATATTCCGTTTCTGGTGCACGATACTGTTCTGTTTTAGTTTCACGGTATTGTTCTGTCTCTGGTGCACGGTAATGTTCTGTTTCTGGTCCACGATAATGTTCTGTTTTGGTTTCACGGTAATGTTCTGTCTCTGGTCCACGGTAATGTTCTGTGTCTGGTCCACGATAATGTTCAGTTTCACGGTAATGTTCCGTCTCTGGTCCACGATAATGTTCCATCTTAGGTCCACGATAATGTTCTGTCTCTGGTCCATGATAATGTTCCGTTTCTGGTCCACGATAATGTTCCGTTTCTGGTCCACGATAATGTTCTGTTTCGGTTTCACGGTAATGTTCTGTCTCTGGTCCACGGTAATTTTCTGTTTTGGTTTCACGGTAATGTTGGGTTTCACGGTAATGTTCGGTCTCTGGTCCATGATAATGTTCGGTTTCACGATAATGTTCGGTTTCACGGTAATGTTCTGGTCCACGGTAATGTTCTGGTCCACGGTAATGTTCTGGTCCACGGCAATGTTCCGTCTCTGGTCCACAGTAATGTTCCGTATCTGGTCCATGGTAATGTTCGGTTTCACGGTAATGTTCCATTTCTGGTCCACGGTAATGTTCTGTCTCTGGTCCACGAGAATGTTCGATTTCTGGTCGAAGATAATGTTCGGTTTTGGTTTCACGGTAATGTTCTGTCTCTGGTCCACGGTAATGTTCTGTTTCCGTTTCACGGTAATGTTCTGTCTCTGGTCAACGCTAATGTTCTGTTTCTGTTTCACGGTAATGTTCCGTTTCTGGTCAACGATAATGTTGTGTTTCTATTTCACGGTAATGTTCCGTTTCTGGTCAACGATAATGTTGTGTTTCGGTTTCACGGTAATGTTCTGTCTCTGGTCCACGGTAATTTTCTGTTTTGGTTTCACGGTAATGTTGGGTTTCACGGTAATGTTCGGTCTCTGGTCCACGATAATGTTCGGTTTCACGGTAATGTTCTGTCTGTGGTCCACGGTAATGTTCTGTCTCTGATCCACGATAATGTTCCGTCTTTGGTCCACGATAATGTTCTGTCTCTGGTCCATGATAATGTTCCGTTTCTGGTCCACGATAATGTTCTATTTCGGTTTCACGGTAATGTTGTGTTTCTGTTTCACGGTAATGTTCTGTCTCTGGTTCACGGTAATGTTCTGTCTCTGGTCCACGATAATGTTCTGTTTCGGTTTCACGGTAATGTTCTGTCTCTGGTCCACGGTAATTTTCTGTTTTGGTTTCACGGTAATGTTGGGTTTCACGGTAATGTTCGGTCTCTGGTCCATGATAATGTTCGGTTTCACGATAATGTTCGGTTTCACGGTAATGTTCAGGTCCACGGTAATGTTCTGGTCCACGGCAATGTTCCGTCTCTGGTCCACAGTAATGTTCCGTATCTGGTCCATGGTAATGTTCGGTTTCACGGTAATGTTCCATTTCTGGTCCACGGTAATGTTCTGTCTCTGGTCCACGATAATGTTCGATTTCTGGTCGACGATAATGTTCGGTTTCACGGTAAAATTCCGTCTCTGGTCCACGATAATGTTCGGTTTCACGGTAATGTTCCATTTCTGGTCCACGGTAATGTTCTCTCTCTGGTCCACGATAATGTTCGATCTCTCGTCCACGATAATATTCGGTTTCACGGTAATGTTCCGTCTCTGGTCCACGATAATGTTGTGTTTCTGTTTCACGGTAATGTTCCGTCTCTGGTCCACGGTAATGTTCCGTCTCTGGTCCACGATAATGTTGTGTTTCTGTTTCACGGTAATGTTCCGTCTCTGGTCCACGGTAATGTTCCGTCTCTGGTCCACGATAATGTTCTGTTTCTGTTTCACGGTAATGTTCCGTTTCTGGTCCATGATAATTTTCTGTTTCACGGTAATGTTCTGTCTCTGGTCCACGCTAATGTTCTGTTTCTGTTTCATGGTAATGTTCCGTTTCTGGTCCACGTTAATGTTGTGTTTCTGTTTCACGGTAATGTTCTGTTTCACGGTAATTTTCTGTCTCTGGTCCACGCTAATGTTCTGTTTCTGTTTCACGGTAATGTTCCGTTTCTGGTCCACGATAATGTTGTGTTTCTGTTTCACGGTAATGTTTCGTTTCTGGTCCACAATAATGTTCTGTTTCGGTTTCATAGTAATGTTCCGTTTCTGGTCCATGATAATATTCTGTTTCTGTTTCACGGTAATGTTCTGTTTCTGTTTCACGGTAATGTTCCATTTGTGGTCCACGATAATGTTCCGTCTCTGGTCCACGATAATGTTCTGTCTCTGGTCCACGATAATGTTCTGTCTCTGGTCCACGATAATGTTCTGTCTCTGGTCCACGATAATGTTCTGTCTCTGGTCCACGGTAATGTTCTGTTTCTGGTCCACGATATAGTTGTGTTTCTGGTTCACGGTAATGTTCCGTTTCTGGTCCACGATAATGTTCGGTTTCACGGTAATGTTCTGTCTCTGGTCCACGGTAATGTTCCGTTTCTGGTCCACGATAATGTTCGGTTTCACGGTAATGTTCTGTCTGTGGTCCACGGTAATGTTCTGTCTCTGGTCCGAGATAATGTTCCGTCTTTGGTCCACGATAATGTTTTGTCTCTGGTCCATGATAATGTTCCGTTTCTGGTCCACGATAATGTTCTGTTTCGGTTTCAAGGTAATGTTGTGTTTCTGTTTCACGGTAATGTTCTGTCTCTGGTTCACGGTAATGTTCTGTCTCTGGTCCACGCTAATGTTCTGTTTCTGTTTCACGGTAATGTTCCGTTTCTGGTCCACGATAATGTTGTGTTTCTGTTTCACCGTAATGTTCCGTTTCAGGTCCACAATAATGTTGTGTTTCTGTTCCACGATAATGTTCGGTTTCACGATAATGTTCCGTTTCTGATCCACGATAATATTCTGTTTCGGTTTCACGGTAATGTTCTTTCTCTGGTCCACGATAATGTTCTGTTTCGGTTTCACGGTAATGTTCTGTCTCTGGTCCACGATAATGTTCCGTTTCTGGTCCACGATAATGTTCTGTTTAGGTTTCACGGTAATGTTCTGTTTTGGTTTCAAGGTAATGTTCTGTCTCTGGTCCACGGTAATGTTCCGTTTCTTTTTCACGATAATGTTCTGTTTCCGTTTCACGGTAATGTTCTGTCTCTGGTCCACGGTAATGTTGTGTTTCTGTTTCACGGTAATGTTCCGTCTCTGGTCCACGATAATGTTCGGTTTCACGATAATGTTCCGTTTCTGGTCCACGATAATGTTCTGTTTAGGTTTCACGGTAATGTTCTGTCTCTGGTCCACGATAATGTTCCGTCTCTGGTCCACGATAATGTTGTGTTTCTGTTTCACGGTAATGTTCCGTTTCTGGTCCATGATAATGTTCTGTTTCATGGTAATGTTCTGTCTCTGGTCCATGGTAATATTCTGTCTCTGGTCCACGGTAATGTTCGGTTTCAAGGTAAAGTTCGGTCTCTGGTCCACGGTAATGTTTTGTCTCTGGTCCACGGAAATGTTCTGTCTCTGGTCCATGGTAATGTTCTGTCTCTGGTCCACGGTAATGTTGTGTTTCTGTTTCACGGTAATGTTTCGTTTCTGGTCCACAATAATGTTCTGTTTCGGTTTCATAGTAATGTTCCGTTTCTGGTCCATGATAATATTCTGTTTCTGTTTCAAAGTAATGTTCTGTTTCTGTTTCACGGTAATGTTCCGTTTCTGGTCCACGATAATGTTCCGTCTCTGGTCCACGATAATGTTCTGTCTCTGGTCCACGATAATGTTCTGTCTCTGGTCCACGATAATGTTCTGTATCTGGTCCACGATAATGTTCTGTCTCTGGTCCACGATAATGTTCTGTATCTGGTCCACGATAATGTTCTGTCTCTGGTCCACGGTAATGTTCCGTTTCTGGTCCACGATAATGTTCGGTTTCACGGTAATGTTCTGTCTGTGGTCCACGGTAATGTTCTGTCTCTGGTCCGAGATAATGTTCCGTCTTTGGTCCACGATAATGTTCTGTCTCTGGTACATGATAATGTTCCGTTTCTGGTCCACGATATTGTTCTGTTTCGGTTTCACGGTAATGTTGTGTTTCTGTTTCACGGTAATGTTCTGTCTCTGGTTCACGGTATTGTTCTGTCTCTGGTCCACGCTAATGTTCTGTTTCTGTTTCACGGTAATGTTCCGTTTCAGGTCCACAATAATGTTGTGTTTCTGTTCCACGATAATGTTCGGTTTCACGATAATGTTCCGTTTCTGGTCCACGATAATGTTCTGTTTCGGTTTCACGGTAATGTTCTTTCTCTGGTCCACGATAATGTTCTGTTTCGGTTTCACGGTAATGTTCTGTCTCTGGTCCACGATAATGTTCCGTTTCTGGTCCACGATAATGTTCTGCTTAGGTTTCACGGTAATTTTCTGTTTTGGTTTCAAGGTAATGTTCCGTCTCTGGTCCACGATAATGTTCGGTTTCACGATAATGTTCCGTTTCTGGTCCACGATAATGTTCTGTTTAGGTTTCACGGTAATGTTCTGTCTCTGGTCCGAGATAATGTTCCGTCTTTGGTCCACGATAATGTTCTGTCTCTGGTACATGATAATGTTCCGTTTCTGGTCCACGATATTGTTCTGTTTCGGTTTCACGGTAATGTTGTGTTTCTGTTTCACGGTAATGTTCTGTCTCTGGTTCACGGTATTGTTCTGTCTCTGGTCCACGCTAATGTTCTGTTTCTGTTTCACGGTAATGTTCCGTTTCAGGTCCACAATAATGTTGTGTTTCTGTTCCACGATAATGTTCGGTTTCACGATAATGTTCCGTTTCTGGTCCACGATAATGTTCTGTTTCGGTTTCACGGTAATGTTCTTTCTCTGGTCCACGATAATGTTCTGTTTCGGTTTCACGGTAATGTTCTGTCTCTGGTCCACGATAATGTTCCGTTTCTGGTCCACGATAATGTTCTGCTTAGGTTTCACGGTAATTTTCTGTTTTGGTTTCAAGGTAATGTTCCGTCTCTGGTCCACGATAATGTTCTGTTTCGGTTTCACGGTAATGTTCTGTCTCTGGTCCACGGTAATTTTCTGTTTTGGTTTCACGGTAATGTTGGGTTTCACGGTAATGTTCGGTCTCTGGTCCATGATAATGTTCGGTTTCACGATAATGTTCGGTTTCACGGTAATGTTCTGGTCCACGGTAATGTTCTGGTCCACGGTAATGTTCTGGTCCACGGCAATGTTCCGTCTCTGGTCCACAGTAATGTTCCGTATCTGGTCCATGGTAATGTTCGGTTTCACGGTAATGTTCCATTTCTGGTCCACGGTAATGTTCTGTCTCTGGTCCACGATAATGTTCGATCTCTGGTCCACAATAATGTTCGGTTTCACGGTAATGTTCTGTCTGTGGTCCACGGTAATGTTCTGTCTCTGGTCCGAGATAATGTTCCGTCTTTGGTGCACGATAATGTTCTGTCTCTGGTCCATGATAATGTTCCGTTTCTGGTCCACGATAATGTTCTGTTTCGGTTTCACGGTAATGTTGTGTTTCTGTTTCACGGTAATGTTCTGTCTCTGGTTCACGGTAATGTTCTGTCTCTGGTCCACGCTAATGTTCTGTTTCTGTTTCACGGTAATGTTCCGTTTCTGGTCCACGATAATGTTGTGTTTCTGTTTCACGGTAATGTTCCGTTTCAGGTCCACAATAATGTTGTGTTTCTGTTCCACGATAATGTTCGGTTTCACGATAATGTTCCGTTTCTGGTCCACGATAATGTTCTGTTTCGGTTTCACGGTAATGTTCTGTTTTGGTTTCAAGGTAATGTTCTGTCTCTGGTCCACGGTAATGTTCCGTTTCTTTTTCACGGTAATGTTCTGTTTCCGTTTCACGGTAATGTTCTGTCTCTGGTCCACGGTAATGTTGTGTTTCTGTTTCACGGTAATGTTCCGTCTCTGGTCCACGATAATGTTCGGTTTCACGATAATGTTCCGTTTCTGGTCCACGATAATGTTCTGTTTAGGTTTCACGGTAATGTTCTGTCTCTGGTTCACGATAATGTTCCGTCTCTGGTCCACGATAATGTTGTGTTTCTGTTTCACGGTAATGTTCCGTTTCTGGTCCATGATAATGTTCTGTTTCATGGTAATGTTCTGTCTCTGGTCCATGGTAATATTCTGTCTCTGGTCCACGGTAATGTTCGGTTTCAAGGTAAAGTTCGGTCTCTGGTCCACGGTAATGTTCCGTCTCTGGTCCATGGTAATGTTCTTTCTCTGGTCCACGGTAATGTTCGATCTCTGGTCCACAATAATGTTCGGTTTCATGGTAATGTTCCGTCTCTGGTCCACGATTATTTTGTGTTTCTTTTTCACGGTAATGTTCCGTTTCTGGTACACGATAATGTTCTGTTTCGGTTTCCCGGTAATGTTCTGTCTCTGGTCCACGGTAATGTTCTGTGTCTGGTCCATGATAATGTTCGGTTTCACAGTAATGTTCCGTTTCTGGTCCACGATAATGTTCTGTTTCGGTTTCACGGTAATGTTCTTTCTCTGGTCCACGATAATATTCCGTTTTTGGTGCACGATAATGTTCTGTTTTAGTTTCACGGTATTGTTCTGTCTCTGGTGCACGGTAATGTTCTGTTTCTGGTCCACGATAATGTTCTGTTTTGGTTTCACGGTAATGTTCTGTCTCTGGTCCACGGTAATGTTCTGTGTCTGGTCCACGATAATGTTCGGTTTCACGGTAATGTTCCGTCTCTGGTCCACGATAATGTTCCATCTTAGGTCCACGATAATGTTCT
Source organism: Leuresthes tenuis (assembly GCF_036924035.1). Classification (NCBI taxonomy): domain Eukaryota; kingdom Metazoa; phylum Chordata; class Actinopteri; order Atheriniformes; family Atherinopsidae; genus Leuresthes; species Leuresthes tenuis. The sequence goes on from NW_027325389.1 coordinate 183,973, forward strand.
GTCTCTGGTCCATGATAATGTTCCGTTTCTGGTCCACGATAATGTTCCGTTTCTGGTCCACGATAATGTTCTGTTTCGGTTTCACGGTAATGTTCTGTCTCTGGTCCACGGTAATTTTCTGTTTTGGTTTCATGGTAATGTTGGGTTTCACGGTAATGTTCGGTCTCTGGTCCATGATAATGTTCGGTTTCACGATAATGTTCGGTTTCACGGTAATGTTCTGTTCCACGGTAATGTTCTGGTCCACGGTAATGTTCTGGTCCACGGCAATGTTCCGTCTCTGGTCCACAGTAATGTTCCGTATCTGGTCCATGGTAATGTTCGGTTTCACGGTAATGTTCCATTTCTGGTCCACGGTAATGTTCTGTCTCTGGTCCACGAGAATGTTCGATTTCTGGTCGAAGATAATGTTCGGTTTTGGTTTCACGGTAATGTTCTGTCTCTGGTCCACGGTAATGTTCTGTTTCCGTTTCACGGTAATGTTCTGTCTCTGGTCCACGATAATGTTCTGTCTCTGATCCACGATAATGTTCTGTCTCTGGTCCACGATAATGTTCCGTTTCTGGTCCACGATAATGTTCTGTTTCGGTTTCACGGTAATGTTCTGTCTCTCGTCCACGATAATGTTCCGTTTCTGGTCCACGGTAATGTTGTGTTTCTGTTTCACGGTAATGTTCCGTCTCTGGTCCACGATAATGTTCGGTTTCACGATAATGTTCCGTTTCTGGTCCACGATAATGTTCTGTTTAGGTTTCACGGTAATGTTCCGTCTCTGGTCCACGATAATGTTGTGTTTCTGTTACACGGTAATGTTCCGTTTCTGGTCCATGATAATGTTCGGTTTCAAGGTAAAGTTCGGTCTCTGGTCCACGGTAATGTTCTGTCTCTGGTCCACGGAAATGTTCTCTCTCTGGTCCACGGTAATGTTCTGTCTCTGGTACACGATAATGTTCTGTTTCGGTTTCCCGGTAATGTTCTGTCTCTGGTCCACGGTAATGTTCTGTGTCTGGTCCACGATAATGTTCGGTTTCACGGTAATGTTCCATTTTTGGTCCACGATAATGTTCTGTTTCGGTTTCACGGTAATGTTCTTTCTCTGGTCCACGATAATGTTCCGTTTCTGGTCCACGATAATGTTCTGTTTTAGTTTCACGGTATTGTTCTGTCTCTGGTCCACGGTAATGTTCCGTTTCTGGTCCATGATAATTTTCTGTTTCACGGTAATGTTCTATCTCTGGTCCACGCTAATGTTCTGTTTCTGTTTCATGGTAATGTTCCGTTTCTGGTCCACGTTAATGTTGTGTTTCTGTTTCACTGTAATGTTCTGTTTCACGGTAATTTTCTGTCTCTGGTCCACGCTAATGTTCTGTTTCTGTTTCACGGTAATGTTCCGTTTCTGGTCCACGATAATGTTGTGTCTCTGGTCCATGATAATGTTCCGTTTCTGGTCCACGATAATGTTCTGTTTCGGTTTCAAGGTAATGTTGTGTTTCTGTTTCACGGTAATGTTCTGTCTCTGGTTCACGGTAATGTTCTGTCTCTGGTCCACGCTAATGTTCTGTTTCTGTTTCACGGTAATGTTCCGTTTCTGGTCCACGATAATGTTGTGTTTCTGTTTCACGGTAATGTTCCGTTTCAGGTCCACAATAATGTTGTGTTTCTGTTCCACGATAATGTTCCGTTTCACGATAATGTTCCGTTTCTTGTCCACGATAATGTTCTGTTTCGGTTTCACGGTAATGTTCTTTCTCTGGTCCACGATAATGTTCTGTTTCGGTTTCACGGTAATGTTCTGTCTCTGGTCCACGATAATGTTCCGTTTCTGGTCCACGATAATGTTCTGTTTAGGTTTCACGGTAATGTTCTGTTTTGGTTTCAAGGTAATGTTCTGTCTCTGGTCCACGGTAATGTTCCGTTTCTTTTTCACGGTAATGTTCTGTGTCCGTTTCACGGTAATGTACTGTCTCTGGTCCACGGTAATGTTGTGTTTCTGTTTCACGGTAATGTTCCATCTCTGGTCCACGATAATGTTCGGTTTCACGATAATGTTCCGTTTCTGGTCCACGATAATGTTCTGTTTAGGTTTCACGGTAATGTTCTGTCTCTGGTCCACGATAATGTTCCGTCTCTGGTCCACGATAATGTTGTGTTTCTGTTTCACGGTAATGTTCCGTTTCTGGTCCATGATAATGTTCTGTTTCATGGTAATGTTCTGTCTCTGGTCCATGGTAATATTCTGTCTCTGGTCCACGGTAATGTTCGGTTTCAAGGTAAAGTTCGGTCTCTGGTCCACGGTAATGTTCTGTCTCTGGTCCACGGAAATGTTCTGTCTCTGGTCCATGGTAATGTTCTGTGTCTGGTCCACGGTAATGTTGTGTTTCTGTTTCACGGTAATGTTTCGTTTCTGGTCCACAATAATGTTCTGTTTCGGTTTCATAGTAATGTTCCGTTTCTGGTCCATGATAATATTCTGTTTCTGTTTCACGGTAATGTTCTGTTTCTGTTTCACGGTAATGTTCCGTTTCTGGTCCACGATAATGTTCCGTCTCTGGTCCACGATAATGTTCTCTCTCTGGTCCAAGATAATGTTCTGTCTCTGGTCCACGATAATGTTCTGTCTCTGGTCCACGATAATGTTCTGTCTCTGGTCCACGGTAATGTTCTGTTTCTGGTCCACGATATAGTTGTGTTTCTGTTTCACGGTAATGTTCCGTTTCTGGTCCACGATAATGTTCGGTTTCACGGTAATGTTCTGTCTCTGGTCCACGGTAATGTTCCGTTTCTGGTCCACGATAATGTTCGGTTTCACGGTAATGTTCTGTCTGTGGTCCACGGTAATGTTCTGTCTCTGGTCCGAGATAATGTTCCGTCTTTGGTCCACGATAATGTTCTGTCTCTGGTCCATGATAATGTTCCGTTTCTGGTCCACGATAATGTTCTGTTTCGGTTTCACGGTAATGTTGTGTTTCTGTTTCACGGTAATGTTCTGTCTCTGGTTCACGGTAATGTTCTGTCTCTGGTCCACGCTAATGTTCTGTTTCTGTTTCACGGTAATGTTCCGTTTCTGGTCCACGATAATGTTGTGTTTCTGTTTCACGGTAATGTTCCGTTTCAGGTCCACAATAATGTTGTGTTTCTGTTCCACGATAATGTTCGGTTTCACGATAATGTTCCGTTTCTGGTCCACGATAATGTTCTGTTTCGGTTTCACGGTAATGTTCTTTCTCTGGTCCACGATAATGTTCTGTTTCGGTTTAACGGTAATGTTCTGTTTTGGTTTCAAAGTAATGTTCTGTCTCTGGTCCACGGTAATGTTCCGTTTCTTTTTCACGGTAATGTTCTGTTTCCGTTTCACGGTAATGTTCTGTCTCTGGTCCACGGTAATGTTGTGTTTCTGTTTCACGGTAATGTTCCGTCTCTGGTCCACGATAATGTTCGGTTTCACGATAATGTTCCATTTCTGGTCCACGATAATGTTCTGTTTAGGTTTCACGGTAATGTTCTGTCTCTGGTCCCCGATAATGTTCCGTCTCTGGTCCACGATAATGTTGTGTTTCTGTTTCACGGTAATGTTCCGTTTCTGGTCCATGATAATGTTCTGTTTCATGGTAATGTTCTGTCTCTGGTCCATGGTAATATTCTGTCTCTGGTCCACGGTAATGTTCGGTTTCAAGGTAAAGTTCGGTCTCTGGTCCACGGTAATGTTCCGTCTCTGGTCCATGGTAATGTTCTGTCTCTGGTCCACGGTAATGTTCGATCTCTGGTCCACAATAATGTTCGTTTCATGGTAATGTTCCGTCTCTGGTCCACGATAATTTTGTGTTTCTTTTTCACGGTAATGTTCCGTTTCTGGTACACGATAATGTTCTGTTTCGGTTTCCCGGTAATGTTCTGTCTCTGGTCCACGGTAATGTTCTGTGTCTGGTCCATGATAATGTTCGGTTTCACAGTAATGTTCCGTTTCTGGTCCACGATAATGTTCTGTTTCGGTTTCACGGTAATGTTCTTTCTCTGGTCCACGATAATATTCCGTTTCTGGTGCACGATACTGTTCTGTTTTAGTTTCACGGTATTGTTCTGTCTCTGGTGCACGGTAATGTTCTGTTTCTGGTCCACGATAATGTTCTGTTTTGGTTTCACGGTAATGTTCTGTCTCTGGTCCACGGTAATGTTCTGTGTCTGGTCCACGATAATGTTCAGTTTCACGGTAATGTTCCGTCTCTGGTCCACGATAATGTTCCATCTTAGGTCCACGATAATGTTCTGTCTCTGGTCCATGATAATGTTCCGTTTCTGGTCCACGATAATGTTCCGTTTCTGGTCCACGATAATGTTCTGTTTCGGTTTCACGGTAATGTTCTGTCTCTGGTCCACGGTAATTTTCTGTTTTGGTTTCACGGTAATGTTGGGTTTCACGGTAATGTTCGGTCTCTGGTCCATGATAATGTTCGGTTTCACGATAATGTTCGGTTTCACGGTAATGTTCTGGTCCACGGTAATGTTCTGGTCCACGGTAATGTTCTGGTCCACGGCAATGTTCCGTCTCTGGTCCACAGTAATGTTCCGTATCTGGTCCATGGTAATGTTCGGTTTCACGGTAATGTTCCATTTCTGGTCCACGGTAATGTTCTGTCTCTGGTCCACGAGAATGTTCGATTTCTGGTCGAAGATAATGTTCGGTTTTGGTTTCACGGTAATGTTCTGTCTCTGGTCCACGGTAATGTTCTGTTTCCGTTTCACGGTAATGTTCTGTCTCTGGTCAACGCTAATGTTCTGTTTCTGTTTCACGGTAATGTTCCGTTTCTGGTCAACGATAATGTTGTGTTTCTATTTCACGGTAATGTTCCGTTTCTGGTCAACGATAATGTTGTGTTTCGGTTTCACGGTAATGTTCTGTCTCTGGTCCACGGTAATTTTCTGTTTTGGTTTCACGGTAATGTTGGGTTTCACGGTAATGTTCGGTCTCTGGTCCACGATAATGTTCGGTTTCACGGTAATGTTCTGTCTGTGGTCCACGGTAATGTTCTGTCTCTGATCCACGATAATGTTCCGTCTTTGGTCCACGATAATGTTCTGTCTCTGGTCCATGATAATGTTCCGTTTCTGGTCCACGATAATGTTCTATTTCGGTTTCACGGTAATGTTGTGTTTCTGTTTCACGGTAATGTTCTGTCTCTGGTTCACGGTAATGTTCTGTCTCTGGTCCACGATAATGTTCTGTTTCGGTTTCACGGTAATGTTCTGTCTCTGGTCCACGGTAATTTTCTGTTTTGGTTTCACGGTAATGTTGGGTTTCACGGTAATGTTCGGTCTCTGGTCCATGATAATGTTCGGTTTCACGATAATGTTCGGTTTCACGGTAATGTTCAGGTCCACGGTAATGTTCTGGTCCACGGCAATGTTCCGTCTCTGGTCCACAGTAATGTTCCGTATCTGGTCCATGGTAATGTTCGGTTTCACGGTAATGTTCCATTTCTGGTCCACGGTAATGTTCTGTCTCTGGTCCACGATAATGTTCGATTTCTGGTCGACGATAATGTTCGGTTTCACGGTAAAATTCCGTCTCTGGTCCACGATAATGTTCGGTTTCACGGTAATGTTCCATTTCTGGTCCACGGTAATGTTCTCTCTCTGGTCCACGATAATGTTCGATCTCTCGTCCACGATAATATTCGGTTTCACGGTAATGTTCCGTCTCTGGTCCACGATAATGTTGTGTTTCTGTTTCACGGTAATGTTCCGTCTCTGGTCCACGGTAATGTTCCGTCTCTGGTCCACGATAATGTTGTGTTTCTGTTTCACGGTAATGTTCCGTCTCTGGTCCACGGTAATGTTCCGTCTCTGGTCCACGATAATGTTCTGTTTCTGTTTCACGGTAATGTTCCGTTTCTGGTCCATGATAATTTTCTGTTTCACGGTAATGTTCTGTCTCTGGTCCACGCTAATGTTCTGTTTCTGTTTCATGGTAATGTTCCGTTTCTGGTCCACGTTAATGTTGTGTTTCTGTTTCACGGTAATGTTCTGTTTCACGGTAATTTTCTGTCTCTGGTCCACGCTAATGTTCTGTTTCTGTTTCACGGTAATGTTCCGTTTCTGGTCCACGATAATGTTGTGTTTCTGTTTCACGGTAATGTTTCGTTTCTGGTCCACAATAATGTTCTGTTTCGGTTTCATAGTAATGTTCCGTTTCTGGTCCATGATAATATTCTGTTTCTGTTTCACGGTAATGTTCTGTTTCTGTTTCACGGTAATGTTCCATTTGTGGTCCACGATAATGTTCCGTCTCTGGTCCACGATAATGTTCTGTCTCTGGTCCACGATAATGTTCTGTCTCTGGTCCACGATAATGTTCTGTCTCTGGTCCACGATAATGTTCTGTCTCTGGTCCACGGTAATGTTCTGTTTCTGGTCCACGATATAGTTGTGTTTCTGGTTCACGGTAATGTTCCGTTTCTGGTCCACGATAATGTTCGGTTTCACGGTAATGTTCTGTCTCTGGTCCACGGTAATGTTCCGTTTCTGGTCCACGATAATGTTCGGTTTCACGGTAATGTTCTGTCTGTGGTCCACGGTAATGTTCTGTCTCTGGTCCGAGATAATGTTCCGTCTTTGGTCCACGATAATGTTTTGTCTCTGGTCCATGATAATGTTCCGTTTCTGGTCCACGATAATGTTCTGTTTCGGTTTCAAGGTAATGTTGTGTTTCTGTTTCACGGTAATGTTCTGTCTCTGGTTCACGGTAATGTTCTGTCTCTGGTCCACGCTAATGTTCTGTTTCTGTTTCACGGTAATGTTCCGTTTCTGGTCCACGATAATGTTGTGTTTCTGTTTCACCGTAATGTTCCGTTTCAGGTCCACAATAATGTTGTGTTTCTGTTCCACGATAATGTTCGGTTTCACGATAATGTTCCGTTTCTGATCCACGATAATATTCTGTTTCGGTTTCACGGTAATGTTCTTTCTCTGGTCCACGATAATGTTCTGTTTCGGTTTCACGGTAATGTTCTGTCTCTGGTCCACGATAATGTTCCGTTTCTGGTCCACGATAATGTTCTGTTTAGGTTTCACGGTAATGTTCTGTTTTGGTTTCAAGGTAATGTTCTGTCTCTGGTCCACGGTAATGTTCCGTTTCTTTTTCACGATAATGTTCTGTTTCCGTTTCACGGTAATGTTCTGTCTCTGGTCCACGGTAATGTTGTGTTTCTGTTTCACGGTAATGTTCCGTCTCTGGTCCACGATAATGTTCGGTTTCACGATAATGTTCCGTTTCTGGTCCACGATAATGTTCTGTTTAGGTTTCACGGTAATGTTCTGTCTCTGGTCCACGATAATGTTCCGTCTCTGGTCCACGATAATGTTGTGTTTCTGTTTCACGGTAATGTTCCGTTTCTGGTCCATGATAATGTTCTGTTTCATGGTAATGTTCTGTCTCTGGTCCATGGTAATATTCTGTCTCTGGTCCACGGTAATGTTCGGTTTCAAGGTAAAGTTCGGTCTCTGGTCCACGGTAATGTTTTGTCTCTGGTCCACGGAAATGTTCTGTCTCTGGTCCATGGTAATGTTCTGTCTCTGGTCCACGGTAATGTTGTGTTTCTGTTTCACGGTAATGTTTCGTTTCTGGTCCACAATAATGTTCTGTTTCGGTTTCATAGTAATGTTCCGTTTCTGGTCCATGATAATATTCTGTTTCTGTTTCAAAGTAATGTTCTGTTTCTGTTTCACGGTAATGTTCCGTTTCTGGTCCACGATAATGTTCCGTCTCTGGTCCACGATAATGTTCTGTCTCTGGTCCACGATAATGTTCTGTCTCTGGTCCACGATAATGTTCTGTATCTGGTCCACGATAATGTTCTGTCTCTGGTCCACGATAATGTTCTGTATCTGGTCCACGATAATGTTCTGTCTCTGGTCCACGGTAATGTTCCGTTTCTGGTCCACGATAATGTTCGGTTTCACGGTAATGTTCTGTCTGTGGTCCACGGTAATGTTCTGTCTCTGGTCCGAGATAATGTTCCGTCTTTGGTCCACGATAATGTTCTGTCTCTGGTACATGATAATGTTCCGTTTCTGGTCCACGATATTGTTCTGTTTCGGTTTCACGGTAATGTTGTGTTTCTGTTTCACGGTAATGTTCTGTCTCTGGTTCACGGTATTGTTCTGTCTCTGGTCCACGCTAATGTTCTGTTTCTGTTTCACGGTAATGTTCCGTTTCAGGTCCACAATAATGTTGTGTTTCTGTTCCACGATAATGTTCGGTTTCACGATAATGTTCCGTTTCTGGTCCACGATAATGTTCTGTTTCGGTTTCACGGTAATGTTCTTTCTCTGGTCCACGATAATGTTCTGTTTCGGTTTCACGGTAATGTTCTGTCTCTGGTCCACGATAATGTTCCGTTTCTGGTCCACGATAATGTTCTGCTTAGGTTTCACGGTAATTTTCTGTTTTGGTTTCAAGGTAATGTTCCGTCTCTGGTCCACGATAATGTTCGGTTTCACGATAATGTTCCGTTTCTGGTCCACGATAATGTTCTGTTTAGGTTTCACGGTAATGTTCTGTCTCTGGTCCACGATAATGTTCTGTCTCTGGTCCATGGTAATGTTCTGTCTCTGGTCCACGGTAATGTTCGATCTCTGGTCCACAATAATGTTCGGTTTCACGGTAATGTTCCGTCTCTGGTCCACGATAATTTTGTGTTTCTTTTTCCCGGTAATGTTCTGTCTCTGGTCCACGGTAATGTTCTGTGTCTGGTCCATGATAATGTTCGGTTTCACGGTAATGTTCCGTTTCTGGTCCACGATAATGTTCTGTTTCGGTTTCACGGTAATGTTCTTTCTCTGGTCCACGATAATATTCCGTTTCTGGTGCACGATAATGTTCTGTTTTAGATTCACGGTATTGTTCTGTCTCTGGTCCACGGTAATGTTCTGTGTCTGGTCCACGATAATGTTCGGTTTCACGGTAATGTTCCGTCTCTGGTCCACGATAATGTTCCATCTTAGGTCCACGATAATGTTCTGTCTCTGGTCCATGATAATGTTCCGTTTCTGGTCCACGATAATGTTCTGTATCGGTTTCACGGTAATGTTCTGTCTCTGGTCCACGATAATGTTCCGTTTCTGGTCCACGATAATGTTCTGTTTAGGTTTCACGGTAAGGTTCTGTTTTGGTTTCAAGGTAAGGTTCTGTCTCTGGTCCACGGTAATGTTCCGTTTCTGTTTCACGGTAATGTTCTGTTTCCGTTTCACGGTAATGTTCTGTCTCTGGTCCACGGTAATGTTGTGTTTCTGTTTCACGGTAATGTTCCGTCTCTGGTACACGATAATGTTCGGTTTCACGATAATGTTCCGTTTCTGGTCCACGATAATGTTCTGTTTAGGTTTCACGGTAATGTTCTGTCTCTGGTCCATGATAATGTTCCGTCTCTGGTCCACGATAATGTTCTGTTTAGGTTTCACGGTAATGTTCTGTCTCTGGTCCATGATAATGTTCCGTCTCTGGTCCACGATAATGTTGTGTTTCTGTTTCACGGTAATGTTCCGTTTCTGGTCCATAATAATGTTCTGTTTCATGGTAATGTTCTGTCTCTGGTCCATGGTAATATTCAGTCTCTGGTCCACGGTAATGTTCGGTTTCAAGGTAAAGTTCGGTCTCTGGTCCACGGTAATGTTCTGTCTCTGGTCCACGGAAATGTTCTGTCTCTGGTCCACGGTAATGTTCTGTCTCTGGTCCACGGTAATGTTCGATCTCTGGTCCACGATAATGTTCGGTTTCACGGTAATGTTCCGTCTCTGGTCCACGATAATTTTGTGTTTCTTTTTCACGGTAATGTTCCGTTTCTGGTACACGATAATGTTCTGTTTCGGTTTCCCGGTAATGTTCTGTCTCTGGTCCACGGTAATGTTCTGTGTCTGGTCCACGATAATGTTCGGTTTCACGGTAATGTTCCGTTTCTGGTCCACGATAATGTTCTGTTTCGGTTTCACGGTAATGTTCTTTCTCTGGTCCACGATAATGTTCTGTTTCGGTTTCACGGTAATGTTCTGTCTCTGGTCCACGATAATGTTCCGTTTCTGGTCCACGATAATGTTCTGCTTAGGTTTCACGGTAATTTTCTGTTTTGGTTTCAAGGTAATGTTCCGTCTCTGGTCCACGATAATGTTCGGTTTCACGATAATGTTCCGTTTCTGGTCCACGATAATGTTCTGTTTAGGTTTCACGGTAATGTTCTGTCTCTGGTCCACGATAATGTTCTGTCTCTGGTCCATGGTAATGTTCTGTCTCTGGTCCACGGTAATGTTCGATCTCTGGTCCACAATAATGTTCGGTTTCACGGTAATGTTCCGTCTCTGGTCCACGATAATTTTGTGTTTCTTTTTCCCGGTAATGTTCTGTCTCTGGTCCACGGTAATGTTCTGTGTCTGGTCCATGATAATGTTCGGTTTCACGGTAATGTTCCGTTTCTGGTCCACGATAATGTTCTGTTTCGGTTTCACGGTAATGTTCTTTCTCTGGTCCACGATAATATTCCGTTTCTGGTGCACGATAATGTTCTGTTTTAGATTCACGGTATTGTTCTGTCTCTGGTCCACGGTAATGTTCTGTGTCTGGTCCACGATAATGTTCGGTTTCACGGTAATGTTCTTTCTCTGGTCCACGATAATGTTCTGTTTCGGTTTCACGGTAATGTTCTGTCTCTGGTCCACGATAATGTTCCGTTTCTGGTCCACGATAATGTTCTGCTTAGGTTTCACGGTAATTTTCTGTTTTGGTTTCAAGGTAATGTTCCGTCTCTGGTCCACGATAATGTTCGGTTTCACGATAATGTTCCGTTTCTGGTCCACGATAATGTTCTGTTTAGGTTTCACGGTAATGTTCTGTCTCTGGTCCACGATAATGTTCTGTCTCTGGTCCATGGTAATGTTCTGTCTCTGGTCCACGGTAATGTTCGATCTCTGGTCCACAATAATGTTCGGTTTCACGGTAATGTTCCGTCTCTGGTCCACGATAATTTTGTGTTTCTTTTTCCCGGTAATGTTCTGTCTCTGGTCCACGGTAATGTTCTGTGTCTGGTCCATGATAATGTTCGGTTTCACGGTAATGTTCCGTTTCTGGTCCACGATAATGTTCTGTTTCGGTTTCACGGTAATGTTCTTTCTCTGGTCCACGATAATATTCCGTTTCTGGTGCACGATAATGTTCTGTTTTAGATTCACGGTATTGTTCTGTCTCTGGTCCACGGTAATGTTCTGTGTCTGGTCCACGATAATGTTCGGTTTCTGGTCCACGATAATGTTCTGTATCGGTTTCACGGTAATGTTCTGTCTCTGGTCCACGATAATGTTCCGTTTCTGGTCCACGATAATGTTCTGTTTAGGTTTCACGGTAAGGTTCTGTTTTGGTTTCAAGGTAAGGTTCTGTCTCTGGTCCACGGTAATGTTCCGTTTCTGTTTCACGGTAATGTTCTGTTTCCGTTTCACGGTAATGTTCTGTCTCTGGTCCACGGTAATGTTGTGTTTCTGTTTCATGGTAATGTTCCGTCTCTGGTCCACGATAATGTTCGGTTTCACGATAATGTTCCGTTTCTGGTCCACGATAATGTTCTGTTTAGGTTTCACGGTAATGTTCTGTCTCTGGTCCATGATAATGTTCCGTCTCTGGTCCACGATAATGTTCTGTTTAGGTTTCACGGTAATGTTCTGTCTCTGGTCCATGATAATGTTCCGTCTCTGGTCCACGATAATGTTGTGTTTCTGTTTCACGGTAATGTTCCGTTTCTGGTCCATAATAATGTTCTGTTTCATGGTAATGTTCTGTCTCTGGTCCATGGTAATATTCAGTCTCTGGTCCACGGTAATGTTCGGTTTCAAGGTAAAGTTCGGTCTCTGGTCCACGGTAATGTTCTGTCTCTGGTCCACGGAAATGTTCTGTCTCTGGTCCACGGTAATGTTCTGTCTCTGGTCCACGGTAATGTTCGATCTCTGGTCCACGATAATGTTCGGTTTCACGGTAATGTTCCGTCTCTGGTCCACGATAATTTTGTGTTTCTTTTTCACGGTAATGTTCCGTTTCTGGTACACGATAATGTTCTGTTTCGGTTTCCCGGTAATGTTCTGTCTCTGGTCCACGGTAATGTTCTGTGTCTGGTCCACGATAATGTTCGGTTTCACGGTAATGTTCCGTTTCTGGTCCACGATAATGTTCTGTTTCGGTTTCACGGTAATGTTCTTTCTCTGGTCCACGATAATGTTCTGTTTCGGTTTCACGGTAATGTTCTGTCTCTGGTCCACGATAATGTTCCGTTTCTGGTCCACGATAATGTTCTGCTTAGGTTTCACGGTAATTTTCTGTTTTGGTTTCAAGGTAATGTTCCGTCTCTGGTCCACGATAATGTTCGGTTTCACGATAATGTTCCGTTTCTGGTCCACGATAATGTTCTGTTTAGGTTTCACGGTAATGTTCTGTCTCTGGTCCACGATAATGTTCTGTCTCTGGTCCATGGTAATGTTCTGTCTCTGGTCCACGGTAATGTTCGATCTCTGGTCCACAATAATGTTCGGTTTCACGGTAATGTTCCGTCTCTGGTCCACGATAATTTTGTGTTTCTTTTTCCCGGTAATGTTCTGTCTCTGGTCCACGGTAATGTTCTGTGTCTGGTCCATGATAATGTTCGGTTTCACGGTAATGTTCCGTTTCTGGTCCACGATAATGTTCTGTTTCGGTTTCACGGTAATGTTCTTTCTCTGGTCCACGATAATATTCCGTTTCTGGTGCACGATAATGTTCTGTTTTAGATTCACGGTATTGTTCTGTCTCTGGTCCACGGTAATGTTCTGTGTCTGGTCCACGATAATGTTCGGTTTCACGGTAATGTTCCGTCTCTGGTCCACGATAATGTTCCATCTTAGGTCCACGATAATGTTCTGTCTCTGGTCCATGATAATGTTCCGTTTCTGGTCCACGATAATGTTCTGTATCGGTTTCACGGTAATGTTCTGTCTCTGGTCCACGATAATGTTCCGTTTCTGGTCCACGATAATGTTCTGTTTAGGTTTCACGGTAAGGTTCTGTTTTGGTTTCAAGGTAAGGTTCTGTCTCTGGTCCACGGTAATGTTCCGTTTCTGTTTCACGGTAATGTTCTGTTTCCGTTTCACGGTAATGTTCTGTCTCTGGTCCACGGTAATGTTGTGTTTCTGTTTCACGGTAATGTTCCGTCTCTGGTCCACGATAATGTTCGGTTTCACGATAATGTTCCGTTTCTGGTCCACGATAATGTTCTGTTTAGGTTTCACGGTAATGTTCTGTCTCTGGTCCATGATAATGTTCCGTCTCTGGTCCACGATAATGTTCTGTTTAGGTTTCACGGTAATGTTCTGTCTCTGGTCCATGATAATGTTCCGTCTCTGGTCCACGATAATGTTGTGTTTCTGTTTCACGGTAATGTTCCGTTTCTGGTCCATAATAATGTTCTGTTTCATGGTAATGTTCTGTCTCTGGTCCATGGTAATATTCAGTCTCTGGTCCACGGTAATGTTCGGTTTCAAGGTAAAGTTCGGTCTCTGGTCCACGGTAATGTTCTGTCTCTGGTCCACGGAAATGTTCTGTCTCTGGTCCACGGTAATGTTCTGTCTCTGGTCCACGGTAATGTTCGATCTCTGGTCCACGATAATGTTCGGTTTCACGGTAATGTTCCGTCTCTGGTCCACGATAATTTTGTGTTTCTTTTTCACGGTAATGTTCCGTTTATGGTACACGATAATGTTCTGTTTCGGTTTCCCGGTAATGTTCTGTCTCTGGTCCACGGTAATGTTCTGTGTCTGGTCCACGATAATGTTCGGTTTCACGGTAATGTTCCGTTTTTGGTCCACGATAATGTTCTGTTTCGGTTTCACGGTAATGTTCTTTCTCTGGTCCACGATAATGTTCCGTTTCTGGTCCACGATAATGTTCTGTTTTAGTTTCACGGTATTGTTCTGTCTCTGGTCCACGGTAAGGTTCTGTTTCTGGTCCACGATAATGTTCTGTTTTGGTTTCACGGTAATGTTCTGTCTCTGGTCCACGGTAATGTTCTGTCTCTGGTCCACGGTAATGTTCTGTTTCCGTTTCACGGTAATGTTCTGTCTCTGGTCCACGGTAATGTTCTGTTTCTGTTTCACGGTAATGTTCTGACTCTGGTTCACGGTAATGTTCTGTCTCTGGTCAACGCTAATGTTCTGTTTCTGTTTCACGGTAATGTTCCGTTTCTGGTCAACGATAATGTTGTGTTTCTGTTTCACGGTAATGTTCCGTTTCTGGTCAACGATAATGTTGTGTTTCGGTTTCACGGTAATGTTCTGTCTCTGGTCCACGGTAATTTTCTGTTTTGGTTTCACGGTAATGTTGGGTTTCACGGTAATGTTCGGTCTCTGGTCCACGATAATGTTCGGTTTCACGGTAATGTTCTGTCTGTGGTCCACGGTAATGTTCTGTCTCTGGTCCACGATAATGTTCCGTCTTTGGTCCACGATAATGTTCTGTCTCTGGTCCACGATAATGTTCTGTTTCGGTTTCACGGTAATGTTGTGTTTCTGTTTCACGGTAATGTTCTGTCTCTGGTTCACCGTAATGTTCTGTCTCTGGTCCACGCTAATGTTCTGTTTCTGTTTCACGAAAATGTTCCGTTTCTGGTCCACGATAATGTTCTGTTTCGGTTTCACGGTAATGTTCTGTCTCTGGTCCACGGTAATTTTCTGTTTTGGTTTCACGGTAATGTTGGGTTTCACGGTAATGTTCGGTCTCTGGTCCATGATAATGTTCGGTTTCACGATAATGTTCGGTTTCACGGTAATGTTCTGGTCCACGGTAATGTTCTGGTCCACGGCAATGTTCCGTCTCTGGTCCACAGTAATGTTCCGTATCTGGTCCATGGTAATGTTCGGTTTCACGGTAATGTTCCATTTCTGGTCCACGGTAATGTTCTGTCTCTGGTCCACGATAATGTTCGATTTCTGGTCGAAGATAATGTTCGGTTTCACGGTAATGTTCCGTCTCTGGTCCACGATAATGTTCGGTTTCACGGTAATCTTCCATTTCTGGTCCACGGTAATGTTCTCTCTCTGGTCCACGATAATGTTCGATCTCTCGTCCACGATAATGTTCGGTTTCACGGTAATGTTCCGTCTCTGGTCCACGATAATGTTGTGTTTCTGTTTCACGGTAATGTTCCGTCTCTGGTCCACGGTAATGTTCCGTCTCTGGTCCACGATAATGTTCTGTTTCTGTTTCACGGTAATGTTCCGTTTCTGGTCCATGATAATTTTCTGTTTCAGGTAATGTTCTGTCTCTGGTCCACGCTAATGTTCTGTTTCTGTTTCATGGTAATGTTCCGTTTCTGGTCCACGTTAATGTTGTGTTTCTGTTTCACGGTAATGTTCTGTTTCACGGTAATGGTCTGTCTCTGGTCCACGCTAATGTTCTGTTTCTGTTTCACGGTAATGTTCCGTTTCTGGTCCACGATAATGTTGTGTTTCTGTTTCACGGTAATGTTTCGTTTCTGGTCCACAATAATGTTCTGTTTCGGTTTCATAGTAATGTTCCGTTTCTGGTCCATGATAATATTCTGTTCGTGTTTCACGGTAATGTTCTGTTTCTGTTTCACGGTAATGTTCCGTTTCTGGTCCACGATAATGTTCCGTCTCTGGTCCACGATAATGTTCTGTCTCTGGTCCACGATAATGTTCTGTCTCTGGTCCACGATAATGTTCTGTCTCTGGTCCACGATAATGTTCTGTCTCTGGTCCACGGTAATGTTCTGTTTCTGGTCCACGATATAGTTGTGTTTCTGTTTCACGGTAATGTTCCGTTTCTGGTCCACGATAATGTTCCGTTTCTGGTCCACGATAATGTTCGGTTTCACGGTAATGTTCTGTCTGTGGTCCGAGATAATGTTCCGTCTTTGGTCCACGATAATGTTCTGTCTCTGGTCCATGATAATGTTCCGTTTCTGGTCCACGATAATGTTCTGTTTCTGGTCCACGATAATGTTGTGTTTCTGTTTCACGGTAATGTGCCCGTTCTGGTCCACGATAATGTTCTGTTTCGGTTTCACGGTAATTTTCTGTCTCTGGTCCACGGTAATGTTCTGTCTCTGGTCGAGGGTAATGTTCGGTTTCACTGTAATGTTCCGTCTCTGGTCCACGGTAATGTTGTGTTTCTGTTTCACGGAAATGTTCCGTTTCAGGTCCACAATAATTTTTTGTTTCTGTTCCACGATAATGTTCGGTTTCACGATAATGTTCCGTTTCTGGTCAACGATAATGTTCTGTTTAGGTTTCACGGTAATGTTCTGTCTCTGGTCCACGATAATGTTCCGTCTCTGGTCCACGATAATGTTCTGTCTCTGATCCACGATAAAGTTCCGTTTCTGGTCCACGATAATGTTCTGTTTCGGTTTCATGGTAATGTTCTGTCTCTGGTCCACGATAATGTTCCGTTTCTGGTCCACGATAAAGTTCTGTTTAGGTTTCACGGTAATGTTCTGTTTTGGTTTCACGGTAATGTTCTGTTTCCGTTTCACGGTAATGTTCTGTCTCTGGTCCACGGTATTGTTGTGTTTCTGTTTCACGGTAATGTTCCGTCTCTGGTCCACGATAATGTTCGATTTCACGGTAATCTTCCTTTTCATGTCCACGATAATGTTCTGTTTCGGTTTCACGGTAATGTTCTGTCTCTGGTCCACGGTAATGTTCTGTCTCTGGTCCACGGTAATGTTCGGTTTCACAGTAATGTTCCATCTCTGGTCCACGATAATGTTGTGTTTCTGTTTCACGGTAATATTCCGTTTCTGGTCCACGATAATGTTGTGTTTCTGGTCCACGAAAATGTTAGGTTTCACGATAATGTTCCGTTTCTGGTCAACGATAATGTTCTGTTTAGGTTTCACGGTAATGTTCTGTCTCTGGTCCACGATAATGTTCTGTCTCTGATCCACGATAATGTTCTGTCTCTTGTCCACGATAATGTTCCGTTTCTGGTCCACGATAATGTTCTCTTTCGGTTTCACGGTAATGTTCTGTCTCTGGTCCACGATAATGTTCCGTTTCTGGTCCATGATAATGTTCTGTTTTGGTTTCAAGGTAATGTTCCATTTCTGGTCCACGATAATGTTCTGTTTCTGTTTCACGGTAATGTTCCGTTTCTGGTCCATGATAATGTTCTGTTTCACGGTAATGTTCTGTCTCTGGTCCATGGTAATGTTCTGTCTCTGGTCCACGGTAATGTTCGGTTTCAAGGTAAAGTTCGGTCTCTGGTCCACAGTAATGTTCTGTCTCTGGTCCACGGTAATGTTCTGTCTCTGGTCCACGGTAATGTTCTGTCTCTGGTCCACGGTAATGTTCTGTCTCTGGTCCACGGTAATGTTCTGTCTCTGGTCCACGGTAATGTTCGATCTCTGGTCCACGATAATGTTCGGTTTCACGGTAATGTTCCGTCTCTGGTCCACGATAATGTTCTGTTTCGGTTTCACGGTAATGTTCCGTTTCTGGTCCACGATAATGTTCTGTTTCGGTTTCACGGTAATGTTCCGTCTCTGGTCCATGGTAATGTTCCGTCTCTGGTCCACGATAATGTTCGATCTCTCGTCCACAATAATGTTCGGTTTCACGGTAATGTTCCGTCTCTGGTCCACGATAATGTTGTGTTTCTGTTTCACGGTAATGTTCCGTCTCTGGTCCACGGTAATGTTCCGTCTCTGGTCCACGATAATGTTCTGTTTCTGTTTCACGGTAATGTTCCGTTTCTGGTCCATGATAATTTTCTGTTTCAGGTAATGTTCTGTCTCTGGTCCACGCTAATGTTCTGTTTCTGTTTCATGGTAATGTTCCGTTTCTGGTCCACGTTAATGTTGTGTTTCTGTTTCACGGTAATGTTCTGTCTCTGGTCCACGCTAATGTTCTGTTTCTGTTTCACAGTAATGTTCCGTTTCTGGTCCACGATAATGTTGTGTTTCTGTTTCACGGTAATGTTTCGTTTCTGGTCCACAATAATGTTCTGTTTCGGTTTCATAGTAATGTTCCGTTTCTGGTCCATGATAATATTCTGTTCGTGTTTCACGGTAATGTTCTGTTTCTGTTTCACGGTAATGTTCCGTTTCTGGTCCACGATAATTTTCCGTCTCTGGTCCACGATAATGTTCTGTCTCTGGTCCACGATAATGTTCTGTCTCTGGTCCACGATAATGTTCTGTCTCTGGTCCACGATAATGTTCTGTCTCTGGTCCACGGTAATGTTCTGTTTCTGGTCCACGATATAGTTGTGTTTCTGTTTCATGGTAATGTTCCGTTTCTGGTCCACGATAATGTTCCGTTTCTGGTCCACGATAATGTTCGGTTTCACGGTAATGTTCTGTCTGTGGTCCGAGATAATGTTCCGTCTTTGGTCCACGATAATGTTCTGTCTCTGGTCCATGATAATGTTCCGTTTCTGGTCCACGATAATGTTCTGTTTCTGGTCCACGATAATGTTGTGTTTCTGTTTCACGGTAATGTGCCCGTTCTGGTCCACGATAATGTTCTGTTTCGGTTTCACGGTAATGTTCTGTCTCTGGTCGAGGGTAATGTTCGGTTTCACTGTAATGTTCCGTCTCTGGTCCACGGTAATGTTGTGTTTCTGTTTCACGGAAATGTTCCGTTTCAGGTCCACAATAATTTTTTGTTTCTGTTCCACGATAATGTTCGGTTTCACGATAATGTTCCGTTTCTGGTCAACGATAATGTTCTGTTTAGGTTTCACGGTAATGTTCTGTCTCTGGTCCACGATAATGTTCCGTCTCTGGTCCACGATAATGTTCTGTCTCTGATCCACGATAAAGTTCCGTTTCTGGTCCACGATAATGTTCTGTTTCGGTTTCATGGTAATGTTCTGTCTCTGGTCCACGATAATGTTCCGTTTCTGGTCCACGATAAAGTTCTGTTTAGGTTTCACGGTAATGTTCTGTTTTGGTTTCAAGGTAATGTTCTGTCTCTGGTCCACGGTAATGTTCCGTTTCTGTTTCACGGTAATGTTCTGTTTCCGTTTCACGGTAATGTTCTGTCTCTGGTCCACGGTATTGTTGTGTTTCTGTTTCACGGTAATGTTCCGTCTCTGGTCCACGATAATGTTCGATTTCACGGTAATCTTCCGTTTCATGTCCACGATAATGTTCTGTTTCGGTTTCACGGTAATGTTCTGTCTCTGGTCCACGGTAATGTTCTGTCTCTGGTCCACGGTAATGTTCGGTTTCACGGTAATGTTCCGTCTCTGGTCCACGATAATGTTGTGTTTCTGTTTCACGGTAATATTCCGTTTCTGGTCCACGATAATGTTGTGTTTCTGGTCCACGAAAATGTTAGGTTTCACGATAATGTTCCGTTTCTGGTCAACGATAATGTTCTGTTTAGGTTTCACGGTAATGTTCTGTCTCTGGTCCACGATAATGTTCTGTCTCTGATCCACGATAATGTTCTGTCTCTTGTCCACGATAATGTTCCGTTTCTGGTCCACGATAATGTTCTCTTTCGGTTTCACGGTAATGTTCTGTCTCTGGTCCACGATAATGTTCCGTTTCTGGTCCATGATAATGTTCTGTTTTGGTTTCAAGGTAATGTTCCATTTCTGGTCCACGATAATGTTCTGTTTCTGTTTCACGGTAATGTTCCGTTTCTGGTCCATGATAATGTTCTGTTTCACGGTAATGTTCTGTCTCTGGTCCATGGTAATGTTCTGTCTCTGGTCCACGGTAATGTTCGGTTTCAAGGTAAAGTTCGGTCTCTGGTCCACGGTAATGTTCTGTCTCTGGTCCACGGTAATGTTCTGTCTCTGGTCCACGGTAATGTTCTGTCTCTGGTCCACGGTAATGTTCTGTCTCTGGTCCACGGTAATGTTCTGTTTCTGGTCCACGGTAATGTTCGATCTCTGGTCCACGATAATGTTCGGTTTCACGGTAATGTTCCGTCTCTGGTCCACGATAATGTTCTGTTTCGGTTTCACGGTAATGTTCCGTTTCTGGTCCACGATAATGTTCTGTTTCGGTTTCACGGTAATGTTCCGTCTCTGGTCCATGGTAATGTTCCGTCTCTGGTCCACGATAATGTTGTGTTTCTGTTTCACGGTAATGTTCCGTTTCTGGTCCATGATAATGTTCTGTTTCACGGTAATGTTCTGTCTCTGGTCCATGGTAATGTTCTGTCTCTGGTCCACGGTAATGTTCGGTTTCAAGGTAAATTTCGGTCTCTGGTCCACAGTAATGTTCTGTCTGTGGTCCACGGTAATGTTCTGTCTCTGGTCCATGGTAATGTTCCGTTTCTGGTCCACGATAATGTTCTGTTTCGGTTTCACGGTAATGTTGTGTTTCTGTTTCACGGTAATGTTCTGTCTCTGGTTCACGGTATTGTTCTGTCTCTGGTCCACGCTAATGTTCTGTTTCTGTTTCACGGTAATGTTCCGTTTCTGGTCCACGATAATGTTGTGTTTCTGTTTCACGGTAATGTTCCGTTTCAGGTCCACAATAATGTTGTGTTTCTGTTCCACGATAATGTTCGGTTTCACGATAATGTTCCGTTTCTGGTCCACGATAATGTTCTGTTTCGGTTTCACGGTAATGTTCTTTCTCTGGTCCACGATAATGTTCTGCTTCGGTTTCACGGTAATGTTCTGTCTCTGGTCCACGATAATGTTCCGTTTCTGGTCCACGATAATGTTCTGCTTAGGTTTCACGGTAATTTTCTGTTTTGGTTTCAAGGTAATGTTCCGTCTCTGGTCCACGATAATGTTCGGTTTCACGATAATGTTCCGTTTCTGGTCCACGATAATGTTCTGTTTAGGTTTCACGGTAATGTTCTGTCTCTGGTCCACGATAATGTTCTGTCTCTGGTCCATGGTAATGTTCTGTCTCTGGTCCACGGTAATGTTCGATCTCTGGTCCACAATAATGTTCGGTTTCACGGTAATGTTCCGTTTCTGGTGCACGATAATGTTCTGTTTCGGTTTCCCGGTAATGTTCTGTCTCTGGTCCACGGTAATGTTCTGTGTCTGGTCCATGATAATGTTCGGTTTCACGGTAATGTTCCGTTTCTGGTCCACGATAATGTTCTGTTTCGGTTTCACGGTAATGTTCTTTCTCTGGTCCACGATAATATTCCGTTTCTGGTGCACGATAATGTTCTGTTTTAGATTCACGGTATTGTTCTGTCTCTGGTCCACGGTAATGTTCTGTGTCTGGTCCACGATAATGTTCGGTTTCACGGTAATGTTCCGTCTCTGGTCCACGATAATGTTCCATCTTAGGTCCACGATAATGTTCTGTCTCTGGTCCATGATAATGTTCCGTTTCTGGTCCACGATAATGTTCTGTATCGGTTTCACGGTAATGTTCTGTCTCTGGTCCACGATAATGTTCCGTTTCTGGTCCACGATAATGTTCTGTTTAGGTTTCACGGTAAGGTTCTGTTTTGGTTTCAAGGTAAGGTTCTGTCTCTGGTCCACGGTAATGTTCTGTTTCTGTTTCACGGTAATGTTCTGTTTCCGTTTCACGGTAATGTTCTGTCTCTGGTCCACGGTAATGTTGTGTTTCTGTTTCACGGTAATGTTCCGTCTCTGGTCCACGATAATGTTCGGTTTCACGATAATGTTCCGTTTCTGGTCCACGATAATGTTCTGTTTAGGTTTCACGGTAATGTTCTGTCTCTGGTCCATGATAATGTTCCGTCTCTGGTCCACGATAATGTTCTGTTTAGGTTTCACGGTAATGTTCTGTCTCTGGTCCATGATAATGTTCCGTCTCTGGTCCACGATAATGTTGTGTTTCTGTTTCACGGTAATGTTCCGTTTCTGGACCATTATAATGTTCTGTTTCATGGTAATGTTCTGTCTCTGGTCCATGGTAATATTCAGTCTCTGGTCCACGGTAATGTTCGGTTTCAAGGTAAAGTTCGGTCTCTGGTCCACGGTAATGTTCTGTCTCTGGTCCACGGAAATGTTCTGTCTCTGGTCCACGGTAATGTTCTGTCTCTGGTCCACGGTAATGTTCGATCTCTGGTCCACGATAATGTTCGGTTTCACGGTAATGTTCCGTCTCTGGTCCACGATAATTTTGTGTTTCTTTTTCACGGTAATGTTCCGTTTCTGGTACACGATAATGTTCTGTTTCGGTTTCCCGGTAATGTTCTGTCTCTGGTCCACGGTAATGTTCTGTCTCTGATCCACGATAATGTTCTGTCTCTTGTCCACGATAATGTTCCGTTTCTGGTCCACGATAATGTTCTCTTTCGGTTTCACGGTAATGTTCTGTCTCTGGTCCACGATAATGTTCCGTTTCTGGTCCATGATAATGTTCTGTTTTGGTTTCAAGGTAATGTTCCATTTCTGGTCCACGATAATGTTCTGTTTCTGTTTCACGGTAATGTTCCGTTTCTGGTCCATGATAATGTTCTGTTTCACGGTAATGTTCTGTCTCTGGTCCATGGTAATGTTCTGTCTCTGGTCCACGGTAATGTTCGGTTTCAAGGTAAAGTTCGGTCTCTGGTCCACAGTAATGTTCTGTCTCTGGTCCACGGTAATGTTCTGTCTCTGGTCCACGGTAATGTTCTGTCTCTGGTCCACGGTAATGTTCTGTCTCTGGTCCACGGTAATGTTCTGTCTCTGGTCCACGGTAATGTTCGATCTCTGGTACACGATAATGTTCGGTTTCACGGTAATGTTCCGTCTCTGGTCCACGATAATGTTCTGTTTCGGTTTCACGGTAATGTTCCGTTTCTGGTCCACGATAATGCTCTGTTTCGGTTTCACGGTAATGTTCCGTCTCTGGTCCATGGTAATGTTCCGTCTCTGGTCCACGATAATGTTGTGTTTCTGTTTCACGGTAATGTTCCGTTTCTGGTCCATGATAATGTTCTGTTTCACGGTAATGTTCTGTCTCTGGTCCATGGTAATGTTCTGTCTCTGGTCCACGGTAATGTTCGGTTTCAAGGTAAATTTCGGTCTCTGGTCCACAGTAATGTTCTGTCTGTGGTCCACGGTAATGTTCCGTCTCTGGTCCATGGTAATGTTCCGTTTCTGGTCCACGATAATGTTCTGTTTCGGTTTCACGGTAATGTTGTGTTTCTGTTTCACGGTAATGTTCTGTCTCTGGTTCACGGTATTGTTCTGTCTCTGGTCCACGCTAATGTTCTGTTTCTGTTTCACGGTAATGTTCCGTTTCTGGTCCACGATAATGTTGTGTTTCTGTTTCACGGTAATGTTCCGTTTCAGGTCCACAATAATGTTGTGTTTCTGTTCCACGATAATGTTCGGTTTCACGATAATGTTCCGTTTCTGGTGCACGATAATGTTCTGTTTCGGTTTCCCGGTAATGTTCTGTCTCTGGTCCACGGTAATGTTCTGTGTCTGGTCCATGATAATGTTCGGTTTCACGGTAATGTTCCGTTTCTGGTCCACGATAATGTTCTGTTTCGGTTTCACGGTAATGTTCTTTCTCTGGTCCACGATAATATTCCGTTTCTGGTGCACGATAATGTTCTGTTTTAGATTCACGGTATTGTTCTGTCTCTGGTCCACGGTAATGTTCTGTGTCTGGTCCACGATAATGTTCGGTTTCACGGTAATGTTCCGTCTCTGGTCCATGGTAATGTTCCGTTTCTGGTCCACGATAATGTTCTGTTTCGGTTTCACGGTAATGTTGTGTTTCTGTTTCACGGTAATGTTCTGTCTCTGGTTCACGGTATTGTTCTGTCTCTGGTCCACGCTAATGTTCTGTTTCTGTTTCACGGTAATGTTCCGTTTCTGGTCCACGATAATGTTGTGTTTCTGTTTCACGGTAATGTTCCGTTTCAGGTCCACAATAATGTTGTGTTTCTGTTCCACGATAATGTTCGGTTTCACGATAATGTTCCGTTTCTGGTCCACGATAATGTTCTGTTTCGGTTTCACGGTAATGTTGTGTTTCTGTTTCACGGTAATGTTCTGTCTCTGGTTCACGGTATTGTTCTGTCTCTGGTCCACGCTAATGTTCTGTTTCTGTTTCACGGTAATGTTCCGTTTCTGGTCCACGATAATGTTGTGTTTCTGTTTCACGGTAATGTTCCGTTTCAGGTCCACAATAATGTTGTGTTTCTGTTCCACGATAATGTTCGGTTTCACGATAATGTTCCGTTTCTGGTCCACGATAATGTTCTGTTTCGGTTTCACGGTAATGTTCTTTCTCTGGTCCACGATAATGTTCTGTTTCGGTTTCACGGTAATGTTCTGTCTCTGATCCACGATAATGTTCTGTCTCTTGTCCACGATAATGTTCCGTTTCTGGTCCACGATAATGTTCTCTTTCGGTTTCACGGTAATGTTCTGTCTCTGGTCCACGATAATGTTCCGTTTCTGGTCCATGATAATGTTCTGTTTTGGTTTCAAGGTAATGTTCCATTTCTGGTCCACGATAATGTTCTGTTTCTGTTTCACGGTAATGTTCCGTTTCTGGTCCATGATAATGTTCTGTTTCACGGTAATGTTCTGTCTCTGGTCCATGGTAATGTTCTGTCTCTGGTCCACGGTAATGTTCGGTTTCAAGGTAAAGTTCGGTCTCTGGTCCACAGTAATGTTCTGTCTCTGGTCCACGGTAATGTTCTGTCTCTGGTCCACGGTAATGTTCTGTCTCTGGTCCACGGTAATGTTCTGTCTCTGGTCCACGGTAATGTTCTGTCTCTGGTCCACGGTAATGTTCGATCTCTGGTACACGATAATGTTCGGTTTCACGGTAATGTTCCGTCTCTGGTCCACGATAATGTTCTGTTTCGGTTTCACGGTAATGTTCCGTTTCTGGTCCACGATAATGCTCTGTTTCGGTTTCACGGTAATGTTCCGTCTCTGGTCCATGGTAATGTTCCGTCTCTGGTCCACGATAATGTTGTGTTTCTGTTTCACGGTAATGTTCCGTTTCTGGTCCATGATAATGTTCTGTTTCACGGTAATGTTCTGTCTCTGGTCCATGGTAATGTTCTGTCTCTGGTCCACGGTAATGTTCGGTTTCAAGGTAAATTTCGGTCTCTGGTCCACAGTAATGTTCTGTCTGTGGTCCACGGTAATGTTCTGTCTCTGGTCCATGGTAATGTTCCGTTTCTGGTCCACGATAATGTTCTGTTTCGGTTTCACGGTAATGTTGTGTTTCTGTTTCACGGTAATGTTCTGTCTCTGGTTCACGGTATTGTTCTGTCTCTGGTCCACGCTAATGTTCTGTTTCTGTTTCACGGTAATGTTCCGTTTCTGGTCCACGATAATGTTGTGTTTCTGTTTCACGGTAATGTTCCGTTTCAGGTCCACAATAATGTTGTGTTTCTGTTCCACGATAATGTTCGGTTTCACGATAATGTTCCGTTTCTGGTCCACGATAATGTTCTGTTTCGGTTTCACGGTAATGTTCTTTCTCTGGTCCACGATAATGTTCTGTTTCGGTTTCACGGTAATGTTCTGTCTCTGGTCCACGATAATGTTCCGTTTCTGGTCCACGATAATGTTCTGCTTAGGTTTCACGGTAATTTTCTGTTTTGGTTTCAAGGTAATGTTCCGTCTCTGGTCCACGATAATGTTCGGTTTCACGATAATGTTCCGTTTCTGGTCCACGATAATGTTCTGTTTAGGTTTCACGGTAATGTTCTGTCTCTGGTCCACGATAATGTTCTGTCTCTGGTCCATGGTAATGTTTTGTCTCTGGTCCACGGTAATGTTCGATCTCTGGTCCACAATAATGTTCGGTTTCACGGTAATGTTCCGTCTCTGGTCCACGATAATTTTGTGTTTCTTTTTCACGGTAATGTTCCGTTTCTGGTGCACGATAATGTTCTGTTTCGGTTTCCCGGTAATGTTCTGTCTCTGGTCCACGGTAATGTTCTGTGTCTGGTCCATGATAATGTTCGGTTTCACGGTAATGTTCCGTTTCTGGTCCACGATAATGTTCTGTTTCGGTTTCACGGTAATGTTCTTTCTCTGGTCCACGATAATATTCCGTTTCTGGTGCACGATAATGTTCTGTTTTAGATTCACGGTATTGTTCTGTCTCTGGTCCACGGTAATGTTCTGTGTCTGGTCCACGATAATGTTCGGTTTCACGGTAATGTTCCGTCTCTGGTCCATGGTAATGTTCCGTTTCTGGTCCACGATAATGTTCTGTTTCGGTTTCACGGTAATGTTGTGTTTCTGTTTCACGGTAATGTTCTGTCTCTGGTTCACGGTATTGTTCTGTCTCTGGTCCACGCTAATGTTCTGTTTCTGTTTCACGGTAATGTTCCGTTTCTGGTCCACGATAATGTTGTGTTTCTGTTTCACGGTAATGTTCCGTTTCAGGTCCACAATAATGTTGTGTTTCTGTTCCACGATAATGTTCGGTTTCACGATAATGTTCCGTTTCTGGTCCACGATAATGTTCTGTTTCGGTTTCACGGTAATGTTCTTTCTCTGGTCCACGATAATGTTCTGTTTCGGTTTCACGGTAATGTTCTGTCTCTGGTCCACGATAATGTTCCGTTTCTGGTCCACGATAATGTTCTGCTTAGGTTTCACGGTAATTTTCTGTTTTGGTTTCAAGGTAATGTTCCGTCTCTGGTCCACGATAATGTTCGGTTTCACGATAATGTTCCGTTTCTGGTCCACGATAATGTTCTGTTTAGGTTTCACGGTAATGTTCTGTCTCTGGTCCACGATAATGTTCTGTCTCTGGTCCATGGTAATGTTTTGTCTCTGGTCCACGGTAATGTTCGATCTCTGGTCCACAATAATGTTCGGTTTCACGGTAATGTTCCGTCTCTGGTCCACGATAATTTTGTGTTTCTTTTTCACGGTAATGTTCCGTTTCTGGTGCACGATAATGTTCTGTTTCGGTTTCCCGGTAATGTTCTGTCTCTGGTCCACGGTAATGTTCTGTGTCTGGTCCATGATAATGTTCGGTTTCACGGTAATGTTCCGTTTCTGGTCCACGATAATGTTCTGTTTCGGTTTCACGGTAATGTTCTTTCTCTGGTCCACGATAATATTCCGTTTCTGGTGCACGATAATGTTCTGTTTTAGATTCACGGTATTGTTCTGTCTCTGGTCCACGGTAATGTTCTGTGTCTGGTCCACGATAATGTTCGGTTTCACGGTAATGTTCCGTCTCTGGTCCACGATAATGTTCCATCTTAGGTCCACGATAATGTTCTGTCTCTGGTCCATGATAATGTTCCGTTTCTGGTCCACGATAATGTTCTGTATCGGTTTCACGGTAATGTTCTGTCTCTGGTCCACGATAATGTTCCGTTTCTGGTCCACGATAATGTTCTGTTTAGGTTTCACGGTAAGGTTCTGTTTTGGTTTCAAGGTAAGGTTCTGTCTCTGGTCCACGGTAATGTTCCGTTTCTGTTTCACGGTAATGTTCTGTTTCCGTTTCACGGTAATGTTCTGTCTCTGGTCCACGGTAATTATGTGTTTCTGTTTCACGGTAATGTTCCGTCTCTGGTCCACGATAATGTTCGGTTTCACGATAATGTTCCGTTTCTGGTCCACGATAATGTTCTGTTTAGGTTTCACGGTAATGTTCTGTCTCTGGTCCATGATAATGTTCCGTCTCTGGTCCACGATAATGTTCTGTTTAGGTTTCACGGTAATGTTCTGTCTCTGGTCCATGATAATGTTCCGTCTCTGGTCCACGATAATGTTGTGTTTCTGTTTCACGGTAATGTTCCGTTTCTGGTCCATAATAATGTTCTGTTTCATGGTAATGTTCTGTCTCTGGTCCATGGTAATATTCAGTCTCTGGTCCACGGTAATGTTCGGTTTCAAGGTAAAGTTCGGTCTCTGGTCCACGGTAATGTTCTGTCTCTGGTCCACGGAAATGTTCTGTCTCTGGTCCACGGTAATGTTCTGTCTCTGGTCCACGGTAATGTTCGATCTCTGGTCCACGATAATGTTCGGTTTCACGGTAATGTTCCGTCTCTGGTCCACGATAATTTTGTGTTTCTTTTTCACGGTAATGTTCCGTTTCTGGTACACGATAATGTTCTGTTTCGGTTTCCCGGTAATGTTCTGTCTCTGGTCCACGGTAATGTTCTGTGTCTGGTCCACGATAATGTTCGGTTTCACGGTAATGTTCCGTTTTTGGTCCACGATAATGTTCTGTTTCGGTTTCACGGTAATGTTCTTTCTCTGGTCAACGATAATGTTCCGTTTCTGGTCCACGATAATGTTCTGTTTTAGTTTCACGGTATTGTTCTGTCTCTGGTCCACGGTAAGGTTCTGTTTCTGGTCCACGATAATGTTCTGTTTTGGTTTCACGTCAATGTTCTGTCTCTGGTCCACGGTAATGTTCTGTTTCCGTTTCACGGTAATGTTCTGTCTCTGGTCCACGGTAATGTTCTGTTTCTGTTTCACGGTAATGTTCTGACTCTGGTTCACGGTAATGTTCTGTCTCTGGTCAACGCTAATGTTCTGTTTCTGTTTCACGGTAATGTTCCGTTTCTGGTCAACGATAATGTTGTGTTTCTGTTTCACGGTAATGTTCCGTTTCTGGTCAACGATAATGTTGTGTTTCGGTTTCACGGTAATGTTCTGTCTCTGGTCCACGGTAATTTTCTGTTTTGGTTTCACGGTAATGTTGGGTTTCACGGTAATGTTCGGTCTCTGGTCCACGATAATGTTCGGTTTCACGGTAATGTTCTGTCTGTGGTCCACGGTAATGTTCTGTCTCTGGTCAACGATAATGTTCCGTCTTTGGTCCACGATAATGTTCTGTCTCTGGTCCACGATAATGTTCTGTTTCGGTTTCACGGTAATGTTGTGTTTCTGTTTCACGGTAATGTTCTGTCTCTGGTTCACCGTAATGTTCTGTCTCTGGTCCACGCTAATGTTCTGTTTCTGTTTCACGGTAATGTTCCGTTTCTGGTCCACGATAATGTTCTGTTTCGGTTTCACGGTAATGTTCTGTCTCTGGTCCACGGTAATTTTCTGTTTTGGTTTCACGGTAATGTTGGGTTTCACGGTAATGTTCGGTCTCTGGTCCATGATAATGTTCGGTTTCACGATAATGTTCGGTTTCACGGTAATGTTCTGGTCCACGGTAATGTTCTGGTCCACGGCAATGTTCCGTCTCTGGTCCACAGTAATGTTCCGTATCTGGTCCATGGTAATGTTCGGTTTCACGGTAATGTTCCATTTCTGGTCCACGGTAATGTTCTGTCTCTGGTTCACGATAATGTTCGATTTCTGGTCGAAGATAATGTTCGGTTTCACGGTAATGTTCCGTCTCTGGTCCACGATAATGTTCGGTTTCACGGTAATCTTCCATTTCTGGTCCACGGTAATGTTCTCTCTCTGGTCCACGATAATGTTCGATCTCTCGTCCACGATAATGTTCGGTTTCACGGTAATGTTCCGTCTCTGGTCCACGATAATGTTGTGTTTCTGTTTCACGGTAATGTTCCGTCTCTGGTCCACGGTAATGTTCCGTCTCTGGTCCACGATAATGTTCTGTTTCTGTTTCACGGTAATGTTCCGTTTCTGGTCCATGATAATTTTCTGTTTCAGGTAATGTTCTGTCTCTGGTCCACGCTAATGTTCTGTTTCTGTTTCATGGTAATGTTCCGTTTCTGGTCCACGTTAATGTTGTGTTTCTGTTTCACGGTAATGTTCTGTTTCACGGTAATGTTCTGTCTCTGGTCCACGCTAATGTTCTGTTTCTGTTTCACGGTAATGTTCCGTTTCTGGTCCACGATAATGTTGTGTTTCTGTTTCACGGTAGTGTTTCGTTTCTGGTCCACAATAATGTTCTGTTTCGGTTTCATAGTAATGTTCCGTTTCTGGTCCATGATAATATTCTGTTCGTGTTTCACGGTAATGTTCTGTTTCTGTTTCACGGTAATGTTCCGTTTCTGGTCCACGATAATGTTCCGTCTCTGGTCCACGATAATGTTCTGTCTCTGGTCCACGATAATGTTCTGTCTCTGGTCCACGATAATGTTCTGTCTCTGGTCCACGATAATGTTCTGTCTCTGGTCCACGGTAATGTTCTGTTTCTGGTCCACGATATAGTTGTGTTTCTGTTTCACGGTAATGTTCCGTTTCTGGTCCACGATAATGTTCCGTTTCTGGTCCACGATAATGTTCGGTTTCACGGTAATGTTCTGTCTGTGGTCCGAGATAATGTTCCGTCTTTGGTCCACGATAATGTTCTGTCTCTGGTCCATGATAATGTTCCGTTTCTGGTCCACGATAATGTTCTGTTTCTGGTCCACGATAATGTTGTGTTTCTGTTTCACGGTAATGTGCCCGTTCTGGTCCACGATAATGTTCTGTTTCGGTTTCACGGTAATGTTCTGTCTCTGGTCCACGGTAATGTTCTGTCTCTGGTCGAGGGTAATGTTCGGTTTCACTGTAATGTTCCGTCTCTGGTCCACGGTAATGTTGTGTTTCTGTTTCACGGAAATGTTCCGTTTCAGGTCCACAATAATGTTTTGTTTCTGTTCCACGATAATGTTCGGTTTCACGATAATGTTCCGTTTCTGGTCAACGATAATGTTCTGTTTAGGTTTCACGGTAATGTTCTTTCTCTGGTCCACGATAATGTTCCGTCTCTGGTCCACGATAATGTTCTGTCTCTGATCCACGATAAAGTTCCGTTTCTGGTCCACGATAATGTTCTGTTTCGGTTTCATGGTAATGTTCTGTCTCTGGTCCACGATAATGTTCCGTTTCTGGTCCACGATAAAGTTCTGTTTAGGTTTCACGGTAATGTTCTGTTTTGGTTTCAAGGTAATGTTCTGTCTCTGGTCCACGGTAATGTTCCGTTTCTGTTTCACGGTAATGTTCTGTTTCCGTTTCACGGTAATGTTGTGTCTCTGGTCCACGGTATTGTTGTGTTTCTGTTTCACGGTAATGTTCCGTCTCTGGTCCACGATAATGTTCGATTTCACGGTAATCTTCCGTTTCATGTCCACGATAATGTTCTGTTTCGGTTTCACGGTAATGTTCTGTCTCTGGTCCACGGTAATGTTCTGTCTCTGGTCCACGGTAATGTTCGGTTTCACGGTAATGTTCCGTCTCTGGTCCACGATAATGTTGTGTTTCTGTTTCACGGTAATATTCCGTTTCTGGTCCACGATAATGTTGTGTTTCTGGTCCACGAAAATGTTAGGTTTCACGATAATGTTCCGTTTCTGGTCAACGATAATGTTCTGTTTAGGTTTCACGGTAATGTTCTGTCTCTGGTCCACGATAATGTTCTGTCTCTGATCCACGATAATGTTCTGTCTCTTGTCCACGATAATGTTCCGTTTCTGGTCCACGATAATGTTCTCTTTCGGTTTCACGGTAATGTTCTGTCTCTGGTCCACGATAATGTTCCGTTTCTGGTCCATGATAATGTTCTGTTTTGGTTTCAAGGTAATGTTCCATTTCTGGTCCACGATAATGTTCTGTTTCTGTTTCACGGTAATGTTCCGTTTCTGGTCCATGATAATGTTCTGTTTCACGGTAATGTTCTGTCTCTGGTCCATGGTAATGTTCTGTCTCTGGTCCACGGTAATGTTCGGTTTCAAGGTAAAGTTCGGTCTCTGGTCCACAGTAATGTTCTGTCTCTGGTCCACGGTAATGTTCTGTCTCTGGTCCATGGTAATGTTCTGTCTCTGGTCCACGGTAATGTTCTGTCTCTGGTCCACGGTAATGTTCTGTCTCTGGTCCACGGTAATGTTCGATCTCTGGTCCACGATAATGTTCGGTTTCACGGTAATGTTCCGTCTCTGGTCCACGATAATGTTCTGTTTCGGTTTCACGGTAATGTTCCGTTTCTGGTCCACGATAATGTTCTGTTTCGGTTTCACGGTAATGTTCCGTCTCTGGTCCATGGTAATGTTCCGTCTCTGGTCCACGATAATGTTGTGTTTCTGTTTCACGGTAATCTTCCATTTCTGGTCCACGGTAATGTTCTCTCTCTGGTCCACGATAATGTTCGATCTCTCGTCCACGATAATGTTCGGTTTCACGGTAATGTTCCGTCTCTGGTCCACGATAATGTTGTGTTTCTGTTTCACGGTAATGTTCCGTCTCTGGTCCACGGTAATGTTCCGTCTCTGGTCCACGATAATGTTCTGTTTCTGTTTCACGGTAATGTTCCGTTTCTGGTCCATGATAATTTTCTGTTTCAGGTAATGTTCTGTCTCTGGTCCACGCTAATGTTCTGTTTCTGTTTCATGGTAATGTTCCGTTTCTGGTCCACGTTAATGTTGTGTTTCTGTTTCACGGTAATGTTCTGTTTCACGGTAATGTTCTGTCTCTGGTCCACGCTAATGTTCTGTTTCTGTTTCACGGTAATGTTCCGTTTCTGGTCCACGATAATGTTGTGTTTCTGTTTCACGGTAATGTTTCGTTTCTGGTCCACAATAATGTTCTGTTTCGGTTTCATAGTAATGTTCCGTTTCTGGTCCATGATAATATTCTGTTCGTGTTTCACGGTAATGTTCTGTTTCTGTTTCACGGTAATGTTCCGTTTCTGGTCCACGATAATGTTCCGTCTCTGGTCCACGATAATGTTCTGTCTCTGGTCCACGATAATGTTCTGTTTCTGTTTCACGGTAATGTTCCGTTTCTGGTCCACGATAATGTTCCGTCTCTGGTCCACGATAATGTTCTGTCTCTGGTCCACGATAATGTTCTGTCTCTGGTCCACGATAATGTTCTGTCTCTGGTCCACGATAATGTTCTGTCTCTGGTCCACGGTAATGTTCTGTTTCTGGTCCACGATAATGTTCCGTTTCTGGTCCACGATAATGTTCGGTTTCACGGTAATGTTCTGTCTGTGGTCCGAGATAATGTTCCGTCTTTGGTCCACGATAATGTTCTGTCTCTGGTCCATGATAATGTTCCGTTTCTGGTCCACGATAATGTTCTGTTTCTGGTCCACGATAATGTTGTGTTTCTGTTTCACGGTAATGTGCCCGTTCTGGTCCACGATAATGTTCTGTTTCGGTTTCACGGTAATGTTCTGTCTCTGGTCCACGGTAATGTTCTGTCTCTGGTCGAGGGTAATGTTCGGTTTCACTGTAATGTTCCGTCTCTGGTCCACGGTAATGTTGTGTTTCTGTTTCACGGAAATGTTCCGTTTCAGGTCCACAATAATGTTTTGTTTCTGTTCCACGATAATGTTCGGTTTCACGATAATGTTCCGTTTCTGGTCAACGATAATGTTCTGTTTAGGTTTCACGGTAATGTTCTGTCTCTGGTCCACGATAATGTTCCGTCTCTGGTCCACGATAATGTTCTGTCTCTGATCCACGATAAAGTTCCGTTTCTGGTCCACGATAATGTTCTGTTTCGGTTTCATGGTAATGTTCTGTCTCTGGTCCACGATAATGTTCCGTTTCTGGTCCACGATAAAGTTCTGTTTAGGTTTCACGGTAATGTTCTGTTTTGGTTTCAAGGTAATGTTCTGTCTCTGGTCCACGGTAATGTTCCGTTTCTGTTTCACGGTAATGTTCTGTTTCCGTTTCACGGTAATGTTCTGTCTCTGGTCCACGGTATTGTTGTGTTTCTGTTTCACGGTAATGTTCCGTCTCTGGTCCACGATAATGTTCGATTTCACGGTAATCTTCCGTTTCATGTCCACGATAATGTTCTGTTTCGGTTTCACGGTAATGTTCTGTCTCTGGTCCACGGTAATGTTCTGTCTCTGGTCCACGGTAATGTTCGGTTTCACGGTAATGTTCCGTCTCTGGTCCACGATAATGTTGTGTTTCTGTTTCACGGTAATATTCCGTTTCTGGTCCACGATAATGTTGTGTTTCTGGTCCACGAAAATGTTAGGTTTCACGATAATGTTCCGTTTCTGGTCAACGATAATGTTCTGTTTAGGTTTCACGGTAATGTTCTGTCTCTGGTCCACGATAATGTTCTGTCTCTGATCCACAATAATGTTCTGTCTCTTGTCCACGATAATGTTCCGTTTCTGGTCCACGATAATGTTCTCTTTCGGTTTCACGGTAATGTTCTGTCTCTGGTCCACGATAATGTTCCGTTTCTGGTCCATGATAATGTTCTGTTTTGGTTTCAAGGTAATGTTCCATTTCTGGTCCACGATAATGTTCTGTTTCTGTTTCACGGTAATGTTCCGTTTCTGGTCCATGATAATGTTCTGTTTCACGGTAATGTTCTGTCTCTGGTCCATGGTAATGTTCTGTCTCTGGTCCACGGTAATGTTCGGTTTCAAGGCAAAGTTCGGTCTCTGGTCCACAGTAATGTTCTGTCTCTGGTCCACGGTAATGTTCTATCTCTGGTCCACGGTAATGTTCTGTCTCTGGTCCACGGTAATGTTCTGTCTCTGGTCCACGGTAATGTTCTGTCTCTGGTCCACGGTAATGTTCGATCTCTGGTCCACGATAATGTTCGGTTTCACGGTAATGTTCCGTCTCTGGTCCACGATAATGTTCTGTTTCGGTTTCACGGTAATGTTCCGTTTCTGGTCCACGATAATGTTCTGTTTCGGTTTCACGGTAATGTTCCGTCTCTGGTCCATGGTAATGTTCCGTCTCTGGTCCACGATAATGTTGTGTTTCTGTTTCACGGTAATGTTCCGTTTCTGGTCCATGATAATGTTCTGTTTCACGGTAATGTTCTGTCTCTGGTCCATGGTAATGTTCTGTCTCTGGTCCACGGTAATGTTCGGTTTCAAGGTAAATTTCGGTCTCTTTCCACAGTAATGTTCGGTCTGTGGTCCACGGTAATGTTCTGTCTCTGGTCCATGGTAATGTTCCGTCTCTGGTCCACGATAATGTTGTGTTTCTGTTTCACGGTAATGTTCCGTTTCTGGTCCATGATAATGTTCTGTTTCACGGTAATGTTCTGTCTCTGGTCCATGGTAATGTTCTGTCTCTGGTCCACGGTAATGTTCGGTTTCAAGGTAAATTTCGGTCTCTGGTCCACAGTAATGTTCTGTCTGTGGTCCACGGTAATGTTCTGTCTCTGGTCCACGGTAATGTTCTGTCTCTGGTCCACGGTAATGTTCTGTCTCTGGTGCACGGTAATGTTCTGTCTCTGGTCCACGGTAATGTTGTGTGTCTGGTCCACGGTAATGTTCGATCTCTGGTCCACGATAATGTTCTGTTTCTGGTCCACGATAATGTTCCGTCTCTGGTCCACGATAATGTTCTGTCTCTGATCCACGATAAAGTTCCGTTTCTGGTCCACGATAATGTTCTGTTTCGGTTTCATGGTAATGTTCTGTCTCTGGTCCACGATAATGTTCCGTTTCTGGTCCACGATAAAGTTCTGTTTAGGTTTCACGGTAATGTTCTGTTTTGGTTTCAAGGTAATGTTCTGTCTCTGGTCCACGGTAATGTTCCGTTTCTGTTTCACGGTAATGTTCTGTTTCCGTTTCACGGTAATGTTCTGTCTCTGGTCCACGGTATTGTTGTGTTTCTGTTTCACGGTAATGTTCCGTCTCTGGTCCACGATAATGTTAGATTTCACGGTAATCTTCCGTTTCATGTCCACGATAATGTTCTGTTTCGGTTTCACGGTAATGTTCTGTCTCTGGTCCACGGTAATGTTCTGTCTCTGGTCCACGGTAATGTTCGGTTTCACAGTAATGTTCCGTCTCTGGTCCACGATAATGTTGTGTTTCTGTTTCACGGTAATGTTCTGTCTCTGGTCCACGATAATGTTCCGTTTCTGGTCCATGATAATGTTCTGTTTTGGTTTCAAGGTAATGTTCCATTTCTGGTCCACGATAATGTTCTGTTTCTGTTTCACGGTAATGTTCCGTTTCTGGTCCATGATAATGTTCTGTTTCACGGTAATGTTCTGTCTCTGGTCCATGGTAATTTTCTGTCTCTGGTCCACGGTAATGTTCGGTTTCAAGGTAAAGTTCGGTCTCTGGTCCACAGTAATGTTCTGTCTCTGGTCCACGGTAATGTTCTGTCTCTGGTCCACGGTAATGTTCTGTCTCTGGTCCACGGTAATGTTCTGTCTCTGGTCCACGGTAATGTTCTGTCTCTGGTCCACGGTAATGTTCGATCTCTGGTCCACGATAATGTTCGGTTTCACGGTAATGTTCCGTCTCTGGTCCACGATAATGTTCTGTTTCGGTTTCACGGTAATGTTCCGTTTCTGGTCCACGATAATGTTCGGTTTCACGGTAATGTTCTGTCTCTGGTCCATGGTAATGTTCTGTCTCTGGTCCACGGTAATGTTCGGTTTCAAGGTAAATTTCGGTCTCTGGTCCACAGTAATGTTCTGTCTGTGGTCCACGGTAATGTTCTGTCTCTGGTCCACGGTAATGTTCTGTCTCTGGTCCACGGTAATGTTCTGTCTCTGGTGCACGGTAATGTTCTGTCTCTGGTCCACGGTAATGTTGTGTGTCTGGTCCACGGTAATGTTCGATCTCTGGTCCACGATAATGTTCTGTTTCTGTATCACGGTAATGTTCCGTTTCTGGTCCACCATAATTTTGTGTTTCTGTTTCACGGTAATGTTCCGTTTCTAGTCCACGATAATGTTCGGTTTCACGGTAATGTTCTGTCTCTGGTCCACGGTAATGTTCTGTGTCTTGTCCACGATAATGTTCGGTTTCACGATAATGTTCCGTTTCTGGTCCACGATAATGTTCTGTTTAGGTTTCACGGTAATGTTCTGTCTCTGGTCCACGATAATGTTCCGTCTCTGGTCCACGATAATGTTGTGTTTCTGTTTCACGGTAATGTTCCGTTTCTGGTCCATGATAATGTTCTGTTTCATGGTAATGTTCTGTCTCTGGTCCATGGTAATATTCTGTCTCTGGTCCACGGTAATGTTCTGTTTCAAGGTAAAGTTCGGTCTCTGGTCCACGGTAATGTTCTGTCTCTGGTCCACGAAAATGTTCTGTCTCTGGTCCATGGTAATGTTCTGTCTCTGGTCCACGGTAATGTTCGATCTCTGGTCCACGATAATGTTCGGTTTCACGGTAATGCTCCGTCTCTGGTCCACGATAATTTTGTGTTTCTTTTTCACGGTAATGTTCCGTTTCTGGTACACGATAATGTTCTGTTTCGGTTTCCCGGTAATGTTCTGTCTCTGGTCCACGGTAATGTTCTGTGTCTGGTCCATGATAATGTTCGGTTTCACGGTAATGTTCCGTTTCTGGTCCACGATAATGTTCTGTTTCGGTTTCACGGTAATGTTCTTTCTCTGGTCCACGATAATGTTCCGTTTCTGGTACACGATAATGTTCTGTTTCGGTTTCCCGGTAATGTTCTGTCTCTGGTCCACGGTAATGTTCTGTGTCTGGTCCACGATAATGTTCGGTTTCACGGTAATGTTCTGTCTCTGGTCCACGATAATGTTCCATCTTAGGTCCACGATAATGTTCTGTCTCTGGTCCATGATAATGTTCCGTTTCTGGTCCACGATAATGTTCTGTTTCGGTTTCACGGTAATGTTCTGTTTCCGTTTCACGGTAATGTTCTGTCTCTGGTCCACGGTAATGTTGTGTTTCTGTTTCACGGTAATGTTCTGACTCTGGTTCACGGTAATGTTCTGTCTCTGGTCCACGCTAATGTTCTGTTTCTGTTTCACGGTAATGTTCCGTTTCTGGTCAACGATAATGTTGGGTTTCTGTTTCACGGTAATGTTCCGTTTCTGGTCCACGGTAATTTTCCGTCTCTGGTCCACGATAATGTTCTGTCTCTGATCCACGATAAAGTTCCGTTTCTGGTCCACGATAATGTTCTGTTTCGGTTTCATGGTAATGTTCTGTCTCTGGTCCACGATAATGTTCCGTTTCTGGTCCACGATAAAGTTCTGTTTAGGTTTCACGGTAATGTTCTGTTTTGGTTTCAAGGTAATGTTCTGTCTCTGGTCCACGGTAATGTTCCGTTTCTGTTTCACGGTAATGTTCTGTTTCCGTTTCACGGTAATGTTCTGTCTCTGGTCCACGGTATTGTTGTGTTTCTGTTTCACGGTAATGTTCCGTCTCTGGTCCACGATAATGTTCGATTTCACGGTAATCTTCCGTTTCATGTCCACGATAATGTTCTGTTTCGGTTTCACGGTAATGTTCTGTCTCTGGTCCACGGTAATGTTCTGTCTCTGGTCCACGGTAATGTTCGGTTTCACGGTAATGTTCCGTCTCTGGTCCACGATAATGTTGTGTTTCTGTTTCACGGTAATATTCCGTTTCTGGTCCACGATAATGTTGTGTTTCTGGTCCACGAAAATGTTAGGTTTCACGATAATGTTCCGTTTCTGGTCAACGATAATGTTCTGTTTAGGTTTCACGGTAATGTTCTGTCTCTGGTCCACGATAATGTTCTGTCTCTGATCCACGATAATGTTCTGTCTCTTGTCCACGATAATGTTCCGTTTCTGGTCCACGATAATGTTCTCTTTCGGTTTCACGGTAATGTTCTGTCTCTGGTCCACGATAATGTTCCGTTTCTGGTCCATGATAATGTTCTGTTTTGGTTTCAAGGTAATGTTCCATTTCTGGTCCACGATAATGTTCTGTTTCTGTTTCACGGTAATGTTCCGTTTCTGGTCCATGATAATGTTCTGTTTCACGGTAATGTTCTGTCTCTGGTCCATGGTAATGTTCTGTCTCTGGTCCACGGTAATGTTCGGTTTCAAGGCAAAGTTCGGTCTCTGGTCCACAGTAATGTTCTGTCTCTGGTCCACGGTAATGTTCTATCTCTGGTCCACGGTAATGTTCTGTCTCTGGTCCACGGTAATGTTCTGTCTCTGGTCCACGGTAATGTTCTGTCTCTGGTCCACGGTAATGTTCGATCTCTGGTCCACGATAATGTTCGGTTTCACGGTAATGTTCCGTCTCTGGTCCACGATAATGTTCTGTTTCGGTTTCACGGTAATGTTCCGTTTCTGGTCCACGATAATGTTCTGTTTCGGTTTCACGGTAATGTTCCGTCTCTGGTCCACGATAATGTTGTGTTTCTGTTTCACGGTAATGTTCCGTTTCTGGTCCACGATAATGTTGTGTTTCTGTTTCACGGTAATGTTTCGTTTCTGGTCCACAATAATGTTCTGTTTCGGTTTCATAGTAATGTTCCGTTTCTGGTCCATGATAATATTCTGTTCGTGTTTCACGGTAATGTTCTGTTTCTGTTTCACGGTAATGTTCCGTTTCTGGTCCACGATAATGTTCCGTCTCTGGTCCACGATAATGTTCTGTCTCTGGTCCACGATAATGTTCTGTTTCTGTTTCACGGTAATGTTCCGTTTCTGGTCCACGATAATGTTCCGTCTCTGGTCCACGATAATGTTCTGTCTCTGGTCCACGATAATGTTCTGTCTCTGGTCCACGATAATGTTCTGTCTCTGGTCCACGATAATGTTCTGTCTCTGGTCCACGGTAATGTTCTGTTTCTGGTCCACGATAATGTTCCGTTTCTGGTCCACGATAATGTTCGGTTTCACGGTAATGTTCTGTCTGTGGTCCGAGATAATGTTCCGTCTTTGGTCCACGATAATGTTCTGTCTCTGGTCCATGATAATGTTCCGTTTCTGGTCCACGATAATGTTCTGTTTCTGGTCCACGATAATGTTGTGTTTCTGTTTCACGGTAATGTGCCCGTTCTGGTCCACGATAATGTTCTGTTTCGGTTTCACGGTAATGTTCTGTCTCTGGTCTACGGTAATGTTCTGTCTCTGGTCGAGGGTAATGTTCGGTTTCACTGTAATGTTCCGTCTCTGGTCCACGGTAATGTTGTGTTTCTGTTTCACGGAAATGTTCCGTTTCAGGTCCACAATAATGTTTTGTTTCTGTTCCACGATAATGTTCGGTTTCACGATAATGTTCCGTTTCTGGTCAACGATAATGTTCTGTTTAGTTTTCACGGTAATGTTCTGTCTCTGGTCCATGATAATGTTCCGTCTCTGGTCCACGATAATGTTCTGTTTTGGTTTCAAGGTAATGTTCCGTTTCTGGTCCACGATAATGTTCTGTTTCGGTTTCACGGTAATGTTCCGTCTCTGGTCCATGGTAATGTTCCGTCTCTGGTCCACGATAATGTTGTGTTTCTGTTTCACGGTAATGTTCCGTTTCTGGTCCATGATAATGTTCTGTTTCACGGTAATGTTCTGTCTCTGGTCCATGGTAATGTTCTGTCTCTGGTCCACGGTAATGTTCGGTTTCAAGGTAAATTTCGGTCTCTTTCCACAGTAATGTTCTGTCTGTGGTCCACGGTAATGTTCTGTCTCTGGTCCATGGTAATGTTCCGTCTCTGGTCCACGATAATGTTG
Source organism: Leuresthes tenuis (assembly GCF_036924035.1). Lineage (NCBI taxonomy): Eukaryota > Metazoa > Chordata > Actinopteri > Atheriniformes > Atherinopsidae > Leuresthes > Leuresthes tenuis. Next base: position 224,213 of record NW_027325389.1, read on the forward strand.
TGTTTCTGTTTCACGGTAATGTTCCGTTTCTGGTCCATGATAATGTTCTGTTTCACGGTAATGTTCTGTCTCTGGTCCATGGTAATGTTCTGTCTCTGGTCCACGGTAATGTTCGGTTTCAAGGTAAATTTCGGTCTCTGGTCCACAGTAATGTTCTGTCTGTGGTCCACGGTAATGTTCTGTCTCTGGTCCACGGTAATGTTCTGTCTCTGGTGCACGGTAATGTTCTGTCTCTGGTCCACGGTAATGTTGTGTGTCTGGTCCACGGTAATGTTCGATCTCTGGTCCACGATAATGTTCTGTTTCTGGTCCACGATAATGTTCCGTCTCTGGTCCACGATAATGTTCTGTCTCTGATCCACGATAAAGTTCCGTTTCTGGTCCACGATAATGTTCTGTTTCGGTTTCATGGTAATGTTCTGTCTCTGGTCCACGATAATGTTCCGTTTCTGGTCCACGATAAAGTTCTGTTTAGGTTTCACGGTAATGTTCTGTTTTGGTTTCAAGGTAATGTTCTGTCTCTGGTCCACGGTAATGTTCCGTTTCTGTTTCACGGTAATGTTCTGTTTCCGTTTCACGGTAATGTTCTGTCTCTGGTCCACGGTATTGTTGTGTTTCTGTTTCACGGTAATGTTCCGTCTCTGGTCCACGATAATGTTCGATTTCACGGTAATCTTCCGTTTCATGTCCACGATAATGTTCTGTTTCGGTTTCACGGTAATGTTCTGTCTCTGGTCCACGGTAATGTTCTGTCTCTGGTCCACGGTAATGTTCGGTTTCACAGTAATGTTCCGTCTCTGGTCCACGATAATGTTGTGTTTCTGTTTCACGGTAATGTTCTGTCTCTGGTCCACGATAATGTTCCGTTTCTGGTCCATGATAATGTTCTGTTTTGGTTTCAAGGTAATGTTCCATTTCTGGTCCACGATAATGTTCTGTTTCTGTTTCACGGTAATGTTCCGTTTCTGGTCCATGATAATGTTCTGTTTCACGGTAATGTTCTGTCTCTGGTCCATGGTAATGTTCTGTCTCTGGTCCACGGTAATGTTCGGTTTCAAGGTAAAGTTCGGTCTCTGGTCCACAGTAATGTTCTGTCTCTGGTCCACGGTAATGTTCTGTCTCTGGTCCACGGTAATGTTCTGTCTCTGGTCCACGGTAATGTTCTGTCTCTGGTCCACGGTAATGTTCTGTCTCTGGTCCACGGTAATGTTCGATCTCTGGTCCACGATAATGTTCGGTTTCACGGTAATGTTCCGTCTCTGGTCCACGATAATGTTCTGTTTCGGTTTCACGGTAATGTTCCGTTTCTGGTCCACGATAATGTTCGGTTTCACGGTAATGTTCTGTCTCTGGTCCATGGTAATGTTCTGTCTCTGGTCCACGGTAATGTTCGGTATCAAGGTAAATTTCGGTCTCTGGTCCACAGTAATGTTCTGTCTGTGGTCCACGGTAATGTTCTGTCTCTGGTCCACGGTAATGTTCTGTCTCTGGTCCACGGTAATGTTCTGTCTCTGGTGCACGGTAATGTTCTGTCTCTGGTCCACGGTAATGTTGTGTGTCTGGTCCACGGTAATGTTCGATCTCTGGTCCACGATAATGTTCTGTTTCTGTATCACGGTAATGTTCCGTTTCTGGTCCACCATAATTTTGTGTTTCTGTTTCACGGTAATGTTCCGTTTCTGGTCCACGATAATGTTCGGTTTCACGGTAATGTTCTGTCTCTGGTCCACGGTAATGTTCTGTGTCTTGTCCACGATAATGTTCGGTTTCACGATAATGTTCCGTTTCTGGTCCACGATAATGTTCTGTTTAGGTTTCACGGTAATGTTCTGTCTCTGGTCCACGATAATGTTCCGTCTCTGGTCCACGATAATGTTGTGTTTCTGTTTCACGGTAATGTTCCGTTTCTGGTCCATGATAATGTTCTGTTTCATGGTAATGTTCTGTCTCTGGTCCATGGTAATATTCTGTCTCTGGTCCACGGTAATGTTCTGTTTCAAGGTAAAGTTCGGTCTCTGGTCCACGGTAATGTTCTGTCTCTGGTCCACGAAAATGTTCTGTCTCTGGTCCATGGTAATGTTCTGTCTCTGGTCCACGGTAATGTTCGATCTCTGGTCCACGATAATGTTCGGTTTCACGGTAATGCTCCGTCTCTGGTCCACGATAATTTTGTGTTTCTTTTTCACGGTAATGTTCCGTTTCTGGTACACGATAATGTTCTGTCTCTGGTCCACGGTAATGTTCTGTGTCTGGTCCATGATAATGTTCGGTTTCACGGTAATGTTCCGTTTCTGGTCCACGATAATGTTCTGTTTCGGTTTCACGGTAATGTTCTTTCTCTGGTCCACGATAATGTTCCGTTTCTGGTACACGATAATGTTCTGTTTCGGTTTCCCGGTAATGTTCTGTCTCTGGTCCACGGTAATGTTCTGTGTCTGGTCCACGATAATGTTCGGTTTCACGGTAATGTTCTGTCTCTGGTCCACGATAATGTTCCATCTTAGGTCCACGATAATGTTCTGTCTCTGGTCCATGATAATGTTCCGTTTCTGGTCCACGATAATGTTCTGTTTCGGTTTCACGGTAATGTTCTGTTTCCGTTTCACGGTAATGTTCTGTCTCTGGTCCACGGTAATGTTGTGTTTCTGTTTCACGGTAATGTTCTGACTCTGGTTCACGGTAATGTTCTGTCTCTGGTCCACGCTAATGTTCTGTTTCTGTTTCACGGTAATGTTCCGTTTCTGGTCAACGATAATGTTGGGTTTCTGTTTCACGGTAATGTTCCGTTTCTGGTCAACGATAATGTTGTGTTTCGGTTTCACGGTAATGTTCTGTCTCTGGTCCACGGTAATTTTCTGTTTTGGTTTCACGGTAATGTTGGGTTTCACGGTAATGTTCGGTCTCTGGTCCACGATAATGTTCGGTTTCACGGTAATGTTCGGTCTCTGGTCCACGATAATGTTCTGTCTCTGGTCCACGATAATGTTCGATCTCTGGTCCATGGTAATGTTCGGTTTCACGGTAATGTTCCATTTCTAGTACACGGTAATGTTCTGTCTCTAGTCCACGATAATGTTCAATTTCTGGTCGACGATAATGTTCGGTTTCACGGTAATGTTCCGTCTCTGGTCCACGATAATGTTCTGTCTCTGGTCCACGATAATGTTCGATCTCTGGTCCACGATAATGTTGTGTTTCTGTTTAACGGTAATTTTCCGTTTCTGGTCCACGATAATGTTCTGTTTCGGTTTCACGGTAATGTTCTGTCTCTGGTCCACGGTAATGTTCTGTCTCTGGTCCACGGTAATGATCGGTTTCATGGTAATGTTCCGTCTCTGGTCCACGGTAATGTTGTGTTTCTGTTTCACGGTAATGTTCCGTTTCTGGTCCACGATAATGTTGTGTTTCTGGTCCACGATAATGTTCGGTTTCACGATAATGTTACGTTTCTGGTCAACGATAATGTTCTGTTTAGGTTTCACGGTAATGTTCTGTCTCTGGTCCACGATAATGTTCCGTCTCTGGTCCACGATAATGTTCTGTCTCTGATCCACGATAATGTTCTTTCTCTGGTCCACGATAATGTTCCGTTTCTGGTCCACGATAATGTTCTGTTTCGGTTTCACGGTAATGTTCTGTCTCTGGTCCACGATAATGTTCCGTTTCTGGTCCACGATAATGTTCTGTTTTGGTTTCAAGGTAATGTTCTGTCTCTGGTCCACGGTAATGTTCCGTTTCTGGTCCACGATAATGTTCTGTTTCGGTTTCACGGTAATGGACCGTTTCTAGTCCACTATGATGTTCTGTGTCTGGTCCATGATAATGTTCGGTTTCACAGTAATGTTCTGTCCCTGGTCCATGGTAATGTTCTGTCTCTGGTCCACGGTAATGTTCGGTTTCAAGGTAAAGTTCGGTCTCTGGTCCACGGTAATGTTCTGTCTCTGGTCCACGGTAATGTTTTGTCTCTGGTCCACGGTACTGTTCTGTCTCTGGTCCACGGTAATGTTTTGTTTCTGTTTCACGCTAATGTTCCGTCTCTGGTCCACGATAATGTTTGATTTCAGGGTAATGTTCCGTCTCTGGTTAACGATAATGTTCCGTCTTTGGTCCACGATAATGTTATGTTTCGGTTTCACGGTAATGTTCCGTTTCTGGTCCACGATAATGTTCCGTTTCAAGGTAAAGTTCGGTCTCTGGTCCACAGTAAATTTCTGTCTCTGGTCGACGGTAATGTTCTGTCTCTGGTCCGCGGTAATGTTCTGTTTCTGGTCCACGGTAATTTTCTGTCTCTGGTCCACGGTAATGTTCTGTCTCTGGTCCACGGTAATGTTCGATCTCTGGTCCACGATAATGTTCGGTTTCACGGTAATGTTCCGTCTCTGGTCCACAATAATGTTTTGTTTCTGTATCACGGTAATGTTCCGTTTCTGGTCCACGATAATTTTGTGTTTCTGTTTCACGGTAATGTTCCGTTTCTGGTCCACGATAATGTTCGGTTTCACGGTAATGTTCTGTCTCTGGTCCACGGTAATGTTCTGTGTCTGGTCCAAGATAATGTTCTGTTTTGGTTTCAAGGTAATGTTCTGTCTCTGGTCCACGGTAATGTTCCGTTTCTGGTCCACGATAATGTTCTGTTTCGGTTTCACGGTAATGTTCCGTTTCTGGTCCATGATAATGTTCTGTTTCACGGTAATGGTCTGTCTCTGGTCCATGGTAATGTTCTGTCTCTGGTCCACGGTAATGTTCGGTTTCAAGGTAAAGTTCCATTTCTGGTCCACGGTAATGTTCTGTCTCTGGTCCATGGTAATGTTCTGTCTCTGGTCCACGGTAATGTTCGATCTCTGGTCCACGATAATGTTCGGTTTCACGGTAATGCTCCGTCTCTGGTCCACGATAATTTTGTGTTTCTTTTTCACGGTAATGTTCCGTTTCTGGTACACGATAATGTTCTGTTTCGGTTTCCCGGTAATGTTCTGTCTCTGGTCCACGGTAATGTTCTGTGTCTGGTCCATGATAATGTTCGGTTTCACGGTAATGTTCCGTTTCTGGTCCACGATAATGTTCTGTTTCGGTTTCACGGTAATGTTCTTTCTCTGGTCCACGATAATGTTCCGTTTCTGGTCCACGATAATGTTCTGTTTTAGTTTCACTGTATTGTTCTGTCTCTGGTCCACGGTAATGTTCTGTTTCTGGTCCACGATAATGTTCTGTTTTGGTTTCACGGTAATGTTCTGTCTCTGGTCCACGGTAATGTTCTGTGTCTGGTCCACGATAATGTTCGGTTTCACGGTAATGTTCTGTCTCTGGTCCACGATAATGTTCCATCTTAGGTCCACGATAATGTTCTGTCTCTGGTCCATGATAATGTTCCGTTTCTGGTCCACGATAATGTTCTGTTTCGGTTTCACGGTAATGTTCTGTTTCTGGTCAACGATAATGTTGTGTTTCTGTTTCACGGTAATGTTCTGACTCTGGTTCACGGTAATGTTCTGTCTCTGGTCCACGCTAATGTTTTGTTTCTGTTTCACGGTAATGTTCCGTTTCTGGTCAACGATAATGTTGTGTTTCGGTTTCACGGTAATGTTCTGTCTCTGGTCCACGGTAATTTTCTGTTTTGGTTTCACGGTAATGTTGGGTTTCACGGTAATGTTCGGTCTCTGGTCCACGATAATGTTCGGTTTCACGGTAATGTTCGGTCTCTGGTCCACGATAATGTTCTGTCTATGGTCCACGATAATGTTCGATCTCTGGTCCATGGTAATGTTCGGTTTCACGGTAATGTTCCATTTCTGGTACACGGTAATGTTCTGTCTCTAGTCCACGATAATGTTCAATTTCTGGTCGACGATAATGTTCGGTTTCACGGTAATGTTCCGTCTCTGGTCCACGATAATGTTCTGTCTCTGGTCCACGATAATGTTCGATCTCTGGTCCACGATAATGTTGTGTTTCTGTTTAACGGTAATTTTCCGTTTCTGGTCCACGATAATGTTCTGTTTCGGTTTCACGGTAATGTTCTGTCTCTGGTCCACGGTAATGTTCTGTCTCTGGTCCACGGTAATGATCGGTTTCACGGTAATGTTCCGTCTCTGGTCCACGGTAATGTTGTGTTTCTGTTTCACGGTAATGTTCCGTTTCTGGTCCACGATAATGTTGTGTTTCTGGTCCACGATAATGTTCGGTTTCACGATAATGTTCCGTTTCTGGTCAACGATAATGTTCTGTTTAGGTTTCAAGGTAATGTTCTGTCTCTGGTCCACGATAATTTTCCGTCTCTGGTCCACGATAATGTTCTGTCTATGATCCACGATAATGTTCTGTCTCTGGTCCACGATAATGTTCCGTTTCTGGTCCACGATAATGTTCTGTTTCGGTTTCACGGTAGTGTTCTGTCTCTGGTCCACGATAATGTTCCGTTTCTGGTCCACGATAATGTTCTGTTTTGGTTTCAAGGTAATGATCTGTCTCTGGTCCACGGTAATGTTCCGTTTCTGGTCCACGATAATGTTCTGTTTCGGTTTCACGGTAATGGACCGTTTCTAGTCCACTATGATGTTCTGTGTCTGGTCCATGATAATGTTCTGTTTCACAGTAATGTTCTGTCCCTGGTCCACGGTAATGTTCGGTTTCAAGGTAAAGTTCGGTCTCTGGTCCACGGTAATGTTCTGTCTCTGGTCCACGGTAATGTTCTGTCTCTGGTCCACGGTACTGTTCTGTCTCTGGTCCACGGTAATGTTCGGTCTCTGGTCCACGATAATGTTCGGTTTCACGGTAATGTTCCGTCTCTGGTCCACGATAATGTTCTGTTTCGGTTTCACGGTAATGTTCCGTCTCTGGTCCACGATAATGTTCTGTTTCGGTTTCACGGTAATGTTCCGTTTCTGGTCCACGATAATGTTCTGTTTCGGTTTCACGGTAATGTTCCGTCTCTGGTCCATGGTAATGTTCCGTCTCTGGTCCACGATAATGTTGTGTTTCTGTTTCACGGTAATGTTCCGTTTCTGGTCCATGATAATGTTCTGTTTCACGGTAATGTTCTGTCTCTGGTCCATGGTAATGTTCTGTCTCTGGTCCACGGTAATGTTCGGTTTCAAGGTAAATTTCGGTCTCTGGTCCACAGTAATGTTCTGTCTGTGGTCCACGGTAATGTTCTGTCTCTGGTCCACGGTAATGTTCTGTCTCTTGTCCACGGTAATGTTCTGTCTCTGGTCCACGGTAATGTTCTGTCTCTGGTCCACGGTAATGTTGTGTCTCTGGTCCACGGTAATGTTCGATCTCTGGTCCACGATAATGTTCGGTTTCACGGTAATGTTCCGTCTCTGGTCCACGATAATGTTCTGTTTCTGTATCACGGTAATGTTCCGTTTCTGGTCCACGATAATTTTGTGTTTCTGTTTCACGGTAATGTTCCGTTTCTGGTCCACGATAATGTTCGGTTTCACGGTAATGTTCTGTCTCTGGTCCACGGTAATGTTCTGTATCTGGTCCACGATAATGTTCGGTTTCACGGTAATGTTCCGTCTCTGGTCCACGATAATGTTCCGTCTTTTGTCCACGATAATGTTCTGTGTCTGTTTGACGGTAATGTTCCGTTTCTGGTCCACGATAATTTTGTGTTTCTGTTTCACGGTAATGTTCCGTTTCTGGTCCACGATAATGTTCTGTTTCGGTTTCACGGTAATGTTCTGTCTCTGGTCCATGATAATGTTCCGTTTCTGGTCCACGATAATGTTCTGTTTCAGTTTCACGGTAATGTTCTGTTTCCGTTTCACGGTAATGTTCTGTCTCTGGTCCACGGTAATGTTTTGTTTCTGTTTCACGGTAATGTTCCGTCTCTGGTCCACGATAATGTTTGATTTCAGGGTAATGTTCCGTCTCTGGTTAACGATAATGTTCCGTCTTTGGTCCACGATAATGTTATGTTTCGGTTTCACGGTAATGTTCCGTTTCTGGTCCACGATAATGTTGTGTTTCTGTTTCAGGGTAATGTTCTGTTTCTGGTCCATGATAATGTTCGGTTTCAAGGTAAAGTTCGGTCTCTGGTTCACAGTAAATTTCTGTCTCTGGTCTACGGTAATGTTTTGTCTCTGGTCCGCGGTAATGTTCTGTTTCTGGTCCACGGTAATGTTCTGTCTCTGGTCCACGGTAATGTTCTGTCTCTGGTCCACGGTAATGTTCAATCTCTGGTCCACGATAATGTTCGGTTTCACGGTAATGTTCCGTCTCTGGTCCACAATAATGTTTTGTTTCTGTATCACGGTAATGTTCCGTTTCTGGTCCACGATAATTTTGTGTTTCTGTTTCACGGTAATGTTCCGTTTCTGGTCCACGATAATGTTCGGTTTCACGGTAATGTTCTGTCTCTGGTCCACGGTAATGTTCTGTGTCTGGTCCATGATAATGTTCTGTTTTGGTTTCAAGGTAATGTTCTGTCTCTGGTCCACGGTAATGTTCTGTGTCTGGTCCATGATAATGTTCTGTTTTGGTTTCAAGGTAATGTTCTGTCTCTGGTCCACGGTAATGTTCCGTTTCTGGTCCACGATAATGTTCTGTTTCGGTTTCACGGTAATGTTCCGTTTCTGGTCCATGATAATGTTCGGTTTCACGGTAATGGTCTGTCTCTGGTCCATGGTAATGTTCTGTCTCTGGTCCACGGTAATGTTCGGTTTCAAGGTAAAGTTCCATTTCTGGTCCACGGTAATGTTCTGTCTCTGGTCAACGATAATGTTCTATTTCTGGTCGACGATAATGTTCGGTTTCACGGTAATGTTCCGTCTCTGGTCCACGATAATGTTCGGTTTCACGGTAATGTTCTGGTCCACGGTAATGTTCTGGTCCACGGTAATGTTCTGGTCCACGGTAATGTTCCGTCTCTGGTCCACAGTAATGTTCCGTATCTGGTCCATGGTAATGTTCTGGTCCACGGTAATGTTCTGGTCCACGGTAATGTTCTGGTCCACGGTAATGTTCCGTCTCTGGTCCACAGTAATGTTCAGTATCTGGTCCATGGTAATTTTTGATCTCTGGTCCAGGATAATGTTCGGTTTCACGGTAATGTGCCGTCTCTGGTCCACGATAATGCGTTGTTTCTGTTTCACGGTAATGTTCCGTTTCATGTCAACGATAATGTTCTGTTTCGGTTTCACGGTAATGTTCTGTCTCTGGTCCACGGTAATGTTCTGTCTCTGGTCCACGGTAATGTTCGGTTTCACGGTAATGTTCCGTCTCTGGTCCACGATAATGTTGTGTTTCTGGTCCACGAAAATGTTAGGTTTCACGATAATGTTCCGTTTCTGGTCAACGATAATGTTCTGTTTAGGTTTCACGGTAATGTTCCGTCTCTGGTCCACGATAATGTTCTGTCTCTGATCCACGATAATGTTCTGTCTCTTGTCCACGATAATGTTCCGTTTCTGGTCCACGATAATGTTCTGTTTCGGTTTCACGGTAATGTTCTGTCTCTGGTCCACGATAATGTTCCGTTTCTGGTCCATGATAATGTTCTGTTTTGGTTTCAAGGTAATGTTCCATTTCTGGTCCACGATAATGTTCTGTTTCTGTTTCACGGTAATGTTCCGTTTCTGGTCCATGATAATGTTCTGTTTCACGGTAATGTTCTGTCTCTGGTCCATGGTAATGTTCTGTCTCTGGTCCACGGTAATGTTCGGTTTCAAGGTAAAGTTCGGTCTCTGGTCCACAGTAATGTTCTGTCTCTGGTCCACGGTAATGTTCTGTCTCTGGTCCACGGTAATGTTCTGTCTCTGGTCCACGGTAATGTTCTGTCTCTGGTCCACGGTAATGTTCTGTCTCTGGTCCACGGTAATGTTCGATCTCTGGTCCACGATAATGTTCGGTTTCACGGTAATGTTCCGTCTCTGGTCCACGATAATGTTCTGTTTCGGTTTCACGGTAATGTTCCGTCTCTGGTCCATGGTAATGTTCCGTCTCTGGTCCACGATAATGTAGTGTTTCTGTTTCATGGTAATGTTCCGTTTCTGGTCCATGATAATGTTCTGTTTCACGGTAATGTTCTGTCTCTGGTCCATGGTAATGTTCTGTCTCTGGTCCACGGTAATGTTCGGTTTCAAGGTAAATTTCGGTCTCTGGTCCACAGTAATGTTCTGTCTGTGGTCCACGGTAATGTTCTGTCTCTGGTCCACGGTAATGTTCTGTCTCTGGTCCACGGTAATGTTCTGTCTCTGGTGCACGGTAATGTTCTGTCTCTGGTCCACGGTAATGTTGTGTGTCTGGTCCACGGTAATGTTCGATCTCTGGTCCAAGATAATGTTCGGTTTCACGGTAATGTTCCGTCTCTGGTCCACGATAATGTTCTGTTTCTGTATCACGGTAATGTTCCGTTTCTGGTCCACGATAATTTTGTGTTTCTGTTTCACGGTAATGTTCCGTTTCTGGTCCACGATAATGTTCGGTTTCACGGTAATGTTCTGTCTCTGGTCCACGGTAATGTTCTGTGTCTGGTCCACGATAATGTTCGGTTTCACGGTAATGTTCCGTCTCTGGTCCACGATAATGTTCCGTCTTTTGTCCACGATAATGTTCTGTGTCTGTTTGACGGTAATGTTCCGTTTCTGGTCCACGATAATGTTCTGTTTCGGTTTCACGGTAATGTTCTGTCTCTGGTCCATGATAATTTTCCGTTTCTGGTCCACGATGATGTTCTGTTTCAGTTTCACGGTAATGTTCTGTTTCCGTTTCACGGTAATGTTCTGTCTCTGGTCCACGGTAATGTTTTGTTTCTGTTTCACGGTAATGTTCCGTCTCTGGTCCACGATAATGTTTTATTTCAGGGTAATTTTCCGTCTCTGGTTAACGATAATGTTCCGTCTTTGGTCCACGATAATGTTATGTTTCGGTTTCACGGTAATGTTCCGTTTCTGGTCCACGATAATGTTGTGTTTCTGTTTCAGGGTAATGTTCCGTTTCTGGTCCATGATAATGTTCGGTTTCAAGGTAAAGTTCGGTCTCTGGTCCACAGTAAATTTCTGTCTCTGGTCGACGGTAATGTTCTGTCTCTGGTCCGCGGTAATGTTCTGTTTCTGGTCCACGGTAATGTTCTGTCTCTGGTCCACGGTAATGTTCTGTCTCTGGTCCACGGTAATGTTCGATCTCTGGTCCACGATAATGTTCGGTTTCACGGTAATGTTCCGTCTCTGGTCCACAATAATGTTTTGTTTCTGTATCACGGTAATGTTCCGTTTCTGGTCCACGATAATTTTGTGTTTCTGTTTCACGGTAATGTTCCGTTTCTGGTCCACGATAATGTTCGGTTTCACGGTAATGTTCTGTTTCTGGTCCACGGTAATGTTCTGTGTCTGGTCCATGATAATGTTCTGTTTTGGTTTCAAGGTAATGTTCTGTCTCTGGTCCACGGTAATGTTCCGTTTCTGGTCCACGATAATTTTCTGTTTCGGTTTCACGGTAATGTTCCGTTTCTGGTCCATGATAATGTTCTGTTTCACGGTAATGTTCCGTCTCTGGTCCATGGTAATGTTCCGTCTCTGGTCCACGATAATGTAGTGTTTCTGTTTCACGGTAATGTTCCGTTTCTGGTCCATGATAATGTTCTGTTTCACGGTAATGTTCTGTCTCTGGTCCATGGTAATGTTCTGTCTCTGGTCCACGGTAATGTTCGGTTTCAAGGTAAATTTCGGTCTCTGGTCCACAGTAATGTTCTGTCTGTGGTCCACGGTAATGTTCTGTCTCTGGTCCACGGTAATGTTCTGTCTCTGGTCCACGGTAATGTTCTGTCTCTGGTGCACGGTAATGTTCTGTCTCTGGTCCACGGTAATGTTGTGTGTCTGGTCCACGGTAATGTTCGATCTCTGGTCCAAGATAATGTTCGGTTTCACGGTAATGTTCCGTCTCTGGTCCACGATAATGTTCTGTTTCTGTATCACGGTAATGTTCCGTTTCTGGTCCACGATAATTTTGTGTTTCTGTTTCACTGTAATGTTCCGTTTCTGGTCCACGATAATGTTCGGTTTCACGGTAATGTTCTGTCTCTGGTCCACGGTAATGTTCTGTGTCTGGTCCACGATAATGTTCGGTTTCACGGTAATGTTCCGTCTCTGGTCCACGATAATGTTCCGTCTTTTGTCCACGATAATGTTCTGTGTCTGTTTGACGGTAATGTTCCGTTTCTGGTCCACGATAATGTTCTGTTTCGGTTTCACGGTAATGTTCTGTCTCTGGTCCATGATAATTTTCCGTTTCTGGTCCACGATGATGTTCTGTTTCAGTTTCACGGTAATGTTCTGTTTCCGTTTCACGGTAATGTTCTGTCTCTGGTCCACGGTAATGTTTTGTTTCTGTTTCACGGTAATGTTCCGTCTCTGGTCCACGATAATGTTTTATTTCAGGGTAATTTTCCGTCTCTGGTTAACGATAATGTTCCGTCTTTGGTCCACGATAATGTTATGTTTCGGTTTCACGGTAATGTTCCGTTTCTGGTCCACGATAATGTTGTGTTTCTGTTTCAGGGTAATGTTCCGTTTCTGGTCCATGATAATGTTCGGTTTCAAGGTAAAGTTCGGTCTCTGGTCCACAGTAAATTTCTGTCTCTGGTCGACGGTAATGTTCTGTCTCTGGTCCGCGGTAATGTTCTGTTTCTGGTCCACGGTAATGTTCTGTCTCTGGTCCACGGTAATGTTCTGTCTCTGGTCCACGGTAATGTTCGATCTCTGGTCCACGATAATGTTCGGTTTCACGGTAATGTTCCGTCTCTGGTCCACAATAATGTTTTGTTTCTGTATCACGGTAATGTTCCGTTTCTGGTCCACGATAATTTTGTGTTTCTGTTTCACGGTAATGTTCCGTTTCTGGTCCACGATAATGTTCGGTTTCACGGTAATGTTCTGTTTCTGGTCCACGGTAATGTTCTGTGTCTGGTCCATGATAATGTTCTGTTTTGGTTTCAAGGTAATGTTCTGTCTCTGGTCCACGGTAATGTTCCGTTTCTGGTCCACGATAATTTTCTGTTTCGGTTTCACGGTAATGTTCCGTTTCTGGTCCATGATAATGTTCTGTTTCACGGTAATGGTCTGTCTCTGGTCCATGGTAATGTTCTGTCTCTGGTCCACGGTAATGTTCGGTTTCAAGGTAAAGTTCCATTTCTGGTCCACGGTAATGTTCTGTCTCTGGTCCACGATAATGTTCTATTTCTGGTCGACGATAATGTTCGGTTTCACGGTAATGTTCCGTCTCTGGTCCACGATAATGTTTGGTTTCACGGTAATGTTCTGGTCCACGGTAATGTTCTGGTCCACGGTAATGTTCTGGTCCACGGTAATGTTCCGTCTCTGGTCCACAGTAATGTTCCGTATCTGGTCCATGGTAATGTTTGATCTCTGGTCCACGATAATGTTCGGTTTCACGGTAATGTTCCGTCTCTGGTCCACGATAATGCGTTGTTTCTGTTTCACGGTAATGTTCCGTTTCATGTCCACGATAATGTTCTGTTTCGGTTTCACGGTAATGTTCTGTCTCTGGTCCACGGTAATGTTCTGTCTCTGGTCCACGGTAATGTTCGGTTTCACGGTAATGTTCCGTCTCTGGTCCACGATAATGTTGTGTTTCTGTTTCACGGTAATATTCCGTTTCTGGTCCACGATAATGTTGTGTTTCTGGTCCACGAAAATGTTAGGTTTCACGATAATGTTCCGTTTCTGGTCAACGATAATGTTCTGTTTAGGTTTCACGGTAATGTTCTGTCTCTGGTCCACGATAATGTTTTGTCTCTGATCCACGATAATGTTCTGTCTCTTGTCCACGATAATGTTCCGTTTCTGGTCCACGATAATGTTCTGTGTCTGTTTGACGGTAATGTTCCGTTTCTGGTCCACGATAATTTTGTGTTTCTGTTTCACGGTAATGTTCCGTTTCTGGTCCACGATAATGTTCTGTTTCGGTTTCACGGTAATGTTCTGTCTCTGGTCCATGATAATGTTCCGTTTCTGGTCCACGATGATGTTCTGTTTCAGTTTCACGGTAATGTTCTGTTTCCGTTTCACGATAATATTCTGTCTCTGGTCCACGGTAATGTTTTGTTTCTGTTTCACGGTAATGTTCCGTCTCTGGTCCACGATAATGTTTTATTTCAGGGTAATTTTCTGTCTCTGGTTAACGATAATGTTCCGTCTTTGGTCCACTATAATGTTATGTTTCGGTTTCACGGTAATGTTCCGTTTCTGGTCCACGATAATGTTGTGTTTCTGTTTCAGGGTAATGTTCCGTTTCTGGTCCATGATAATGTTCGGTTTCAAGGTAAAGTTCGGTCTCTGGTCCACAGTAAATTTCTGTCTCTGGTCGACGGTAATGTTCTGTCTCTGGTCCGCGGTAATGTTCTGTTTCTGGTCCACGGTAATGTTCTGTCTCTGGTCCACGGTAATGTTCTGTCTCTGGTCCACGGTAATGTTCGATCTCTGGTCCACGATAATGTTCGGTTTCACGGTAATGTTCCGTCTCTGGTCCACAATAATGTTTTGTTTCTGTATCACGGTAATGTTCCGTTTCTGGTCCACGATAATTTTGTATTTCTGTTTCACGGTAATGTTCCGTTTCTGGTCCAAGATAATGTTCGGTTTCACGGTAATGTTCTGTTTCTGGTCCACGGTAATGTTCTGTGTCTGGTCCATGATAATGTTCTGTTTTGGTTTCAAGGTAATGTTCTGTCTCTGGTCCACGGTAATGTTCCGTTTCTGGTCCACGATAATTTTCTGTTTCGGTTTCACGGTAATGTTCCGTTTCTGGTCCATGATAATGTTCTGTTTCACGGTAATGGTCTGTCTCTGGTCCATGGTAATGTTCTGTCTCTGGTCCACGGTAATGTTCGGTTTCAAGGTAAAGTTCCATTTCTGGTCCACGGTAATGTTCTGTCTCTGGTCCACGATAATGTTCTATTTCTGGTCGACGATAATGTTCGGTTTCACGGTAATGTTCCGTCTCTGGTCCACGATAATGTTTGGTTTCACGGTAATGTTCTGGTCCACGGTAATGTTCTGGTCCACGGTAATGTTCTGGTCCACGGTAATGTTCCGTCTCTGGTCCACAGTAATGTTCCGTATCTGGTCCATGGTAATGTTTGATCTCTGGTCCACGATAATGTTCGGTTTCACGGTAATGTTCCGTCTCTGGTCCACGATAATGCGTTGTTTCTGTTTCACGGTAATGTTCCGTTTCATGTCCACGATAATGTTCTGTTTCGGTTTCACGGTAATGTTCTGTCTCTGGTCCACGGTAATGTTCTGTCTCTGGTCCACGGTAATGTTCGGTTTCACGGTAATGTTCCGTCTCTGGTCCACGATAATGTTGTGTTTCTGTTTCACGGTAATATTCCGTTTCTGGTCCACGATAATGTTGTGTTTCTGGTCCACGAAAATGTTAGGTTTCACGATAATGTTCCGTTTCTGGTCAACGATAATGTTATGTTTAGGTTTCACGGTAATGTTCTGTCTCTGGTCCACGATAATGTTCTGTCTCTGATCCACGATAATGTTCTGTCTCTTGTCCACGATAATGTTCCGTTTCTGGTCCACGATAATGTTCTGTTTCGGTTTCACGGTAATGTTCTGTCTCTGGTCCACGATAATGTTCCGTTTCTGGTCCACGATAATGTTCTGTTTTGGTTTCAAGGTAATGTTCCATTTCTGGTCCACGATAATGTTCTGTTTCTGTTTCACGGTAATGTTCCGTTTCTGGTCCATGATAATGTTCTGTTTCACGGTAATGTTCTGTCTCTGGTCCATGGTAATGTTCTGTCTCTGGTCCACGGTAATGTTCGGTTTCAAGGTAAAGTTCGGTCTCTGGTCCACAGTAATGTTCTGTCTCTGGTCCACGGTAATGTTCTGTCTCTGGTCCACGGTAATGTTCTGTCTCTGGTCCACGGTAATGTTCTGTCTCTGGTCCACGGTAATGTTCTGTCTCTGGTCCACGGTAATGTTCGATCTCTGGTCCACGATAATGTTCGGTTTCACGGTAATGTTCCGTCTCTGGTCCACGATAATGTTCTGTTTCGGTTTCACGGTAATGTTCCGTTTCTGGTCCACGATAATGTTCGGTTTCAAGGTAAAGTTCGGTCTCTGGTCCACAGTAAATTTCTGTCTCTGGTCGACGGTAATGTTCGGTCTCTGGTCCGCGGTAATGTTCTGTTTCTGGTCCACGGTAATGTTCTGTCTCTGGTCCACGGTAATGTTCTGTCTCTGGTCCACGGTAATGTTCGATCTCTGGTCCACGATAATGTTCGGTTTCACGGTAATGTTCCGTCTCTGGTCCACAATAATGTTTTGTTTCTGTATCACGGTAATGTTCCGTTTCTGGTCCACGATAATTTTGTATTTCTGTTTCACGGTAATGTTCCGTTTCTGGTCCACGATAATGTTCGGTTTCACGGTAATGTTCTGTTTCTGGTCCACGGTAATGTTCTGTGTCTGGTCCATGATAATGTTCTGTTTTGGTTTCAAGGTAATGTTCTGTCTCTGGTCCACGGTAATGTTCCGTTTCTGGTCCACGATAATTTTCTGTTTCGGTTTCACGGTAATGTTCCGTTTCTGGTCCATGATAATGTTCTGTTTCACGGTAATGGTCTGTCTCTGGTCCATGGTAATGTTCTGTCTCTGGTCCACGGTAATGTTCGGTTTCAAGGTAATGTTCCATTTCTGGTCCACGGTAATGTTCTGTCTCTGGTCCACGATAATGTTCTATTTCTGGTCGACGATAATGTTCGGTTTCACGGTAATGTTCCGTCTCTGGTCCACGATAATGTTTGGTTTCACGGTAATGTTCTGGTCCACGGTAATGTTCTGGTCCACGGTAATGTTCTGGTCCACGGTAATGTTCCGTCTCTGGTCCACAGTAATGTTCCGTATCTGGTCCATGGTAATGTTTGATCTCTGGTCCACGATAATGTTCGGTTTCACGGTAATGTTCCGTCTCTGGTCCACGATAATGCGTTGTTTCTGTTTCACGGTAATGTTCCGTTTCATGTCCACGATAATGTTCTGTTTCGGTTTCAAGGTAATGTTCTGTCTCTGGTCCACGGTAATGTTCTGTCTCTGGTCCACGGTAATGTTCGGTTTCACGGTAATGTTCCGTCTCTGGTCCACGATAATGTTGTGTTTCTGTTTCACGGTAATATTCCGTTTCTGGTCCACGATAATGTTGTGTTTCTGGTCCACGAAAATGTTAGGTTTCACGATAATGTTCCGTTTCTGGTCAACGATAATGTTATGTTTAGGTTTCACGGTAATGTTCTGTCTCTGGTCCACGATAATGTTCTGTCTCTGATCCACGATAATGTTCTGTCTCTTGTCCACGATAATGTTCCGTTTCTGGTCCACGATAATGTTCTGTTTCGGTTTCACGGTAATGTTCTGTCTCTGGTCCACGATAATGTTCCGTTTCTGGTCCACGATAATGTTCTGTTTTGGTTTCAAGGTAATGTTCCATTTCTGGTCCACGATAATGTTCTGTTTCTGTTTCACGGTAATGTTCCGTTTCTGGTCCATGATAATGTTCTGTTTCACGGTAATGTTCTGTCTCTGGTCCATGGTAATGTTCTGTCTCTGGTCCACGGTAATGTTCGGTTTCAAGGTAAAGTTCGGTCTCTGGTCCACAGTAATGTTCTGTCTCTGGTCCACGGTAATGTTCTGTCTCTGGTCCACGGTAATGTTCTGTCTCTGGTCCACGGTAATGTTCTGTCTCTGGTCCACGGTAATGTTCTGTCTCTGGTCCACGGTAATGTTCGATCTCTGGTCCACGATAATGTTCGGTTTCACGGTAATGTTCCGTCTCTGGTCCACGATAATGTTCTGTTTCGGTTTCACGGTAATGTTCCGTTTCTGGTCCACGATAATGTTCTGTTTCGGTTTCACGGTAATGTTCCGTCTCTGGTCCATGGTAATGTTCCGTCTCTGGTCCACGATAATGTTGTGTTTCTGTTTCACGGTAATGTTCCGTTTCTGGTCCATGATAATGTTCTGTTTCACGGTAATGTTCTGTCTCTGGTCCATGGTAATGTTCTGTCTCTGGTCCACGGTAATGTTCGGTTTCAAGGTAAATTTCGGTCTCTGGTCCACAGTAATGTTCTGTCTGTGGTCCACGGTAATGTTCTGTCTCTGGTCCACGGTAATGTTCTGTCTCTGGTCCACGGTAATGTTCTGTCTCTGGTGCACGGTAATGTTCTGTCTCTGGTCCACGGTAATGTTGTGTGTCTGGTCCACGGTAATGTTCGATCTCTGGTCCACGATAATGTTCTGTTTCTGTATCACGGTAATGTTCCGTTTCTGGTCCACCATAATTTTGTGTTTCTTTTTCACGGTAATGTTCCGTTTCTGGTCCACGATAATGTTCGGTTTCACGGTAATGTTCTGTCTCTTGTCCACGGTAATGTTCTGTGTCTGGTCCACGATAATGTTCGGTTTCACGGTAATGTTCCGTTTCTGGTCCACGATAATGTTCTGTTTCGGTTTCACTGTAATGTTCTGTCTCTGGTCCATGATAATGTTCCGTTTCTGGTCCACGATAATGTTCTGTTTCCGTTTCACGGTAATGTTCTGTCTCTGGTCCACGGTAATGTTTTGTTTCTGTTTCACGGTAATGTTCCGTCTCTGGTCCACGATAATGTTTGATTTCAGGGTAATGTTCCGTCTCTGGTCCACGATAATGTTCCGTCTTTGGTCCACGATAATGTTATGTTTCGGTTTCACGGTAATTTTCCGTTTCTGGTCCATGATAATGTTGTGTTTCTGTTGCAGGGTAATGTTCCGTTTCTTGTCCATGATAATGTTCTGTTTCACGGTAATGTTCTGTCTCTGGTCCACGGTAATGTTCTGTCTCTGGTCCACGGTAATGTTCTGTCTCTGGTCCACGGTAAGGTTCTGTCTCTGGTCCACGGTAATGTTCCGTCTCTGGTCCACGATAATGTTCTGTTTCGGTTTCACGGTAATGTTCCGTTTCTGGTCCACGATAATGTTCTGTTTCGGTTTCACGGTAATGTTCCGTCTCTGGTCCACGGTAATGTTCCGTCTCTGGTCCACGATAATGTTGTGTTTCTCTTTCACGGTAATGTTCCGTTTCTGGTCCATGATAATGTTCTGTTTCCCGGTAAAGTTCTGTCTCTGGTCCATGGTAATGTTCTGTCTCTGGTCCACGGTAATGTTCAGTTTCAAGGTAAATTTCGGTCTCTGGTCCACAGTAATATTCTGTCTCTGGTCCACGGTAATGTTCTGTCTCTGGTCCACGGTAATGTTCTGTCTCTGGTCCACGGTAATGTTCTGTCTCTGGTCCACGGTAATGTTGTGTCTCTGGTCCATGGTAATGTTCAATCTCTGGTCCACGATAATGTTCGGTTTCACGGTAATGTTCCGTCTCTGGTCCACGATAATGTTCTGTTTCTGTATCACGGTAATGTTCCGTTTCTGGTCCACGATAATTTTGTGTTTCTGTTTCACGGTAATGTTCCGTTTCTGGTCCACAATAATGTTCGGTTTCACTGTAATGTTCTGTCTCTGGTCCACGGTAATGTTCTGTGTCTGGTCCACGATAATGTTCGGTTTCACGGTAATGTTCCGTCTCTGGTCCACGATAATGTTCCGTCTTTGGTCCACGATAATGTTCTGTGTCTGTTTGACGGTAATGTTCCGTTTCTGGTCCATGATAATTTTGTGTTTCTGTTTCACGGTAATGTTCCGTTTCTGGTCCACGATAATGTTCTCTTTCAGTTTCACGGTAATGTTCTGTTTCCGTTTCACGGTAATGTTCTGTCTCTGGTCCACGGTAATGTTTTGTTTCTGTTTCACGGTAATGTTCCGTCTCTGGTCCACGATAATGTTCGATTTCACGGTAATCTTCCGTTTCATGTCCACGATAATGTTCTGTTTCGGTTTCACGGTAATGTTCTGTCTCTGGTCCACGGTAATGTTCTGTCTCTGGTCCACGGTAATGTTCGGTTTCACGGTAATGTTCCGTCTCTGGTCCACGATAATGTTGTGTTTCTGTTTCACGGTAATATTCCGTTTCTGGTCCACGATAATGTTGTGTTTCTGGTCCACGAAAATGTTAGGTTTCACGATAATGTTCCGTTTCTGGTCAACGATAATGTTCTGTTTAGGTTTCACGGTAATGTTCTGTCTCTGGTCCACGATAATGTTCTGTCTCTGATCCACGATAATGTTCTGTCTCTTGTCCACGATAATGTTCCGTTTCTGGTCCACGATAATGTTCTCTTTCGGTTTCACGGTAATGTTCTGTCTCTGGTCCACGATAATGTTCCGTTTCTGGTCCATGATAATGTTCTGTTTTGGTTTCAAGGTAATGTTCCATTTCTGGTCCACGATAATGTTCTGTTTCTGTTTCACGGTAATGTTCCGTTTCTGGTCCATGATAATGTTCTGTTTCACGGTAATGTTCTGTCTCTGGTCCATGGTAATGTTCTGTCTCTGGTCCACGGTAATGTTCGGTTTCAAGGTAAAGTTCGGTCTCTGGTCCACAGTAATGTTCTGTCTCTGGTCCACGGTAATGTTCTGTCTCTGGTCCACGGTAATGTTCTGTCTCTGGTCCACGGTAATGTTCTGTCTCTGGTCCACGGTAATGTTCTGTCTCTGGTCCACGGTAATGTTCAATCTCTGGTCCACGATAATGTTCGGTTTCACGGTAATGTTCCGTCTCTGGTCCACGCTAATGTTCTGTTTCGGTTTCACGGTAATGTTCCGTTTCTGGTCCACGATAATGTTCTGTTTCGGTTTCACGGTAATGTTCCGTCTCTGGTCCATGGTAATGTTCCGTCTCTGGTCCACGATAATGTTGTGTTTCTGTTTCACGGTAATGTTCCGTTTCTGGTCCATGATAATGTTCTGTTTCACGGTAATGTTCTGTCTCTGGTCCACGGTAATGTTCGGTTTCAAGGTAAATTTCGGTCTCTGGTCCACAGTAATGTTCTGTCTGTGGTCCACGGTAATGTTCTGTCTCTGGTCCACGGTAATGTTGTGTGTCTGGTCCACGGTAATGTTCGATCTCTGGTCCACGATAATGTTCGGTTTCACGGTAATGTTCCGTTTCGGTTTCACTGTAATGTTCCGTTTCTGGTCCACCATAATTTTGTGTTTCTGTTTCACGGTAATGTTCCGTTTCTGGTCCACGATAATGTTCGGTTTCACGGTAATGTTCTGTCTCTGGTCCACGGTAATGTTCTGTGTCTGGTCCACGATAATGTTCGGTTTCACGGTAATGTTCCGTCTCTGGTCCACGATAATGTTCCGTCTTTTGTCCACGATAATGTTCTGTGTCTGTTTGACGGTAATGTTCCGTTTCTGGTCCACGATAATTTTGTGTTTCTGTTTCACGGTAATGTTCCGTTTCTGGTCCACGATAATGTTCTGTTTCGGTTTCACTGTAATGTTCTGTCTCTGGTCCATGATAATGTTCCGTTTCTGGTCCACGATAATGTTCTGTTTCAGTTTCACGGTAATGTTCCGTCTCTGGTCCACGATAATGTTTGATTTCAGGGTAATGTTCCGTCTCTGGTCCACGATAATGTTCCGTCTTTGGTCCACGATAATGTTATGTTTCGGTTTCACGGTAATTTTCCGTTTCTGGTCCATGATAATGTTGTGTTTCTGTTTCAGGGTAATGTTCCGTTTCTTGTCCTTGATAATGTTCTGTTTCACGGTAATGTTCTGTCTCTGGTCCATGGTAATGTTCTGTCTCTGGTCCACGGTAATGTTCGGTTTCAAGGTAAAGTTCGGTCTCTGGTCCACAGTAATGTTCTGTCTCTGGTCCACGGTAATGTTCTGTCTCTGGTCCACGGTAATGTTCTGTCTCTGGTCCACGGTAAGGTTCTGTCTCTGGTCCACGGTAATGTTCCGTCTCTGGTCCACGATAATGTTCTGTTTCGGTTTCACGGTAATGTTCCGTTTCTGGTCCACGATAATGTTCTGTTTCGGTTTCACGGTAATGTTCCGTCTCTGGTCCACGGTAATGTTCCGTCTCTGGTCCACGATAATGTTGTGTTTCTCTTTCACGGTAATGTTCCGTTTCTGGTCCATGATAATGTTATGTTTCCCGGTAATGTTCTGTCTCTGGTCCATGGTAATGTTCTGTCTCTGGTCCACGGTAATGTTCGGTTTCAAGGTAAATTTCGGTCTCTGGTCCAGAGTAATATTCTGTCTCTGGTCCACGGTAATGTTTTGTCTCTGGTCCACGGTAATGTTCTGTCTCTGGTCCACGGTAATGTTCTGTCTCTGGTCCACGGTAATGTTGTGTCTCTGGTCCATGGTAATGTTCGATCTCTGGTCCACGATAATGTTCGGTTTCACGGTAATGTTCCGTCTCTGGTCCACGATAATGTTCTGTTTCTGTATCACGGTAATGTTCCGTTTCTGGTCCACGATAATTTTGTGTTTCTCTTTCACGGTAATGTTCCGTTTCTGGTCCATGATAATGTTCTGTTTCCCGGTAATGTTCTGTCTCTGGTCCATGGTAATGTTCTGTCTCTGGTCCACGGTAATGTTCGGTTTCAAGGTAAATTTCGGTCTCTGGTCCACAGTAATATTCTGTCTCTGGTCCACGGTAATGTTCTGTCTCTGGTCCACGGTAATGTTCTGTCTCTGGTCCACGGTAATGTTCTGTCTCTGGTCCACGGTAATGTTGTGTCTCTGGTCCATGGTAATGTTCAATCTCTGGTCCACGATAATGTTCGGTTTCACGGTAATGTTCCGTCTCTGGTCCACGATAATGTTCTGTTTCTGTATCACGGTAATGTTCCGTTTCTGGTCCACGATAATTTTGTGTTTCTGTTTCACGGTAATGTTCCGTTTCTGGTCCACAATAATGTTCGGTTTCACTGTAATGTTCTGTCTCTGGTCCACGGTAATGTTCTGTGTCTGGTCCACGATAATGTTCGGTTTCACGGTAATGTTCCGTCTCTGGTCCACGATAATGTTCCGTCTTTGGTCAACGATAATGTTCTGTGTCTGTTTGACGGTAATGTTCCGTTTCTGGTCCATGATAATTTTGTGTTTCTGTTTCACGGTAATGTTCCGTTTCTGGTCCACGATAATGTTCTCTTTCAGTTTCACGGTAATGTTCTGTTTCCGTTTCACGGTAATGTTCTGTCTCTGGTCCACGGTAATGTTTTGTTTCTGTTTCACGGTAATGTTCCGTCTCTGGTCCACGATAATGTTCGATTTCACGGTAATCTTCCGTTTCATGTCCACGATAATGTTCTGTTTCGGTTTCACGGTAATGTTCTGTCTCTGGTCCACGGTAATGTTCTGTCTCTGGTCCACGGTAATGTTCGGTTTCACGGTAATGTTCCGTCTCTGGTCCACGATAATGTTGTGTTTCTGTTTCACGGTAATATTCCGTTTCTGGTCCACGATAATGTTGTGTTTCTGGTCCACGAAAATGTTAGGTTTCACGATAATGTTCCGTTTCTGGTCAACGATAATGTTCTGTTTAGGTTTCACGGTAATGTTCTGTCTCTGGTCCACGATAATGTTCTGTCTCTGATCCACGATAATGTTCTGTCTCTTGTCCACGATAATGTTCCGTTTCTGGTCCACGATAATGTTCTCTTTTGGTTTCACGGTAATGTTCTGTCTCTGGTCCACGATAATGTTCCGTTTCTGGTCCATGATAATGTTCTGTTTTGGTTTCAAGGTAATGTTCCATTTCTGGTCCACGATAATGTTCTGTTTCTGTTTCACGGTAATGTTCCGTTTCTGGTCCATGATAATGTTCTGTTTCACGGTAATGTTCTGTCTCTGGTCCATGGTAATGTTCTGTCTCTGGTCCACGGTAATGTTCGGTTTCAAGGTAAAGTTCGGTCTCTGGTCCACAGTAATGTTCTGTCTCTGGTCCACGGTAATGTTCTGTCTCTGGTCCACGGTAATGTTCTGTCTCTGGTCCACGGTAATGTTCTGTCTCTGGTCCACGGTAATGTTCCATCTCTGGTCCACGATAATGTTCGGTTTCACGTTAATGTTCCGTCTCTGGTCCACGATAATGTTCTGTTTCGGTTTCACGGTAATGTTCCGTTTCTGGTCCACGATAATGTTCTGTTTCGGTTTCACGGTAATGTTCCGTCTCTGGTCCATGGTAATGTTCCGTCTCTGGTCCACGATAATGTTGTGTTTCTGTTTCACGGTAATGTTCCGTTTCTGGTCCATGATAATGTTCTGTTTCACGGTAATGTTCTGTCTCTGGTCCATGGTAATGTTCTGTCTCTGGTCCACGGTAATGTTCGGTTTCAAGGTAAATTTCGGTCTCTGGTCCACAGTAATGTTCTGTCTGTGGTCCACGGTAATGTTCTGTCTCTGGTCCACGGTAATGTTGTGTGTCTGGTCCACGGTAATGTTCGATCTCTGGTCCACGATAATGTTCGGTTTCACGGTAATGTTCCGTTTCGGTTTCACGGTAATGTTCCGTTTCTGGTCCACCATAATTTTGTGTTTCTGTTTCACGGTAATGTTCCGTTTCTGGTCCACGATAATGTTCGGTTTCACGGTAATGTTCTGTCTCTGGTCCACGGTAATGTTCTGTGTCTGGTCCACGATAATGTTCGGTTTCACGGTAATGTTCCGTCTCTGGTCCACGATAATGTTCCGTCTTTTGTCCACGATAATGTTCCGTCTTTTGTCCACGATAATGTTCTGTGTCTGTTTGACGGTAATGTTCCGTTTCTGGTCCACGATAATTTTGTGTTTCTGTTTCACGGTAATGTTCCGTTTCTGGTCCACGATAATGTTCTGTTTCGGTTTCACTGTAATGTTCTGTCTCTGGTCCATGATAATGTTCCGTTTCTGGTCCACGATAATGTTCTGTTTCAGTTTCACGGTAATGTTCTGTTTCCGTTTCACGGTAATGTTCTGTCTCTGGTCCACGGTAATGTTTTGTTTCTGTTTCACGGTAATGTTCCGTCTCTGGTCCACGATAATGTTTGATTTCAGGGTAATGTTCCGTCTCTGGTCCACGATAATGTTCCGTCTTTGGTCCACGATAATGTTATGTTTCGGTTTCACGGTAATTTTCCGTTTCTGGTCCATGATAATGTTGTGTTTCTGTTTCAGGGTAATGTTCCGTTTCTTGTCCATGATAATGTTCTGTTTCACGGTAATGTTCTGTCTCTGGTCCATGGTAATGTTCTGTCTCTGGTCCACGGTAATGTTCGGTTTCAAGGTAAAGTTCGGTCTCTGGTCCACAGTAATGTTCTGTCTCTGGTCCACGGTAATGTTCTGTCTCTGGTCCACGGTAATGTTCCGTCTCTGGTCCACGATAATGTTCTGTTTCGGTTTCACGGTAATGTTCCGTTTCTGGTCCACGATAATGTTCTGTTTCGGTTTCACGGTAATGTTCCGTCTCTGGTCCACGGTAATGTTCCGTCTCTGGTCCACGATAATGTTGTGTTTCTCTTTCACGGTAATGTTCCGTTTCTGGTCCATGATAATGTTATATTTCCCGGTAATGTTCTGTCTCTGGTCCATGGTAATGTTCTGTCTCTGGTCCACGGTAATGTTCGGTTTCAAGGTAAATTTCGGTCTCTGGTCCAGAGTAATATTCTGTCTCTGGTCCACGGTAATGTTCTGTCTCTGGTCCACGGTAATGTTCTGTCTCTGGTCCACGGTAATGTTCTGTCTCTGGTCCACGGTAATGTTGTGTCTCTGGTCCATGGTAATGTTCGATCTCTGGTCCACGATAATGTTCGGTTTCACGGTAATGTTCCGTCTCTGGTCCACGATAATGTTCTGTTTCTGTATCACGGTAATGTTCCGTTTCTGGTCCACGATAATTTTGTGTTTCTGTTTCACGGTAATGTTCCGTTTCTGGTCCACAATAATGTTCGGTTTCACTGTAATGTTCTGTCTCTGGTCCACGGTAATGTTCTGTGTCTGGTCCACGATAATGTTCGGTTTCACGGTAATGTTCCGTCTCTGGTCCACGATAATGTTCCGTCTTTGGTCCACGATAATGTTCTGTGTCTGTTTGACGGTAATGTTCCGTTTCTGGTCCATGATAATTTTGTGTTTCTGTTTCACCGTAATGTTCCGTTTCTGGTCCACGATAATGTTCTGTTTCGGTTTCACGGTAATGTTCTGTCTCTGGTCCATGATAATGTTCCGTTTCTGGTCCACGATAATGTTCTCTTTCAGTTTCACGGTAATGTTCTGTTTCCGTTTCACGTAATGTTCTGTCTCTGGTCCACGGTAATGTTTTGTTTCTGTTTCACGGTAATGTTCCATCTCTGGTCCACGATAATGTTCGATTTCACGGTAATCTTCCGTCTCTGGTCCACGATAATGTTCCGTCTTTGGTCCAAGATAATGTTCTTTTTCTGTTTCACGGTAATGTTCCGTTTCTGGTCCAAGATAATTTTGTGTTTCTGTTTCACAGTAATGTTCCGTTTCTGGTACACGATAATGTTATGTTTCTGTTTCACGGTAATGTTCCGTTTCTGGTACACGATAATGTTATGTTTCTGTTTCACGGTAATGTTCCGTTTCTGGTCCACGATAATGTTCTGTTTAGGTTTCACGGTAATGTTCTGTCTCTGGTCCACGATAATGTTCCGTTTCTGGTCCATGATAATATTCTGTTTTGGTTTCAAGGTAATGTTCTGTCTCTGGTCCACGGTAATGTTCGATCTCTGGTCCACGATAATGTTCGGTTTCACGGTAATGTTCCGTCTCTGGTCCACGATAATGTTCTGTTTCGGTTTCACGGTTATGTTCCATTTCTGGTCCACGATAATTTTTTGTTTCTGTTTCACGGTAATGTTCCGTTTCTGGTCCACGATAATGTTCTGTTTCGGTTTCAAGGTAATGTTCTGTCTCTGGTCCACGGTAATGTTCCGTCTCTGGTCCACGATAATATTCTGTTTCTGTTTCACGGTAATGTTCCGTTTCTGGTCAACGATAATGTTGTGTTTCTGTTTCACGGTAATGTTCCGTCTCTGGTCCACGATAATGTTCGGTTTCACGATAATGTTCCGTCTCTGGTCCACGATAATGTTCTTTTTAGGTTTCACGGTAATGTTCTGTCTCTGGTCCACGATAATGTTCCGTCTCTGGTCCACGATAATGTTCCGTCTCTGGTCCACGATAATGTTCTGTCTCTGGTCCACGATAATGTTCCGTTTCTGGTCCACGATAATGTTTTGTTTCGGTTTCACGGTAATGTTCTGTCTGTGGTCCAAGATAATGTTCTGTCTCTGGTCCACGGTAATGTTCTGTTTCTGTTTCACGGTAATGTTCAGTTTCTGGTCCACGATAATGTTGTGTTTCTGTTTCACGGTAATGTTCCGTTTCTGGTCCACGATAATGTTCTATTTCGATTTCACGGTAATGTTCCGTTTCTGGTCCACGATAATGTTCTGTTTCGGTTTCACGGTAATGTTCCGTCTCTGGTCCACGGTAATGTTCCGTTTCTGGTCCACGATAATGTTGTGTTTCTGTTTCACGATAATGTTCCGTTTCTGGTCCACGATAATGTTCCGTTTCGGTTTCACGGTAATGTTCCGTTTCTGGTCCACGATAAAGTTCTGTTTCTGGTCCACAATAATGTTGTGTTTCTGTTTCACGGTAATGTGCCCGTTCTGGTCCACGATAATGTTCTGTCTCGGTTTCACGGTAATGTTCTGTCTCTGGTCCACGGTAATGTTCTGTCTCTGGTCGAGGGTAATGTTCGGTTTCACGGTAATGTTCCGTCTCTGGTCCATGGTAATGTTGTGTTTCTGTTTCACGGTAATGTTCCGTTTCTGGTCCACAATAATGTTGTGTTTCTGTTCCACGATAATGTTCGGTTTCACGATAATGTTCCGTCTCTGGTCCACGATAATGTTCTGTCTCTGATCCACAATAATGTTCTGTCTCTGGTCCACGATAATGTTCCGTTTCTGGTCCACGATAATGTTCTGTTTCGGGTTTCACGGTAATGTTCTGTCTCTGGTCCACGATAATGTTCCGTTTCTGGTCCACGATAATGTTCTGTTTAGGTTTCACGGTAATGTTCTGTTTCTGTTTCAAGGTAATGTTCTGTCTCTGGTCCACGGTAATGTTCCGTTTCTGTTTCACGGTAATGTTCTTTTTCCGTTTCACGGTAATGTTCTGTCTCTGGTCCACGGTAATGTTGTGTTTCTGTTTCACGGTAATGTTCCGTCTCTGGTCCACGATAATGTTCGGTTTCACGATAATGTTCCGTTTCTGGTACACGAAAATGTTCAATTTAGGTTTCACGGTAATGTTCTGTCTCTGGTCCACGATAATGTTCCGTCTCTGGTCCACGATAATGTTGTGTTTCTGTTTCACGGTAATGTTCCGTTTCTGGTCCATGATAATGTTCTGGTCCACGGTAATGTTCTGTCTCTTGTCCATGGTAATATTCTGTCTCTGGTCCACGGTAATGTTCTGTCTCTGGTCCACGGAAATGTTCTGTCTCTGGTCCACGGTAATGTTCTGTCTCTGGTCCACGGTAATGTTCGATCTCTGGTCCACGATAATGCTCGTTTTCACGGTAATGTTCCGTCTCTGGTCCACGATAATTTTGTGTTTCTTTTTCACGGTAATGTTCCGTTTCTGGTCCACGATAATGTTCTGTTTCGGTTTCCCGCTAATGTTCTGTCTCTGGTCCACTGTAATGTTCTGTGTCTGGTCCACGATAATGTTCGGTTTCACGGTAATGTTCCGTTTCTGGTCCACGATAATGTTCTGTTTCGGTTTCACGGTAATGTTCCGTCTCTGGTCCACGGTAATGTTCCGTTTCTGGTCCACGATAATGTTGTGTTTCTGTTTCACGATAATGTTCCGTTTCTGGTCCACGATAATGTTCCGTTTCGGTTTCACGGTAATGTTCCGTTTCTGGTCCACGATAATGTTCTGTTTCGGTTTCCCGGTAATGTTCTGTCTCTGGTCCATGGTAATGTTCTGTCTCTGGTCCACGGTAATGTTCTGTCTCTGGTCCACGGTAATGTTCTGTTTCTGTTTCACGGTAATGTTCTGTTTCTGGTCCATGATAATGTTCTGTCTCTGCTCCACGGTAATGTTCTGTTTCGGTTTCACGGTAATGTTCCATTTCTGGTCCATGATAATGTTCTGTTTCACGGTAATGTTCTGTCTCTGGTCCATGGTAATGTTCTGTCTCTGGTCCACGGTAATGTTCGGTTTCAAGGTAATGTTCCGTTTCTGGTCCACGATAATGTTGTGTTTCTGTTTCACGATAATGTTCCGTTTCTGGTCCACGATAATGTTCCGTTTCGGTTTCACGGTAATGTTCCGTTTCTGGTCCACGATAATGTTCTGTTTCGGTTTCACGGTAATGTTCCGTCTCTGGTCCACGGTAATGTTCCGTCTCTGGTCCACGATAATGTTCTGTTTCTGTTTCACGGTAATGTTCCGTTTCTGGTCCATGATAATTTTCTGTTTCACGGTAATGTTCTGTCTCTGGTCCATGCTAATGTTCTGTTTCTGTTTCACGGTAATGTTCCGTTTCTGGTCCACGTTAATGTTGTGTTTCTGTTTCACGGTAATGTTCTGTTTCACGGTAATGTTCTGTCTCTGGTCCACGCTAATGTTCTGTTTCTGTTTCACGGTAATGTTCCGTTTCTGGTCCACGATAATGTTGTGTTTCTGTTTCACGGTAATGTTCCGTCTCTGGTCCACGATAATGTTGTGTTTCTGTTTCACGGTAATATTCCGTTTCTGGTCCAAGATAATGTTCTGTTTCACGGTAATGTTCTGTCTCTGGTCCATGGCAATGTTCTGTCTCTGGTCCACGGTAATGTTCTGTCTCTGGTCCACGGTAATGTTCTGTCTCTGGTCCACGGTAATGTTCTTTTTCCGTTTCACGGTAATGTTCTGTCTCTGGTCCACGGTAATGTTGTGTTTCTGTTTCACGGTAATGTTCCGTCTCTGGTCCACGATAATGTTCGGTTTCACGATAATGTTCCGTTTCTGGTCCACGATAATGTTCTGTTTAGGTTTCACGGTAATGTTCTGTCTCTGGTCCACGATAATGTTCCGTCTCTGGTCCACGATAATGTTGTGTTTCTGTTTCACGGTAATGTTCCGTTTCTGGTCCATGATAATGTTCTGGTCCACGGTAATGTTCTGTCTCTTGTCCATGGTAATATTCTGTCTCTGGTCCACGGTAATGTTCTGTCTCTGGTCCACGGAAATGTTCTGTCTCTGGTCCACGGTAATGTTCTGTCTCTGGTCCACGGTAATGTTCGATCTCTGGTCCACGATAATGTTCGGTTTCACGGTAATGTTCCGTCTCTGGTCCACGATAATTTTGTGTTTCTTTTTCACGGTAATGTTCCGTTTCTGGTCCACAATAATGTTGTGTTTCTGTTTCACGGTAATGTGCCCGTTCTGGTCCACGATAATGTTCTGTCTCGGTTTCACGGTAATGTTCTGTCTCTGGTCCACGGTAATGTTCTGTCTCTGGTCGAGGGTAATGTTCGGTTTCACGGTAATGTTCCGTTTCTGGTCCACGATAATGTTCTGTTTCGGTTTCAAGGTAATGTTCTTTCTCTGGTCCACGATAATGTTCCGTTTCTGGTCCACGATAATGTTCTGTTTCTGTTTCACGGTAATGTTCCGTTTCTGGTCCACGATAATGTTGTGTTTCTGTTTCACGGTAATGTTCCGTCTCTGGTCCACGATAATTTTGTGTTTCTTTTTCACGGTAATGTTCCGTTTCTGGTCCACGATAATGTTCTGTTTCGGTTTCCCGGTAATGTTCTGTCTCTGGTCCATGGTAATGTTCTGTCTCTGGTCCACGGTAATGTTCTGTCTCTGGTCCACGGTAATGTTCTGTTTCTGTTTCACGGTAATGTTCCGTTTCTGGTCCACGATAATGTTCTGTCTCTGCTCCACGGTAATGTTCTGTTTCGGTTTCACGGTAATGTTCCATTTCTGGTCCATGATAATGTTCTGTTTCACGGTAATGTTCTGTCTCTGGTCCATGGTAATGTTCTGTCTCTGGTCCACGGTAATGTTCGGTTTCAAGGTAATGTTCCGTTTCTGGTCCACGATAATGTTGTGTTTCTGTTTCACGATAATGTTCCGTTTCTGGTCGACGATAATGTTCCGTTTCGGTTTCACGGTAATGTTCCGTTTCTGGTCCACGATAATGTTCTGTTTCGGTTTCACAGTAATGTTCCGTCTCTGGTCCACGGTAATGTTCCGTCTCTGGTCCACGATAATGTTCTATTTCTGTTTCACGGTAATGTTCCGTTTCTGGTCCATGATAATTTTCTGTTTCACGGTAATGTTCTGTCTCTGGTCCATGCTAATGTTCTGTTTCTGTTTCACGGTAATGTTCCGTTTCTGGT
Organism: Leuresthes tenuis; assembly: GCF_036924035.1. Lineage (NCBI taxonomy): Eukaryota > Metazoa > Chordata > Actinopteri > Atheriniformes > Atherinopsidae > Leuresthes > Leuresthes tenuis. The sequence continues at coordinate 255,555 of NW_027325389.1, forward strand.
CCACGTTAATGTTGTGTTTCTGTTTCACGGTAATGTTCTGTTTCACGGTAATGTTCTGTCTCTGGTCCACGCTAATGTTCTGTTTCTGTTTCACGGTAATGTTCCGTTTCTGGTCCACGATAATGTTGTGTTTCTGTTTCACGGTAATGTTCCGTCTCTGGTCCACGGTAATGTTCCAACTCTGGTCCACGATAATGTTGTGTTTCTGTTTCACGGTAATATTCCGTTTCTGGTCCAAGATAATGTTCTGTTTCACGGTAATGTTCTGTCTCTGGTCCATGGCAATGTTCTGTCTCTGGTCCACGGTAATGTTCTGTCTCTGGTCCACGGTAATGTTTTGTCTCCGGTCCACGGTAATGTTCTTTTTCCGTTTCACGGTAATGTTCTGTCTCTAGTCCACGGTAATGTTGTGTTTCTGTTTCACGGTAATGTTCCGTTTCTGGTCCACGATAATGTTCTGTTTAGGTTTCACGGTAATGTTCTGTCTCCGGTCCACGATAATGTTCCGTCTCTGGTCCACGATAATGTTGTGTTTCTGTTTCACGGTAATGTTCCGTTTCTGGTCCATGATAATGTTCTGGTCCACGGTAATGTTCTGTCTCTTGTCCATGGTAATATTCTGTCTCTGGTCCACGGTAATGTTCTGTCTCTGGTCCACGGAAATGTTCTGTCTCTGGTCCACGGTAATGTTCTGTCTCTGGTCCACGGTAATGTTCGATCTCTGGTCCACGATAATGTTCGGTTTCACGGTAATGTTCCGTCTCTGGTCCACGATAATTTTGTGTTTCTTTTTCACGGTAATGTTCCGTTTCTGGTCCACGATAATGTTCTGTTTCGGTTTCCCGCTAATGTTCTGTCTCTGGTCCACGGTAATGTTCTGTGTCTGGTCCACGATAATGTTCGGTTTCACGGTAATGTTCCGTTTCTGGTCCACGATAATGTTCTGTTTCGGTTTCAAGGTAATGTTCTTTCTCTGGTCCACGATAATGTTCCGTTTCTGGTCCACGATAATGTTCTGTTTCTGTTTCACGGTAATGTTCCGTTTCTGGTCCACGATAATGTTGTGTTTCTGTTTCACGGTAATGTTCCGTCTCTGGTCCACGATAATTTTGTGTTTCTTTTTCACGGTAATGTTCCGTTTCTGGTCCACGATAATGTTCTGTTTCGGTTTCCCGGTAATGTTCCGTCTCTGGTCCATGGTAATGTTCTGTCTCTGGTCCACGGTAATGTTCTGTCTCTGGTCCACGGTAATGTTCTGTTTCTGTTTCACGGTAATGTTCCGTTTCTGGTCCACGATAATGTTCTGTCGCTGCTCCACGGTAATGTTCTGTTTCGGTTTCACGGTAATGTTCCATTTCTGGTCCATGATAATGTTCTGTTTCACGGTAATGTTCTGTCTCTGGTCCATGGTAATGTTCTGTCTCTGGTCCACGATAATGTTCGGTTTCAAGGTAATGTTCCGTTTCTGGTCCACGATAATGTTGTGTTTCTGTTTCACGATAATGTTCCGTTTCTGGTCCACGATAATGTTCCGTTTCGGTTTCACGGTAATGTTCCGATTCTGGTCCACGATAATGTTCTGTTTCGGTTTCACGGTAATGTTCCGTCACTGGTCCACGGTAATGTTCCGTCTCTGGTCCACGATAATGTTCTGTTTCTGTTTCACGGTAATGTTCCGTTTCTGGTCCATGATAATTTTCTGTTTCACGGTAATGTTCTGTCTCTGGTCCATGCTAATGTTCTGTTTCTGTTTCACGGTAATGTTCCGTTTCTGGTCCACGTTAATGTTGTGTTTCTGTTTCACGGTAATGTTCTGTTTCACGGTAATGTTCTGTCTCTGGTCCACGCTAATGTTCTGTTTCTGTTTCACGGTAATGTTCCGTTTCTGGTCCACGATAATGTTGTGTTTCTGTTTCACGGTAATGTTCCGTCTCTGGTCCACGGTAATGTTCCGACTCTGGTCCACGATAATGTTGTGTTTCTGTTTCACGGTAATATTCCGTTTCTGGTCCAAGATAATGTTCTGTTTCACGGTAATGTTCTGTCTCTGGTCCATGGCAATGTTCTGTCTCTGGTCCACGGTAATGTTCCGTCTCTGGTCCACGGTAATGTTCTGTCTCTGGTCCACGGTAATGTTCTGTCTCTGGTCCACGGTAATGTTCGATCTCTGGTCCACGATAATGTTCGGTTTCACGGTAATGTTCCGTCTCTGGTCCACGATAATGTTCTATTTCTGTTTCACGGTAATGTTCCGTTTCACGGTAATGTTCCGTCTCTGGTCCACGATAATGTTCTGTTTCGGTTTCACGGTTATGTTCCATTTCTGGTCCACGATAATTTTGTGTTTCTGTTTCACGGTAATGTTCCGTTTCTGGTCCACGATAATGTTCTGTTTCGGTTTCAAGGTGATGTTCTGTCTCTGGTCCACGGTAATGTTCCGTCTCTGGTCCACGATAATATTCTGTTTCTGTTTCACGGTAATGTTCCGTTTCTGGTCAACGATAATGTTGTGTTTCTGTTTCACGGTAATGTTCCGTCTCTGGTCCACGATAATGTTCGGTTTCACGATAATGTTCCGTCTCTGGTCCACGATAATGTTCTTTTTAGGTTTCACGGTAATGTTCTGTCTCTGGTCCACGATAATGTTCCGTCTCTGGTCCACGATAATGTTCCGTCTCTGGTCCACGATAATGTTCCGTCTCTGGTCCATGGTAATGTTGTGTTTCTGTTTCACGGTAATGTTCCGTTTCTGGTCCACAATAATGTTGTGTTTCTGTTCCACGATAATGTTCGGTTTCACGATAATGTTCCGTCTCTGGTCCACGATAATGTTCTGTCTCTGATCCACGATAATGTTCTGTCTCTGGTCCACGATAATGTTCCGTTTCTGGTCCACGATAATGTTCTGTTTCGGGTTTCACGGTAATGTTCTGTCTCTGGTCCACGATAATGTTCCGTTTCTGGTCCACGGTAATGTTCCGTTTCTGTTTCACGGTAATGTTCTTTTTCCGTTTCACGGTAATGTTCTGTCTCTGGTCCACGGTAATGTTGTGTTTCTGTTTCACGGTAATGTTCCGTCTCTTGTCCACGATAATGTTCGGTTTCACGATAATGTTCCGTTTCTGGTCCACGATAATGTTCTGTTTAGGTTTCACGGTAATGTTCTGTCTCTGGTACACGATAATGTTCCGTCTCTGGTCCACGATAATGTTGTGTTTCTGTTTCACGGTAATGTTCCGTTTCTGGTCCATGATAATGTTCTGGTCCACGGTAATGTTCTGTCTCTTGTCCATGGTAATATTCTGTCTCTGGTCCACGGTAATGTTCTGTCTCTGGTCCACGGAAATGTTCTGTCTCTGGTCCACGGTAATGTTCTGTCTCTGGTCCACGGTAATGTTCGATCTCTGGTCCACGATAATGTTCGGTTTCACGGTAATGTTCCGTCTCTGGTCCACGATAATTTTGTGTTTCTTTTTCACGGTAATGTTCCGTTTCTGGTCCACGATAATGTTCTGTTTCGGTTTCCCGGTAATGTTCTGTCTCTGGTCCACGGTAATGTTCTGTGTCTGGTCCACGATAATGTTCGGTTTCACGGTAATGTTCCGTTTCTGGTCCACGATAATGTTCTGTTTCGGTTTCAAGGTAATGTTCTTTCTCTGGTCCACGATAATGTTCCGTTTCTGGTCCACGATAATGTTCTGTTTCTGTTTCACGGTAATGTTCCGTTTCTGGTCCACGATAATGTTGTGTTTCTGTTTCACGGTAATGTTCCGTCTCTGGTCCACGATAATTTTGTGTTTCTTTTTCACGGTAATGTTCCGTTTCTGGTCCACGATAATGTTCTGTTTCGGTTTCCCGGTAATGTTCTGTCTCTGGTCCATGGTAATGTTCTGTCTCTGGTCCACGGTAATGTTCTGTCTCTGGTCCACGGTAATGTTCTGTTTCTGTTTCACGGTAATGTTCCGTTTCTGGTCCACGATAATGTTCTGTCTCTGCTCCACGGTAATGTTCTGTTTCGTTTTCACGGTAATGTTCCATTTCTGGTCCATGATAATGTTCTGTTTCACGGTAATGTTCTGTCTCTGGTCCATGGTAATGTTCTGTCTCTGGTCCACGGTAATGTTCGGTTTCAAGGTAATGTTCCGTTTCTGGTCCACGATAATGTTGTGTTTCTGTTTCACGATAATGTTCCGTTTCTGGTCCACGATAATGTTCCGTTTCGGTTTCACGGTAATGTTCCGTTTCTGGTCCACGATAATGTTCTGTTTCGGTTTCACGGTAATGTTCCGTCTCTGGTCCACGGTAATGTTCCGTCTCTGGTCCACGATAATGTTCTGTTTCTGTTTCACGGTAATGTTCCGTTTCTGGTCCATGATAATTTTCTGTTTCACGGTAATGTTCTGTCTCTGGTCCATGCTAATGTTCTGTTTCTGTTTCACGGTAATGTTCCGTTTCTGGTCCACTTTAATGTTGTGTTTCTGTTTCACGGTAATGTTCTGTTTCAAGGTAATGTTCTGTCTCTGGTCCACGCTAATGTTCTGTTTCTGTTTCAAGGTAATGTTCCGTTTCTGGTCCACGATAATGTTGTGTTTCTGTTTCACGGTAATGTTCCGTCTCTGGTCCACGGTAATGTTCCGACTCTGGTCCACGATAATGTTGTGTTTCTGTTTCACGGTAATGTTCCGTTTCTGGTCCAAGATAATGTTCTGTTTCACGGTAATGTTCTGTCTTTCGGTCCATGGCAATGTTCTGTCTGGTCCACGGTAATGTTCTGTCTCTGGTCCACGGTAATGTTCTGTCTCTGGTCCACGGTAATGTTCGATCTCTGGTCCACGATAATGTTCGGTTTCACGGTAATGTTCCGTCTCTGGTCCACGATAATGTTCTATTTCTGTTTCACGGTAATGTTCCGTTTCTGGTCCACGATAATGTTCTTTTTCGGTTTCACGGTAATGTTCTGTCTCTGGTCCACGGTAATGTTCTGTCTCTGGTCCACGATAATGTTCGGTTTCACGGTAATATTCCGTCTTTGGTCCACGATAATGTTCTGTCTCTGGTCCATGATAATGTTCCGTTTCTGGTCCACGATAATATTCTGTTTCGGTTTCACGTTAATGTTCTGTCTCTGGTCCACGGTAATGTTCTATCTCTGGTCCACGGTAATGTTCTGTTTCTGTTTCACGGTAATGTTCCGTTTCTGGTCCACGATAATGTTCTGTTTAGGTTTCACGGTAATGTTCTGTCTCTGGTCCACGATAATATTCGATTTCATGGTAAATTTCGGTCTCTGGTCCACGATAATGTTCGGTTTCACGGTAATGTTCCGTCTCTGGTCCACGATAATGTTCTATTTCTGTTTCACGGTAATGTTCCGTTTCTGGTCCACGATAATGTTCTTTTTCGGTTTCACGGTAATGTTCTGTCTCTGGTCCACGGTAATGTTCTGTCTCTGGTCCACGATAATGTTCGGTTTCACGGTAATATTCCGTCTTTGGTCCACGATAATGTTCTGTCTCTGGTCCATGATAATGTTCCGTTTCTGGTCCACGATAATATTCTGTTTCGGTTTCACGTTAATGTTCTGTCTCTGGTCCACGGTAATGTTCTATCTCTGGTCCACGGTAATGTTCTGTTTCTGTTTCACGGTAATGTTCCGTTTCTGGTCCACGATAATGTTCTGTTTAGGTTTCACGGTAATGTTCTGTCTCTGGTCCACGGTAATATTCGATTTCATGGTAAATTTCGGTCTCTGGTCCACAGTAATGTTCTGTCTCTGGTCCACGGTAATGTTCTGTCTCTGGTCCACGGTAATGTTCTGTCTCTGGTCCACGGTAATGTTCTGTCTCTGGTCCATGGTAATGTTCTGTCTCTGGTCCACGGTAATGTTGTGTCTCTGGTCCACGGTAATGTTCGATCTCTGGTCCACGATAATGTTCGGTTTCACGGTAATGTTCCGTCTCTGGTCCACGATAATGTTCTGTTTCTGTATCACGGTAATGTTCCGTTTCTGGTCCACGATAATTTTGTGTTTCTGTTTCACGGTAATGTTCCGTTTCTGGTCCACGATAATGTTCTGTTTCGGTTTCACGGTAATGTTCTGTCTCTGGTCCACGGTAATGTTCTGTCTCTGGTCCACGATAATGTTCGGTTTCACGGTAATATTCCGTCTTTGGTCCACGATAATGTTCCGTCTCTAGTCCATGATAATGTTCCGTTTCTGGTCCACGATAATATTCTGTTTCGGTTTCACGGTAATGTTCTGTCTCTGGTCCACGGTAATGTTCTGTCTCTGGTCCACGGTAATGTTCTGTTTCTGTTTCACGGTAATGTTCCGTTTCTGGTCCACGATAATGTTGTGTTTCTGTTTCACGGTAATGTTCCGTCTCTGGTCCACGATAATGTTCGGTTTCACGATAATGTTCCGTGTCTGGTCCACGATAATGTTCTGTTTAGGTTTCACGGTAATGTTCTGTCTCTGGTCCACGATAATGTTCTGTCTCTGGTCCACGGTAATGTTCGATTTCAAGGTAAATTTCGGTCTCTGGTCCACAGTAATGTTCTTTCTCTGGTCCACGGTAATGTTCTGTCTCTGGTCCACGGTAATGTTCTGTCTCTGGTCCACGGTAATGTTCTGTCTCTGGTCCACGGTAATGTTCTGTCTCTGGTCCACGGTAATGTTGTGTCTCTGGTCGACGGTAATGTTCGATCTCTGGTCCACGATAATGTTCGGTTTCACGGTAATGTTCCGTCTCTGGTCCACGATAATGTTCTGTTTCTGTATCACGGTAATGTTCCGTTTCTGGTCCACGATAATTTTGTGTTTCTGTTTCACGGTAATGTTCCGTTTCTGGTCCACGATAATGTTCGGTTTCACGGTAATGTTCTGTCTCTGGTCCACGGTAATGTTCTGTGTCTGGTCCACGATAATGTTCGGTTTCACGGTAATGTTCCGTCTCTGGTCCACGATAATGTTCCGTCTTTTGTCCACGATAATCTTCTGTGTCTGTTTGACGGTAATGTTCCGTTTCTGGTCCACGATAATTTTGTGTTTCTGTTTCACGGTAATGTTCCGTTTCTGGTCCACGATAATGTTCTGTTTCGGTTTCACGGTAATGTTCTGTCTCTGGTCCATGATAATGTTCTGTTTCGGTTTCACGGTAATGTTCCGTCTCTGGTCCACGGTAATGTTCCGTCTCTGGTCCACGATAATGTTGTGTTTCTGTTTCACGGTAATATTCCGTTTCTGGTCCATGATAATGTTCTGTTTCACGGTAATGTTCTGTCTCTGGTCCATGGTAATGTTCTGTCTCTGGTCCACGGTAATGTTCTGTCTCTGGTCCACGGTAATGTTCTGTTTCTGTTTCACGGTAATGTTCCGTTTCTGGTCCACGATAATGTTCTGTCTCTGCTCCACGGTAATGTTCTGTTTCGGTTTCACGGTAATGTTCCATTTCTGGTCCATGATAATGTTCTGTTTCACGGTAATGATCTGTCTCTGGTCCATGGTAATGTTCTGTCTCTGGTCCACGGTAATGTTCGGTTTCAAGGTAAAGTTCGGTCTCTGGTCCACAGTAATGTTCTGTCTCTGGTCCACGGTAATGTTCTGTCTCTGGTCCACGATAATGTTCCGTCTTTTGTCCACGATAATCTTCTGTGTCTGTTTGACGGTAATGTTCCGTTTCTGGTCCACGATAATTTTGTTTTTCTGTTTCACGGTAATGTTCCGTTTCTGGTCCACGATAATGTTCTGTTTCGGTTTCACGGTAATGTTCTGTCTCTGGTCCATGATAATGTTCCGTTTCTGGTCCACGATAATGTTCTGTTTCAGTTTCACGGTAATGTTCTGTTTCCGTTTCACGGTAATGTTCTGTCTCTGGTCAACGGTAATGTTTTGTTTCTGTTTCACGGTAATGTTCTGTCTCTGGTCCACGATAATGTTTGATTTCACGGTAATGTTCCGTCTCTGGTCCATGACAATGTTCCCTCTTTGGTCCACAATAATGTTATGTTTCGGTTTCACGGTAATGTTCCGTTTCTTGTCCACAATAATGTTCTGTTTCTGTTTCACGAAAATGTTCCGTTTCTGGTCCATGATAATGTTCTCTTTCACGGTAATGTTCTGTCTCTGGTCCATGGTAATGTTCTGTCTCTGGTCCACGGTAATGTTCGGTTTCAAGGTAAAGTTCGGTCTCTGGTCCACAGTAATGTTCTGTCTCTGGTCCACGGTAATGTTCTGTCTCTGGTCCACGGTAATGTTCTGTCTCTGGTCCACGGTAATGTTCTGTCTCTGGTCCACGGTAATGTTCGATCTCTGGTCCACGATAATGTTCGGTTTCACGTTAATGTTCCGTCTCTGGTCGACGATAATGTTCTGTTTTGGTTTCACGGTAATGTTCCGTTTCTGGTCCACGATAATGTTCTGTTTCGGTTTCACGGTAATGTTCCGTCTCTGGTCCACGGTAATGTTCCGTGTCTGGTCCACGATAATGTTGTGTTTCTGTTTCACGGTAATGTTCCGTTTCTGGTCCATGATAATGTTCTGTTTCACGGTAATGTTCTGTCTCTGGTCCATGGTAATGTTCTGTCTCTGGTCCACGGTAATGTTCGGTTTCAAGGTAAATTTCGGTCTCTGGTCCACAGTAATGTTCTGTCTCTGGTCCACGGTAATGTTCTGTCTCTGGTCCACGGTAATGTTCTGTCTCTGGTCCACGGTAATGTTCTGTCTCTGGTCCACGGTAATGTTGTGTCTCTGGTCCATGGTAATGTTCGATCTCTGGTCCACGATAATGTTCGGTTTCACGGTAATGTTCCGTCTCTGATCCACGATAATGTTCTGTTTCTGTATCACGGTAATGTTCCGTTTCTGGTCCACGATAATTTTGTGTTTCTGTTTCACGGTAATGTTCCGTTTCTGGTCCACAATAATGTTCGGTTTCACTGTAATGTTCTGTCTCTGGTCCACGGTAATGTTCTGTGTCTGGTCCACGATAATGTTCGGTTTCACGGTAATGTTCCGTCTTTGGTCCAAGATAATGTTCTGTGTCTGTTTGACGGTAATGTTACGTTTCTGGTCCACGATAATGTTCTGTTTCCGTTTCACGGTAATGTTCTGTCTCTGGTCCATGATAATGTTCCGTTTCTGGTCCACGATAATGTTCTCTTTTCAGTTTCACGGTAATGTTCTGTTTCCGTTTCACGGTAATGTTCTGTCTCTGGTCCACGGTAATGTTTTGTTTCTGTTTCACGGTAATGTTCTGTCTCTGGTCCACGATAATGTTCGATTTCACGGTAATGTTCCGTCTCTGGTCCACGATAATGTTCCGTCTTTGGTCCACGATAATGTTCTGTTTCTGTTTCACGGTAATGTTCCGTTTCTGGTCCATGATAATTTTGTGTTTCTGTTTCACAGTAATGATCCGTTTCTGGTATACGATAATGTTATGTTTCTGTTTCACGGTAATGTTCCGTTTCTGGTACACGATAATGTTATGTTTCTGTTTCACGGTAATGTTCCGTTTCTGGTCCACGATAATGTTCTGTTTAGGTTTCACGGTAATGTTCTGTCTCTGGTCCACGATAATGTTCCGTTTCTGGTCCATGATAATGTTCTGTTTTGGTTTCAAGGTAATGTTCTGTCTCTGGTCCACGGTAATGTTCGATCTCTGGTCCACGATAATGTTCGGTTTCACGGTAATGTTCCGTCTCTGGTCCACGATAATGTTCTTTTTCGGTTTCACGGTTATGTTCCATTTCTGGTCCACGATAATTTTGTGTTTCTGTTTCACGGTAATGTTCCGTTTCTGGTCCACGATAATGTTCTGTTTCGGTTTCACGGTAATGTTCTGTCTCTGGTCCACGGTAATTTTCCGTCACTGGTCCACGATAATGTTCTGTTTCTGTTTCACGGTAATGTTCCGTTTCTGGTCAACGATAATGTTGTGTTTCTGTTTCACGGTAATGTTCCGTCTCTGGTGCACGATAATGTTCGGTTTCACGATAATGTTCCGTCTCTGGTCCACGATAATGTTCTGTTTAGGTTTCACGGTAATGTTCTGTCTCTGGTCCACGATAATGTTCCGTCTCTGGTCCACGATAATGTTCCGTCTCTGGTCCACGATAATGTTCTGTCTCTGGTCCACGATAATGTTCCGTTTCTGGTCCACGATAATGTTCTGTTTCGGTTTCACGGTAATGTTCTGTCTCTGGTCCAAGATAACGTTCTGTCTCTGGTCCACGGTAATGTTCTGTTTCTGTTTCACGGTAATGTTCCGTTTCTGGTCCAAGATAATGTTGTGTTTCTGTTTCACGGTAATGTTCTGTTTCTGGTCCACGATAATGTTCTGTTTCTGTTTCACGGTAATGTTCTGTCTCTGGTCCACGGTAATGTTCTGTTTCTGTTTCACGGTAATGTTCCGTTTCTGGTCCACGATAATGTTCTGTTTCTGTTTCACGGTAATGTTCCGTTTCTGGTCCACGATAATGTTTTGTTTCTGTTTCACGGTAATGTTCCGTCTCTGGTCCAAGATAATGTTCGGTTTCACAATAATGTTCAGTTTCTGGTCCACGATAATGTTCTGTTTAGGTTTCACGGTAATGTTCTGTCTCTGGTCCACGATAATGTTCTGTCTCTGGTCCACGGTAATGTTCTGTCTCTGGTCCACGGTAATGTTCTGTCTCTGGTCCACGGTAATGTTGTGTCTCTGGTCCACGGTAATGTTCGATCTCTGGTCCACGATAATGTTCGGTTTCACGGTAATATTCCGTCTCTGGTCCACGATAATGTTCTGTTTCTGTATCACGGTATTGTTCCGTTTCTGGTCCACGATAATTTTGTGTTTCTGTTTCACGGTGATGTTCCGTTTCTGGTCCACGATAATGTTCGGTTTCACGGTAATGTTCTGTCTCTGGTCCACGGTAATGTTCTGTCTCTGGTCCACGGTAATGTTCTGTCTCTGGTCCACGGTAATGTTCTGTCTCTGGTCCACGGTAATGTTCTGTCTCTGGTCCACGGTAATGTTGTGTCTCTGGTCCATGGTAATGTTCGATCTCTGGTCCACGATAATGTTCGGTTTCACGGTAATGTTCCGTCTCTGATCCACGATAATGTTCTGTTTCTGTATCACGGTAATGTTCCGTTTCTGGTCCACGATAATTTTGTGTTTCTGTTTCACGGTAATGTTCCGTTTCTGGTCCACAATAATGTTCGGTTTCACGGTAATGTTCTGTCTCTGGTCCACGGTAATGTTCTGTGTCTGGTCCACGATAATGTTCGGTTTCACGGTAATGTTCCGTCTCTAGTCCACGATAATGTTCCGTCTTTGGTCCAAGATAATGTTCTGTGTCTGTTTGACGGTAATGTTCCGTTTCTGGTCCACGATAATGTTCTGTTTCCGTTTCACGGTAATGTTCTGTCTCTGGTCCATGATAATGTTCCGTTTCTGGTCCACGATAATGTTCTCTTTTCAGTTTCACCGTAATGTTCTGTTTCCGTTTCACGGTAATGTTCTGTCTCTGGTCCACGGTAATGTTTTGTTTCTGTTTCACGGTAATGTTCCGTCTCTGGTCCACGATAATGTTCCGTCTTTGGTCCACGATAATGTTCTGTTTCTGTTTCACGGTAATGTTCCGTTTCTGGTCCATGATAATTTTGTGTTTCTGTCTCACAGTAATGATCCGTTTCTGGTATACGATAATGTTATGTTTCTGTTTCACGGTAATGTTCCGTTTCTGGTACACGATAATGTTATGTTTCTGTTTCACGGTAATGTTCCGTTTCTGGTCCACGATAATGTTCTGTTTAGGTTTCACGGTAATGTTCTGTCTCTGGTCTACGATAATGTTCCGTTTCTGGTCCATGATAATGTTCTGTTTTGGTTTCAAGGTAATGTTCTGTCTCTGGTCCACGGTAATGTTCGATCTCTGGTCCACGATAATGTTCGGTTTCACGGTAATGTTCCGTCTCTGGTCCACGATAATGTTCTTTTTCGGTTTCACGGTTATGTTCCATTTCTGGTCCACGATAATTTTGTGTTTCTGTTCCACGGTAATGTTCGATCTCTGGTCCACGATAATGTTCGGTTTCACGGTAATGTTCCGTCTCTGGTCCACGATAATGTTCTGTTTCGTTTTCACGGTAATGTTCTGTCTCTGGTCCACGGTAATTTTCCGTCTCTGGTCCACGATAATGTTCTGTTTCTGTTTCACGGTAATGTTCCGTTTCTGGTCAACGATAATGTTGTGTTTCTGTTTCACGGTAATGTTCCGTCTCTGGTGCACGATAATGTTCGGTTTCACGATAATGTTCCGTCTCTGGTCCACGATAATGTTCTGTTTAGGTTTCACGGTAATGTTCTGTCTCTGGTCCACGATAATGTTCCGTCTCTGGTCCACGATAATGTTCCGTCTCTGGTCCACGATAATGTTCTGTCTCTGGTCCACGATAATGTTCCGTTTCTGGTCCACGATAATGTTCTGTTTCGGTTTCACGGTAATGTTCTGTCTCTGGTCCAAGATAACGTTCTGTCTCTGGTCCACGGTAATGTTCTGTCTCTGGTCCACGGTAATGTTCTGTCTCTGGTCCACGGTAATGTTCTGTCTCTGGTCCACGGTAATGTTGTGTCTCTGGTCCATGGTAATGTTCGATCTCTGGTCCACGATAATGTTCGGTTTCACGGTAATGTTCCGTCTCTGATCCACGATAATGTTCTGTTTCTGTATCACGGTAATGTTCCGTTTCTGGTCCACGATGATTTTGTGTTTCTGTTTCACGGTAATGTTCCGTTTCTGGTCCACAATAATGTTCGGTTTCACGGTAATGTTCTGTCTCTGGTCCACGGTAATGTTCTGTGTCTGGTCCACGATAATGTTCGGTTTCACGGTAATGTTCCGTCTCTGGTCCACGATAATGTTCCGTCTTTGGTCCAAGATAATGTTCTGTGTCTGTTTGACGGTAATGTTCCGTTTCTGGTCCACGATAATGTTCTGTTTCCGTTTCACGGTAATGTTCTGTCTCTGGTCCATGATAATGTTCCGTTTCTGGTCCACGATAATGTTCTCTTTTCAGTTTCACGGTAATGTTCTGTTTCCGTTTCACGGTAATGTTCTGTCTCTGGTCCACGGTAATGTTTTGTTTCTGTTTCACGGTAATGTTCCGTCTCTGGTCCACGATAATGTTCCGTCTTTGGTCCACGATAATGTTCTGTTTCTGTTTCACGGTAATGTTCCGTTTCTGGTCCATGATAATTTTGTGTTTCTGTTTCACAGTAATGATCCGTTTCTGGTATACGATAATGTTATGTTTCTGTTTCACGGTAATGTTCCGTTTCTGGTACACGATAATGTTATGTTTCTGTTTCACGGTAATGTTCCGTTTCTGGTCCACGATAATGTTCTGTTTAGGTTTCACGGTAATGTTCTGTCTCTGGTCCACGATAATGTTCCGTTTCTGGTCCATGATAATGTTCTGTTTTGGTTTCAAGGTAATGTTCTGTCTCTGGTCCACGGTAATGTTCGATCTCTGGTCCACGATAATGTTCGGTTTCACGGTAATGTTCCGTCTCTGGTCCACGATAATGTTCTTTTTCGGTTTCACGGTTATGTTCCATTTCTGGTCCACGATAATTTTGTGTTTCTGTTTCACGGTAATGTTCCGTTTCTGGTCCACGATAATGTTCTGTTTCGTTTTCACGGTAATGTTCTGTCTCTGGTCCACGGTAATTTTCCGTCTCTGGTCCACGATAATGTTCTGTTTCTGTTTCACGGTAATGTTCCGTTTCTGGTCAACGATAATGTTGTGTTTCTGTTTCACGGTAATGTTCCGTCTCTGGTGCACGATAATGTTCGGTTTCACGATAATGTTCCGTCTCTGGTCCACGATAATGTTCTGTTTAGGTTTCACGGTAATGTTCTGTCTCTGGTCCACGATAATGTTCCGTCTCTGGTCCACGATAATGTTCCGTCTCTGGTCCACGATAATGTTCTGTCTCTGGTCCACGATAATGTTCCGTTTCTGGTCCACGATAATGTTCTGTTTCGGTTTCACGGTAATGTTCTGTCTCTGGTCCAAGATAACGTTCTGTCTCTGGTCCACGGTAATGTTCTGTTTCTGTTTCACGGTAATGTTCCGTTTCTGGTCCAAGATAATGTTGTGTTTCTGTTTCACGGTAATGTTCCGTTTCTGGTCCACGATAATGTTCTGTTTCGGTTTCACGGTAATGTTCTGTCTCTGGTCCACGGTAATGTTCTGTTTCTGTTTCACGGTAATGTTCCGTTTCTGGTCCACGATAATGTTCTGTTTCTGTTTCACGGTAATGTTCCGTTTCTGGTCCACGATAATGTTGTGTTTCTGTTTCACGGTAATGTTCCGTCTCTGGTCCACGATAATGTTCGGTTTCACGATAATGTTCAGTTTCTGGTCCACGATAATGTTCTGTTTAGGTTTCACGGTAATGTTCTGTCTCTGGTCCACGATAATGTTCTGTCTCTGGTCCACGGTAATGTTCGATTTCAAGGTAAATTTCGGTCTCTGGTCCACGGTAATGTTCTGTCTCTGGTCCACGGTAATGTTCTGTCTCTGGTCCACGGTAATGTTGTGTCTCTGGTCCACGGTAATGTTCGATCTCTGGTCCACGATAATGTTCGGTTTCACGGTAATATTCCGTCTCTGGTCCACGATAATGTTCTGTTTCTGTATCAATGTATTGTTCCGTTTCTGGTCCACGATAATTTTGTGTTTCTGTTTCACGGTGATGTTCCGTTTCTGGTCCACGATAATGTTCGGTTTCACGGTAATGTTCTGTCTCTGGTCCACGGTAATGTTCTGTGTCTGTTCCACGATAATGTTCGGTTTCACGGTAATGTTCCGTCTCTGGTCCACGATAATGTTCAGTCTTTTGTCCACGATAATGTTCTGTGTCTGTTTGACGGTAATGTTCCGTTTCTGGTCCACGATAATTTTGTGTTTCTGTTTCACGGTAATGTTCCGTTTCTGGTACACGATAATGTTCTGTTTCGGTTTCACGGTGATGTTCTGTCTCTGGTCCATGATAATGTTCCGTTTCTGGTCCACGATAATGTTCTGTTTCAGTTTCACGGTAATGTTCTGTTTCCGTTTCACGGTAATGTTCTGTCTCTGGTCCACGGTAATGTTTTGTTTCTGTTTCACGGTAATGTTCCGTCTCTGGTCCACGATAATGTTTGATTTCACGGTAATGTTCCGTCTTTGGTCCACGATAATGTTATGTTTCGGTTTCACGGTAATGTTCCGTTTCTGGTCCACGATAATGTTCTGTTTCTGTTTCACGGTAATGTTCCGTTTCTGGTCCATGATAATGTTCTGTTTCACGGTAATGTTCTGTCTCTGGTCCATGGTAATGTTCTGTCTCTGGTCCACGGTAATGTTCGGTTTCAAGGTAAAGTTCGGTCTCTGGTCCACAGTAATGTTCTGTCTCTGGTCCACGGTAATGTTCAGTTTCTGGTCCACGATAATGTTCTGTTTCTGTTTCACGGTAATGTTCCGTTTCTGGTCCATGATAATGTTCTGTCTCTGGTCCACGGTAATGTTCGGTTTCAAGGTAAAGTTCGGTCTCTGGTCCACAGTAATGTTCTGTCTCTGGTCCACGGTAATGTTCTGTCTCTGGTCCACGGTAATGTTCGATCTCTGGTCCACGATAATGTTCGGTTTCACGGTAATGTTCCGTCTCTGGTCCACGATAATGTTCTGTTTCGGTTTCACGGTAATGTTCCGTCTCTGGTCCACGGTAATGTTCCGTCTCTGGTCCACGATAATGTTTTGTTTCTGTTTCACGGTAATGTTCCGTTTCTGGTCCATGATAATGTTCTGTTTCACGGTAATGTTCTGTCTCTGGTCCACGATAATGTTCTGTCTCTGGTCCAGGGTAATGTTCGGTTTCAAGGTAAATTTCGGTCTCTGGTCCACAGTAATGTTCTGTCTCTGGTCCACGGTAATGTTCTGTCTCTGGTCCACGGTAATGTTCTGTCTCTGGTCCACGATAATGTTTGATTTCACGGTAATGTTCCGTCTCTGGTCCACGATAATGTTCCGTCTTTGGTCCACGATAATGTTATGTTTCGGTTTCACGGTAATGTTCCGTTTCTGGTCCACGATAATGTTCTGTTTCTGTTTCACGGTAATGTTCCGTTTCTGGTCCATGATAATGTTCTGTTTCACGGTAATGTTCTGTCTCTGGTCCATGGTAATGTTCTGTCTCTGGTCCACGGTAATGTTCGGTTTCAAGGTAAAGTTCGGTCTCTGGTCCACAGTAATGTTCTGTCTCTGGTCCACGGTAATGTTCAGTTTCTGGTCCACGATAATGTTCTGTTTCTGTTTCACAGTAATGTTCCGTTTCTGGTCCATGATAATGTTCTGTTTCACGGTAATGTTCTGTCTCTGGTCCATGGTAATGTTCTGTCTCTGGTCCACGGTAATGTTCGGTTTCAAGGTAAAGTTCGGTCTCTGGTCCACAGTAATGTTCTGTCTCTGGTCCACGGTAATGTTCTGTCTCTGGTCCACGGTAATGTTCTGTCTCTGGTCCACGGTAATGTTCTGTCTCTGGTCCACGGTAATGTTCGATCTCTGGTCCACGATAATGTTCGGTTTCACGGTAATGTTCCGTCTCTGGTCCACGATAATGTTCTGTTTTGGTTTCACAGTAATGTTCCGTCTCTGGTCCACGGTAATGTTCCGTCTCTGGTCCACGATAATGTTTTGTTTCTGTTTCACGGTAATGTTCCGTTTCTGGTCCATGATAATGTTCTGTTTCACGGTAATGTTCTGTCTCTGGTCCACGATAATGTTCTGTCTCTGGTCCAGGGTAATGTTCGGTTTCAAGGTAAATTTCGGTCTCTGGTCCACAGTAATGTTCTGTCTCTGGTCCACGGTAATGTTCTGTCTCTGGTCCACGGTAATGTTCTGTCTCTGGTCCACGGTAATGTTCTGTCTCTTGTCCACGGTAATGTTGTGTCTCTGGTTCATGGTAATGTTCGATCTCTGGTCCACGATAATGTTCGGTTTCAAGGTAATGTTCCGTCTCTGGTCCACGATAATGTTCTGTTTCTGTATCACGGTAATGTTCCGTTTCTGGTCCACGATAATTTTGTGTTTCTGTTTCACGGTAATGTTCCGTTTCTGGTCCACAATAATGTTCGGTTTCACGGTAATGTTCTGTCTCTGGTCCACGGTAATGTTCTGTGTCTGGTCCACGATAATGTTCGGTTTCACGGTAATGTTCCGTCTCTGGTCAACGATAATGTTCCGTCTTTGGTCCACGATAATGTTCTGTGTCTGTTTGACGGTAATGTTCCGTTTCTGGTCCACGATAATTTTGTGTTTCTGTTTCACGGTAATATTCCGTTTCTGGTCCACGGTAATGTTCTGTTTCCGTTTCACGGTAATGTTCTGTCTCTGGTCCATGATAATGTTCCGTTTCTGGTCCACGATAATGTTCTCTTTCACTTTCACGGTAATGTTCTGTCTCTGGTCCACGGTAATGTTTTGTTTCTGTTTCACGGTAATGTTCCGTCTCTGGTCCACGATAATGTTCGATTTCACGGTAATGTTCCGTCTCTGGTCCACGATAATGTTCTATTTCTGTTTCACGGTAATGTTCCGTTTCTGGTCCACGATAATGTTCTGTTTCGGTTTCACGGTAATGTTCTGTCTCTGGTCCACGGTAATGTTCTGTCTCTGGTCCACGATAATGTTCGGTTTCACGGTAATATTCCGTCTTTGGTCCACGATAATGTTCTGTCTCTGGTCCATGATAATGTTCCGTTTCTGGTCCACGATAATATTCTGTTTCGGTTTCACGGTAATGTTCTGTCTCTGGTCCACGGTAATGTTCTATCTCTGGTCCACGGTAATGTTCTGTTTCTGTTTCACGGTAATGTTCCGTTTGTGGTCCACGATAATGTTGTGTTTCTGTTTCACGGTAATGTTCCGTCTCTGGTCCACGATAATGTTCGGTTTCACGATAATGTTCCGTTTCTGGTCCACGATAATGTTCTGTTTAGGTTTCACGGTAATGTTCTGTCTCTGGTCCACGATAATGTTCTGTCTCTGGTCCACGGTAATGTTCGATTTCAAGGTAAATTTCGGTCTCTGGTCCACAGTAATGTTCTGTCTCTGGTCCACGGTAATGTTCTGTCTGTGGTCCACGGTAATGTTCTGTCTCTGGTCCACGGTAATGTTCTGTCTCTGGTCCACGGTAATGTTCTCTTTTCAGTTTCACGGTAATGTTCTGTTTCCGTTTCACGGTAATGTTCTGTCTCTGGTCCACGGTAATGTTTTGTTTCTGTTTCACGGTAATGTTCCGTCTCTGGTCCACGATAATGTTCCGTCTTTGGTCCACGATAATGTTCTGTTTCTGTTTCACGGTAATGTTCCGTTTCTGGTCCATGATAATTTTGTGTTTCTGTTTCACAGTAATGATCCGTTTCTGGTATACGATAATGTTATGTTTCTGTTTCACGGTAATGTTCCGTTTCTGGTACACGATAATGTTCTGTTTCGGTTTCACGGTAATGTTCTGTCTCTGGTCCATGATAATGTTCCGTTTCTGGTCCACGATAATGTTCTGTTTCAGTTTCACGGTAATGTTCTGTTTCCGTTTCACGGTAATGTTCTGTCTCTTTTCCACGGTAATGTTTTGTTTCTGTTTCACGGTAATGTTCCGTCTCTGGTCCACGATAATGTTTGATTTCACGGTAATGTTCCGTCTCTGGTCCACGATAATGTTCCGTCTTTGGTCCACGATAATGTTATGTTTCGGTTTCACGGTAATGTTCCGTTTCTGGTCCACGATAATGTTCTGTTTCTGTTTCACGGTAATGTTCCGTTTCTGGTCCATGATAATGTTCTGTTTCACGGTAATGTTCTGTCTCTGGTCCATGGTAATGTTCTGTCTCTGGTCCACGGTAATGTTCGGTTTCAAGGTAAAGTTCGGTCTCTGGTCCACAGTAATGTTCTTTCTCTGGTCCACGGTAATGTTCAGTTTCTGGTCCACGATAATGTTCTGTTTCTGTTTCACGGTAATGTTCCGTTTCTGGTCCATGATAATGTTCTGTTTCACGGTAATGTTCTGTCTCTGGTCCATGGTAATGTTCTGTCTCTGGTCCACGGTAATGTTCTGTCTCTGGTCCACGGTAATGTTCTGTCTCTGGTCCACGGTAATGTTCGATCTCTGGTCCACGATAATGTTCGGTTTCACGGTAATGTTCCGTCTCTGGTCCACGATAATGTTCTGTTTCGGTTTCACGGTAATGTTCCGTTTCTGGTCCACGATAATGTTCTGTTTCGGTTTCACGGTAATGTTCCGTCTCTGGTCCACGGTAATGTTCCGTCTCTGGTCCACGATAATGTTTTGTTTCTGTTTCACGGTAATGTTCCGTTTCTGGTCCATGATAATGTTCTGTTTCACGGTAATGTTCTGTCTCTGGTCCATGGTAATGTTCTGTCTCTGGTCCAGGGTAATGTTCGGTTTCAAGGTAAATTTCGGTCTCTGGTCCACAGTAATGTTCTGTCTCTGGTCCACGGTAATGTTCTGTCTCTGGTCCACGGTAATGTTCTGTCTCTGGTCCACGGTAATGTTCTGTCTCTTGTCCACGGTAATGTTGTGTCTCTGGTTCATGGTAATGTTCGATCTCTGGTCCACGATAATGTTCGGTTTCAAGGTAATGTTCCGTCTCTGGTCCACGATAATGTTCTGTTTCTGTATCACGGTAATGTTCCGTTTCTGGTCCACGATAATTTTGTGTTTCTGTTTCACGGTAATGTTCCGTTTCTGGTCCACAATAATGTTCGGTTTCACGGTAATGTTCTGTCTCTGGTCCACGGTAATGTTCTGTGTCTGGTCCACGATAATGTTCGGTTTCACGGTAATGTTCCGTCTCTGGTCAACGATAATGTTCCGTCTTTGGTCCACGATAATGTTCTGTGTCTGTTTGACGGTAATGTTCCGTTTCTGGTCCACGATGATTTTGTGTTTCTGTTTCACGGTAATATTCCGTTTCTGGTCCACGATAATGTTCTGTTTCCGTTTCACGGTAATATTCTGTCTCTGGTCCATGATAATGTTCCGTTTCTGGTCCACGATAATGTTCTCTTTCACGGTAATGTTCTGTCTCTGGTCCACGGTAATGTTTTGTTTCTGTTTCACGGTAATGTTCCGTCTCTGGTCCACGATAATGTTCGATTTCACGGTAATGTTCCGTCTCTGGTCCACGATAATGTTCTATTTCTGTTTCACGGTAATGTTCCGTTTCTGGTCCACGATAATGTTCTGTTTCGGTTTCACGGTAATGTTCTGTCTCTGGTCCACGGTAATGTTCTGTCTCTGGTCCACGATAATGTTCGGTTTCAAGGTAAAGTTCGGTCTCTGGTCCACAGTAATGTTCTGTCTCTGGTCCACGGTAATGTTCAGTTTCTGGTCCACGATAATGTTCTGTTTCTGTTTCACGGTAATGTTCCGTTTCTGGTCCATGATAATGTTCTGTTTCACGGTAATGTTCTGTCTCTGGTCCATGGTAATGTTCTGTCTCTGGTCCACGGTAATGTTCGGTTTCAAGGTAAAGTTCGGTCTCTGGTCCACAGTAATGTTCTGTCTCTGGTCCACGGTAATGTTCTGTCTCTGGTCCACGGTAATGTTCTGTCTCTGGTCCACGGTAATGTTCTGTCTCTGGTCCACGGTAATGTTCGATCTCTGGTCCACGATAATGTTCGGTTTCACGGTAATGTTCCGTCTCTGGTCCACGATAATGTTCTGTTTCGGTTTCACGGTAATGTTCCGTTTCTGGTCCACGATAATGTTCTGTTTCGGTTTCACGGTAATGTTCCGTCTCTGGTCCACGGTAATGTTCCGTCTCTGGTCCACGATAATGTTTTGTTTCTGTTTCACGGTAATGTTCCGTTTCTGGTCCATGATAATGTTCTGTTTCACGGTAATGTTCTGTCTCTGGTCCATGGTAATGTTCTGTCTCTGGTCCAGGGTAATGTTCGGTTTCAAGGTAAATTTCGGTCTCTGGTCCACAGTAATGTTCTGTCTCTGGTCCACGGTAATGTTCTGTCTCTGGTCCACGGTAATGTTCTGTCTCTGGTCCACGGTAATGTTCTGTCTCTTGTCCACGGTAATGTTGTGTCTCTGGTTCATGGTAATGTTCGATCTCTGGTCCACGATAATGTTCGGTTTCAAGGTAATGTTCCGTCTCTGGTCCACGATAATGTTCTGTTTCTGTATCACGGTAATGTTCCGTTTCTGGTCCACGATAATTTTGTGTTTCTGTTTCACGGTAATGTTCCGTTTCTGGTCCACAATAATGTTCGGTTTCACGGTAATGTTCTGTCTCTGGTCCACGGTAATGTTCTGTGTCTGGTCCACGATAATGTTCGGTTTCACGGTAATGTTCCGTCTCTGGTCAACGATAATGTTCCGTCTTTGGTCCACGATAATGTTCTGTGTCTGTTTGACGGTAATGTTCCGTTTCTGGTCCACGATAATTTTGTGTTTCTGTTTCACGGTAATATTCCGTTTCTGGTCCACGATAATGTTCTGTTTCCGTTTCACGGTAATGTTCTGTCTCTGGTCCATGATAATGTTCCGTTTCTGGTCCACGATAATGTTCTCTTTCACTTTCACGGTAATGTTCTGTCTCTGGTCCACGTTAATGTTTTGTTTCTGTTTCACGGTAATGTTCCGTCTCTGGTCCACGATAATGTTCGATTTCACGGTAATGTTCCGTCTCTGGTCCACGATAATGTTCTATTTCTGTTTCACGGTAATGTTCCGTTTCTGGTCCACGATAATGTTCTGTTTCGGTTTCACGGTAATGTTCTGTCTCTGGTCCACGGTAATGTTCTGTCTCTGGTCCACGATAATGTTCGGTTTCACGGTAATATTCCGTCTTTGGTCCACGATAATGTTCTGTCTCTGGTCCATGATAATGTTCCGTTTCTGGTCCACGATAATATTCTGTTTCGGTTTCACGGTAATGTTCTGTCTCTGGTCCACGGTAATGTTCTATCTCTGGTCCACGGTAATGTTCTGTTTCTGTTTCACGGTAATGTTCCGTTTCTGGTCCACGATAATGTTGTGTTTCTGTTTCACGGTAATGTTCCGTCTCTGGTCCACGATAATGTTCGGTTTCACGATAATGTTCCGTTTCTGGTCCACGATAATGTTCTGTTTAGGTTTCACGGTAATGTTCTGTCTCTGGTCCACGATAATGTTCTGTCTCTGGTCCACGGTAATGTTCGATTTCAAGGTAAATTTCGGTCTCTGGTCCACAGTAATGTTCTGTCTCTGGTCCACGGTAATGTTCTGTCTCTGGTCCACGGTAATGTTCTGTCTCTGGTCCACGGTAATGTTCTGTCTCTGGTCCACGGTAATGTTCTGTCTCTGGTCCACGGTAATGTTGTGTCTCTGGTCCACGGTAATGTTCGATCTCTGGTCCACGATAATGTTCGGTTTCACGGTAATGTTCCGTCTCTGGTCCACGATAATGTTCTGTTTCTGTATCACGGTAATGTTCCGTTTCTGGTCCACGATAATTTTGTGTTTCTGTTTCACGGTAATGTTCCGTTTCTGGTCCACGATAATGTTCTGTTTCGGTTTAACGGTAATGTTCTGTCTCTGGTCCACGGTAATGTTCTGTCTCTGGTCCACGATAATGTTCGGTTTCACGGTAATATTCCATCTTTGGTCCACGATAATGTTCTGTCTCTTGTCCATGATAATGTTCCGTTTCTGGTCCACGATAATATTCTGTTTCGGTTTCACGGTAATGTTCTGTCTCTGGTCCACGGTAATGTTCTGTCTCTGGTCCACGGTAATGTTCTGTCTCTGGTCCACGGTAATGTTCTGTTTCTGTTTCACGGTAATGTTCCGTTTCTGGTCCACGATAATGTTGTGTTTCTGTTTCACGGTAATGTTCCGTCTCTGGTCCACGATAATGTTCGGTTTCACGATAATGTTCCGTGTCTGGTCCACGATAATGTTCTGTTTAGGTTTCACGGTAATGTTCTGTCTCTGGTCCACGATAATGTTCTGTCTCTGGTCCACGGTAATGTTCGATTTCAAGGTAAATTTCGGTCTCTGGTCCACAGTAATGTTCTGTCTCTGGTCCACGGTAATGTTCTGTCTCTGGTCCACGGTAATGTTCTGTCTCTGGTCCACGGTAATGTTCTGTCTCTTGTCCACGGTAATGTTCTGTCTCTGGTCCACGGTAATGTTGTGTCTCTGGTCCACGGTAATGTTCGATCTCTGGTCCACGATAATGTGCGGTTTCACGGTAATGTTCCGTCTCTGGTCCACGATAATGTTCTGTTTCTGTATCACGGTAATGTTCCGTTTCTGGTCCACGATAATTTTGTGTTTCTGTTTCACGGTAATGTTCCGTTTCTGGTCCACGATAATGTTCGGTTTCACGGTAATGTTCTGTCTCTGGTCCACGGTAATGTTCTGTGTCTGGTCCACGATAATGTTCGGTTTCACGGTAATGTTCCGTCTCTGGTCCACGATAATGTTCCGTCTTTTGTCCACGATAATATTCTGTGTCTGTTTGACGGTAATGTTCCGTTTCTGGTCCACGATAATTTTGTGTTTCTGTTTCACGGTAATGTTCCGTTTCTGGTCCACGATAATGTTCTGTTTCGGTTTCACGGTAATGTTCTGTCTCTGGTCCATGATAATGTTCCGTTTCTGGTCCACGATAATGTTCTGTTTCAGTTTCACGGTAATGTTCTGTTTCCGTTTCACGGTAATGTTCTGTCTCTGGTCCACGGTAATGTTTTGTTTCTGTTTCACGGTAATGTTCCGTCTCTGGTCCACGATAATGTTTGATTTCACGTTAATGTTCCGTCTCTGGTCCACGATAATGTTCTGTCTCTTTTCCATGATAATGTTCCGTTTCTGGTCCACGATAATATTCTGTTTCGGTTTCACGGTAATGTTCTGTCTCTGGTCCACGGTAATGTTCTGTCTCTGGTCCACGGTAATGTTCTGTCTCTGGTCCACGGTAATGTTCTGTTTCTGTTTCACGGTAATGTTCCGTTTCTGGTCCACGATAATGTTGTGTTTCTGTTTCACGGTAGTGTTCCGTCTCTGGTCCACGATAATGTTCGGTTTCACGATAATGTTCCGTGTCTGGTCCACGATAATGTTCTGTTTAGGTTTCACGGTAATGTTCTGTCTCTGGTCCACGATAATGTTCTGTCTCTGGTGCACGGTAATGTTCGATTTCAAGGTAAATTTCGGTCTCTGGTCCACAGTAATGTTCTGTCTCTGGTCCACGGTAATGTTCTGTCTCTGGTCCACGGTAATGTTCTGTCTCTGGTCCACGGTAATGTTCTGTCTCTGGTCCACGGTAATGTTCTGTCTCTGGTCCACGGTAATGTTGTGTCTCTGGTCCACGGTAATGTTCGATCTCTGGTCCACGATAATGTTCGGTTTCACGGTAATGTTCCGTCTCTGGTCCACGATAATGTTCTGTTTCTGTATCACGGTAATGTTCCGTTTCTGGTCCACGATAATTTTGTGTTTCTGTTTCACGGTAATGTTCCGTTTCTGGTCCACGATAATGTTCGGTTTCACGGTAATGTTCTGTCTCTGGTCCACGGTAATGTTCTGTGTCTGGTCCACGATAATGTTCGGTTTCACGGTAATGTTCCGTTTCTGGTCCACAATAATGTTCGGTTTCACGGTAATGTTCTGTCTCTGGTCCACGGTAATGTTCTGTGTCTGGTCCACGATAATGTTCGGTTTCACGGTAATGTTCCGTCTCTGGTCAACGATAATGTTCCGTCTTTGGTCCACGATAATGTTCTGTGTCTGTTTGACGGTAATGTTCCGTTTCTGGTCCACGATAATTTTGTGTTTCTGTTTCACGGTAATATTCCGTTTCTGGTCCACGATAATGTTCTGTTTCCGTTTCACGGTAATGTTCTGTCTCTGGTCCATGATAATGTTCCGTTTCTGGTCCACGATAATGTTCTCTTTCACTTTCACGGTAATGTTCTGTCTCTGGTCCACGGTAATGTTTTGTTTCTGTTTCACGGTAATGTTCCGTCTCTGGTCCACGATAATGTTCGATTTCACGGTAATGTTCCGTCTCTGGTCCACGATAATGTTCTATTTCTGTTTCACGGTAATGTTCGATCTCTGGTCCACGATAATGTTCGGTTTCACGGTAATGTTCCGTCTCTGGTCCACGATAATGTTCTGTTTCTGTATCACGGTAATGTTCCGTTTCTGGTCCACGATAATTTTGTGTTTCTGTTTCACGGTAATGTTCCGTTTCTGGTCCACGATAATGTTCTGTTTCGGTTTAACGGTAATGTTCTGTCTCTGGTCCACGGTAATGTTCTGTCTCTGGTCCACGATAATGTTCGGTTTCACGGTAATATTCCGTCTTTGGTCCACGATAATGTTCTGTCTCTTGTCCATGATAATGTTCCGTTTCTGGTCCACGATAATATTCTGTTTCGGTTTCACGGTAATGTTCTGTCTCTGGTCCACGGTAATGTTCTGTCTCTGGTCCACGGTAATGTTCTGTTTCTGTTTCACGGTAATGTTCCGTTTCTGGTCCACGATAATGTTGTGTTTCTGTTTCACGGTAATGTTCCGTCTCTGGTCCACGATAATGTTCGGTTTCACGATAATGTTCCGTGTCTGGTCCACGATAATGTTCTGTTTAGGTTTCACGGTAATGTTCTGTCTCTGGTCCACGATAATTTTCTGTCTCTGGTCCACGGTAATGTTCGATTTCAAGGTAAATTTCGGTCTCTGGTCCACAGTAATGTTCTGTCTCTGGTCCACGGTAATGTTCTGTCTCTGGTCCACGGTAATGTTGTGTCTCTGGTCCACGGTAATGTTCGATCTCTGGTCCACGATAATGTGCGGTTTCACGGTAATGTTCCGTCTCTGGTCCACGATAATGTTCTGTTTCTGTATCACGGTAATGTTCCGTTTCTGGTCCACGATAATTTTGTGTTTCTGTTTCACGGTAATGTTCCGTTTCTGGTCCACGATAATGTTCGGTTTCACGGTAATGTTCTGTCTCTGGTCCACGGTAATGTTCTGTGTCTGGTCCACGATAATGTTCGGTTTCACGGTAATGTTCCGTCTCTGGTCCACGATAATGTTCCGTCTTTTGTCCACGATAATATTCTGTGTCTGTTTTACGGTAATGTTCCGTTTCTGGTCCACGATAATTTTGTGTTTCTGTTTCACGGTAATGTTCCGTTTCTGGTCCACGATAATGTTCTGTTTCGGTTTCACGGTAATGTTCTGTCTCTGGTCCATGATAATGTTCCGTTTCTGGTCCACGATAATGTTCTGTTTCAGTTTCACGGTAATGTTCTGTTTCCGTTTCACGGTAATGTTCTGTCTCTGGTCCACGGTAATGTTTTGTTTCTGTTTCACGGTAATGTTCCGTCTCTGGTCCACGATAATGTTTGATTTCACGTTAATGTTCCGTCTCTGGTCCACGATAATGTTCTGTCTCTTGTCCATGATAATGTTCCGTTTCTGGTCCACGATAATATTCTGTTTCGGTTTCACGGTAATGTTCTGTCTCTGGTCCACGGTAATGTTCTGTCTCTGGTCCACGGTAATGTTCTGTCTCTGGTCCACGGTAATGTTCTGTTTCTGTTTCACGGTAATGTTCCGTTTCTGGTCCACGATAATGTTGTGTTTCTGTTTCACGGTAGTGTTCCGTCTCTGGTCCACGATAATGTTCGGTTTCACGATAATGTTCCGTGTCTGGTCCACGATAATGTTCTGTTTAGGTTTCACGGTAATGTTCTGTCTCTGGTCCACGATAATGTTCTGTCTCTGGTGCACGGTAATGTTCGATTTCAAGGTAAATTTCGGTCTCTGGTCCACAGTAATGTTCTGTCTCTGGTCCACGGTAATGTTCTGTCTCTGGTCCACGGTAATGTTCTGTCTCTGGTCCACGGTAATGTTCTGTCTCTGGTCCACGGTAATGTTCTGTCTCTGGTCCACGGTAATGTTGTGTCTCTGGTCCACGGTAATGTTCGATCTCTGGTCCACGATAATGTTCGGTTTCACGGTAATGTTCCGTCTCTGGTCCACGATAATGTTCTGTTTCTGTATCACGGTAATGTTCCGTTTCTGGTCCACGATAATTTTGTGTTTCTGTTTCACGGTAATGTTCCGTTTCTGGTCCACGATAATGTTCGGTTTCACGGTAATGTTCTGTCTCTGGTCCACGGTAATGTTCTGTGTCTGGTCCACGATAATGTTCGGTTTCACGGTAATGTTCCGTTTCGGGTCCACAATAATGTTCGGTTTCACGGTAATGTTCTGTCTCTGGTCCACGGTAATGTTCTGTGTCTGGTCCACGATAATGTTCGGTTTCACGGTAATGTTCCGTCTCTGGTCAACGATAATGTTCCGTCTTTGGTCCACGATAATGTTCTGTGTCTGTTTGACGGTAATGTTCCGTTTCTGGTCCACGATAATTTTGTGTTTCTGTTTCACGGTAATATTCCGTTTCTGGTCCACGATAATGTTCTGTTTCCGTTTCACGGTAATGTTCTGTCTCTGGTCCATGATAATGTTCCGTTTCTGGTCCACGATAATGTTCTCTTTCACTTTCACGGTAATGTTCTGTCTCTGGTCCACGGTAATGTTTTGTTTCTGTTTCACGGTAATGTTCCGTCTCTGGTCCACGATAATGTTCGATTTCACGGTAATGTTCCGTCTCTGGTCCACGATAATGTTCTATTTCTGTTTCACGGTAATGTTCGATCTCTGGTCCACGATAATGTTCGGTTTCACGGTAATGTTCCGTCTCTGGTCCACGATAATGTTCTGTTTCTGTATCACGGTAATGTTCCGTTTCTGGTCCACGATAATTTTGTGTTTCTGTTTCACGGTAATGTTCCGTTTCTGGTCCACGATAATGTTCTGTTTCGGTTTAACGGTAATGTTCTGTCTCTGGTCCACGGTAATGTTCTGTCTCTGGTCCACGATAATGTTCGGTTTCACGGTAATATTCCGTCTTTGGTCCACGATAATGTTCTGTCTCTTGTCCATGATAATGTTCCGTTTCTGGTCCACGATAATATTCTGTTTCGGTTTCACGGTAATGTTCTGTCTCTGGTCCACGGTAATGTTCTGTCTCTGGTCCACGGTAATGTTCTGTTTCTGTTTCACGGTAATGTTCCGTTTCTGGTCCACGATAATGTTGTGTTTCTGTTTCACGGTAATGTTCCGTCTCTGGTCCACGATAATGTTCGGTTTCACGATAATGTTCCGTGTCTGGTCCACGATAATGTTCTGTTTAGGTTTCACGGTAATGTTCTGTCTCTGGTCCACGATAATGTTCTGTCTCTGGTCCACGGTAATGTTCGATTTCAAGGTAAATTTCGGTCTCTGGTCCACAGTAATGTTCTGTCTCTGGTCCACGGTAATGTTCTGTCTCTGGTCCACGGTAATGTTGTGTCTCTGGTCCACGGTAATGTTCGATCTCTGGTCCACGATAATGTGCGGTTTCACGGTAATGTTCCGTCTCTGGTCCACGATAATGTTCTGTTTCTGTATCACGGTAATGTTCCGTTTCTGGTCCACGATAATTTTGTGTTTCTGTTTCACGGTAATGTTCCGTTTCTGGTCCACGATAATGTTCGGTTTCACGGTAATGTTCTGTCTCTGGTCCACGGTAATGTTCTGTGTCTGGTCCACGATAATGTTCGGTTTCACGGTAATGTTCCGTCTCTGGTCCACGATAATGTTCCGTCTTTTGTCCACGATAATATTCTGTGTCTGTTTGACGGTAATGTTCCGTTTCTGGTCCACGATAATTTTGTGTTTCTGTTTCACGGTAATGTTCCGTTTCTGGTCCACGATAATGTTCTGTTTCGGTTTCACGGTAATGTTCTGTCTCTGGTCCATGATAATGTTCCGTTTCTGGTCCACGATAATGTTCTGTTTCAGTTTCACGGTAATGTTCTGTTTCCGTTTCACGGTAATGTTCTGTCTCTGGTCCACGGTAATGTTTTGTTTCTGTTTCACGGTAATGTTCCGTCTCTGGTCCACGATAATGTTTGATTTCACGTTAATGTTCCGTCTCTGGTCCACGATAATGTTCTGTCTCTTGTCCATGATAATGTTCCGTTTCTGGTCCACGATAATATTCTGTTTCGGTTTCACGGTAATGTTCTGTCTCTGGTCCACGGTAATGTTCTGTCTCTGGTCCACGGTAATGTTCTGTCTCTGGTCCACGGTAATGTTCTGTTTCTGTTTCACGGTAATGTTCCGTTTCTGGTCCACGATAATGTTGTGTTTCTGTTTCACGGTAGTGTTCCGTCTCTGGTCCACGATAATGTTCGGTTTCACGATAATGTTCCGTGTCTGGTCCACGATAATGTTCTGTTTAGGTTTCACGGTAATGTTCTGTCTCTGGTCCACGATAATGTTCTGTCTCTGGTGCACGGTAATGTTCGATTTCAAGGTAAATTTCGGTCTCTGGTCCACAGTAATGTTCTGTCTCTGGTCCACGGTAATGTTCTGTCTCTGGTCCACGGTAATGTTCTGTGTCTGGTCCACGGTAATGTTCTGTCTCTGGTCCACGGTAATGTTCTGTCTCTGGTCCACGGTAATGTTGTGTCTCTGGTCCACGGTAATGTTCGATCTCTGGTCCACGATAATGTTCGGTTTCACGGTAATGTTCCGTCTCT
Source organism: Leuresthes tenuis (assembly GCF_036924035.1). NCBI lineage: Eukaryota > Metazoa > Chordata > Actinopteri > Atheriniformes > Atherinopsidae > Leuresthes > Leuresthes tenuis. The sequence goes on from NW_027325389.1 coordinate 285,268, forward strand.
GGTCCACGATAATGTTCTGTTTCTGTATCACGGTAATGTTCCGTTTCTGGTCCACGATAATTTTGTGTTTCTGTTTCACGGTAATGTTCCGTTTCTGGTCCACGATAATGTTCGGTTTCACGGTAATGTTCTGTCTCTGGTCCACGGTAATGTTCTGTGTCTGGTCCACGATAATGTTCGGTTTCACGGTAATGTTCCGTTTCTGGTCCACAATAATGTTCGGTTTCACGGTAATGTTCTGTCTCTGGTCCACGGTAATGTTCTGTGTCTGGTCCACGATAATGTTCGGTTTCACGGTAATGTTCCGTCTCTGGTCAACGATAATGTTCCGTCTTTGGTCCACGATAATGTTCTGTGTCTGTTTGACGGTAATGTTCCGTTTCTGGTCCACGATAATTTTGTGTTTCTGTTTCACGGTAATATTCCGTTTCTGGTCCACGATAATGTTCTGTTTCCGTTTCACGGTAATGTTCTGTCTCTGGTCCATGATAATGTTCCGTTTCTGGTCCACGATAATGTTCTCTTTCACTTTCACGGTAATGTTCTGTCTCTGGTCCACGGTAATGTTTTGTTTCTGTTTCACGGTAATGTTCCGTCTCTGGTCCACGATAATGTTCGATTTCACGGTAATGTTCCGTCTCTGGTCCACGATAATGTTCTATTTCTGTTTCACGGTAATGTTCCGTTTCTGGTCCACGATAATGTTCTGTTTCGGTTTCACGGTAATGTTCTGTCTCTGGTCCACGGTAATGTTCTGTCTCTGGTCCACGATAATGTTCGGTTTCACGGTAATATTCCGTCTTTGGTCCACGATAATGTTCTGTCTCTGGTCCATGATCATGTTCCGTTTCTGGTCCACGATAATATTCTGTTTCGGTTTCACGGTAATGTTCTGTCTCTGGTCCACGGTAATGTTCTATCTCTGGTCCACGGTAATGTTCTGTTTCTGTTTCACGGTAATGTTCCGTTTCTGGTCCACGATAATTTTGTGTTTCTGTTTCACGGTAATGTTCCGTCTCTGGTCCACGATAATGTTCGGTTTCACGATAATGTTCCGTTTCTGGTCCACGATAATGTTCTGTTTAGGTTTCACGGTAATGTTCTGTCTCTGGTCCACGATAATGTTCTGTCTCTGGTCCACGGTAATGTTCGATTTCAAGGTAAATTTCGGTCTCTGGTCCACAGTAATGTTCTGTCTCTGGTCCACGGTAATGTTCTGTCTCTGGTCCACGGTAATGTTCTGTCTCTGGTCCACGGTAATGTTCTGTCTCTGGTCCACGGTAATGTTCTGTCTCTGGTCCACGGTAATGTTGTGTCTCTGGTCCACGGTAATGTTCGATCTCTGGTCCACGATAATGTTCGGTTTCACGGTAATGTTCCGTCTCTGGTCCACGATAATGTTCTGTTTCTGTATCACGGTAATGTTCCGTTTCTGGTCCACGATAATTTTGTGTTTCTGTTTCACGGTAATGTTCCGTTTCTGGTCCACGATAATGTTCTGTTTCGGTTTAACGGTAATGTTCTGTCTCTGGTCCACGGTAATGTTCTGTCTCTGGTCCACGATAATGTTCGGTTTCACGGTAATATTCCGTCTTTGGTCCACGATAATGTTCTGTCTCTTGTCCATGATAATGTTCCGTTTCTGGTCCACGATAATATTCTGTTTCGGTTTCACGGTAATGTTCTGTCTCTGGTCCACGGTAATGTTCTGTCTCTGGTCCACGGTAATGTTCTGTTTCTGTTTCACGGTAATGTTCCGTTTCTGGTCCACGATAATGTTGTGTTTCTGTTTCACGGTAATGTTCCGTCTCTGGTCCACGATAATGTTCGGTTTCACGATAATGTTCCGTGTCTGGTCCACGATAATGTTCTGTTTAGGTTTCACGGTAATGTTCTGTCTCTGGTCCACGATAATGTTCTGTCTCTGGTCCACGGTAATGTTCGATTTCAAGGTAAATTTCGGTCTCTGGTCCACAGTAATGTTCTGTCTCTGGTCCACGGTAATGTTCTGTCTCTGGTCCACGGTAATGTTCTGTCTCTGGTCCACGGTAATGTTCTGTCTCTTGTCCACGGTAATGTTCTGTCTCTGGTCCACGGTAATGTTGTGTCTCTGGTCCACGGTAATGTTCGATCTCTGGTCCACGATAATGTGCGGTTTCACGGTAATGTTCCGTCTCTGGTCCACGATAATGTTCTGTTTCTGTATCACGGTAATGTTCCGTTTCTGGTCCACGATAATTTTGTGTTTCTGTTTCACGGTAATGTTCCGTTTCTGGTCCACGATAATGTTCGGTTTCACGGTAATGTTCTGTCTCTGGTCCACGGTAATGTTCTGTGTCTGGTCCACGATAATGTTCGGTTTCACGGTAATGTTCCGTCTCTGGTCCACGATAATGTTCCGTCTTTTGTCCACGATAATATTCTGTGTCTGTTTGACGGTAATGTTCCGTTTCTGGTCCACGATAATTTTGTGTTTCTGTTTCACGGTAATGTTCCGTTTCTGGTCCACGATAATGTTCTGTTTCGGTTTCACGGTAATGTTCTGTCTCTGGTCCATGATAATGTTCCGTTTCTGGTCCACGATAATGTTCTGTTTCAGTTTCACGGTAATGTTCTGTTTCCGTTTCACGGTAATGTTCTGTCTCTGGTCCACGGTAATGTTTTGTTTCTGTTTCACGGTAATGTTCCGTCTCTGGTCCACGATAATGTTTGATTTCACGTTAATGTTCCGTCTCTGGTCCACGATAATGTTCCGTCTTTGGTCCACGATAATGTTATGTTTCGGTTTCACGGTAATGTTCCGTTTCTGGTCCATGATAATGTTCTGTTTCTGTTTCACGGTAATGTTCCGTTTCTGGTCCATGATAATATTCTGTTTCACGGTAATGTTCTGTCTCTGGTCCATGGTAATGTTCTGTCTCTGGTACACAGTAATGTTCTCTCTCTGGTCCACGGTAATGTTCTGTCTCTGGTCCACGGTAATGTTCCGTCTCTGGTCCACGGTAATGTTCTGTCTCTGGTCCACGGTAATGTTCGATCTCTGGTCCACGATAATGTTCGGTTTCACGGTAATGTTCCGTCTCTGGTCCACGATAATGTTCTGTTTCGGTTTCACGGTAATGTTCCGTTTCTGGTCCACGATAATGTTCTGTTTCGGTTTCACGGTAATGTTCCGTCTCTGGTCAACGGTAATGTTCCGTCTCTGGTCCACGATAATGTTGTGTTTCTGTTTCACGGTAATGTTCCGTTTCTGGTCCATGATAATGTTCTGTTTCACGGTAATGTTCTGTCTCTGGTCCATGGTAATGTTCTGTCTCTGGTTCACGGTAATGTTCGGTTTCAAGGTAAATTTCGGTCTCTGGTCCACAGTAATGTTCTGTCTCTGGTCCACGGTAATGTTCTGTCTCTGGTCCACGGTAATGTTCTGTCTCTGGTCCACGGTAATGTTCTGTCTCTGGTCCACGGTAATGTTGTGTCTCTGGTCCATGGTAATGTTCGATCTCTGGTCCACGATAATGTTCGGTTTCACGGTAATGTTCCGTCTCTGATCCACGATAATGTTCTGTTTCTGTATCACAGTAATGTTCCGTTTCTGGTCCACGATAATTTTGTATTTCTGTTTCACGGTAATGTTCCGTTTCTAGTCCACAATAATGTTCGGTTTCACGGTAATGTTCTGTCTCTGGTCCACGGTAATGTTCTGTGTCTGGTCCACAATAATGTTCGGTTTCACGGTAATGTTCCGTCTCTGGTCCACGATAATGTTCCGTCTTTGGTCCACGATAATGTTCTGTGTCTGTTTGACGGTAATGTTCCGTTTCTGGTCCACGATAATTTTGTGTTTCTGTTTCACGGTAATGTTCCGTTTCTGGTCCACGATAATGTTCTGTTTCCGTTTCACGGTAATGTTGTGTCTCTGGTACATGATAATGTTCCGTTTCTGGTCCACGATAATGTTCTCTTTTCAGTTTCACGGTAATGTTCTGTTTCCGTTTCACGGTAATGTTCTGTCTCTGGTCCACGGTAATGTTTTGTTTCTGTTTCACGGTAATGTTCCGTCTCTGGTCCACGATAATGTTCGATTTCACGGTAATGTTCCGTCTCTGGTCCACGATAATGTTCCGTGTTTGGTCCACGATAATGTTCTGTTTCAGTTTCACGGTAATGTTCTGTTTCCGTTTCACGGTAATGTTCTGTCTCTGGTCCACGGTAATGTTCGGTTTCAAGGTAAAGTTCGGTCTCTGGTCCACAGTAAAGTTCTGTCTCTGGTCCACGGTAATGTTCTGTCTCTGGTCCACGGTAATGTTCTGTCTCTGGTCCACGGTAATGTTCTGTCTCTGGTCCACGGTAATGTTCGATCTCTGGTCCACGATAATGTTCGGTTTCACGGTAATGTTCCGTCTCTGGTCCACGATAATGTTCTGTTTCGGTTTCACGGTAATGTTCCGTTTCTGGTCCACGATAATGTTCTGTTTCGGTTTCACGGTAATGTTCCGTCTCTGGTCCACGGTAATGTTCCGTCTCTTGTCCACGATAATGTTTTGTTTCTGTTTCACGGTAATGTTCTGTTTCTGGTCCATGATAATGTTCTGTTTCACGGTAATGTTCTGTCTCTGTTCCATGGTAATGTTCTGTCTCTGGTCCAGGGTAATGTTTGGTTTCAAGGTAAATTTCGGTCTCTGGTCGACAGTAATGTTCTTTCTCTGGTCCACGGTAATGTTCTGTCTCTGGTCCACGGTAATGTTCTGTCTCTGGTCCACGGTAATGTTTCTTTCTCTTGTCCACGGTAATGTTGTGTCTCTGGTTCATGGTAATGTTCGATCTCTGGTCCATGATAATGTTCGGTTTCAAGGTAATGTTCCGTCTCTGGTCCACGATAATGTTTTGTTTCTGTATCACGGTAATGTTCCGTTTCTGGTCCACGATAATTTTGTGTTTCTGTTTCACGTTAATGTTCCGTTTCTGGTCCACAATAATGTTCGGTTTCACGGTAATGTTCTGTCTCTGGTCCACGGTAATGTTCTGTGTCTGGTCCACGATAATGTTCGGTTTCACGGTAATGTTCCGTCTCTGGTCCACGATAATGTTCCGTCTTTGGTCCACGATAATGTTCTGTGTCTGTTTGACGGTAATGTTCCGTTTCTGGTCCACTATAATTTTGTGTTTCTGTTTCACGGTAATGTTCCGTTTCTGGTCCACGATAATATTCTGTTTCCGTTTCACGGTAATGTTCTGTCTCTGGTCCATGATAATGTTCCGTTTCTGGTCCACGATAATGTTCTCTTTCACTTTCACGGTAATGTTCTGTTTCCGTTTCACGGTAATGTTCTGTCTCTGGTCCACGGTAATGTTTTGTTTCTGTTTCACGGTAATGTTCCGTCTCTGGTCCACGATAATGTTCGATTTCACGGTAATGTTCCTTCTCTGGTCCACGATAATGTTCCGTCTTTGGTCCACGATAATGTTCTGTTTCTGTTTCACGGTAATGTTCCGTTTCTGGTCCACGATAATTTTGTGTTTCTGTTTCACAGTAATGATCCGTTTCTGGTACACGATAATGTTATGTTTCTGTTTCACGGTAATGTTCCGTTTCTGGTACACGATAATGTTATGTTTCTGTTTCACGGTAATGTTCTGTTTAGGTTTCACGGTAATGTTCTGTCTCTGGTCCACGATAATGTTCCGTTTCTGGTCCATGATAATGTTCTGTTATGGTTTCAAGGTAATGTTCTTTCTCTGGTCCACGATAATGTTCTGTTTCGGTTTCACGGTAATGTTCTTTCCCTGGTCCACGATAATGTTCCGTTTCTGGTCCACGATAATGTTCTGTTTCTGGTCCACGGTAATGTTCTGTCTCTGGTCCACGGTAATGTTGTGTCTCTGGTCCATGGTAATGTTAGATCTCTGGTCCACGATAATGTTCGGTTTCACGGTAATGTTCCGTCTCTGATCCACGATAATGTTCTGTTTCTGTATCACAGTAATGTTCCGTCTTTGGTCCACGATAATGTTCTGTGTCTGTTTGACGGTAATGTTCCATTTCTGGTCCACGATAATTTTGTGTTTCTGTTTCACGGTAATGTTCCGTTTCTGGTCCAAGATAATATTCTGTTTCCGTTTCACGGTAATGTTCTGTCTCTGGTCCATGATAATGTTCCGTTTCTGGTCCACGATAATGTTCTCTTTCACTTTCACGGTAATGTTCTGTTTCCGTTTCACGGTAATGTTCTGTCTCTGGTCCACGGTAATGTTTTGTTTCTGTTTCACGGTAATGTTCCGTCTCTGGTCCACGATAATGTTCGATTTCACGGTAATGTTCCTTCTCTGGTCCACGATAATGTTCCGTCTTTGGTCCACGATAATGTTCTGTTTCTGTTTCACGGTAATGTTCCGTTTCTGGTCCACGATAATTTTGTGTTTCTTTTTCACAGTAATGATCCGTTTCTGGTACACGATAATGTTATGTTTCTGTTTCACGGTAATGTTCCGTTTCTGGTACACGGTAATGTTATGTTAAGGTTTCACGGTAATGTTCTGTCTCTGGTCCACGATAATGTTCCGTTTCTGGTCCATGATAATGTTCTGTTTTGGTTTCAAGGTAATGTTCTTTCTCTGGTCCACGATAATGTTCCGTTTCTGGTCCACGATAATGTTCTGTTTCTGTTTCACGGTAATGTTCGATCTCTGGTCCACGATAATGTTCGGTTTCACGGTAATGTTCCGTCTCTGGTCCACGATAATGTTCTGTTTCGGTTTCACGGTAATGTTCTTTCTCTGGTCCACGATAATGTTCCGTTTCTGGTCCACGATAATGTTCTGTTTCTGTTTCACGGTAATGTTCCGTTTCTGGTCCACGATAATGTTGTGTTTCTGTTTCACGGTAATGTTCCGTTTCTGGTCCACGATAATGTTCTATTTCGGTTTCACAGTAATGATCCGTTTCTGGTACACGATAATGTTATGTTTCTGTTTCACGGTAATGTTCCGTTTCTGGTACACGATAATGTTATGTTTCTGTTTCACGGTAATGTTCTGTTTAGGTTTCACGGTAATGTTCTGTCTCTGGTCCACGATAATGTTCCGTTTCTGGTCCATGATAATGTTCTGTTTTGGTTTCAAGGTAATGTTCTTTCTCTGGTCCACGATAATGTTCCGTTTCTGGTCCACGATAATGTTCTGTTTCTGTTTCACGGTAATGTTCGATCTCTGGTCCACGATAATGTTCGGTTTCACGGTAATGTTCCGTCTCTGGTCCACGATAATGTTCTGTTTCGGTTTCACGGTAATGTTCTTTCTCTGGTCCACGATAATGTTCCGTTTCTGGTCCACGATAATGTTCTGTTTCCGTTTCACGGTAATGTTCCGTTTCTGGTCCACGATAATGTTGTGTTTCTGTTTCACGGTAATGTTCCGTTTCTGGTCCACGATAATGTTCTATTTCGGTTTCACGGTAATGTTCCGTTTCTGGTCCACGATAATGTTCTGTTTTGGTTTCACGGTAATGTTCCGTCTCTGGTCCACGGTAATGTTCCGTCTCTGGTCCACGATAATGTTCTGTTTCTGTTTCACGGTAATGTTCCGTTTCTGGTCCACGATAATGTTGTGTTTCTGTTTCACAATAATGTTCCGTTTCTGGTCCACGATAATGTTCCGTTTCGGTTTCACGGTAATGTTCCGTTTCTGGTCCACGATAATGTTCTGTTTCGGTTTCACGATAAGGTTCCGTTTCTGGTCCACGATAATTTTGTGTTTCTGTTTCACGGTAATGTTCCGTTTCTGGTCCACGATAATGTTCGGTTTCACGGTAATGTTCTGTCTCTGGTCCACGGTAATGTTCTGTGTCTGGTCCACGATAATGTACGGTTTCACGGTAATGTTCCGTCTCTGGTCCACGATAATGTTCCATCTTTTGTCCACGATAATGTTCTGTGTCTGTTTGACGGTAATGTTCCGTTTCTGGTCCACGATAATTTTGTGTTTCTGTTTCACGGTAATGTTCCGTTTCTGGTCCACGATAATGTTCTGTTTCGGTTTCACGGTAATGTTCTGTCTCTGGTCCATGATAATGTTCCGTTTCTGGTCCACGATAATGTTCTGTTTCAGTTTCACGGTAATGTTCTGTTTCCGTTTCACGGTAATGTTCTGTCTCTGGTCCACGGTAATGTTTTGTTTCTGTTTCACGGTAATGTTCCGTCTCTGGTCCACGATAATGTTTGATTTCACGTTAATGTTCCGTCTCTGGTCCACGATAATGTTCCGTCTTTGGTCCACGATAATGTTATCTTTCGGTTTCACGGTAATGTTCCGTTTCTGGTCCATGATAATGTTCTGTTTCTGTTTCACGGTAATGTTCCGTTTCTGGTCCATGATAATATTCTGTTTCACGGTAATGTTCTGTCTCTGGTCCATGGTAATGTTCTGTCTCTGGTCCACGGTAATGTTCGGTTTCAAGGTAAAGTTCGGTCTCTGGTACACAGTAATGTTCTGTCTCTGGTCCACGGTAATGTTCTGTCTCTGGTCCACGGTAATGTTCTGTCTCTGGTCCACGGTAATGTTCGATCTCTGGTCCACGATAATGTTCGGTTTCACGGTAATGTTCCGTCTCTGGTCCACGATAATGTTCTGTTTCGGTTTCACGGTAATGTTCCGTTTCTGGTCCACGATAATGTTCTGTTTCGGTTTCACGGTAATGTTCCGTCTCTGGTCCACGGTAATGTTCCGTCTCTGGTCCAGGATAATGTTGTGTTTCTGTTTCACGGTAATGTTCCGTTTCTGGTCCATGATAATGTTCTGTTTCACGGTAATGTTCTGTCTCTGGTCCATGGTAATGTTCTGTCTCTGGTTCACGGTAATGTTCGGTTTCAAGGTAAATTTCGGTCTCTGGTCCACAGTAATGTTCTGTCTCTGGTCCACGGTAATGTTCTGTCTCTGGTCCACGGTAATGTTCTGTCTCTGGTCCACGGTAATGTTCTGTCTCTGGTCCACGGTAATGTTGTGTCTCTGGTCCATGGTAATGTTCGATCTCTGGTCCACGATAATGTTCGGTTTCACGGTAATGTTCCGTCTCTGATCCAAAATAATGTTCTGTTTCTGTATCACGGTAATGTTCCGTTTCTGGTCCACGATAATTTTGTGTTTCTGTTTCACGGTAATGTTCCGTTTCTAGTCCACAATAATGTTCGGTTTCACGGTAATGTTCTGTCTCTGGTCCACGGTAATGTTCTGTGTCTGGTCCACAATAATGTTCGGTTTCACGGTAATGTTCCGTCTCTGGTCCACGATAATGTTCCGTCTTTGGTCCACGATAATGTTCTGTGTCTGTTTGATGGTAATGTTCCGTTTCTGGTCCACGATAATTTTGTGTTTCTGTTTCACGGTAATGTTCCGTTTCTGGTCCACGATAATGTTCTGTTTCCGTTTCACGGTAATGTTCTGTCTCTGGTACATGATAATGTTCCGTTTCTGGTCCACGATAATGTTCTCTTTTCAGTTTCACGGTAATGTTCTGTTTCCGTTTCACGGTAATGTTCTGTCTCTGGTCCACGGTAATGTTTTGTTTCTGTTTCACGGTAATGTTCCGTTTCTGGTCCACGATAATGTTCTTTTTCGGTTTCACGGTAATGTTCTGTCTCTGGTCCACGGTAATGTTCTGTCTCTGATCCACGATAATGTTCGGTTTCACGGTAATATTCCGTCTTTGGTCCACGATAATGTTCTGTCTCTGGTCCATGATAATGTTCCGTTTCTGGTCCACGATAATATTCTGTTTCGGTTTCACGGTAATGTTCTGTCTCTGGTCCACGGTAATGTTCTATCTCTGGTCCACCGTAATGTTCTGTTTCTGTTTCACGGTAATGTTCCGTTTCTGGTCCACGATAATGTTGTGTTTCTGTTTCACGGTAATGTTCCGTCTCTGGTCCACGATAATGTTCGGTTTCACGATAATGTTCCGTTTCTGGTCCACGATAATGTTCTGTTTAGGTTTCACGGTAATATTCTGTCTCTGGTCCACGATAATGTTCTGTCTCTGGTCCACGGTAATGTTCGATTTCAAGGTAAATTTCGGTCTCTGGTCCACAGTAATGTTCTGTCTCTGGTCCACGGTAATGTTCTGTCTCTGGTCCACGGTAATGTTCTGTCTCTGGTCCACGGTAATGTTCTGTCTCTGGTCCACGGTAATGTTCTGTCTCTGGTCCACGGTAATGTTGTGTCTCTGGTCCACGGTAATGTTCGATCTCTGGTCCACGATAATGTTCGGTTTCACGGTAATGTTCCGTCTCTGGTCCACGATAATGTTCTGTTTCTGTATCACGGTAATGTTCCGTTTCTGGTCCACGATAATTTTGTGTTTCTGTTTCACGGTAATGTTCCGTTTCTGGTCCACGATAATGTTCTGTTTCGGTTTAACGGTAATGTTCTGTCTCTGGTCCACGGTAATGTTCTGTCTCTGGTCCACGATAATGTTCGGTTTCACGGTAATATTCCGTCTTTGGTCCACGATAATGTTCTGTCTCTTGTCCATGATAATGTTCCGTTTCTGGTCCACGATAATATTCTGTTTCGGTTTCACGGTAATGTTCTGTCTCTGGTCCACGGTAATGTTCTGTCTCTAGTCCACGGTAATGTTCTGTTTCTGTTTCACGGTAATGTTCCGTTTCTGGTCCACGATAATGTTGTGTTTCTGTTTCACGGTAATGTTCCGTCTCTGGTCCACGATAATGTTCGGTTTCACGATAATGTTCCGTGTCTGGTCCACGATAATTTTCTGTTTAGGTTTCACGGTAATGTTCTGTCTCTGGTCCACGATAATGTTCTGTCTCTGGTCCACGGTAATGTTCGATTTCAAGGTAAATTTCGGTCTCTGGTCCACAGTAATGTTCTGTCTCTGGTCCACGGTAATGTTCTGTCTCTGGTCCACGGTAATGTTCTGTCTCTGGTCCACGGTAATGTTCTGTCTCTGGTCCATGGTAATGTTCTGTCTCTGGTCCACGGTAATGTTGTGTCTCTGGTCCACGGTAATGTTCGATCTCTGGTCCACGATAATGTTCGGTTTCACGGTAATGTTCCGTCTCTGGTCCACGATAATGTTCTGTTTCTGTATCACGGTAATGTTCCGTTTCTGGTCCACGATAATTTTGTGTTTCTGTTTCACGGTAATGTTCCGTTTCTGGTCCACGATAATGTTCTGTTTCGGTTTAACGGTAATGTTCTGTCTCTGGTCCACGGTAATGTTCTGTGTCTGGTCCACGATAATGTTCGGTTTCACGGTAATGTTCCGTTTCTGGTCCACAATAATGTTCGGTTTCACGGTAATGTTCTGTCTCTGGTCCACGGTAATGTTCTGTGTCTGGTCCACGATAATGTTCGGTTTCACGGTAATGTTTCGTCTCTGGTCAACGATAATGTTCCGTCTTTGGTCCACGATAATGTTCTGTGTCTGTTTGACGGTAATGTTCCGTTTCTGGTCCACGATAATTTTGTGTTTCTGTTTCACGGTAATATTCCGTTTCTGGTCCACGATAATGTTCTGTTTCCGTTTCACGGTAATGTTCTGTCTCTGGTCCATGATAATGTTCCGTTTCTGGTCCACGATAATGTTCTCTTTCACTTTCACGGTAATGTTCTGTCTCTGGTCCACGGTAATGTTTTGTTTCTGTTTCACGGTAATGTTCCGTCTCTGGTCCACGATAATGTTCGATTTCACGGTAATGTTCCGTCTCTGGTCCACGATAAAGTTCTATTTCTGTTTCACGGTAATGTTCCGTTTCTGGTCCACGATAATGTTCTGTTTCGGTTTCACGGTAATGTTCTGTCTCTGGTCCACGGTAATGTTCTGTCTCTGGTCCACGATAATGTTCGGTTTCACGGTAATATTCCGTCTTTGGTCCACGATAATGTTCTGTCTCTGGTCCATGATAATGTTCCGTTTCTGGTCCACGATAATATTCTGTTTCGGTTTCACGGTAATGTTCTGTCTCTGGTCCACGGTAATGTTCTATCTCTGGTCCACGGTAATGTTCTGTTTCTGTTTCACGATAATGTTCCGTTTCTGGTCCACGATAATGTTGTGTTTCTGTTTCACGGTAATGTTCCGTCTCTGGTCCACGATAATGTTCGGTTTCACGATAATGTTCCGTTTCTGGTCCACGATAATGTTCTGTTTAGGTTTCACGGTAATGTTCTGTCTCTGGTCCACGATAATGTTCTGTCTCTGGTCCACGGTAATGTTCGATTTCAAGGTAAATTTCGGTCTCTGGTCCACAGTAATGTTCTGTCTCTGGTCCACGGTAATGTTCTGTCTCTGGTCCACGGTAATGTTCTGTCTCTGGTCCACGGTAATGTTCTGTCTCTGGTCCACGGTAATGTTGTGTCTCTGGTCCACGGTAATGTTTGATCTCTGGTCCACGATAATGTTCGGTTTCACGGTAATGTTCCGTCTCTGGTCCACGATAATGTTCTGTTTCTGTATCACGGTAATGTTCCGTTTCTGGTCCACGATAATTTTGTGTTTCTGTTTCACGGTAATGTTCCGTTTCTGGTCCACGATAATGTTCGGTTTCACGGTAATGTTCTGTCTCTGGTCCACGGTAATTTTCTGTGTCTGGTCCACGATAATGTTCGGTTTCACGGTAATGTTCCGTCTCTGGTCCACGATAATGTTCCGTCTTTTGTCCACGATAATATTCTGTGTCTGTTTGACGGTAATGTTCCGTTTCTGGTCCACGATAATTTTGTGTTTCTGTTTCACGGTAATGTTCCGTTTCTGGTCCACGATAATGTTCTGTTTCGGTTTCACGGTAATGTTCTGTCTCTGGTCCATGATAATGTTCCGTTTCTGGTCCACGATAATGTTCTGTTTCAGTTTCACGGTAATGTTCTGTTTCCGTTTCACGGTAATGTTCTGTCTCTGGTCCACGGTAATGTTTTGTTTCTGTTTCACGGTAATGTTCCGTCTCTGGTCCACGATAATGTTTGATTTCACGTTAATGTTCCGTCTCTGGTCCACGATAATGTTCCGTCTTTGGTCCACGATAATGTTATGTTTCGGTTTCACGGTAATGTTCCGTTTCTGGTCCACAATAATATTCTGTTTCCGTTTCACGGTAATGTTCTGTCTCTGGTCCATGATAATGTTCCGTTTCTGGTCCACGATAATGTTCTCTTTCACTTTCACGGTAATGTTCTGTTTCCGTTTCACGGTAATGTTCTGTCTCTGGTCCACGGTAATGTTTTGTTTCTGTTTCACGGTAATGTTCCGTCTCTGGTCCACGATAATGTTCGATTTCACGGTAATGTTCCTTCTCTGGTCCACGATAATGTTCCGTCTTTGGTCCACGATAATGTTCTGTTTCTGTTTCACGGTAATGTTCCGTTTCTGGTCCACGATAATTTTGTGTTTCTGTTTCACAGTAATGATCCGTTTCTGGTACACGATAATGTTATGTTTCTGTTTCACGGTAATGTTCCGTTTCTGGTACACGATAATGTTATGTTTCTGTTTCACGGTAATGTTCTGTTTAGGTTTCACGGTAATGTTCTGTCTCTGGTCCACGATAATGTTCCGTTTCTGGTCCATGATAATGTTCTGTTTTGGTTTCAAGGTAATGTTCTTTCTCTGGTCCACGATAATGTTCCGTTTCTGGTCCACGATAATGTTCTGTTTCTGTTTCACGGTAATGTTCGATCTCTGGTCCACGATAATGTTCGGTTTCACGGTAATGTTCCGTCTCTGGTCCACGATAATGTTCTGTTTCGGTTTCACGGTAATGTTCTTTCTCTGGTCCACGATAATGTTCCGTTTCTGGTCCACGATAATGTTCTGTTTCTGTTTCACGGTAATGTTCCGTTTCTGGTCCACGATAATGTTGTGTTTCTGTTTCACGGTAATGTTCCGTTTCTGGTCCACGATAATGTTCTATTTCGGTTTCACGGTAATGTTCCGTTTCTGGTCCACGATAATGTTCTGTTTTGGTTTCACGGTAATGTTCCGTCTCTGGTCCACGGTAATGTTCCGTCTCTGGTCCACGATAATGTTCTGTTTCTGTTTCACGGTAATGTTCCGTTTCTGGTCCACGATAATGTTGTGTTTCTGTTTCACAATAATGTTCCGTTTCTGGTCCACGATAATGTTCCGTTTCGGTTTCACGGTAATGTTCCGTTTCTGGTCCACGATAATGTTCTGTTTCGGTTTCACGATAAGGTTCCGTTTCTGGTCCACGATAATTTTGTGTTTCTGTTTCACGGTAATGTTCCGTTTCTGGTCCACGATAATGTTCGGTTTCACGGTAATGTTCTGTCTCTGGTCCACGGTAATGTTCTGTGTCTGGTCCACGATAATGTACGGTTTCACGGTAATGTTCCGTCTCTGGTCCACGATAATGTTCCATCTTTTGTCCACGATAATGTTCTGTGTCTGTTTGACGGTAATGTTCCGTTTCTGGTCCACGATAATTTTGTGTTTCTGTTTCACGGTAATGTTCCGTTTCTGGTCCACGATAATGTTCTGTTTCGGTTTCACGGTAATGTTCTGTCTCTGGTCCATGATAATGTTCCGTTTCTGGTCCACGATAATGTTCTGTTTCAGTTTCACGGTAATGTTCTGTTTCCGTTTCACGGTAATGTTCTGTCTCTGGTCCACGGTAATGTTTTGTTTCTGTTTCACGGTAATGTTCCGTCTCTGGTCCACGATAATGTTTGATTTCACGTTAATGTTCCGTCTCTGGTCCACGATAATGTTCCGTCTTTGGTCCACGATAATGTTATGTTTCGGTTTCACGGTAATGTTCCGTTTCTGGTCCATGATAATGTTCTGTTTCTGTTTCACGGTAATGTTCCGTTTCTGGTCCATGATAATATTCTGTTTCACGGTAATGTTCTGTCTCTGGTCCATGGTAATGTTCTGTCTCTGGTCCACGGTAATGTTCGGTTTCAAGGTAAAGTTCGGTCTCTGGTACACAGTAATGTTCTGTCTCTGGTCCACGGTAATGTTCTGTCTCTGGTCCACGGTAATGTTCTGTCTCTGGTCCACGGTAATGTTCGATCTCTGGTCCACGATAATGTTCGGTTTCACGGTAATGTTCCGTCTCTGGTCCACGATAATGTTCTGTTTCGGTTTCACGGTAATGTTCCATTTCTGGTCCACGATAATGTTCTGTTTCGGTTTCACGGTAATGTTCCGTCTCTGGTCCACGGTAATGTTCCGTCTCTGGTCCACGATAATGTTGTGTTTCTGTTTCACGGTAATGTTCCGTTTCTGGTCCATGATAATGTTCTGTTTCACGGTAATGTTCTGTCTCTGGTCCATGGTAATGTTCTGTCTCTGGTTCACGGTAATGTTCGGTTTCAAGGTAAATTTCGGTCTCTGGTCCACAGTAATGTTCTGTCTCTGGTCCACGGTAATGTTCTGTCTCTGGTCCACGGTAATGTTCTGTCTCTGGTCCACGGTAATGTTCTGTCTCTGGTCCACGGTAATGTTGTGTCTCTGGTCCATGGTAATGTTCGATCTCTGGTCCACGATAATGTTCGGTTTCACGGTAATGTTCCGTCTCTGATCCAAAATAATGTTCTGTTTCTGTATCACGGTAATGTTCCGTTTCTGGTCCACGATAATTTTGTGTTTCTGTTTCACGGTAATGTTCCGTTTCTAGTCCACAATAATGTTCGGTTTCACGGTAATGTTCTGTCTCTGGTCCACGGTAATGTTCTGTGTCTGGTCCACAATAATGTTCGGTTTCACGGTAATGTTCCGTCTCTGGTCCACGATAATGTTCCGTCTTTGGTCCACGATAATGTTCTGTGTCTGTTTGATGGTAATGTTCCGTTTCTGGTCCACGATAATTTTGTGTTTCTGTTTCACGGTAATGTTCCGTTTCTGGTCCACGATAATGTTCTGTTTCCGTTTCACGGTAATGTTCTGTCTCTGGTACATGATAATGTGCCGTTTCTGGTCCACGATAATGTTCTCTTTTCAGTTTCACGGTAATGTTCTGTTTCTGTTTCACGGTAATGTTCCGTCTCTGGTCCACGATAATGTTCGATTTCACGGTAATGTTCCGTCTCTGGTCCACGATAATGTTCCGTCTTTGGTCCACGATAATGTTCTGTTTCTGTTTCACGGTAATGTTCCGTTTCTGGTCCATGATAATTTTGTGTTTCTGTTTCACAGTAATGATCCGTTTCTGGTATACGATAATGTTATGTTTCTGTTTCACGGTAATGTTCCGTTTCTGGTACACGATAATGTTATGTTTCTGTTTCACGGTAATGTTCCGTTTCTGGTCCACGATAATGTTCCGTTTCTGGTCCATGATAATGTTCTGTTTTGGTTTCAAGGTAATGTTCTGTCTCTGGTCCACGGTAATGTTCGATCTCTGGTCCACGATAATGTTCGGTTTCACGGTAATGTTCCGTCTCTGGTCCACGATAATGTTCTTTTTCGGTTTCACGGTTATGTTCCATTTCTGGTCCACGATAATTTTGTGTTTCTGTTTCACGGTAATGTTGCGTTTCTGGTCCACGATAATGTTCTGTTTCGGTTTCACGGTAATGTTCTGTCTCTGGTCCACGGTAATTTTCCGTCTCTGGTCCACGATAATGTTCTGTTTCTGTTTCACGGTAATGTTCCGTTTCTGGTCAACGATAATGTTGTGTTTCTGTTTCACGGTAATGTTCCGTCTCTGGTGCACGATAATGTTCGGTTTCACGATAATGTTCCGTCTCTGGTCCACGATAATGTTCTGTTTAGGTTTCACGGTAATGTTCTGTCTCTGGTCCACGATAATGTTCCGTCTCTGGTTCACGATAATGTTCCGTCTCTGGTCCACGATAATGTTCTGTCTCTGGTCCACGATAATGTTCCGTTTCTGGTCCACGATAATGTTCTGTTTCGGTTTCACGGTAATGTTCTGTCTCTGGTCCAAGATAACGTTCTGTCTCTGGTCCACGGTAATGTTCTGTTTCTGTTTCACGGTAATGTTCCGTTTCTGGTCCAAGATAATGTTGTGTTTCTGTTTCACGGTAATGTTCCGTTTCTGGTCCACGATAATGTTCTATTTCGGTTTCACGGTAATGTTCCGTCTCTGGTCCACGGTAATGTTCCGTCTCTGGTCCACGATAATGTTCCGTTTCGGTTTCACGGTAATGTTCCGTTTCTGGTCCACGATAATGTTCTGTTTCGGTTTCACGGTAATGTTCCGTCTCTGGTCCACTGTAATGTTCCGTCTCTGGTCCACGATAATGTTCTGTTTCTGTTTCACGGTAATGTTCCGTTTCTGGTCCATGATAATTTTCTGTTTCACGGTAATGTTCTATCTCTGGTCCACGCTAATGTTCTGTTTCTGTTTCACGGTAATGTTCCGTTTCTGGTCTACGTTAATGTTTTGTTTCTGTTTCACGGTAATGTTCTGTTTCACGGTAATGTTCTGTCTCTGGTCCACGCTAATGTTCTGTTTCTGTTTCATGGTAATGTTCCGTTTCTGGTCCACGATAATGTTGTGTTTCTGTTTCACGGTAATGTTTCGTTTCTGGTCCACAATAATGTTCTGTTTCGGTTTCACAGTAATGTTCCGTTTCTGGTCCATGATAATATTCTGTTTCTGTTTCACGGTAATGTTCTGTTTCTGTTTCACGGTAATGTTCCGTTTCTGGTCCACGATAATGTTCCGTCTCTTGTCCACGATAATGTTCTGTCTCTGGTCCACGATAATGTTCTGTCTCTGGTCCACGATAATGTTCTGTCTCTGGTCCACGATAATGTTCTGTCTCTGGTCCACGGTATTGTTCTGTTTCTGGTCCACGATAATGTTCTGTCTCTGGTCCACGATAATGTTCTGTCTCTGGTCCACGGTAATGTTCTGTCTCTGGTCCATGATAATGTTCCGTTTCTGGTCCACGATAATGTTCCGTTTCTGGTCCACGATAATGTTGTGTTTCTGTTTCATGGTAATGTTTCGTTTCTGGTCCACAATAATGTTCTGTTTCGGTTTCACAGTAATGTTCTGTTTCTGGTCCACGATAATATTCTGTTTCGGTTTCACGGTAATGTTCTGTCTCTGGTCCACGGTAATGTTCTGTCTCTGGTCCACGGTAATGTTCGGTTTCACGATAATGTTCCGTTTCTGGTCCACGATAATGTTGTGTTTCTGTTTCACGGTAATGTTCCGTCTCTGGTCCACGATAATGTTCGGTTTCACGATAATGTTCCGTTTCTGGTCCACGATAATGTTCTGTTTAGGTTTCACGGTAATGTTCTGTCTCTGGTCCACGGTAATGTTCTGTCTCTGGTCCACGGTAATGTTCTGTCTCTGGTCCACGGTAATGTTCTGTCTCTGGTCCACGGTAATGTTGTGTCTCTGGTCCACGGTAATGTTCGATCTCTGGTCCACGATAATGTTCGGTTTCACGGTAATATTCCGTCTCTGGTCCACGATAATGTTCTGTTTCTGTATCACGGTAATGTTCCGTTTCTGGTCCACGATAATTTTGTGTTTCTGTTTCACGGTGATGTTCCGTTTCTGGTCCACGATAATGTTCGGTTTCACGGTAATGTTCTGTCTCTGGTCCACGGTAATGTTCTGTGTCTGGTCCACGATAATGTTCGGTTTCACGGTAATGTTCCGTCTCTGGTCCACGATAATGTTCCGTCTTTTGTCCACGATAATGTTCTGTGTCTGTTTGACGGTAATGTTCCGTTTCTGGTCCACGATAATGTTCTGTCTCTTGTCCACGGTAATGTTGTGTCTCTGGTTCATGGTAATGTTCTGTTTCACGGTAATGTTCTGTCTCTGGTCCATGGTAATGTTCTGTCTCTGTTCCAGGGTAATGTTCGGTTTCAAGGTAAATTTCGGTCTCTGGTCCACAGTGATGTTCTGTCTCTGGTCCACGGTAATGTTCTGTCTCTGGTCCACGGTAATGTTCTGTCTCTGGTCCACGGTAATGTTCTGTCTCTTGTCCACGGTAATGTTGTGTCTCTGGTTCATGGTAATGTTCGATCTCTGGTCCACGATAATGTTCGGTTTCAAGGTAATGTTCCGTCTCTGGTCCACGATAATGTTTTGTTTCTGTATCACGGTAATGTTCCGTTTCTGGTCCACGATAATTTTGTGTTTCTGTTTCACGGTAATGTTCCGTTTCTGGTCCACAATAATGTTCAGTTTCACGGTAATGTTCTGTCTCTGGTCCACGGTAATGTTCTGTGTCTGGTCCACGATAATGTTCGGTTTCAGGGTAATGTTCCGTCTCTGGTCCACGATAATGTTCCGTCTTTGGTCCACGATAATGTTCTGTGTCTGTTTGACGGTAATGTTCCGTTTCTGGTCCACGATAATTTTGTGTTTCTGTTTCACGGTAATGTTCCGTTTCTGGTCCACGATAATATTCTGTTTGCGTTTCACGGTAATGTTCTGTCTCTGGTCCATGATAATGTTCCGTTTCTGGTCCACGATAATGTTCTCTTTCACTTTCACGGTAATGTTCTGTTTCCGTTTCACGGTAATGTTCTGTCTCTGGTCCACGGTAATGTTTTGTTTCTGTTTCACGGTAATGTTCCGTCTCTGGTCCACGATAATGTTCGATTTCACGGTAATGTTCCTTCTCTGGTCCACGATAATATTCCGTCTTTGGTCCACGATAATGTTCTGTTTCTGTTTCACGGTAATGTTCCGTTTCTGGTCCACGATAATTTTGTGTTTGTGTTTCACAGTAATAATCCGTTTCTGGTACACGATAATGTTATGTTTCTGTTTCACGGTAATGTTCTGTTTAGGTTTCACGGTAATGTTCTGTCTCTGGTCCACGATAATGTTCCGTTTCTGGTCCATGATAATGTTCTGTTTTGGTTTCAAGGTAATGTTCTGTCTCTGGTCCACGGTAATGTTCGATCTCTGGTCCACGATAATGTTCGGTTTCACATTAATGTTCCGTCTCTGGTCCACGATAATGTTCTGTTTCGGTTTCACGGTAATGTTCTTTCTCTGGTCCACGATAATGTTCCGTTTCTGGTCCACGATAATGTTCTGTTTCTGTTTCACGGTAATGTTCCGTTTCTGGTCCACGATAATGTTGTGTTACTGTTTCACGGTAATGTTCCGTTTCTGGTCCACGATAATGTTCTATTTCGGTTTCACGGTAATGTTCCGTTTCTGGTCCACGATAATGTTCTGTTTTGGTTTCACGGTAATGTTCCGTCTCTGGTCCACGGTAATGTTCCGTCTCTGGTCCACGATAATGTTCTGTTTCTGTTTCACGGTAATGTTCCGTTTCTGGTCCACGATAATGTTGTGTTTCTGTTTCACGATAATGTTCCGTTTCTGGTCCACGATAATGTTCCGTTTCGGTTTCACGGTAATGTTCCGTTTCTGGTCCACGATAATGTTCTGTTTCGGTTTCACGGTAATGTTCCGTCTCTGGTCCACGGTAATGTTCCGTCTCTGGTCCACGCTAATGTTCTGTTTCTGTTTCACGGTAATGTTCTGTTTCTGGTCCACGTTAATGTGGTGTTTCTGTTTCACGGTAATGTTCTGTTTCACGGTAATGTTCTGTCTCTGGTCCACGCTAATGTTCTGTTTGTGTTTCACGGTAATGTTCCGTTTCTGGTCCACGATAATGTTGTGTTTCTGTTTCACGGTAATGTTTCGTTTCTGGTCCACAATAATGTTCTGTTTCGGTTTCACAGTAATGTTCCGTTTCTGGTCCATGATAATATTCTGTTTCTGTTTCACGGTAATGTTCTGTTTCTGTTTCACGGTAATGTTCCGTTTCTGGTCCACGATAATGTTCAGTCTCTGGTACACGATAATGTTCTGTCTCTGTTCCATGATAATGTTCGGTCTCTGGTTCACGATAATGTTCTTTTTCTGTTTCACGGTAATGTTCTGTTTCGGTTTAACGGTAATGTTCGGTCTCTGGTCCACAGTAATGTTCTGTCTCTGTTCCATGATAATGTTCGGTTTCACGATAATGTTCCGTTTCTCGTCCACGATAATGTTCTGTTTCGGTTTCACGGTAATGTTCCGTCTCTGGTCCACGGTAATGTTCCGTCTCTGGTCCACGATAATGTTGTGTTTCTGTTTCACGGTAATGTTCTGTCTCTGGTCCACGGTAATGTTCTGTCTCTGGTCCACGGTAATGTTCGATCTCTGGTCCACGATAATGTTCGGTTTCACGGTAATGTTCTGTCTCTGGTCCATGGTAATGTTCTGTCTCTGGTCCACGGTAATGTTCTGTCTCTGGTCCACGGTAATGTTCTGTCTCTGGTCCACGGTAATGTTCGATCTCTGGTCCACGATAATGTTCGGTTTCACGGTAATGTTCTGTCTCTGGTCCATGGTAATGTTCTGTCTCTGGTCCACGGTAATGTTCTGTCTCTGGTCCACGGTAATGTTCTGTCTCTGGTCCACGGTAATGTTCGATCTCTGGTCCACGATAATGTTCGGTTTCACGGTAATGTTCCGTCTCTGGTCCACGATAATGTTCTATTTCTGTTTCACGGTAATGTTCCGTTTCTGGTCCACGATAATGTTCTGTTTCGGTTTCACGGTAATGTTCTGTCTCTGGTCCACGGTAATGTTCTGTCTCTGGTCCACGATAATGTTCGGTTTCACGGTAATATTCCGTCTTTGGTCCACGATAATGTTCTGTCTCTTGTCCATGATAATGTTCCGTTTCTGGTCCACGATAATATTCTGTTTCGGTTTCACGGTAATGTTCTGTCTCTGGTCCACGGTAATGTTCTGTCTCTGTTTCACGGTAATGTTCCGTTTCTGGTCCACGATAATGTTCTGTTTCTGTTTCACGGTAATGTTTCCGTTTCTGGTCCACGATAATGTTGTGTTTCTGTTTCACGGTAATGTTCCGTCTCTGGTCCACGACAATGTTCGGTTTCACGATAATGTTCCGTTTCTGGTCCACGGTAATGTTCCGTCTCTGGTCCACGATAATGTTGTGTTTCTGTTTCACGGTAATGTTCCGTTTCTGGTCCATGATAATGTTCTGTTTCACGGTAATGTTCTGTCTCTGGTCCATGGTAATGTTCTGTCTCTGGTTCACGGTAATGTTCGGTTTCAAGGTAAATTTCGGTCTCTGGTCCACAGTAATGTTCTGTCTCTGGTCCACGGTAATGTTCTGTCTCTGGTCCACGGTAATGTTCTGTCTCTGGTCCACGGTAATGTTCTGTCTCTGGTCCACGGTAATGTTGTGTCTCTGGTCCATGGTAATGTTCGATCTCTGGTCCACGATAATGTTCGGTTTCACGGTAATGTTCCGTCTCTGATCCACGATAATGTTCTGTTTCTGTATCACGGTAATGTTCCGTTTCTGGTCCACGATAATTTTGTGTTTCTGTTTCACGGTAATGTTCCGTTTCTAGTCCACAATAATGTTCTGTTTCGGTTTCACGGTAATGTTCCGTCTCTGGTCCACGGTAATGTTCCGTCTCTGGTCCACGATAATGTTGTGTTTCTGTTTCACGGTAATGTTCTGTCTCTGGTCCACGGTAATGTTCTGTCTCTGGTCCACGGTAATGTTCGATCTCTGGTCCACGATAATGTTCGGTTTCACGGTAATGTTCTGTCTCTGGTCCATGGTAATGTTCTGTCTCTGGTCCACGGTAATGTTCTGTCTCTGGTCCACGGTAATGTTCTGTCTCTGGTCCACGGTAATGTTCGATCTCTGGTCCACGATAATGTTCGGTTTCACGGTAATGTTCTGTCTCTGGTCCATGGTAATGTTCTGTCTCTGGTCCACGGTAATGTTCTGTCTCTGGTCCACGGTAATGTTCTGTCTCTGGTCCACGGTAATGTTCGATCTCTGGTCCACGATAATGTTCGGTTTCACGGTAATGTTCCGTCTCTGGTCCACGATAATGTTCTATTTCTGTTTCACGGTAATGTTCCGTTTCTGGTCCACGATAATGTTCTGTTTCGGTTTCACGGTAATGTTCTGTCTCTGGTCCACGGTAATGTTCTGTCTCTGGTCCACGATAATGTTCGGTTTCACGGTAATATTCCGTCTTTGGTCCACGATAATGTTCTGTCTCTTGTCCATGATAATGTTCCGTTTCTGGTCCACGATAATATTCTGTTTCGGTTTCACGGTAATGTTCTGTCTCTGGTCCACGGTAATGTTCTGTCTCTGTTTCACGGTAATGTTCCGTTTCTGGTCCACGATAATGTTCTGTTTCTGTTTCACGGTAATGTTTCCGTTTCTGGTCCACGATAATGTTGTGTTTCTGTTTCACGGTAATGTTCCGTCTCTGGTCCACGACAATGTTCGGTTTCACGATAATGTTCCGTTTCTGGTCCACGGTAATGTTCCGTCTCTGGTCCACGATAATGTTGTGTTTCTGTTTCACGGTAATGTTCCGTTTCTGGTCCATGATAATGTTCTGTTTCACGGTAATGTTCTGTCTCTGGTCCATGGTAATGTTCTGTCTCTGGTTCACGGTAATGTTCGGTTTCAAGGTAAATTTCGGTCTCTGGTCCACAGTAATGTTCTGTCTCTGGTCCACGGTAATGTTCTGTCTCTGGTCCACGGTAATGTTCTGTCTCTGGTCCACGGTAATGTTCTGTCTCTGGTCCACGGTAATGTTGTGTCTCTGGTCCATGGTAATGTTCGATCTCTGGTCCACGATAATGTTCGGTTTCACGGTAATGTTCCGTCTCTGATCCACGATAATGTTCTGTTTCTGTATCACGGTAATGTTCCGTTTCTGGTCCACGATAATTTTGTGTTTCTGTTTCACGGTAATGTTCCGTTTCTAGTCCACAATAATGTTCGGTTTCACGGTAATGTTCTGTCTCTGGTCCACGGTAATGTTCCGTCTCTGGTCCACGATAATGTTCGATCTCTGGTCCACGATAATGTTCGGTTTCACGGTAATGTTCCGTCTCTGGTCCACGATAATGTTCTATTTCTGTTTCACGGTAATGTTCCGTTTCTGGTCCACGATAATGTTCTGTTTCGGTTTCACGGTAATGTTCTGTCTCTGGTCCACGGTAATGTTCTGTCTCTGGTGCACGGTAATGTTCTGTCTCTGGTCCACGGTAATGTTCTGTCTCTTGTCCACGGTAATGTTCGATCTCTGGTCCACGATAATGTTCGGTTTCACGGTAATGTTCCGTCTCTGGTCCATGGTAATGTTCTGTCTCTGGTCCACGGTAATGTTCTGTCTCTGGTCCACGGTAATGTTCTGTCTCTTGTCCACGGTAATGTTCGATCTCTGGTCCACGATAATGTTCGGTTTCACGGTAATGTTCCGTCTCTGGTCCACGATAATGTTCTATTTCTGTTTCACGGTAATGTTCTGTCTCTGGTCCACGGTAATGTTCTGTCTCTGGTCCACGATAATGTTCGGTTTCACGGTAATATTCCGTCTTAGGTCCACGATAATGTTCTGTCTCTGGTCCATGATAATGTTCCGTTTCTGGTCCACGATAATATTCTGTTTCGGTTTCACGGTAATGTTCTGTCTCTGGTCCACGGTAATGTTCTGTCTCCGGTCCACGGTAATGTTCTGTTTCTGTTTCACGGTAATGTTCCGTTTCTGGTCCACGATAATGTTCTGTTTCTGTTTCACGGTAATGTTCCGTTTCTGGTCCACGATAATGTTGTGTTTCTGTTTCACGGTAATGTTCCGTCTCTGGTCCACGATAATGTTCGGTTTCACGATAATGTTCCGTTTCTGGTCCACGGTAATGTTCCGTCTCTGGTCCACGATAATGTTGTGTTTCTGTTTCACGGTAATGTTCCGTTTCTGGTCCATGATAATGTTCTGTTTCACGGTAATGTTCTGTCTCTGGTCCATGGTAATGTTCTGTCTCTGGTTCACGGTAATGTTCGGTTTCAAGGTAAATTTCGGTCTCTGGTCCACAGTAATGTTCTGTCTCTGGTCCACGGTAATGTTCTGTCTCTGGTCCACGGTAATGTTCTGTCTCTGGTCCACGGTAATGTTCTGTCTCTGGTCCACGGTAATGTTGTGTCTCTGGTCCATGGTAATGTTCGATCTCTGGTCCACGATAATGTTCGGTTTCACGGTAATGTTCCGTCTCTGATCCACGATAATGTTCTGTTTCTGTATCACGGTAATGTTCCGTTTCTAGTCCACAATAATGTTCGGTTTCACGGTAATGTTCTGTCTCTGGTCCACGGTAATGTTCTGTGTCTGGTCCACAATAATGTTCGGTTTCACGGTAATGTTCCGTCTCTGGTCCACGATAATGTTCCGTCTTTGGTCCACGATAATGTTCTGTGTCTGGTCCACGGTATTGTTCTGTTTCTGGTCCACGATAATGTTCCGTTTCTGGTCCACGATAATGTTGTGTTTCTGTTTCATGGTAATGTTTCGTTTCTGGTCCACAATAATGTTCTGTTTCGGTTTCACAGTAATGTTCTGTTTCTGGTCTACGATAATATTCTGTTTCGGTTTCACGGTAATGTTCTGTCTCTGGTCCACGGTAATGTTCTGTCTCTGGTCCACGGTAATGTTCGGTTTCACGATAATGTTCCGTTTCTGGTCCACGATAATGTTGTTTTTCTGTTTCACGGTAATGTTCCGTCTCTGGTCCACGATAATGTTCGGTTTCACGATAATGTTCCGTTTCTGGTCCACGATAATGTTCTGTTTAGGTTTCACGGTAATGTTCTGTCTCTGGTCCACGGTAATGTTCTGTCTCTGGTCCACGGTAATGTTCTGTCTCTGGTCCACGGTAATGTTCTGTCTCTGGTCCACGGTAATGTTGTGTCTCTGGTCCACGGTAATGTTCGATCTCTGGTCCACGATAATGTTCGGTTTCACGGTAATATTCCGTCTCTGGTCCACGATAATGTTCTGTTTCTGTATCACGGTAATGTTCCGTTTCTGGTCCACGATAATTTTGTGTTTCTGTTTCACGGTGATGTTCCGTTTCTGGTCCACGATAATGTTCGGTTTCACGGTAATGTTCTGTCTCTGGTCCACGGTAATGTTCTGTGTCTGGTCCACGATAATGTTCGGTTTCACGGTAATGTTCCGTCTCTGGTCCACGATAATGTTCCGTCTTTTGTCCACGATAATGTTCTGTGTCTGTTTGACGGTAATGTTCCGTTTCTGGTCCACGATAATGTTCTGTCTCTTGTCCACGGTAATGTTGTGTCTCTGGTTCATGGTAATGTTCTGTTTCACGGTAATGTTCTGTCTCTGGTCCATGGTAATGTTCTGTCTCTGTTCCAGGGTAATGTTCGGTTTCAAGGTAAATTTCGGTCTCTGGTCCACAGTGATGTTCTGTCTCTGGTCCACGGTAATGTTCTGTCTCTGGTCCACGGTAATGTTCTGTCTCTGGTCCACGGTAATGTTCTGTCTCTTGTCCACGGTAATGTTGTGTCTCTGGTTCATGGTAATGTTCGATCTCTGGTCCACGATAATGTTCGGTTTCAAGGTAATGTTCCGTCTCTGGTCCACGATAATGTTTTGTTTCTGTATCACGGTAATGTTCCGTTTCTGGTCCACGATAATTTTGTGTTTCTGTTTCACGGTAATGTTCCGTTTCTGGTCCACAATAATGTTCAGTTTCACGGTAATGTTCTGTCTCTGGTCCACGGTAATGTTCTGTGTCTGGTCCACGATAATGTTCGGTTTCAGGGTAATGTTCCGTCTCTGGTCCACGATAATGTTCCGTCTTTGGTCCACGATAATGTTCTGTGTCTGTTTGACGGTAATGTTCCGTTTCTGGTCCACGATAATTTTGTGTTTCTGTTTCACGGTAATGTTCCGTTTCTGGTCCACGATAATATTCTGTTTGCGTTTCACGGTAATGTTCTGTCTCTGGTCCATGATAATGTTCCGTTTCTGGTCCACGATAATGTTCTCTTTCACTTTCACGGTAATGTTCTGTTTCCGTTTCACGGTAATGTTCTGTCTCTGGTCCACGGTAATGTTTTGTTTCTGTTTCACGGTAATGTTCCGTCTCTGGTCCACGATAATGTTCGATTTCACGGTAATGTTCCTTCTCTGGTCCACGATAATATTCCGTCTTTGGTCCACGATAATGTTCTGTTTCTGTTTCACGGTAATGTTCCGTTTCTGGTCCACGATAATTTTGTGTTTCTGTTTCACAGTAATAATCCGTTTCTGGTACACGATAATGTTATGTTTCTGTTTCACGGTAATGTTCTGTTTAGGTTTCACGGTAATGTTCTGTCTCTGGTCCACGATAATGTTCCGTTTCTGGTCCATGATAATGTTCTGTTTTGGTTTCAAGGTAATGTTCTGTCTCTGGTCCACGGTAATGTTCGATCTCTGGTCCACGATAATGTTCGGTTTCACGGTAATGTTCCGTCTCTGGTCCACGATAATGTTCTGTTTCGGTTTCACGGTAATGTTCTTTCTCTGGTCCACGATAATGTTCCGTTTCTGGTCCACGATAATGTTCTGTTTCTGTTTCACGGTAATGTTCCGTTTCTGGTCCACGATAATGTTGTGTTACTGTTTCACGGTAATGTTCCGTTTCTGGTCCACGATAATGTTCTATTTCGGTTTCACGGTAATGTTCCGTTTCTGGTCCACGATAATGTTCTGTTTTGGTTTCACGGTAATGTTCCGTCTCTGGTCCACGGTAATGTTCCGTCTCTGGTCCACGATAATGTTCTGTTTCTGTTTCACGGTAATGTTCCGTCTCTGGTCCACGATAATGTTCTGTTTCTGTTTCACGGTAATGTTCCGTTTCTGGTCCACGATAATGTTGTGTTTCTGTTTCACGATAATGTTCCGTTTCTGGTCCACGATAATGTTCCGTTTCGGTTTCACGGTAATGTTCCGTTTCTGGTCCACGATAATGTTCTGTTTCGGTTTCACGGTAATGTTCCGTCTCTGGTCCACGGTAATGTTCCGTCTCTGGTCCACGCTAATGTTCTGTTTCTGTTTCACGGTAATGTTCTGTTTCTGGTCCACGTTAATGTGGTGTTTCTGTTTCACGGTAATGTTCTGTTTCACGGTAATGTTCTGTCTCTGGTCCACGCTAATGTTCTGTTTGTGTTTCACGGTAATGTTCCGTTTCTGGTCCACGATAATGTTGTGTTTCTGTTTCACGGTAATGTTTCGTTTCTGGTCCACAATAATGTTCTGTTTCGGTTTCACAGTAATGTTCCGTTTCTGGTCCATGATAATATTCTGTTTCTGTTTCACGGTAATGTTCTGTTTCTGTTTCACGGTAATGTTCCGTTTCTGGTCCACGATAATGTTCAGTCTCTGGTACACGATAATGTTCTGTCTCTGTTCCATGATAATGTTCGGTCTCTGGTTCACGATAATGTTCTTTTTCTGTTTCACGGTAATGTTCTGTTTCGGTTTAACGGTAATGTTCGGTCTCTGGTCCACAGTAATGTTCTGTCTCTGTTCCATGATAATGTTCGGTTTCACGATAATGTTCCGTTTCTCGTCCACGATAATGTTCTGTTTCGGTTTCACGGTAATGTTCCGTCTCTGGTCCACGGTAATGTTCCGTCTCTGGTCCACGATAATGTTGTGTTTCTGTTTCACGGTAATGTTCTGTCTCTGGTCCACGGTAATGTTCTGTCTCTGGTCCACGGTAATGTTCGATCTCTGGTCCACGATAATGTTCGGTTTCACGGTAATGTTCTGTCTCTGGTCCATGGTAATGTTCTGTCTCTGGTCCACGGTAATGTTCTGTCTCTGGTCCACGGTAATGTTCTGTCTCTGGTCCACGGTAATGTTCGATCTCTGGTCCACGATAATGTTCGGTTTCACGGTAATGTTCTGTCTCTGGTCCATGGTAATGTTCTGTCTCTGGTCCACGGTAATGTTCTGTCTCTGGTCCACGGTAATGTTCTGTCTCTGGTCCACGGTAATGTTCGATCTCTGGTCCACGATAATGTTCGGTTTCACGGTAATGTTCCGTCTCTGGTCCACGATAATGTTCTATTTCTGTTTCACGGTAATGTTCCGTTTCTGGTCCACGATAATGTTCTGTTTCGGTTTCACGGTAATGTTCTGTCTCTGGTCCACGGTAATGTTCTGTCTCTGGTCCACGATAATGTTCGGTTTCACGGTAATATTCCGTCTTTGGTCCACGATAATGTTCTGTCTCTGGTCCATGATAATGTTCCGTTTCTGGTCCACGATAATATTCTGTTTCGGTTTCACGGTAATGTTCTGTCTCTGGTCCACGGTAATGTTCTGTCTCTGTTTCACGGTAATGTTCCGTTTCTGGTCCACGATAATGTTCTGTTTCTGTTTCACGGTAATGTTCCGTTTCTGGTCCACGATAATGTTGTGTTTCTGTTTCACGGTAATGTTCCGTCTCTGGTCCACGACAATGTTCGGTTTCACGATAATGTTCCGTTTCTGGTCCACGGTAATGTTCCGTCTCTGGTCCACGATAATGTTGTGTTTCTGTTTCACGGTAATGTTCCGTTTCTGGTCCATGATAATGTTCTGTTTCACGGTAATGTTCTGTCTCTGGTCCATGGTAATGTTCTGTCTCTGGTTCACGGTAATGTTCGGTTTCAAGGTAAATTTCGGTCTCTGGTCCACAGTAATGTTCTGTCTCTGGTCCACGGTAATGTTCTGTCTCTGGTCCACGGTAATGTTCTGTCTCTGGTCCACGGTAATGTTCTGTCTCTGGTCCACGGTAATGTTGTGTCTCTGGTCCATGGTAATGTTCGATCTCTGGTCCACGATAATGTTCGGTTTCACGGTAATGTTCCGTCTCTGATCCACGATAATGTTCTGTTTCTGTATCACGGTAATGTTCCGTTTCTGGTCCACGATAATTTTGTGTTTCTGTTTCACGGTAATGTTCCGTTTCTAGTCCACAATAATGTTCGGTTTCACGGTAATGTTCTGTCTCTGGTCCACGGTAATGTTCCGTCTCTGGTCCACGATAATGTTCGATCTCTGGTCCACGATAATGTTCGGTTTCACGGTAATGTTCCGTCTCTGGTCCACGATAATGTTCTATTTCTGTTTCACGGTAATGTTCCGTTTCTGGTCCACGATAATGTTCTGTTTCGGTTTCACGGTAATGTTCTGTCTCTGGTCCACGGTAATGTTCTGTCTCTGGTCCACGGTAATGTTCTGTCTCTGGTCCACGGTAATGTTCTGTCTCTTGTCCACGGTAATGTTCGATCTCTGGTCCACGATAATGTTCAGTTTCACGGTAATGTTCCGTCTCTGGTCCATGGTAATGTTCTGTCTCTGGTCCACGGTAATGTTCTGTCTCTGGTCCACGGTAATGTTCTGTCTCTTGTCCACGGTAATGTTCGATCTCTGGTCCACGATAATGTTCGGTTTCACGGTAATGTTCCGTCTCTGGTCCACGATAATGTTCTATTTCTGTTTCACGGTAATGTTCCGTTTCTGGTCCACGATAATGTTCTGTTTCGGTTTCACGGTAATGTTCTGTCTCTGGTCCACGGTAATGTTCTGTCTCTGGTCCACGATAATGTTCGGTTTCACGGTAATATTCCGTCTTAGGTCCACGATAATGTTCTGTCTCTGGTCCATGATAATGTTCCGTTTCTGGTCCACGATAATATTCTGTTTCGGTTTCACGGTAATGTTCTGTCTCTGGTCCACGGTAATGTTCTGTCTCCGGTCCACGGTAATGTTCTGTTTCTGTTTCACGGTAATGTTCCGTTTCTGGTCCACGATAATGTTCTGTTTCTGTTTCACGGTAATGTTCCGTTTCTGGTCCACGATAATGTTGTGTTTCTGTTTCACGGTAATGTTCCGTCTCTGGTCCACGATAATGTTCGGTTTCACGATAATGTTCCGTTTCTGGTCCACGGTAATGTTCCGTCTCTGGTCCACGATAATGTTGTGTTTCTGTTTCACGGTAATGTTCCGTTTCTGGTCCATGATAATGTTCTGTTTCACGGTAATGTTCTGTCTCTGGTCCATGGTAATGTTCTGTCTCTGGTTCACGGTAATGTTCGGTTTCAAGGTAAATTTCGGTCTCTGGTCCACAGTAATGTTCTGTCTCTGGTCCACGGTAATGTTCTGTCTCTGGTCCACGGTAATGTTCTGTCTCTGGTCCACGGTAATGTTCTGTCTCTGGTCCACGGTAATGTTGTGTCTCTGGTCCATGGTAATGTTCGATCTCTGGTCCACGATAATGTTCGGTTTCACGGTAATGTTCCGTCTCTGATCCACGATAATGTTCTGTTTCTGTATCACGGTAATGTTCCGTTTCTGGTCCACGATAATTTTGTGTTTCTGTTTCACGGTAATGTTCCGTTTCTAGTCCACAATAATGTTCGGTTTCACGGTAATGTTCTGTCTCTGGTCCACGGTAATGTTCTGTGTCTGGTCCACAATAATGTTCGGTTTCACGGTAATGTTCCGTCTCTGGTCCACGATAATGTTCCGTCTTTGGTCCACGATAATGTTCTGTGTCTGTTTGACGGTAATGTTCCGTTTCTGGTCCACGATAATTTTGTGTTTCTGTTTCACGGTAATGTTCCGTTTCTGGTCCACGATAATGTTCTGTTTCCGTTTCACGGTAATGTTCTGTCTCTGGTACATGATAATGTTCCGTTTCTGGTTCACGATAATGTTCTCTTTTCAGTTTCACGGTAATGTTCTGTTTCCGTTTCACGGTAATGTTTTGTCTCTGGTCCACGGTAATGTTTTGTTTCTGTTTCACGGTAATGTTCCGTCTCTGGTCCACGATAATGTTCGATTTCACGGTAATGTTCCGTCTCTGGTCCACGATAATGTTCCGTCTTTGGTCCACGATAATGTTCTGTTTCTGTTTCACGGTAATGTTCCGTTTCTGGTCCATGATAATTTTGTGTTTCTGTTTCACAGTAATGATCCGTTTCTGGTATACGATAATGTTATGTTTCTGTTTCACGGTAATGTTCCGTTTCTGGTACACGATAATGTTATGTTTCTGTTTCACGGTAATGTTCCGTTTCTGGTCCACGATAATGTTCTGTTTAGGTTTCACGGTAATGTTCTGTCTCTGGTCCACGATAATGTTCCGTTTCTGGTCCATGATAATGTTCTGTTTTGGTTTCAAGGTAATGTTCTGTCTCTGGTCCACGGTAATGTTCAATCTCTGGTCCACGATAATGTTCGGTTTCACGGTAATGTTCCGTCTCTGGTCCACGATAATGTTCTTTTTCGGTTTCACGGTTATGTTCCATTTCTGGTCCACGATAATTTTGTGTTTCTGTTTCACAGTAATGTTCCGTTTCTGGTCCACGATAATGTTCTGTTTCGGTTTCACGGTAATGTTCTGTCTCTGGTCCACGGTAATTTTCCGTCTCTGGTCCACGATAATGTTCTGTTTCTGTTTCACGGTAATGTTCCGTTTCTGGTCAACGATAATGTTGTGTTTCTGTTTCACGGTAATGTTCCGTCTCTGGTGCACGATAATGTTCGGTTTCACGATAATGTTCCGTCTCTGGTCCACGATAATGTTCTGTTTAGGTTTCACGGTAATGTTCTGCCTCTGGTCCACGATAATGTTCCGTCTCTGGTCCACGATAATGTTCCGTCTCTGGTCCACGATAATGTTCCGTTTCTGGTCCAAGATAATGTTGTGTTTCTGTTTCACGGTAATGTTCCGTTTCTGGTCCACGATAATGTTCTATTTCGGTTTCACGGTAATGTTCCGTTTCTGGTCCACGATAATGTTCTGTTTCGGTTTCACGGTAATGTTCCGTCTCTGGTCCACGGTAATGTTCCGTCTCTGGTCCACGATAATGTTCTGTTTCTGTTTCACGGTAATGTTCCGTTTCTGGTCCACGATAATGTTGTGTTTCTGTTTCACGATAATGTTCCGTTTCTGATCCACGATAATGTTCCGTTTTGGTTTCACGGTAATGTTCCGTTTCTGTTCCACGATAATGTTCTGTTTCGGTTTCACGGTAATGTTCCGTTTCTGGTCCATGATAATTTTCTGTTTCACGGTAATGTTCTATCTCTGGTCCACGCTAATGTTCTGTTTCTGTTTCACGGTAATGTTCCGTTTCTGGTCCACGTTAAAGTTGTGTTTCTGTTTCACGGTAATGTTCTGTTTCACGGTAATGTTCTGTCTCTGGTCCACGCTAATGTTCTGTTTCTGTTTCACGGTAATGTTCCGTTTCTGGTCCACGATAATGTTGTTTTTCTGTTTCACGGTAATGTTTCGTTTCTGGTCCACAATAATGTTCTGTTTCGGTTTCACAGTAATGTTCCGTTTCTGGTCCATGATAATATTCTGTTTCTGTTTCACGGTAATGTTCTGTTTCTGTTTCACGGTAATGTTCCGTTTCTGGTCCACGATAATGTTCCGTCTCTTGTCCACGATAATTTTCTGTCTCTGGTCCACGATAATGTTCTGTCTCTGGTCCACGATAATGTTCTGTCTCTGGTCCACGATAATGTTCTGTCTCTGGTCCACGGTAATGTTCTGTTTCTGGTCCACGATAATGTTCTGTCTCTGGTCCATGATAATGTTCCGTTTCTGGTCCACGATAATATTCTGTTTCGGTTTCACGGTAATGTTCTGTCTCTGGTCCACGGTAATGTTCTGTCTCTGGTCCACGGTAATGTTCTGTTTCTGTTTCACGGTAATGTTCCGTTTCTGGTCCACGATAATGTTGTGTTTCTGTTTCACGGTAATGTTCCGTCTCTGGTCCAAGATAATGTTCGGTTTCACGATAATGTTCCGTTTCTGGTCCACGATAATGTTCTGTTTAGGTTTCACGGTAATGTTCTGTCTCTGGTCCACGATAATGTTCTGTCTCTGGTCCACGGTAATGTTCGATTTCAAGGTAAATTTCGGTCTCTGGTCCACGGTAATGTTCTGTCTCTGGTCCACGGTAATGTTCTGTCTCTGGTCCACGGTAATGTTCTGTCTCTGGTCCACGGTAATGTTCTGTCTCTGGTCCACGGTAATGTTGTGTCTCTGGTCCACGGTAATGTTCGATCTCTGGTCCACGATAATGTTCGGTTTCACGGTAATATTCCGTCTCTGGTCCACAATAATGTTCTGTTTCTGTATCACGGTAATGTTCCGTTTCTGGTCCACGATAATTTTGTGTTTCTGTTTCACGGTGATGTTCCGTTTCTGGTCCACGATAATGTTCGGTTTCACTGTAATGTTCTGTCTCTGGTCCACTGTAATGTTCTGTGTCTGGTCCACGATAATGTTCGGTTTCACGGTAATGTTCCGTCTCTGGTCAACGATAATGTTCCGACTTTTGTCCACGATAATGTTCTGTGTCTGTTTGACGGTAATGTTCCGTTTCTGGTCCACGATAATTTTGTGTTTCTGTTTCACGGTAATGTTCCGTTTCTGGTACACGATAATGTTCTGTTTCGGTTTCACGGTAATGTTCTGTCTCTGGTCCATGATAATGTTCCGTTTCTGGTCCACGACAATGTTCTGTTTCAGTTTCAAGGTAATGTTCTTTTTCCGTTTCACGGTAATGTTCTGTCTCTGGTCCACGGTAATGTTTTGTTTCTGTTTCACGGTAATGTTCCGTCTCTGGTCCACGATAATGTTTGATTTCACGGTAATGTTCCGTCTCTGGTCCACGATAATGTTCCGTCTTTGGTCCACGATAATGTTATGTTTCGGTTTCACGGTAATGTTCCGTTTCTGGTCCACGATAATGTTCTGTTTCTGTTTCACGGTAATGTTCCGTTTCTGGTCCATGATAATGTTCTGTTTCACGGTAATGTTCTGTCTCTGGTCCATGGTAATGTTCTGTCTCTGGTCCACGGTAATGTTCGGTTTCAAGGTAAAGTTCGGTCTCTGGTCCACAGTAATGTTCTGTCTCTGGTCCACGGTAATGTTCTGTCTCTGATCCACGGTAATGTTCTGTCTCTGGTCCACGGTAATGTTCTGTCTCTGGTCCACGGTAATGTTCGATCTCTGGTCCACGATAATGTTCGGTTTCACGGTAATGTTCCGTCTCTGGTCCACGATAATGTTCTGTTTCGGTTTCACGGTAATGTTCCGTTTCTGGTCCACGATAATGTTCTGTTTCGGTTTCACGGTAATGTTCCGTCTCTGGTCCACGGTAATGTTCCGTCTCTGGTCCACGATAATGTTTTTTTTCTGTTTCACGGTAATGTTCCGTTTCTGGTCCATGATAATGTTCTGTTTCACGGTAATGTTCTGTCTCTGGTCCATGGTAATGTTCTGTCTCTGGTCCAGGGTAATGTTCGGTTTCAAGGTAAATTTCGGTCTCTGGTCCACAGTAATGTTCTGTCTCTGGTCCACGGTAATGTTCTGTCTCTGGTCCACGGTAATGTTCTGTCTCTGGTCAATGGTAATGTTCTGTCTCTTGTCCACGGTAATGTTGTGTCTCTGGTTCATGGTAATGTTCGATCTCTGGTCCGCGATAATGTTCGGTTTCAAGGCAATGTTCCGTCTCTGGTCCACGATAATGTTCTGTTTCTGTATCACGGTAATGTTCCGTTTCTGGTCCACGATAATTTTGTGTTTCTGTTTCACGGTAATGTTCCGTTTCTGGTCCACAATAATGTTCGGTTTCACGGTAATGTTCTGTCTCTGGTCCACGGTAATGTTCTGTGTCTGGTCCACGATAATGTTCTGTCTCTGGTCCACGGTAATGTTCGATTTCAAGGTAAATTTCGGTCTCTGGTCCACGGTAATGTTCTGTCTCTGGTCCACGGTAATGTTCTGTCTCTGGTCCACGGTAATGTTGTGTCTCTGGTCCACGGTAATGTTCGATCTCTGGTCCACGATAATGTTCGGTTTCACGGTAATATTCCGTCTCTGGTCCACGATAATGTTCTGTTTCTGTATCACGGTAATGTTCCTTTTCTGGTCCACGATAATTTTGTGTTTCTGTTTCACGGTGATGTTCCGTTTCTGGTCCACGATAATGTTCGGTTTCACGGTAATGTTCTGTCTCTGGTCCACGGTAATGTTCTGTGTCTGGTCCACGATAATGTTCGGTTTCACGGTAATGTTCCGTCTCTGGTCCACGATAATGTTCCGTCTTTTGTCCACGATAATGTTCTGTGTCTGTTTGACGGTAATGTTCCGTTTCTGGTCCACGATAATTTTGTGTTTCTGTTTCACGATAATGTTCCGTTTCGGTTTCACGGTAATGTTCCGTTTCTGGTACACGATAATGTTCTGTTTTGGTTTCACGGTAATGTTCCGTCTCTGGTCCACGGTAATGTTCCGTCTCTGGTCCACGATAATGTTCTGTTTCTGTTTGACGGTAATGTTCCGTTTCTGGTCCACGATAATGTTGTGTTTCTGTTTCACGATAATGTTCCGTTTCTGGTCCACGATAATGTTCCGTTTCGGTTTCACGGTAATGTTCCGTTTCTGGTCCACGTTAATGTGGTGTTTCTGTTTCACGGTAATGTTCTGTTTCACGGTAATGTTCTGTCTTTGGTCCACGCTAATGTTCTGTTTCTGTTTCACGGTAATGTTCCGTTTCTGGTCCACGATAATGTTTTGTTTCTGTTTCATGGTAATGTTTCGTTTCTGGTCCACAATAATGTTCTGTTTCGGTTTCACAGTAATGTTCCGTTTCTGGTCCATGATAATGTTCTGTCTCTGGTCCATGATAATGTTCCGTTTCTGGTCCACGATAATATTCTGTTTCGGTTTCACGGTAATGTTCTGTCTCTGGTCCACGGTAATGTTCTGTCTCTGTTTCACGGTAATGTTCCGTTTCTGGTCCACGATAATGTTCTGTTTCTGTTTCACGGTAATGTTCCGTTTCTGGTCCACGATAATGTTGTGTTTCTGTTTCACGGTAATGTTCCGTCTCTGGTCCACGACAATGTTCGGTTTCACGATAATGTTCCGTTTCTGGTCCACGGTAATGTTCCGTCTCTGGTCCACGATAATGTTGTGTTTCTGTTTCACGGTAATGTTCCGTTTCTGGTCCATGATAATGTTCTGTTTCACGGTAATGTTCTGTCTCTGGTCCATGGTAATGTTCTGTCTCTGGTTCACGGTAATGTTCGGTTTCAAGGTAAATTTCGGTCTCTGGTCCACAGTAATGTTCTGTCTCTGGTCCACGGTAATGTTCTGTCTCTGGTCCACGGTAATGTTCTGTCTCTGGTCCACGGTAATGTTCTGTCTCTGGTCCACGGTAATGTTGTGTCTCTGGTCCATGGTAATGTTCGATCTCTGGTCCACGATAATGTTCGGTTTCACGGTAATGTTCCGTCTCTGATCCACGATAATGTTCTGTTTCTGTATCACGGTAATGTTCCGTTTCTGGTCCACGATAATTTTGTGTTTCTGTTTCACGGTAATGTTCCGTTTCTAGTCCACAATAATGTTCGGTTTCACGGTAATGTTCTGTCTCTGGTCCACGGTAATGTTCCGTCTCTGGTCCACGATAATGTTCGATCTCTGGTCCACGATAATGTTCGGTTTCACGGTAATGTTCCGTCTCTGGTCCACGATAATGTTCTATTTCTGTTTCACGGTAATGTTCCGTTTCTGGTCCACGATAATGTTCTGTTTCGGTTTCACGGTAATGTTCTGTCTCTGGTCCACGGTAATGTTCTGTCTCTGGTCCACGGTAATGTTCTGTCTCTGGTCCACGGTAATGTTCTGTCTCTTGTCCACGGTAATGTTCGATCTCTGGTCCACGATAATGTTCGGTTTCACGGTAATGTTCCGTCTCTGGTCCATGGTAATGTTCTGTCTCTGGTCCACGGTAATGTTCTGTCTCTGGTCCACGGTAATGTTCTGTCTCTTGTCCACGGTAATGTTCGATCTCTGGTCCACGATAATGTTCGGTTTCACGGTAATGTTCCGTCTCTGGTCCACGATAATGTTCTATTTCTGTTTCACGGTAATGTTCCGTTTCTGGTCCACGATAATGTTCTGTTTCGGTTTCACGGTAATGTTCTGTCTCTGGTCCACGGTAATGTTCTGTCTCTGGTCCACGATAATGTTCGGTTTCACGGTAATATTCCGTCTTAGGTCCACGATAATGTTCTGTCTCTGGTCCATGATAATGTTCCGTTTCTGGTCCACG
This sequence comes from Leuresthes tenuis, assembly GCF_036924035.1. Classification (NCBI taxonomy): domain Eukaryota; kingdom Metazoa; phylum Chordata; class Actinopteri; order Atheriniformes; family Atherinopsidae; genus Leuresthes; species Leuresthes tenuis. Next base: position 323,239 of record NW_027325389.1, read on the forward strand.
ATAATATTCTGTTTCGGTTTCACGGTAATGTTCTGTCTCTGGTCCACGGTAATGTTCTGTCTCCGGTCCACGGTAATGTTCTGTTTCTGTTTCACGGTAATGTTCCGTTTCTGGTCCACGATAATGTTCTGTTTCTGTTTCACGGTAATGTTCCGTTTCTGGTCCACGATAATGTTGTGTTTCTGTTTCACGGTAATGTTCCGTCTCTGGTCCACGATAATGTTCGGTTTCACGATAATGTTCCGTTTCTGGTCCACGGTAATGTTCCGTCTCTGGTCCACGATAATGTTGTGTTTCTGTTTCACGGTAATGTTCCGTTTCTGGTCCATGATAATGTTCTGTTTCACGGTAATGTTCTGTCTCTGGTCCATGGTAATGTTCTGTCTCTGGTTCACGGTAATGTTCGGTTTCAAGGTAAATTTCGGTCTCTGGTCCACAGTAATGTTCTGTCTCTGGTCCACGGTAATGTTCTGTCTCTGGTCCACGGTAATGTTCTGTCTCTGGTCCACGGTAATGTTCTGTCTCTGGTCCACGGTAATGTTGTGTCTCTGGTCCATGGTAATGTTCGATCTCTGGTCCACGATAATGTTCGGTTTCACGGTAATGTTCCGTCTCTGATCCACGATAATGTTCTGTTTCTGTATCACGGTAATGTTCCGTTTCTGGTCCACGATAATTTTGTGTTTCTGTTTCACGGTAATGTTCCGTTTCTAGTCCACAATAATGTTCGGTTTCACGGTAATGTTCTGTCTCTGGTCCACGGTAATGTTCTGTGTCTGGTCCACAATAATGTTCGGTTTCACGGTAATGTTCCGTCTCTGGTCCACGATAATGTTCCGTCTTTGGTCCACGATAATGTTCTGTGTCTGTTTGACGGTAATGTTCCGTTTCTGGTCCACGATAATTTTGTGTTTCTGTTTCACGGTAATGTTCCGTTTCTGGTCCACGATAATGTTCTGTTTCCGTTTCACGGTAATGTTCTGTCTCTGGTACATGATAATGTTCCGTTTCTGGTCCACGATAATGTTCTCTTTTCAGTTTCACGGTAATGTTCTGTTTCCGTTTCACGGTAATGTTCTGTCTCTGGTCCACGGTAATGTTTTGTTTCTGTTTCACGGTAATGTTCCGTCTCTGGTCCACGATAATGTTCGATTTCACGGTAATGTTCCGTCTCTGGTCCACGATAATGTTCCGTCTTTGGTCCACGATAATGTTCTGTTTCTGTTTCACGGTAATGTTCCGTTTCTGGTCCATGATAATTTTGTGTTTCTGTTTCACAGTAATGATCCGTTTCTGGTATACGATAATGTTATGTTTCTGTTTCACGGTAATGTTCCGTTTCTGGTACACGATAATGTTATGTTTCTGTTTCACGGTAATGTTCCGTTTCTGGTCAACGATAATGTTCTGTTTAGGTTTCACGGTAATGTTCTGTCTCTGGTCCACGATAATGTTCCGTTTCTGGTCCATGATAATGTTCTGTTTTGGTTTCAAGGTAATGTTCTGTCTCTGGTCCACGGTAATGTTCAATCTCTGGTCCACGATAATGTTCGGTTTCACGGTAATGTTCCGTCTCTGGTCCACGATAATGTTCTTTTTCGGTTTCACGGTTATGTTCCATTTCTGGTCCACGATAATTTTGTGTTTCTGTTTCACAGTAATGTTCCGTTTCTGGTCCACGATAATTTTCTGTTTCGGTTTCACGGTAATGTTCTGTCTCTGGTCCACGGTAATTTTCCGTCTCTGGTCCACGATAATGTTCTGTTTCTGTTTCACGGTAATGTTCCGTTTCTGGTCAACGATAATGTTGTGTTTCTGTTTCACGGTAATGTTCCGTCTCTGGTGCACGATAATGTTCGGTTTCACGATAATGTTCCGTCTCTGGTCCACGATAATGTTCTGTTTAGGTTTCACGGTAATGTTCTGCCTCTGGTCCATGATAATGTTCCGTCTCTGGTCCACGATAATGTTCCGTCTCTGGTCCACGATAATGTTCTGTCTCTGGTCCACGATAATGTTCCGTTTCTGGTCCACGATAATGTTCTGTTTCGGTTTCACGGTAATGTTCTGTCTCTGGTCCAAGATAACGTTATGTCTCTGGTCCACGGTAATGTTCTGTTTCTGTTTCACGGTAATGTTCCGTTTCTGGTCCAAGATAATGTTGTGTTTCTGTTTCACGGTAATGTTCCGTTTCTGGTCCACGATAATGTTCTATTTCGGTTTCACGGTAATGTTCCGTTTCTGGTCCACGATAATGTTCTGTTTCGGTTTCACGGTAATGTTCCGTCTCTGGTCCACGGTAATGTTCCGTCTCTGGTCCACGATAATGTTCTGTTTCTGTTTCACGGTAATGTTCCGTTTCTGGTCCACGATAATGTTGTGTTTCTGTTTCACGATAATGTTCCGTTTCTGATCCACGATAATGTTCCGTTTTGGTTTCACGGTAATGTTCCGTTTCTGTTCCACGATAATGTTCTGTTTCGGTTTCACGGTAATGTTCCGTTTCTGGTCCATGATAATTTTCTGTTTCACGGTAATGTTCTATCTCTGGTCCACGCTAATGTTCTGTTTCTGTTTCACGGTAATGTTCCGTTTCTGGTCCACGTTAATGTTGTGTTTCTGTTTCACGGTAATGTTCTGTTTCACGGTAATGTTCTGTCTCTGGTCCACGCTAATGTTCTGTTTCTGTTTCACGGTAATGTTCCGTTTCTGGTCCACGATAATGTTGTTTTTCTGTTTCACGGTAATGTTTCGTTTCTGGTCCACAATAATGTTTTGTTTCGGTTTCACAGTAATGTTCCGTTTCTGGTCCATGATAATATTCTGTTTCTGTTTCACGGTAATGTTCTGTTTCTGTTTCACGGTAATGTTCCGTTTCTGGTCCACGATAATGTTCCGTCTCTGGTCCACGATAATTTTCTGTCTCTGGTCCACGATAATGTTCTGTCTCTGGTCCACGATAATGTTCTGTCTCTGGTCCACGATAATGTTCTGTCTCTGGTCCACGGTAATGTTCTGTTTCTGGTCCACGATAATGTTCTGTCTCTGGTCCATGATAATGTTCCGTTTCTGGTCCACGATAATATTCTGTTTCGGTTTCACGGTAATGTTCTGTCTCTGGTCCACGGTAATGTTCTTTCTCTGGTCCACGGTAATGTTCTGTTTCTGTTTCACGGTAATGTTCCGTTTCTGGTCCACGATAATGTTGTGTTTCTGTTTCACGGTAATGTTCCGTCTCTGGTCCACGATAATGTTCGGTTTCACGATAATGTTCCGTTTCTGGTCCACGATAATGTTCTGTTTAGGTTTCACGGTAATGTTCTGTCTCTGGTCCACGATAATGTTCTGTCTCTGGTCCACGGTAATGTTCGATTTCAAGGTAAATTTCGGTCTCTGGTCCACGGTAATGTTCTGTCTCTGGTCCACGGTAATGTTCTGTCTCTGGTCCACGGTAATGTTGTGTTTCTGTTTCACGGTAATGTTCCGTCTCTGGTCCACGATAATGTTCGGTTTCACGATAATGTTCCGTTTCTGGTCCACGATAATGTTCTGTTTAGGTTTCACGGTAATGTTCTGTCTCCGGTCCACGATAATGTTCTGTCTCTGGTCCACGGTAATGTTCGATTTCAAGGTAAATTTCGGTCTCTGGTCCACGGTAATGTTCTGTCTCTGGTCCACGGTAATGTTCTGTCTCTGGTCCACGGTAATGTTCTGTCTCTGGTCCACGGTAATGTTCTGTCTCTGGTCCACGGTAATGTTGTGTCTCTGGTCCACGGTAATGTTCGATCTCTGGTCCACGATAATGTTCGGTTTCACGGTAATATTCCGTCTCTGGTCCACAATAATGTTCTGTTTCTGTATCACGGTAATGTTCCGTTTCTGGTCCACGATAATTTTGTGTTTCTGTTTCACGGTGATGTTCCGTTTCTGGTCCACGATAATGTTCGGTTTCACGGTAATGTTCTGTCTCTGGTCCACTGTAATGTTCTGTGTCTGGTCCACGATAATGTTCGGTTTCACGGTAATGTTCCGTCTCTGGTCAACGATAATGTTCCGACTTTTGTCCACGATAATGTTCTGTGTCTGTTTGACGGTAATGTTCCGTTTCTGGTCCACGATAATTTTGTGTTTCTGTTTCACGGTAATGTTCCGTTTCTGGTACACGATAATGTTCTGTTTCGGTTTCACGGTAATGTTCTGTCTCTGGTCCATGATAATGTTCCGTTTCTGGTCCACGACAATGTTCTGTTTCAGTTTCACGGTAATGTTCTTTTTCCGTTTCACGGTAATGTTCTGTCTCTGGTCCACGGTAATGTTTTGTTTCTGTTTCACGGTAATGTTCCGTCTCTGGTCCACGATAATGTTTGATTTCACGGTAATGTTCCGTCTCTGGTCCACGATAATGTTCCGTCTTTGGTCCACGATAATGTTATGTTTCGGTTTCACAGTAATGTTCCGTTTCTGGTCCACGATAATGTTCTGTTTCTGTTTCACGGTAATGTTCCGTTTCTGGTCCATGATAATGTTCTGTTTCACGGTAATGTTCTGTCTCTGGTCCATGGTAATGTTCTGTCTCTGGTCCACGGTAATGTTCGGTTTCAAGGTAAAGTTCGGTCTCTGGTCCACAGTAATGTTCTGTCTCTGGTCCACGGTAATGTTCTGTCTCTGATCCACGGTAATGTTCTGTCTCTGGTCCACGGTAATGTTCTGTCTCTGGTCCACGGTAATGTTCGATCTCTGGTCCACGATAATGTTCGGTTTCACGGTAATGTTCCGTCTCTGGTCCACGATAATGTTCTGTTTCGGTTTCACGGTAATGTTCCGTTTCTGGTCCACGATAATGTTCTGTTTCGGTTTCACGGTAATGTTCCGTCTCTGGTCCACGGTAATGTTTTTTTTCTGTTTCACGGTAATGTTCCGTTTCTGGTCCATGATAATGTTCTGTTTCACGGTAATGTTCTGTCTCTGGTCCATGGTAATGTTCTGTCTCTGGTCCAGGGTAATGTTCGGTTTCAAGGTAAATTTCGGTCTCTGGTCCACAGTAATGTTCTGTCTCTGGTCCACGGTAATGTTCTGTCTCTGGTCCACGGTAATGTTCTGTCTCTGGTCAATGGTAATGTTCTGTCTCTTGTCCACGGTAATGTTGTGTCTCTGGTTCATGGTAATGTTCGATCTCTGGTCCGCGATAATGTTCGGTTTCAAGGCAATGTTCCGTCTCTGGTCCACGATAATGTTCTGTTTCTGTATCACGGTAATGTTCCGTTTCTGGTCCACGATAATTTTGTGTTTCTGTTTCACGGTAATGTTCCGTTTCTGGTCCACAATAATGTTCGGTTTCACGGTAATGTTCTGTCTCTGGTCCACGGTAATGTTCGATTTCAAGGTAAATTTCGGTCTCTGGTCCACGGTAATGTTCTGTCTCTGGTCCACGGTAATGTTGTGTCTCTGGTCCACGGTAATGTTCGATCTCTGGTCCACGATAATGTTCGGTTTCACGGTAATATTCCGTCTCTGGTCCACGATAATGTTCTGTTTCTGTATCACGGTAATGTTCCTTTTCTGGTCCACGATAATTTTGTGTTTCTGTTTCACGGTGATGTTCCGTTTCTGGTCCACGATAATGTTCGGTTTCACGGTAATGTTCTGTCTCTGGTCCACGGTAATGTTCTGTGTCTGGTCCACGATAATGTTCGGTTTCACGGTAATGTTCCGTCTCTGGTCCACGATAATGTTCCGTCTTTTGTCCACGATAATGTTCTGTGTCTGTTTGACGGTAATGTTCCGTTTCTGGTCCACGATAATTTTGTGTTTCTGTTTCACGATAATGTTCCGTTTCTGGTCCACGATAATGTTCCGTTTCGGTTTCACGGTAATGTTCCGTTTCTGGTACACGATAATGTTCTGTTTTGGTTTCACGGTAATGTTCCGTCTCTGGTCCACGGTAATGTTCCGTCTCTGGTCCACGATAATGTTCTGTTTCTGTTTGACGGTAATGTTCCGTTTCTGGTCCACGATAATGTTGTGTTTCTGTTTCACGATAATGTTCCGTTTCTGGTCCACGATAATGTTCCGTTTCGGTTTCACGGTAATGTTCCGTTTCTGGTCCACGATAATGTTCTGTTTCGGTTTCACGGTAATGTTCCGTCTCTGGTCCACGGTAATGTTCCGTCTCTGGTCCACGCTAATGTTCTGTTTCTGTTTCACGGTAATGTTCCGTTTCTGGTCCACGTTAATGTGGTGTTTCTGTTTCACGGTAATGTTCTGTTTCACGGTAATGTTCTGTCTTTGGTCCACGCTAATGTTCTGTTTCTGTTTCACGGTAATGTTCCGTTTCTGGTCCACGATAATGTTGTGTTTCTGTTTCACGGTAATGTTTCGTTTCTGGTCCACAATAATGTTCTGTTTCGGTTTCACAGTAATGTTCCGTTTCTGGTCCATGATAATATTCTGTTTCTGTTTCACGGTAATGTTCTGTTTCTGTTTCACGGTAATGTTCCGTTTCTGGTCAAAGATAATGTTCCGTCTCTGGTCCACGATAATGTTCTGTCTCTGTTCCATGATAATGTTCGGTTTCACGATAATGTTCAGTTTCTCGTCCACGATAATGTTCTGTTTCGGTTTCACGGTAATGTTCCGTCTCTGGTTCACGGTAATGTTCCGTCTCTGGTCCACGATAATGTTGTGTTTCTGTTTCACGGTAATATTCCGTTTCTGGTCCATGATAATGTTCTGTTTCACGGTAATGTTCTGTCTCTGGTCCATTGTAATGTTCTCTCTCTGGTCCACGGTAATGTTCTGTCTCTGGTCCACGGTAATGTTCTGTCTCTGGTCCACGGTAATGTTCGATCTCTGGTCCACGATAATGTTCGGTTTCACGGTAATGTTCTGTCTCTGGTCCACGGTAATGTTCGATCTCTGGTCCACGATAATGTTCGGTTTCACGGTAATGTTCCGTCTCTGGTCCACGATAATGTTCTATTTCTGTTTCACGGTAATGTTCCGTTTCTGGTCCACGATAATGTTCTGTTTCGGTTTCACGGTAATGTTCTGTCTCTGGTCCACGGTAATGTTCTGTCTCTGGTCCACGATAATGTTCGGTTTCACGGTAATATTCCGTCTTTGGTCCACGATAATGTTCTGTCTCTGGTCCATGATAATGTTCCGTTTCTGGTCCACGATAATATTCTGTTTCGGTTTCACGGTAATGTTCTGTCTCTGGTCCACGGTAATGTTCTGTCTCTGGTCCACGGTAATGTTCTGTTTCTGTTTCACGGTAATGTTCCAATTCTGGTCCACGATAATGTTCTGTTTCTGTTTCACGGTAATGTTCCGTTTCTGGTCCACGATAATGTTGTGTTTCTGTTTCACGGTAATGTTCCGTCTCTGGTCCACGATAATGTTCGGTTTCACGATAATGTTCCGTTTCTGGTCCACGATAATGTTCTTTTTCTGTTTCACGGTAATGTTCCGTTTCTGGTCCATGATAATGTTCTGTTTCACGGTAATGTTCTGTCTCTGGTCCATGGTAATGTTCTGTCTCTGGTCCACGGTAATGTTCGGTTTCAAGGTAAAGTTCGGTCTCTGGTCCACAGTAATGTTCTGTCTCTGGTCCACGGTAATGTTCTGTCTCTGGTCCACGGTAATGTTCTGTCTCTGGTCCACGGTAATGTTCTGTCTCTGGTCCACGGTAATGTTCGATCTCTGGTCCACGATAATGTTCGGTTTCACGGTAATGTTCCGTCTCTGGTCCACGATAATGTTCTGTTTCGGTTTCACGGTAATGTTCCGTTTCTGGTCCACGATAATGTTCTGTTTCGGTTTCACTGTAATGTTTCGTCTCTGGTCCACGGTAATGTTCCGTCTCTGGTCCACGATAAAGTTTTGTTTCTGTTTCACGGTAATGTTCCGTTTCTGGTCCATGATAATGTTCTGTTTCACGGTAATGTTCTGTCTCTGGTCCATGGTAATGTTCTGTCTATGGTCCAGGGTAATGTTTGGTTTCAAGGTAAATTTCGGTCTCTGGTCCACAGTAATGTTCTGTCTCTGGTCCACGGTAATGTTCTGTCTCTGGTCCACGGTAATGTTGTGTCTCTGGTTCATGGTAATGTTCGATCTCTGGTCCACGATAATGTTCGGTTTCAAGGTAATGTTCCGTCTCTGGTCCACGATAATGTTCTGTTTCTGTATCACGGTAATGTTCCGTTTCTGGTCCACGATAATTTTGTGTTTCTGTTTGACGGTAATGTTCCGTTTCTGGTCCACAATAATGTTCGGTTTCACGGTAATGTTCTGTCTCTGGTCCACGGTAATGTTCTGTGTCTGGTCCACGATAATGTTCGGTTTCACGGTAATGTTCCGTCTCTGGTCCACGATAATGTTCCGTCTTTGGTCCACGATAATGTTCTGTGTCTGTTTGACGGTAATGTTCCGTTTCTGGTCCACGATAATTTTGTGTTTCTGTTTCACGATAATGTTCCGTCTCTGGTCCACGATAATGTTCCGTCTCTGGTCCACGATAATGTTCCGTTTCTGGTCCACGATAATGTTCTTTTTCGGTTTCACGGTAATGTTCTGTCTCTGGTCCAAGATAACGTTATGTCTCTGGTCCACGGTAATGTTCTGTTTCTGTTTCACGGTAATGTTCCGTTTCTGGTCCAAGATAATGTTGTGTTTCTGTTTCACGGTAATGTTCCGTTTCTGGTCCACGATAATGTTCTATTTCGGTTTCACGGTAATGTTCCGTTTCTGGTCCACGATAATGTTCTGTTTCGGTTTCACGGTAATGTTCCGTCTCTGGTCCACGGTAATGTTCCGTCTCTGGTCCACGATAATGTTCTGTTTCTGTTTCACGGTAATGTTCCGTTTCTGGTCCACGATAATGTTGTGTTTCTGTTTCACGATAATGTTCCGTTTCTGATCCACGATAATGTTCCGTTTTGGTTTCACGGTAATGTTCCGTTTCTGTTCCACGATAATGTTCTGTTTCGGTTTCACGGTAATGTTCCGTTTCTGGTCCATGATAATTTTCTGTTTCACGGTAATGTTCTATCTCTGGTCCACGCTAATGTTCTGTTTCTGTTTCACGGTAATGTTCCGTTTCTGGTCCACGTTAATGTTGTGTTTCTGTTTCACGGTAATGTTCTGTTTCACGGTAATGTTCTGTCTCTGGTCCACGCTAATGTTCTGTTTCTGTTTCACGGTAATGTTCCGTTTCTGGTCCACGATAATGTTGTTTTTCTGTTTCACGGTAATGTTTCGTTTCTGGTCCACAATAATGTTCTGTTTCGGTTTCACAGTAATGTTCCGTTTCTGGTCCATGATAATATTCTGTTTCTGTTTCACGGTAATGTTCTGTTTCTGTTTCACGGTAATGTTCCGTTTCTGGTCCACGATAATGTTCCGTCTCTGGTCCACGATAATTTTCTGTCTCTGGTCCACGATAATGTTCTGTCTCTGGTCCACGATAATGTTCTGTCTCTGGTCCACGATAATGTTCTGTCTCTGGTCCACGGTAATGTTCTGTTTCTGGTCCACGATAATGTTCTGTCTCTGGTCCATGATAATGTTCCGTTTCTGGTCCACGATAATATTCTGTTTCGGTTTCACGGTAATGTTCTGTCTCTGGTCCACGGTAATGTTCTGTCTCTGGTCCACGGTAATGTTCTGTTTCTGTTTCACGGTAATGTTCCGTTTCTGGTCCACGATAATGTTGTGTTTCTGTTTCACGGTAATGTTCCGTCTCTGGTCCACGATAATGTTCGGTTTCACGATAATGTTCCGTTTCTGGTCCACGATAATGTTCTGTTTAGGTTTCACGGTAATGTTCAGTCTCTGGTCAACGATAATGTTCTGTCTCTGGTCCACGGTAATGTTCGATTTCAAGGTAAATTTCGGTCTCTGGTCCACGGTAATGTTCTGTCTCTGGTCCACGGTAATGTTCTGTCTCTGGTCCACGGTAATGTTCTGTCTCTGGTCCACGGTAATGTTCTGTCTCTGGTCCACGGTAATGTTGTGTCTCTGGTCCACGGTAATGTTCGATCTCTGGTCCACGATAATGTTCGGTTTCACGGTAATATTCCGTCTCTGGTCCACAATAATGTTCTGTTTCTGTATCACGGTAATGTTCCGTTTCTGGTCCACGATAATTTTGTGTTTCTGTTTCACGGTGATGTTCCGTTTCTGGTCCACGATAATGTTCGGTTTCACTGTAATGTTCTGTCTCTGGTCCACTGTAATGTTCTGTGTCTGGTCCACGATAATGTTCGGTTTCACGGTAATGTTCCGTCTCTGGTCAACGATAATGTTCCGACTTTTGTCCACGATAATGTTGTGTGTCTGTTTGACGGTAATGTTCCGTTTCTGGTCCACGATAATTTTGTGTTTCTGTTTCACGGTAATGTTCCGTTTCTGGTACACGATAATGTTCTGTTTCGGTTTCACGGTAATGTTCTGTCTCTGGTCCATGATAATGTTCCGTTTCTGGTCCACGACAATGTTCTGTTTCAGTTTCACGGTAATGTTCTTTTTCCGTTTCACGGTAATGTTCTGTCTCTGGTCCACGGTAATGTTTTGTTTCTGTTTCACGGTAATGTTCCGTCTCTGGTCCACGATAATGTTTGATTTCACGGTAATGTTCCGTCTCTGGTCCACGATAATGTTCCGTGTTTTGTCCACGATAATGTTATGTTTCGGTTTCACGGTAATGTTCCGTTTCTGGTCCACGATAATGTTCTGTTTCTGTTTCACGGTAATGTTCCGTTTCTGGTCCATGATAATGTTCTGTTTCACGGTAATGTTCTGTCTCTGGTCCATGGTAATGTTATGTCTCTGGTCCACGGTAATGTTCGGTTTCAAGGTAAAGTTCGGTCTCTGGTCCACAGTAATGTTCTGTCTCTGGTCCACGGTAATGTTCTGTCTCTGATCCACGGTAATGTTCTGTCTCTGGTCCACGGTAATGTTCTGTCTCTGGTCCACGGTAATGTTCGATCTCTGGTCCACGATAATGTTCGGTTTCACGGTAATGTTCCGTCTCTGGTCCACGATAATGTTCTGTTTCGGTTTCACGGTAATGTTCCGTTTCTGGTCCACGATAATGTTCTGTTTCGGTTTCACGGTAATGTTCCGTCTCTGGTCCACGGTAATGTTCCGTCTCTGGTCCACGATAATGTTTTTTTTCTGTTTCACGGTAATGTTCCGTTTCTGGTCCATGATAATGTTCTGTTTCACGGTAATGTTCTGTCTCTGGTCCATGGTAATGTTCTGTCTCTGGTCCAGGGTAATGTTCGGTTTCAAGGTAAATTTCGGTCTCTGGTCCACAGTAATGTTCTGTCTCTGGTCCACGGTAATGTTCTGTCTCTGGTCCACGGTAATGTTCTGTCTCTGGTCAATGGTAATGTTCTGTCTCTTGTCCACGGTAATGTTGTGTCTCTGGTTCATGGTAATGTTCGATCTCTGGTCCGCGATAATGTTCGGTTTCAAGGCAATGTTCCGTCTCTGGTCCACGATAATGTTCTGTTTCTGTATCACGGTAATGTTCCGTTTCTGGTCCACGATAATTTTGTGTTTCTGTTTCACGGTAATGTTCCGTTTCTGGTCCACAATAATGTTCGGTTTCACGGTAATGTTCTGTCTCTGGTCCACGGTAATGTTCTGTGTCTGGTCCACGATAATGTTCTGTCTCTGGTCCACGGTAATGTTCGATTTCAAGGTAAATTTCGGTCTCTGGTCCACGGTAATGTTCTGTCTCTGGTCCACGGTAATGTTCTGTCTCTGGTCCACGGTAATGTTGTGTCTCTGGTCCACGGTAATGTTCGATCTCTGGTCCACGATAATGTTCGGTTTCACGGTAATATTCCGTCTCTGGTCCACGATAATGTTCTGTTTCTGTATCACGGTAATGTTCCTTTTCTGGTCCACGATAATTTTGTGTTTCTGTTTCACGGTGATGTTCCGTTTCTGGTCCACGATAATGTTCGGTTTCACGGTAATGTTCTGTCTCTGGTCCACGGTAATGTTCTGTGTCTGGTCCACGATAATGTTCGGTTTCACGGTAATGTTCCGTCTCTGGTCCACGATAATGTTCCGTCTTTTGTCCACGATAATGTTCTGTGTCTGTTTGACGGTAATGTTCCGTTTCTGGTCCACGATAATTTTGTGTTTCTGTTTCACGATAATGTTCCGTTTCTGGTCCACGATAATGTTCCGTTTCGGTTTCACGGTAATGTTCCGTTTCTGGTACACGATAATGTTCTGTTTTGGTTTCACGGTAATGTTCCGTCTCTGGTCCACGGTAATGTTCCGTCTCTGGTCCACGATAATGTTCTGTTTCTGTTTGACGGTAATGTTCCGTTTCTGGTCCACGATAATGTTGTGTTTCTGTTTCACGATAATGTTCCGTTTCTGGTCCACGATAATGTTCCGTTTCGGTTTCACGGTAATGTTCCGTTTCTGGTCCACGATAATGTTCTGTTTCGGTTTCACGGTAATGTTCCGTCTCTGGTCCACGGTAATGTTCCGTCTCTGGTCCACGCTAATGTTCTGTTTCTGTTTCACGGTAATGTTCCGTTTCTGGTCCACGTTAATGTGGTGTTTCTGTTTCACGGTAATGTTCTGTTTCACGGTAATGTTCTGTCTTTGGTCCACGCTAATGTTCTGTTTCTGTTTCACGGTAATGTTCCGTTTCTGGTCCACGATAATGTTGTGTTTCTGTTTCATGGTAATGTTTCGTTTCTGGTCCACAATAATGTTCTGTTTCGGTTTCACAGTAATGTTCCGTTTCTGGTCCATGATAATGTTCTGTCTCTGGTCCATGATAATGTTCCGTTTCTGGTCCACGATAATATTCTGTTTCGGTTTCACGGTAATGTTCTGTCTCTGGTCCACGGTAATGTTCTGTCTCTGTTTCACGGTAATGTTCCGTTTCTGGTCCACGATAATGTTCTGTTTCTGTTTCACGGTAATGTTCCGTTTCTGGTCCACGATAATGTTGTGTTTCTGTTTCACGGTAATGTTCCGTCTCTGGTCCACGACAATGTTCGGTTTCACGATAATGTTCCGTTTCTGGTCCACGGTAATGTTCCGTCTCTGGTCCACGATAATGTTGTGTTTCTGTTTCACGGTAATGTTCCGTTTCTGGTCCATGATAATGTTCTGTTTCACGGTAATGTTCTGTCTCTGGTCCATGGTAATGTTCTGTCTCTGGTTCACGGTAATGTTCGGTTTCAAGGTAAATTTCGGTCTCTGGTCCACAGTAATGTTCTGTCTCTGGTCCACGGTAATGTTCTGTCTCTGGTCCACGGTAATGTTCTGTCTCTGGTCCACGGTAATGTTCTGTCTCTGGTCCACGGTAATGTTGTGTCTCTGGTCCATGGTAATGTTCGATCTCTGGTCCACGATAATGTTCGGTTTCACGGTAATGTTCCGTCTCTGATCCACGATAATGTTCTGTTTCTGTATCACGGTAATGTTCCGTTTCTGGTCCACGATAATTTTGTGTTTCTGTTTCACGGTAATGTTCCGTTTCTAGTCCACAATAATGTTCGGTTTCACGGTAATGTTCTGTCTCTGGTCCACGGTAATGTTCCGTCTCTGGTCCACGATAATGTTCGATCTCTGGTCCACGATAATGTTCGGTTTCACGGTAATGTTCCGTCTCTGGTCCACGATAATGTTCTATTTCTGCTTCACGGTAATGTTCCGTTTCTGGTCCACGATAATGTTCTGTTTCGGTTTCACGGTAATGTTCTGTCTCTGGTCCACGGTAATGTTCTGTCTCTGGTCCACGGTAATGTTCTGTCTCTGGTCCACGGTAATGTTCTGTCTCTTGTCCACGGTAATGTTCGATCTCTGGTCCACGATAATGTTCGGTTTCACGGTAATGTTCCGTCTCTGGTCCATGGTAATGTTCTGTCTCTGGTCCACGGTAATGTTCTGTCTCTGGTCCACGGTAATGTTCTGTCTCTTGTCCACGGTAATGTTCGATCTCTGGTCCACGATAATGTTCGGTTTCACGGTAATGTTCCGTCTCTGGTCCACGATAATGTTCTATTTCTGTTTCACGGTAATGTTCCGTTTCTGGTCCACGATAATGTTCTGTTTCGGTTTCACGGTAATGTTCTGTCTCTGGTCCAATGTAATGTTCTGTCTCTGGTCCACGATAATGTTCGGTTTCACGGTAATATTCCGTCTTAGGTCCACGATAATGTTCTGTCTCTGGTCCATGATAATGTTCCGTTTCTGGTCCACGATAATATTCTGTTTCGGTTTCACGGTAATGTTCTGTCTCTGGTCCACGGTAATGTTCTGTCTCCGGTCCACGGTAATGTTCTGTTTCTGTTTCACGGTAATGTTCCGTTTCTGGTCCACGATAATGTTCTGTTTCTGTTTCACGGTAATGTTCCGTTTCTGGTCCACGATAATGTTGTGTTTCTGTTTCACGGTAATGTTCCGTCTCTGGTCCACGATAATGTTCGGTTTCACGATAATGTTCCGTTTCTGGTCCACGGTAATGTTCCGTCTCTGGTCCACGATAATGTTGTGTTTCTGTTTCACGGTAATGTTCCGTTTCTGGTCCATGATAATGTTCTGTTTCACGGTAATGTTCTGTCTCTGGTCCATGGTAATGTTCTGTCTCTGGTTCACGGTAATGTTCGGTTTCAAGGTAAATTTCGGTCTCTGGTCCACAGTAATGTTCTGTCTCTGGTCCACGGTAATGTTCTGTCTCTGGTCCACGGTAATGTTCTGTCTCTGGTCCACGGTAATGTTCTGTCTCTGGTCCACGGTAATGTTGTGTCTCTGGTCCATGGTAATGTTCGATCTCTGGTCCACGATAATGTTCGGTTTCACGGTAATGTTCCGTCTCTGATCCACGATAATGTTCTGTTTCTGTATCACGGTAATGTTCCGTTTCTGGTCCACGATAATTTTGTGTTTCTGTTTCACGGTAATGTTCCGTTTCTAGTCCACAATAATGTTCGGTTTCACGGTAATGTTCTGTCTCTGGTCCACGGTAATGTTCTGTGTCTGGTCCACAATAATGTTCGGTTTCACGGTAATGTTCCGTCTCTGGTCCACGATAATGTTCCGTCTTTGGTCCACGATAATGTTCTGTGTCTGTTTGACGGTAATGTTCCGTTTCTGGTCCACGATAATTTTGTGTTTCTGTTTCACGGTAATGTTCCGTTTCTGGTCCACGATAATGTTCTGTTTCCGTTTCACGGTAATGTTCTGTCTCTGGTACATGATAATGTTCCGTTTCTGGTCCACGATAATGTTCTCTTTTCAGTTTCACGGTAATGTTCTGTTTCCGTTTCACGGTAATGTTCTGTCTCTGGTCCACGGTAATGTTTTGTTTCTGTTTCACGGTAATGTTCCGTCTCTGGTCCACGATAATGTTCGATTTCACGGTAATGTTCCGTCTCTGGTCCACGATAATGTTCCGTCTTTGGTCCACGATAATGTTCTGTTTCTGTTTCACGGTAATGTTCCGTTTCTGGTCCATGATAATTTTGTGTTTCTGTTTCACAGTAATGATCCGTTTCTGGTATACGATAATGTTATGTTTCTGTTTCACGGTAATGTTCCGTTTCTGGTACACGATAATGTTATGTTTCTGTTTCACGGTAATGTTCCGTTTCTGGTCCACGATAATGTTCTGTTTAGGTTTCACGGTAATGTTCTGTCTCTGGTCCACGATAATGTTCCGTTTCTGGTCCATGATAATGTTCTGTTTTGGTTTCAAGGTAATGTTCTGTCTCTGGTCCACGGTAATGTTCAATCTCTGGTCCACGATAATGTTCGGTTTCACGGTAATGTTCCGTCTCTGGTCCACGATAATGTTCTTTTTCGGTTTCACGGTTATGTTCCATTTCTGGTCCACGATAATTTTGTGTTTCTGTTTCACAGTAATGTTCCGTTTCTGGTCCACGATAATGTTCTGTTTCGGTTTCACGGTAATGTTCTGTCTCTGGTCCACGGTAATTTTCCGTCTCTGGTCCACGATAATGTTCTGTTTCTGTTTCACGGTAATGTTCCGTTTCTGGTCAACGATAATGTTGTGTTTCTGTTTCACGGTAATGTTCCGTCTCTGGTGCACGATAATGTTCGGTTTCACGATAATGTTCCGTCTCTGGTCCACGATAATGTTCTGTTTAGGTTTCACGGTAATGTTCTGCCTCTGGTCCACGATAATGTTCCGTCTCTGGTCCACGATAATGTTCCGTCTCTGGTCCACGATAATGTTCTGTCTCTGGTCCACGATAATGTTCCGTTTCTGGTCCACGATAATGTTCTGTTTCGGTTTCACGGTAATGTTCTGTCTCTGGTCCAAGATAACGTTATGTCTCTGGTCCACGGTAATGTTCTGTTTCTGTTTCACGATAATTTTCCGTTTCTGGTCCAAGATAATGTTGTGTTTCTGTTTCACGGTAATGTTCCGTTTCTGGTCCACGATAATGTTCTATTTCGGTTTCACGGTAATGTTCCGTTTCTGGTCCACGATAATGTTCTGTTTCGGTTTCACGGTAATGTTCCGTCTCTGGTCCACGGTAATGTTCCGTCTCTGGTCCACGATAATGTTCTGTTTCTGTTTCACGGTAATGTTCCGTTTCTGGTCCACGATAATGTTGTGTTTCTGTTTCACGATAATGTTCCGTTTCTGATCCACGATAATGTTCCGTTTTGGTTTCACGGTAATGTTCCGTTTCTGTTCCACGATAATGTTCTGTTTCGGTTTCACGGTAATGTTCCGTTTCTGGTCCATGATAATTTTCTGTTTCACGGTAATGTTCTATCTCTGGTCCACGCTAATGTTCTGTTTCTGTTTCACGGTAATGTTCCGTTTCTGGTCCACGTTAATGTTGTGTTTCTGTTTCACGGTAATGTTCTGTTTCACGGTAATGTTCTGTCTCTGGTCCACGCTAATGTTCTGTTTCTGTTTCACGGTAATGTTCCGTTTCTGGTCCACGATAATGTTGTTTTTCTGTTTCACGGTAATGTTTCGTTTCTGGTCCACAATAATGTTTTGTTTCGGTTTCACAGTAATGTTCCGTTTCTGGTCCATGATAATATTCTGTTTCTGTTTCACGGTAATGTTCTGTTTCTGTTTCACGGTAATGTTCCGTTTCTGGTCCACGATAATGTTCCGTCTCTGGTCCACGATAATTTTCTGTCTCTGGTCCACGATAATGTTCTGTCTCTGGTCCACGATAATGTTCTGTCTCTGGTCCACGATAATGTTCTGTCTCTGGTCCACGGTAATGTTCTGTTTCTGGTCCACGATAATGTTCTGTCTCTGGTCCATGATAATGTTCCGTTTCTGGTCCACGATAATATTCTGTTTCGGTTTCACGGTAATGTTCTGTCTCTGGTCCACGGTAATGTTCTGTCTCTGGTCCACGGTAATGTTCTGTTTCTGTTTCACGGTAATGTTCCGTTTCTGGTCCACGATAATGTTGTGTTTCTGTTTCACGGTAATGTTCCGTCTCTGGTCCACGATAATGTTCGGTTTCACGATAATGTTCCGTTTCTGGTCCACGATAATGTTCTGTTTAGGTTTCACGGTAATGTTCTGTCTCTGGTCCACGATAATGTTCTGTCTCTGGTCCACGGTAATGTTCGATTTCAAGGTAAATTTCGGTCTCTGGTCCACGGTAATGTTCTGTCTCTGGTCCACGGTAATGTTCTGTCTCTGGTCCACGGTAATGTTGTGTTTCTGTTTCACGGTAATGTTCCGTCTCTGGTCCACGATAATGTTCGGTTTCACGATAATGTTCCGTTTCTGGTCCACGATAATGTTCTGTTTAGGTTTCACGGTAATGTTCTGTCTCTGGTCCACGATAATGTTCTGTCTCTGGTCCACGGTAATGTTCGATTTCAAGGTAAATTTCGGTCTCTGGTCCACGGTAATGTTCTGTCTCTGGTCCACGGTAATGTTCTGTCTCTGGTCCACGGTAATGTTCTGTCTCTGGTCCACGGTAATGTTCTGTCTCTGGTCCACGGTAATGTTGTGTCTCTGGTCCACGGTAATGTTCGATCTCTGGTCCACGATAATGTTCGGTTTCACGGTAATATTCCGTCTCTGGTCCACAATAATGTTCTGTTTCTGTATCACGGTAATGTTCCGTTTCTGGTCCACGATAATTTTGTGTTTCTGTTTCACGGTGATGTTCCGTTTCTGGTCCACGATAATGTTCGGTTTCACGGTAATGTTCTGTCTCTGGTCCACTGTAATGTTCTGTGTCTGGTCCACGATAATGTTCGGTTTCACGGTAATGTTCCGTCTCTGGTCAACGATAATGTTCCGACTTTTGTCCACGATAATGTTCTGTGTCTGTTTGACGGTAATGTTCCGTTTCTGGTCCACGATAATTTTGTGTTTCTGTTTCACGGTAATGTTCCGTTTCTGGTACACGATAATGTTCTGTTTCGGTTTCACGGTAATGTTCTGTCTCTGGTCCATGATAATGTTCCGTTTCTGGTCCACGACAATGTTCTGTTTCAGTTTCACGGTAATGTTCTTTTTCCGTTTCACGGTAATGTTCTGTCTCTGGTCCACGGTAATGTTTTGTTTCTGTTTCACGGTAATGTTCCGTCTCTGGTCCACGATAATGTTTGATTTCACGGTAATGTTCCGTCTCTGGTCCACGATAATGTTCCGTCTTTGGTCCACGATAATGTTATGTTTCGGTTTCACGGTAATGTTCCGTTTCTGGTCCACGATAATGTTCTGTTTCTGTTTCACGGTAATGTTCCGTTTCTGGTCCATGATAATGTTCTGTTTCACGGTAATGTTCTGTCTCTGGTCCATGGTAATGTTCTGTCTCTGGTCCACGGTAATGTTCGGTTTCAAGGTAAAGTTCGGTCTCTGGTCCACAGTAATGTTCTGTCTCTGGTCCACGGTAATGTTCTGTCTCTGATCCACGGTAATGTTCTGTCTCTGGTCCACGGTAATGTTCTGTCTCTGGTCCACGGTAATGTTCGATCTCTGGTCCACGATAATGTTCGGTTTCACGGTAATGTTCCGTCTCTGGTCCACGATAATGTTCTGTTTCGGTTTCACGGTAATGTTCCGTTTCTGGTCCACGATAATGTTCTGTTTCGGTTTCACGGTAATGTTCCGTCTCTGGTCCACGGTAATGTTCCGTCTCTGGTCCACGATAATGTTTTTTTTCTGTTTCACGGTAATGTTCCGTTTCTGGTCCATGATAATGTTCTGTTTCACGGTAATGTTCTGTCTCTGGTCCATGGTAATGTTCTGTCTCTGGTCCAGGGTAATGTTCGGTTTCAAGGTAAATTTCGGTCTCTGGTCCACAGTAATGTTCTGTCTCTGGTCCACGGTAATGTTCTGTCTCTGGTCCACGGTAATGTTCTGTCTCTGGTCAATGGTAATGTTCTGTCTCTTGTCCACGGTAATGTTGTGTCTCTGGTTCATGGTAATGTTCGATCTCTGGTCCGCGATAATGTTCGGTTTCAAGGCAATGTTCCGTCTCTGGTCCACGATAATGTTCTGTTTCTGTATCACGGTAATGTTCCGTTTCTGGTCCACGATAATTTTGTGTTTCTGTTTCACGGTAATGTTCCGTTTCTGGTCCACAATAATGTTCGATTTCACGGTAATGTTCTGTCTCTGGTCCACGGTAATGTTCTGTGTCTGGTCCACGATAATGTTCTGTCTCTGGTCCACGGTAATGTTCGATTTCAAGGTAAATTTCGGTCTCTGGTCCACGGTAATGTTCTGTCTCTGGTCCACGGTAATGTTGTGTCTCTGGTCCACGGTAATGTTCGATCTCTGGTCCACGATAATGTTCGGTTTCACGGTAATATTCCGTCTCTGGTCCACGATAATGTTCTGTTTCTGTATCACGGTAATGTTCCTTTTCTGGTCCACGATAATTTTGTGTTTCTGTTTCACGGTGATGTTCCGTTTCTGGTCCACGATAATGTTCGGTTTCACGGTAATGTTCTGTCTCTGGTCCACGGTAATGTTCTGTGTCTGGTCCACGATAATGTTCGGTTTCACGGTAATGTTCCGTCTCTGGTCCACGATAATGTTCCGTCTTTTGTCCACGATAATGTTCTGTGTCTGTTTGACGGTAATGTTCCGTTTCTGGTCCACGATAATTTTGTGTTTCTGTTTCACGATAATGTTCCGTTTCTGGTCCACGATAATGTTCCGTTTCGGTTTCACGGTAATGTTCCGTTTCTGGTACACGATAATGTTCTGTTTTGGTTTCACGGTAATGTTCCGTCTCTGGTCCACGGTAATGTTCCGTCTCTGGTCCACGATAATGTTCTGTTTCTGTTTGACGGTAATGTTCCGTTTCTGGTCCACGATAATGTTGTGTTTCTGTTTCACGATAATGTTCCGTTTCTGGTCCACGATAATGTTCCGTTTCGGTTTCACGGTAATGTTCCGTTTCTGGTCCACGATAATGTTCTGTTTCGGTTTCACGGTAATGTTCCGTCTCTGGTCCACGGTAATGTTCCGTCTCTGGTCCACGCTAATGTTCTGTTTCTGTTTCACGGTAATGTTCCGTTTCTGGTCCACGTTAATGTGGTGTTTCTGTTTCACGGTAATGTTCTGTTTCACGGTAATGTTCTGTCTTTGGTCCACGCTAATGTTCTGTTTCTGTTTCACGGTAATGTTCCGTTTCTGGTCCACGATAATGTTGTGTTTCTGTTTCACGGTAATGTTTCGTTTCTGGTCCACAATAATGTTCTGTTTCGGTTTCACAGTAATGTTCCGTTTCTGGTCCATGATAATATTCTGTTTCTGTTTCACGGTAATGTTCTGTTTCTGTTTCACGGTAATGTTCCGTTTCTGGTCAAAGATAATGTTCCGTCTCTGGTCCACGATAATGTTCTGTCTCTGTTCCATGATAATGTTCGGTTTCACGATAATGTTCAGTTTCTCGTCCACGATAATGTTCTGTTTCGGTTTCACGGTAATGTTCCGTCTCTGGTTCACGGTAATGTTCCGTCTCTGGTCCACGATAATGTTGTGTTTCTGTTTCACGGTAATATTCCGTTTCTGGTCCATGATAATGTTCTGTTTCACGGTAATGTTCTGTCTCTGGTCCATTGTAATGTTCTCTCTCTGGTCCACGGTAATGTTCTGTCTCTGGTCCACGGTAATGTTCTGTCTCTGGTCCACGGTAATGTTCGATCTCTGGTCCACGATAATGTTCGGTTTCACGGTAATGTTCTGTCTCTGGTCCACGGTAATGTTCGATCTCTGGTCCACGATAATGTTCGGTTTCACGGTAATGTTCCGTCTCTGGTCCACGATAATGTTCTATTTCTGTTTCACGGTAATGTTCCGTTTCTGGTCCACGATAATGTTCTGTTTCGGTTTCACGGTAATGTTCTGTCTCTGGTCCACGGTAATGTTCTGTCTCTGGTCCACGATAATGTTCGGTTTCACGGTAATATTCCGTCTTTGGTCCACGATAATGTTCTGTCTCTGGTCCATGATAATGTTCCGTTTCTGGTCCACGATAATATTCTGTTTCGGTTTCACGGTAATGTTCTGTCTCTGGTCCACGGTAATGTTCTGTCTCTGGTCCACGGTAATGTTCTGTTTCTGTTTCACGGTAATGTTCCAATTCTGGTCCACGATAATGTTCTGTTTCTGTTTCACGGTAATGTTCCGTCTCTGGTCCACGATAATGTTCGGTTTCACGATAATGTTCCGTTTCTGGTCCACGATAATGTTCTGTTTCTGTTTCACGGTAATGTTCCGTTTCTGGTCCATGATAATGTTCTGTTTCACGGTAATGTTCTGTCTCTGGTCCATGGTAATGTTCTGTCTCTGGTCCACGGTAATGTTCGGTTTCAAGGTAAAGTTCGGTCTCTGGTCCACAGTAATGTTCTGTCTCTGGTCCACGGTAATGTTCTGTCTCTGGTCCACGGTAATGTTCTGTCTCTGGTCCACGGTAATGTTCTGTCTCTGGTCCACGGTAATGTTCGATCTCTGGTCCACGATAATGTTCGGTTTCACGGTAATGTTCCGTCTCTGGTCCACGATAATGTTCTGTTTCGGTTTCACGGTAATGTTCCGTTTCTGGTCCACGATAATGTTCTGTTTCGGTTTCACTGTAATGTTTCGTCTCTGGTCCACGGTAATGTTCCGTCTCTGGTCCACGATAAAGTTTTGTTTCTGTTTCACGGTAATGTTCCGTTTCTGGTCCATGATAATGTTCTGTTTCACGGTAATGTTCTGTCTCTGGTCCATGGTAATGTTCTGTCTATGGTCCAGGGTAATGTTTGGTTTCAAGGTAAATTTCGGTCTCTGGTCCACAGTAATGTTCTGTCTCTGGTCCACGGTAATGTTCTGTCTCTGGTCCACGGTAATGTTGTGTCTCTGGTTCATGGTAATGTTCGATCTCTGGTCCACGATAATGTTCGGTTTCAAGGTAATGTTCCGTCTCTGGTCCACGATAATGTTCTGTTTCTGTATCACGGTAATGTTCCGTTTCTGGTCCACGATAATTTTGTGTTTCTGTTTGACGGTAATGTTCCGTTTCTGGTCCACAATAATGTTCGGTTTCACGGTAATGTTCTGTCTCTGGTCCACGGTAATGTTCTGTGTCTGGTCCACGATAATGTTCGGTTTCACGGTAATGTTCCGTCTCTGGTCCACGATAATGTTCCGTCTTTGGTCCACGATAATGTTCTGTGTCTGTTTGACGGTAATGTTCCGTTTCTGGTCCACGATAATTTTTTGTTTCTGTTTCACGGTAATGTTCCGTTTCTGGTCCACGATAATATTCTGTTTCCGTTTCACGGTAATGTTCTGTCTCTGGTCCATGATAATGTTCCGTTTCTGGTCCACGATAATGTTCTCTTTCACTTTCACGGTAATGTTCTGTTTCCGTTTCACGGTAATGTTCTGTCTCTGGTCCACGGTAATGTTTTGTTTCTGTTTCACGGTAATGTTCCGTCTCTGGTGCACGATAATGTTCGATTTCACGGTAATGTTCCGTCTCTGGTCCACGATAATGTTCCGTCTTTGGTCCACGATAATGTTCTGTTTCTGTTTCACGGTAATGTTCCGTTTCTGGTCCACGATAATTTTGTGTTTCTGTTTCACAGTAATGATCCGTTTCTGGTACACGATAATGTTATGTTTCTGTTTCACGGTAATGTTCCGTTTCTGGTACACGATAATGTTATGTTTCTGTTTCACGGTAATGTTCTGTTTAGGTTTCACAGTAATGTTCTGTCTCTGGTCCACGATAATGTTCCGTTTCTGGTCCATGATAATGTTCTGTTTTGGTTTCAAGGTAATGTTCTGTCTCTGGTCCACGGTAATGTTCAATCTCTGGTCCACGATAATGTTCGGTTTCACGGTAATGTTCCGTCTCTGGTCCACGATAATGTTCTGTTTCGGTTTCACGGTAATGTTCTTTCTATGGTCCACGATAATGTTCCGTTTCTGGTCCACGATAATGTTCTGTTTCTGTTTCACGGTTATGTTCCGTTTCTGGTCCACGATAATGTTGTGTTTCTGTTTCACGGTAATGTTCCGTTTCTGGTCCACGATAATGTTCTATTTCGGTTTCACGGTAATGTTCCGTTTCTGGTCCACGATAATGTTCTGTTTTGGTTTCACGGTAATGTTCCGTCTCTGGTCCACGGTAATGTTCCGTCTCTGGTCCACGATAATGTTCTGTTTCTATTTCACGGTAATGTTCCGTTTCTGGTCCACGATAATGTTGTGTTTCTGTTTCACGATAATGTTGTGTTTCTGTTTCACGATAATGTTCCGTTTCTGGTCCACGATAATGTTCCGTTTCGGTTTCACGGTAATGTTCCGTTTCTGGTCCACGATAATGTTCTGTTTCGGTTTCACGGTAATGTTCCGTCTCTGGTCCACGGTAATGTTCCGTCTCTGGTCCACGCTAATGTTCTGTTTCTGTTTCACGGTAATGTTCCGTTTCTGGCCCACGTTAATGTGGTGTTTCTGTTTCACGGTAATGTTCTGTTTCACGGTAATGTTCTGTCTCTGGTCCACGCTAATGTTCTGTTTCTGTTTCACGGTAATGTTTCGTTTCTGGTCCACGATAATGTTGTGTTTCTGTTTCACGGTAATGTTTCGTTTCTGGTCCACAATAATGTTCTGTTTCGGTTTCACAGTAATGTTCCGTTTCTGGTCCATGATAATATTCTGTTTCTGTTTCACGGTAATGTTCTGTTTCTGTTTCACGGTAATGTTCCGTTTCTGGTCCACGATAATGTTCCGTCTCTGGTTCACGATAATGTTCTTTTTCTGTTTCACGGTAATGTTCTGTTTCGGTTTAACGGTAATGTTCGGTCTCTGGTCCACAGTAATGTTCTGTCTCTGTTCCATGATAATGTTCGGTTTCACGATAATGTTCTGTTTCTTGTCCACGATAATGTTCTGTTTCGGTTTCACGGTAATGTTCCGTCTCTGGTCCACGGTAATGTTCCGTCTCTGGTCCACGATAATGTTGTGTTTCTGTTTCACGGTAATATTCCGTTTCTGGTCCATAATAATGTTCTGTTTCACGGTAATGTTTTGTCTCTGGTCCATGGTAATGTTCTGTCTCTGGTCCACGGTAATGTTCGATCTCTGGTCCACGATAATGTTCTGTTTCTGTTTCACGGTAATGTTCCGTTTCTGGTCCACGATAATGTTCTGTTTCTGTTTCACGGTAATGTTCCGTTTCTGGTCCAAGATAATGTTGTGTTTCTGTTTCACGGTAATGTTCCGTCTCTGGTCCACGATAATGTTCGGTTTCTGGTCCACGATAATGTTCTGTTTAGGTTTCACGGTAATGTTCTGTCTCTGGTCCACGATAATGTTCTGTCTCTGGTCCACGGTAATGTTCGATTTCAAGGTAAATTTCGGTCTCTGGTCCACAGTAATGTTCTGTCTCTGGTCCACGGTAATGTTCTGTCTCTGGTCCACGATAATGTTCCGTTTCTGGTCCACGGTAATGTTCGATTTCAAGGTAAATTTCGGTCTCTGGTCCACAGTAATGTTCTGTCTCTGGTCCACGGTAATGTTCTGTCTCTGGTCCACGATAATGTTCTGTTTCTGTTTCACGGTAATGTTCTGTCTCTGGTCCACGATAATGTTCTGTCTCTAGTCCACGGTAATGTTCTGTTTCTTTTTCACGGTAATGTTCCGTTTCTGTTCCACGATAATGTTGTGTTTCTGTTTCACGGTAATGTTCCTTTTCTGGTCCACGATAATGTTCTGTCTCTGGTCCACGGTAATGTTCTGTTTCTTTTTCACGGTAATGTTCCGTTTCTGTTCCACGATAATGTTGTGTTTCTGTTTCACGGTAATGTTCCGTTTCTGGTCCACGATAATGTTCTGTTTCGGTTTCACGGTCATGTTCCGTTTCTGGTCCACGATAATGTTCTGTTTCGGTTTCACGGTAATGTTCCGTCTCTGGTCCACGGTAATGTTCCGTTTCTTGTCCACGATAATGTACTGTTTCTGTTTCACGGTAATGTTTCCCTTTCTGGTCCATGATAATTTTCTGTTTCACGGTAATGTTCTGTCTCTGGTCCACGCTAATGTTCTGTTTCTGTTTCACGGTAATGTTCAGTTTCTGGTCCACGCTAATGTTCTGTTTCTGTTTCACGGTAATGTTCCGTTTCTGGTCCACGATAATGTTCTGTTTCGGTTTCACGGTAATGTTCCGTCTCTGGTCCACGGTAATGTTCCGTCTTTGGTCCACAATAATGTTGTGTTTCTGTTTCACGGTAATGTTGCGTTTCTGGTCCACGCTAATGTTCTGTTTCTGTTTCACGGTAATGTGTCGTTTCTGGTCCACGATAATGTTCTGTTTCGGTTTCACGGTAATGTTCCTTTTCTGGTACACGATAATGTTCTGTTTCGGTTTCACGGTAATGTTCCGTCTCTGGTCCACGGTAATGTTCCGTCTCTTGTCCAAAATAATGTTGTGTTTCTGTTTCACGGTAATGTTCCGTTTCTGGTCCATGATAATGTTCTGTTTCACGGTAATGTTCTGTCTCTGGTCCACGCTAATGGTCTATTTCTGTTTCGCGGTAATGTTCCGTTTCTGGTCCACGATAATGTTGTGTTTCTGTTTCACGGTAATGTTCTGTTTCACAGTAATGTTCTGTCTCTGGTCCACGATAATGTTCTGTTTCTGTTTCACGGTAATGTTCAGTTTCTGGTCCACGATAATGTTGTGTTTCTGTTTCACGGTAATGTTCCGTTTCTGGTCCACAATAATGTTCTGTTTCGGTTTCACGGTAATGTTCCGTTTCTGGTCCACGATAATTTTGTGTTTCGGTTTCACGGTAATGTTCCGTTTCTGGTCCATGATAATGTTCTGTTTCACGGTAATGTTCTGTCTCTGGTCCATGGTAATGTTCTGTCTATGGCCCAGGGTAATTTTTGGTTTCAAGGTAAATTTCGGTCTCTGGTCCACAGTAATGTTCTGTCTCTGGTCCACGGTAATGTTCTGTCTCTGGTCCACGGTAATGTTGTGTCTCTGGTTCATGGTAATGTTCGATCTCTGGTCCACGATAATGTTCGGTTTCAAGGTAATGTTCCGTCTCTGGTCCACGATAATGTTCTGTTTCTGTATCACGGTAATGTTCCGTTTCTGGTCCACGATAATTTTGTGTTTCTGTTTCACGGTAATGTTCCGTTTCTGGTCCACAATAATGTTCGGTTTCACGGTAATGTTCTGTCTCTGGTCCACGGTAATGTTCTGTGTCTGGTCCACGATAATGTTCGGTTTCACGGTAATGTTCCGTCTCTGGTCCACGATAATGTTCCGTCTTTGGTCCACGATAATGTTCTGTGTCTGTTTGACGGTAATGTTCCGTTTCTGGTCCACGATAATATTCTGTTTCCGTTTCACGGTAATGTTCTGTCTCTGGTCCATGATAATGTTCCGTTTCTGGTCCACGATAATGTTCTCTTTCACTTTCACGGTAATGTTCTGTTTCCGTTTCACGGTAATGTTCTGTCTCTGGTCCACGGTAATGTTTTGTTTCTGTTTCACGGTAATGTTCCGTCTCTGGTGCACGATAATGTTCGATTTCACGGTAATGTTCCGTCTCTGGTCCACGATAATGTTCCGTCTTTGGTCCACGATAATGTTCTGTTTCTGTTTCACGGTAATGTTCCGTTTCTGGTCCACGATAATTTTGTGTTTCTGTTTCACAGTAATGATCCGTTTCTGGTACACGATAATGTTATGTTTCTGTTTCACGGTAATGTTCCGTTTCTGGTACACGATAATGTTATGTTTCTGTTTCACGGTAATGTTCTGTTTAGGTTTCACAGTAATGTTCTGTCTCTGGTCCACGATAATGTTCCGTTTCTGGTCCATGATAATGTTCTGTTTTGGTTTCAAGGTAATGTTCTGTCTCTGGTCCACGGTAATGTTCAATCTCTGGTCCACGATAATGTTCGGTTTCACGGTAATGTTCCGTCTCTGGTCCACGATAATGTTCTGTTTCGGTTTCACGGTAATGTTCTTTCTATGGTCCACGATAATGTTCCGTTTCTGGTCCACGATAATGTTCTGTTTCTGTTTCACGGTTATGTTCCGTTTCTGGTCCACGATAATGTTGTGTTTCTGTTTCACGGTAATGTTCCGTTTCTGGTCCACGATAATGTTCTATTTCGGTTTCACGGTAATGTTCCGTTTCTGGTCCACGATAATGTTCTGTTTTGGTTTCACGGTAATGTTCCGTCTCTGGTCCACGGTAATGTTCCGTCTCTGGTCCACGATAATGTTCTGTTTCTATTTCACGGTAATGTTCCGTTTCTGGTCCACGATAATGTTGTGTTTCTGTTTCACGATAATGTTGTGTTTCTGTTTCACGATAATGTTCCGTTTCTGGTCCACGATAATGTTCCGTTTCGGTTTCACGGTAATGTTCCGTTTCTGGTCCACGATAATGTTCTGTTTCGGTTTCACGGTAATGTTCCGTCTCTGGTCCACGGTAATGTTCCGTCTCTGGTCCACGCTAATGTTCTGTTTCTGTTTCACGGTAATGTTCCGTTTCTGGCCCACGTTAATGTGGTGTTTCTGTTTCACGGTAATGTTCTGTTTCACGGTAATGTTCTGTCTCTGGTCCACGCTAATGTTCTGTTTCTGTTTCACGGTAATGTTTCGTTTCTGGTCCACGATAATGTTGTGTTTCTGTTTCACGGTAATGTTTCGTTTCTGGTCCACAATAATGTTCTGTTTCGGTTTCACAGTAATGTTCCGTTTCTGGTCCATGATAATATTCTGTTTCTGTTTCACGGTAATGTTCTGTTTCTGTTTCACGGTAATGTTCCGTTTCTGGTCCACGATAATGTTCCGTCTCTGGTTCACGATAATGTTCTTTTTCTGTTTCACGGTAATGTTCTGTTTCGGTTTAACGGTAATGTTCGGTCTCTGGTCCACAGTAATGTTCTGTCTCTGTTCCATGATAATGTTCGGTTTCACGATAATGTTCTGTTTCTTGTCCACGATAATGTTCTGTTTCGGTTTCACGGTAATGTTCCGTCTCTGGTCCACGGTAATGTTCCGTCTCTGGTCCACGATAATGTTGTGTTTCTGTTTCACGGTAATATTCCGTTTCTGGTCCATAATAATGTTCTGTTTCACGGTAATGTTTTGTCTCTGGTCCATGGTAATGTTCTGTCTCTGGTCCACGGTAATGTTCGATCTCTGGTCCACGATAATGTTCTGTTTCTGTTTCACGGTAATGTTCCGTTTCTGGTCCACGATAATGTTCTGTTTCTGTTTCACGGTAATGTTCCGTTTCTGGTCCAAGATAATGTTGTGTTTCTGTTTCACGGTAATGTTCCGTCTCTGGTCCACGATAATGTTCGGTTTCTGGTCCACGATAATGTTCTGTTTAGGTTTCACGGTAATGTTCTGTCTCTGGTCCACGATAATGTTCTGTCTCTGGTCCACGGTAATGTTCGATTTCAAGGTAAATTTCGGTCTCTGGTCCACAGTAATGTTCTGTCTCTGGTCCACGGTAATGTTCTGTCTCTGGTCCACGATAATGTTCCGTTTCTGGTCCACGGTAATGTTCGATTTCAAGGTAAATTTCGGTCTCTGGTCCACAGTAATGTTCTGTCTCTGGTCCACGGTAATGTTCTGTCTCTGGTCCACGATAATGTTCTGTTTCTGTTTCACGGTAATGTTCTGTCTCTGGTCCACGATAATGTTCTGTCTCTAGTCCACGGTAATGTTCTGTTTCTTTTTCACGGTAATGTTCCGTTTCTGTTCCACGATAATGTTGTGTTTCTGTTTCACGGTAATGTTCCTTTTCTGGTCCACGATAATGTTCTGTCTCTGGTCCACGGTAATGTTCTGTTTCTTTTTCACGGTAATGTTCCGTTTCTGTTCCACGATAATGTTGTGTTTCTGTTTCACGGTAATGTTCCGTTTCTGGTCCACGATAATGTTCTGTTTCGGTTTCACGGTCATGTTCCGTTTCTGGTCCACGATAATGTTCTGTTTCGGTTTCACGGTAATGTTCCGTCTCTGGTCCACGGTAATGTTCCGTTTCTTGTCCACGATAATGTACTGTTTCTGTTTCACGGTAATGTTTCCCTTTCTGGTCCATGATAATTTTCTGTTTCACGGTAATGTTCTGTCTCTGGTCCACGCTAATGTTCTGTTTCTGTTTCACGGTAATGTTCAGTTTCTGGTCCACGCTAATGTTCTGTTTCTGTTTCACGGTAATGTTCCGTTTCTGGTCCACGATAATGTTCTGTTTCGGTTTCACGGTAATGTTCCGTCTCTGGTCCACGGTAATGTTCCGTCTTTGGTCCACAATAATGTTGTGTTTCTGTTTCACGGTAATGTTGCGTTTCTGGTCCACGCTAATGTTCTGTTTCTGTTTCACGGTAATGTGTCGTTTCTGGTCCACGATAATGTTCTGTTTCGGTTTCACGGTAATGTTCCTTTTCTGGTACACGATAATGTTCTGTTTCGGTTTCACGGTAATGTTCCGTCTCTGGTCCACGGTAATGTTCCGTCTCTTGTCCAAAATAATGTTGTGTTTCTGTTTCACGGTAATGTTCCGTTTCTGGTCCATGATAATGTTCTGTTTCACGGTAATGTTCTGTCTCTGGTCCACGCTAATGGTCTATTTCTGTTTCGCGGTAATGTTCCGTTTCTGGTCCACGATAATGTTGTGTTTCTGTTTCACGGTAATGTTCTGTTTCACAGTAATGTTCTGTCTCTGGTCCACGATAATGTTCTGTTTCTGTTTCACGGTAATGTTCAGTTTCTGGTCCACGATAATGTTGTGTTTCTGTTTCACGGTAATGTTCCGTTTCTGGTCCACAATAATGTTCTGTTTCGGTTTCACGGTAATGTTCCGTTTCTGGTCCACGATAATTTTGTGTTTCGGTTTCACGGTAATGTTCCGTTTCTGGTCCATGATAATGTTCTGTTTCACGGTAATGTTCTGTCTCTGGTCCATGGTAATGTTCTGTCTATGGCCCAGGGTAATTTTTGGTTTCAAGGTAAATTTCGGTCTCTGGTCCACAGTAATGTTCTGTCTCTGGTCCACGGTAATGTTCTGTCTCTGGTCCACGGTAATGTTGTGTCTCTGGTTCATGGTAATGTTCGATCTCTGGTCCACGATAATGTTCGGTTTCAAGGTAATGTTCCGTCTCTGGTCCACGATAATGTTCTGTTTCTGTATCACGGTAATGTTCCGTTTCTGGTCCACGATAATTTTGTGTTTCTGTTTCACGGTAATGTTCCGTTTCTGGTCCACAATAATGTTCGGTTTCACGGTAATGTTCTGTCTCTGGTCCACGGTAATGTTCTGTGTCTGGTCCACGATAATGTTCGGTTTCACGGTAATGTTCCGTCTCTGGTCCACGATAATGTTCCGTCTTTGGTCCACGATAATGTTCTGTGTCTGTTTGACGGTAATGTTCCGTTTCTGGTCCACGATAATATTCTGTTTCCGTTTCACGGTAATGTTCTGTCTCTGGTCCATGATAATGTTCCGTTTCTGGTCCACGATAATGTTCTCTTTCACTTTCACGGTAATGTTCTGTTTCCGTTTCACGGTAATGTTCTGTCTCTGGTCCACGGTAATGTTTTGTTTCTGTTTCACGGTAATGTTCCGTCTCTGGTGCACGATAATGTTCGATTTCACGGTAATGTTCCGTCTCTGGTCCACGATAATGTTCCGTCTTTGGTCCACGATAATGTTCTGTTTCTGTTTCACGGTAATGTTCTGTTTCTGGTCCACGATAATTTTGTGTTTCTGTTTCACAGTAATGATCCGTTTCTGGTACACGATAATGTTATGTTTCTGTTTCACGGTAATGTTCCGTTTCTGGTTCACGATAATGTTATGTTTCTGTTTCACGGTAATGTTCTGTTTAGGTTTCACAGTAATGTTCTGTCTCTGGTCCACGATAATGTTCCGTTTCTGGTCCATGATAATGTTCTGTTTTGGTTTCAAGGTAATGTTCTGTCTCTGGTCCACGGTAATGTTCAATCTCTGGTCCACGATAATGTTCGGTTTCACGGTAATGTTCCGTCTCTGGTCCACGATAATGTTCTGTTTCGGTTTCACGGTAATGTTCTTTCTCTGGTCCACGATAATGTTCCGTTTCTGGTCCACGATAATGTTCTGTTTCTGTTTCACGGTAATGTTCCGTTTCTGGTCCACGATAATGTTGTGTTTCTGTTTCACGGTAATGTTCCGTTTCTGGTCCACGATAATGTTCTATTTCGGTTTCACGGTAATGTTCCGTTTCTGGTCCACGATAATGTTCTGTTTTGGTTTCACGGTAATGTTCCGTCTCTGGTCCACGGTAATGTTCCGTCTCTGGTCCACGATAATGTTCTGTTTCTATTTCACGGTAATGTTCCGTTTCTGGTCCACGATAATGTTGTGTTTCTGTTTCACGATAATGTTGTGTTTCTGTTTCACGATAATGTTCCGTTTCTGGTCCACGATAATGTTCCGTTTCGGTTTCACGGTAATGTTCCGTTTCTGGTCCACGATAATGTTCTGTTTCGGTTTCACGGTAATGTTCCGTCTCTGGTCCACGGTAATGTTCCGTCTCCGGTCCACGCTAATGTTCTGTTTCTGTTTCACGGTAATGTTCCGTTTCTGGCCCACGTTAATGTGGTGTTTCTGTTTCACGGTAATGTTCTGTTTCACGGCAATGTTCTGTCTCTGGTCCACGCTAATGTTCTGTTTCTGTTTCACGGTAATGTTCCGTTTCTGGTCCACGATAATGTTGTGTTTCTGTTTCACGGTAATGTTTCGTTTCTGGTCCACAATAATGTTCTGTTTCGGTTTCACAGTAATGTTCCATTTCTGGTCCATGATAATATTCTGTTTCTGTTTCACGGTAATGTTCTGTTTCTGTTTCACGGTAATGTTCCGTTTCTGGTCCACGATAATATTCTGTTTCCGTTTCACGGTAATGTTCTGTCTCTGGTCCATGATAATGTTCCGTTTCTGGTCCACGATAATGTTCTCTTTCACTTTCACGGTAATGTTCTGTTTCCGTTTCACGGTAATGTTCTGTCTCTGGTCCACGGTAATGTTTTGTTTCTGTTTCACGGTAATGTTCCGTCTCTGGTGCACGATAATGTTCGATTTCACGGTAATGTTCCGTCTCTGGTCCACGATAATGTTCCGTCTTTGGTCCACGATAATGTTCTGTTTCTGTTTCACGGTAATGTTCTGTTTCTGGTCCACGATAATTTTGTGTTTCTGTTTCACAGTAATGATCCGTTTCTGGTACACGATAATGTTATGTTTCTGTTTCACGGTAATGTTCCGTTTCTGGTTCACGATAATGTTATGTTTCTGTTTCACGGTAATGTTCTGTTTAGGTTTCACAGTAATGTTCTGTCTCTGGTCCACGATAATGTTCCGTTTCTGGTCCATGATAATGTTCTGTTTTGGTTTCAAGGTAATGTTCTGTCTCTGGTCCACGGTAATGTTCAATCTCTGGTCCACGATAATGTTCGGTTTCACGGTAATGTTCCGTCTCTGGTCCACGATAATGTTCTGTTTCGGTTTCACGGTAATGTTCTTTCTCTGGTCCACGATAATGTTCCGTTTCTGGTCCACGATAATGTTCTGTTTCTGTTTCACGGTAATGTTCCGTTTCTGGTCCACGATAATGTTGTGTTTCTGTTTCACGGTAATGTTCCGTTTCTGGTCCACGATAATGTTCTATTTCGGTTTCACGGTAATGTTCCGTTTCTGGTCCACGATAATGTTCTGTTTTGGTTTCACGGTAATGTTCCGTGTCTGGTCCACGGTAATGTTCCGTCTCTGGTCCACGATAATGTTCTGTTTCTATTTCACGGTAATGTTCCGTTTCTGGTCCACGATAATGTTGTGTTTCTGTTTCACGATAATGTTGTGTTTCTGTTTCACGATAATGTTCCGTTTCTGGTCCACGATAATGTTCCGTTTCGGTTTCACGGTAATGTTCCGTTTCTGGTCCACGATAATGTTCTGTTTCGGTTTCACGGTAATGTTCCGTCTCTGGTCCACGGTAATGTTCCGTCTCCGGTCCACGCTAATGTTCTGTTTCTGTTTCACGGTAATGTTCCGTTTCTGGCCCACGTTAATGTGGTGTTTCTGTTTCACGGTAATGTTCTGTTTCACGGTAATGTTCTGTCTCTGGTCCACGCTAATGTTCTGTTTCTGTTTCACGGTAATGTTCCGTTTCTGGTCCACGATAATGTTGTGTTTCTGTTTCACGGTAATGTTTCGTTTCTGGTCCACAATAATGTTCTGTTTCGGTTTCACAGTAATGTTCCATTTCTGGTCCATGATAATATTCTGTTTCTGTTTCACGGTAATGTTCTGTTTCTGTTTCACGGTAATGTTCCGTTTCTGGTCCACGATAATGTTCCGTCTCTGGTCCACGATAATGTTCTGTCTCTGTTCCATGATAATGTTCGGTCTCTGGTTCATGATAATGTTCTTTTTCTGTTTCACGGTAATGTTCTGTTTCGGTTTAACGGTAATGTTCGGTCTCTGGTCCACAGTAATGTTCTGTCTCTGTTCCATGATAATGTTCGGTTTCACGATAATGTTCTGTTTCTTGTCCACGATAATGTTCTGTTTCGGTTTCACGGTAATGTTCCGTCTCTGGTCCACGGTAATGTTCCGTCTCTGGTCCACGATAATGTTGTGTTTCTGTTTCACGGTAATATTCCGTTTCTGGTCCATAATAATGTTCTGTTTCACGGTAATGTTTTGTCTCTGGTCCATGGTAATGTTCTGTCTCTGGTCCACGGTAATGTTCGATCTCTGGTCCACGATAATGTTCTGTTTCTGTTTCACGGTAATGTTCCGTTTCTGGTCCACGATAATTTTCTGTTTCTGTTTCACGGTAATGTTCCGTTTCTGGTCCACGATAATGTTGTGTTTCTGTTTCACGGTAATGTTCCGTCTCTGGTCCACGATAATGTTCGGTTTCACGATAATGTTCGGTTTCTGGTCCACGATAATGTTCTGTTTAGGTTTCACGGTAATGTTCTGTCTCTGGTCCACGATAATGTTCTGTCTCTGGTCCACGGTAATGTTCGATTTCAAGGTAAATTTCGGTCTCTGGTCCACAGTAATGTTCTGTCTCTGGTCCACGGTAATGTTCTGTCTCTGGTCCACGATAATGTTCCGTTTCTGGTCCACGGTAATGTTCGATTTCAAGGTAAATTTCGGTCTCTGGTCCACAGTAATGTTCTGTCTCTGGTCCACGGTAATGTTCTGTCTCTGGTCCACGATAATGTTCTGTTTCTGTTTCACGGTAATGTTCTGTCTCTGGTCCACGATAATGTTCTGTCTCTGGTCCACGGTAATGTTCTGTTTCTTTTTCACGGTAATGTTCCCTTTCTGTTCCACGATAATGTTGTGTTTCTGTTTCACGGTAATGTTCCGTTTCTGGTCCACGATAATGTTCTGTTTCGGTTTCACGGTCATGTTCCGTTTCTGGTCCACGATAATGTTCTGTTTCGGTTTCACGGTAATGTTCCGTCTCTGGTCCACGGTAATGTTCCGTTTCTTGTCCACGATAATGTACTGTTTCTGTTTCACGGTAATGTTCCGTTTCTGGTCCATGATAATTTTCTGTTTCACGGTAATGTTCTGTCTCTGGTCCACGCTGATGTTCTGTTTCTGTTTCACAGTAATGTTCCGTCTCTGGTCCACGATAATGTACTGTTTCTGTTTCACGGTAATGTTTCCCTTTCTGGTCCATGATAATTTTCTGTTTCACGGTAATGTTCTGTCTCTGGTCCACGCTAATGTTCTGTTTCTGTTTCACGGTAATGTTCAGTTTCTGGTCCACGCTAATGTTCTGTTTCTGTTTCACGGTAATGTTCCGTTTCTGGTCCACGATAATGTTCTGTTTCGGTTTCACGGTAATGTTCCGTCTCTGGTCCACGGTAATGTTCCGTCTTTGGTCCACAATAATGTTGTGTTTCTGTTTCACGGTAATGTTGCGTTTCTGGTCCACGCTAATGTTCTGTTTCTGTTTCACGGTAATGTGTCGTTTCTGGTCCACGATAATGTTCTGTTTCGGTTTCACGGTAATGTTCCTTTTCTGGTACACGATAATGTTCTGTTTCGGTTTCACGGTAATGTTCCGTCTCTGGTCCACGGTAATGTTCCGTCTCTTGTCCAA
Organism: Leuresthes tenuis; assembly: GCF_036924035.1. NCBI lineage: Eukaryota > Metazoa > Chordata > Actinopteri > Atheriniformes > Atherinopsidae > Leuresthes > Leuresthes tenuis. The sequence continues at coordinate 358,895 of NW_027325389.1, forward strand.
AATAATGTTGTGTTTCTGTTTCACGGTAATGTTCCGTTTCTGGTCCATGATAATGTTCTGTTTCACGGTAATGTTCTGTCTCTGGTCCACGCTAATGTTCTATTTCTGTTTCGCGGTAATGTTCCGTTTCTGGTCCACGATAATGTTGTGTTTCTGTTTCACGGTAATGTTCTGTTTCACAGTAATGTTCTGTCTCTGGTCCACGATAATGTTCTGTTTCTGTTTCACGGTAATGTTCAGTTTCTGGTCCACGATAATGTTGTGTTTCTGTTTCACGGTAATGTTCCGTTTCTGGTCCACAATAATGTTCTGTTTCGGTTTCACGGTAATGTTCCGTTTCTGGTCCACGATAATGTTGTGTTTCGGTTTCACGGTAATGTTCCGTTTCTGGTCCACGATAATGTTGTGTTTCGGTTTCACGGTAATGTTCCGTCTCTGGTCCACGGTAATGTTCTTTGTCTGGTCCACGATAATGTTCTGTTTCTGTTTCACGGTAATGTTCGGTCTCTGGTCCACGATAACGTTCCTTTTTCTGTTTCACGGTAATGTTCCGTTTCTGGTCCACAGTAATGTTCTATCTCTGTTCCATGATAATGTTCGGTCTCTGGTCCACGATAATGTTCTTTTTCTGTTTCACGATAAGGTTCGATTTCTGGTCGACGATAATGTTCGGTTTCACGGTAATGTTCCGTCTCTGGTCCACGATAATGTTCTGTCTCTGGTCCTCGATAATGTTTGATCTCTGGTCCACGATAATGTTGTGTTTCTGTTTAACGGTAATGTTCCGTTTCTGGTCCACGATAATGTTCTGTTTCGGTTTCGTTACTAACCTCGGTCAAAAGCAGGATCGGTCATCTCAGGGAAACCGTGTCAACCAATCAGCTCTCAGTAAATCCTCAGGAAAGCAGCTGGCTCCGCCCTGCTGAGATAATGGCTTCCTGTCAGGAGGCTGCAGGTGAGGTCAGAGCTCAGAATAACAGTCAGTGATGACTCTTTACTGTCTGCAGGGTTGTAGATGCTGTGGCTGACAGAAGGACCATGTTAGCTGCTCACGCACTCAGAGCTCCACCCTTTGCTGTTCAGCTCTGTATATGATTGAGGGACAGCCGCTGTTACCCTTTAACCTGCGTTCAGTGGCGAGCAGAAGAGGCCGCTCAGCTGTCCTGGTCACCGCCACGTACTGTGTGTCACATCCACATCCAACGCTTCCATGTTTGATTGTGTTCAGGTGATTGAGCAGCATATCAGTCACGGTGTGTATTTCTCCATCACCTGTACATAGATGTTCATCTGTAAATGCTGTCCATGTGCTATAAAAAGCAGCTGGACATACCTCTGTATCCCACAGTATTTATGCTGCTGCACTCACTGCTTATTGCACTTCTGCTCAGATGCTAAACTGCACTTTGTTGCTCTGTACATGTGTGAGGACAAAAAGGTTGAATCTAATGTAAGGTGGAGTGTGGTCAGAGTGAGCAGCCACATCCCAGAAATATTCAGTCAGATGTGAGCAGATCAGCAGCTGAGAACAGGACTGAAACTGAACTTCACATCAGTTTGGAAATTTACTGAAAGTAGTTTAATGAGGGGACGGTGCTGAGAGCTTCTTCCTCTCATCCTGTTCTCATCCCAGCAGCTGCAGGTGAAACTCCACCCTGACAGACAGGAAGTGGAAGATTCCAATCACATTTACAGAGGAGGGATCCAGATTGTACCAAGAAAGCCAGCTTCAAGGTGGATTATTACCACCAAGTGGACTGGAGTGTGGGACATGAGCTGAGGCAGGAAAAGGAAAACTAGATTCAAGATTCATTTCTTCTAATTTCACTCTTTATGAGAATATGTTTAATTGTTATACGCCTTGTGTGTTTGTACTTACTTTAAATAAAGAAGAACAAAAAAAGCATGTCTTCTAAATGTTAACTCCAAGTAAAAACAAAACAACCAACATCAATCATGTGAACTGGGAATATTTTATATACAAAAAATGGTAAATTTCTTAAGAAAAGTACGTTATTATACATAAATATAAGATCCAAACTATTTACAGTTATTTGGGAAGCTTTTATTTTATGTCCTTACCGGAAGTGATGTCTAATTGCGTCACTGCTAACTTGACAGACACTTTGCATCTGTCTCTATGCTGCCCTCTTGTGGCCATAAGCTGTAACTACATCTTCATTCAGGATGAACATTGAAACGTGGGAAATCTTTATAAAAGGAGGTTTTATGACGGAAGAGAGCAGTTATATTAATATTTTAACAACACTGTCATATTTAGTTAAGATTATGAATGCTGGAGTTTTACCACAGCTTACATTTCTTATCATGACTCAGTGAAGATGGATCGATGGAAAGATGGACCAGTTTCAAACCTGCACAGTAACTTTTAAAAACCTTTGAGGATGAAACTCCTCGTAAATATTGTTGTACTTTGTCAGTCTGAATGTTTTACTGAAAGCATTGTTGTCCCGTTGTGTCTGAAATGGAGTGAAATCTGTTTGTTATAAAGTCATTTTGTTCATATGATGAAGGCAACCAGCTGCAGTCCACAGATTCAGTCTTTATACTGTGAGCAGGGCGTTTCTGCCCTCTAGCGGCCACAGATGGTATCTACAGAAAAGGTAAAGCTAGAGATATTACAAATGACTGGCACTTCCTGTAAGACTTTCAAAATAAAATTATATTAACGCTGTGCTGCACTTAACAGACGTAACATAAAGCTATTTGATCTGATAACAGCGGAGAATTGTTTTACGGATTAGTGACTGAATGTAAATAAATTGGTGGCCTCTTTGTGTGAAAGGCGCAGTTTTTTCCTTCAAGTGTAAACCAAGCTACAGTTAGCGCTAGCTAGTTAACGGCAGTTAGCATCTTTGTTTTCTCTGCTTCTATTCAGCTGAAATGATGAGTCCAAAATGAGTGAATGTGGTGCTAAATCGTGGCTACTTCACGTGACAGTAAATTTAAACAGAACAGACTTTATATTTCTCGCTGTACCGTGGTTCTGGTAATCTAACTTCCGGTTAAATCAGAAAGCACTGATTAATGTAGCTGTGCAGTTTAACCGCTAGAGGGCAGTAATAAACGGCCATTTTATTTTCCAGCGCTTTTTCATGGCAGATATGAATGAATAAATACACACAATAACGTCTGTGTAATACAAACATGATGCATGATGAAACTCTGGACTGTAACACGTGTTTAGGTAGAATTATGACTCTTCTCCGGGTTATGGAGGGACTTGTAATAATTGTTAATGGTTATTTTGGTTTTCCTCCATTTTCTTTCAGCTCTCCTGCATTTTTTTCATTTGTTTGATTCTCTCATTTCTCCACTTTGGTTTAGTTTTATCTTAGTTTTAAATGGAGCTGCAGCATCAATTGTCTGACTTCAGTTTGCTGTTAAAATAATCAACAACAAAATCACACGATGCAGGTAAAAATCAACTTTAACTTGCATAAGTCACCAGTTATTAAAATGCTGTTATATTTGGAGCGTATCGATGTTAAAAAGTCAGAAAACTTGAGTAAAACAGGAAGGAGGCTTGGGTGGTCTGTAAACTGTGACACATGAGACAAACAAATGATGCTCAGAAGAAGAATTAAAAGGAACCATCTTTGTTAAAACTGAGCTTCGAGCAATCGATGCAGTTCCACAGCCTTTTTTGCCACCTTGACAGAAAATAAAGAATTACATGATATCTGTTCCACATGATGAAATAAAGTTTGAAACATAACAGTTGGAAGCTTCAGGGATCTGCCTCTTTATGAATTAGTCCATCAGCAGCTGTCCATGAACACGGAGGAACATTTCTTCTCATCAGCAGCAGATCAAAGTGTTTCTGGTGTAAACTGGGTCGTACAGAAAAGGCCTCTGAGATCCAGGTGTGTTTCTGCCACAGAGTCACTCAGCTGTAAACTAAACTGAACTAAAACTCATCGTTCTGATCATTTCTTACAGTTAAAGTGGTTTTAACGTGTTTTTTCCTGAGTGTTCAGTTGCTGCATCGTTACCCTGAGACGACATTCAGAATAAATACAGAGAACTCTTCACCTCCTCTTCATCATCAGATACTTTAGCAGAGGAAAGGCAGAGTCCTGATGACTGAGAGCCCTCCTGGAACTCTGTCAAAGCACCAAGAATGAAAGAAAGAGTGAAATGCTCTCAGAAAGAAGGCTGCTTGTTTGCTTCAGCAGCTCAGGCTGTCAGCAGAAGGCTTTAAGTCTGAAAGGGATTTTCTGAAGGCTGCAGTGAGCTCAAGAAGCAGCTCAGCTGTGAGCTCAGATGGTGCCAGCTGTTAGAGATCAGCTTGGGAAGGCAGAGGGACCGAGTTCAAGTCTTTACCAGGCTCCATTTTGAAGGACAAAACTCCAAAAAAGAGACAAAAGCTTCAAGAAAGACCAAACTTCTGTCAGGAAGAACAACTCCAGCTGTTAGAGATCAGCTTGGGAAGGCAGAGGGACCGAGTTCAAGTCTTTACCAGGCTCCATTTTGAAGGACAACACTCCAAAAAAGAGACAAAAGCTTCAAGAAAGACCAAACTTCTGTCAGGAAGAACAACTCCAGCTGTTGGAGATCAGCTTGGGAAGGCAGAGGGACCGAGTTCAAGTCTTTACCAGGCTCCATTTTGAAGGACAAAACTCCAAAAAAGAGACAAAAGCTTCAAGAAAGACCAAACTTCTGTCAGGAAGAACAACTCCAGCTTTTAGAGATCAGCTTGGGAAGGCAGAGGGACCGAGTTCAAGTCTTTACCAGCCTCCATTTTGAAGGACAAAACTCCAAAAAAGAGACAAAAGCTTCAAGAAAGACCAAACTTCTGTCAGGAAGAACAACTCCAGCTGTTAGAGATCAGCTTGGGAAGGCAGAGGGACCGAGTTCAATTCTTTACCAGGTTCCATTTTGAAGGACAAAACTCCAAAAAAGAGACAAAAGCTTCAAGAAAGACCAAACTTCTGTCAGGAAGAACAACTCCAGCTGTTGGAGATCAGCTTGGGAAGGCAAAGGGACCGAGTTCAAGTCTTTATCAGGCTCCATTTTGAAGGATAAAACTCCAAAAAAGAGACAAAAGCTTCAAGAAAGACCAAACTTCTGTCAGGAAGAACAACTCCAGCTGTTAGAGATCAGCTTGGGAAGGCAGAGGGACCGAGTTCAAGTCTTTACCAGGCTCCATTTTGAAGGACAAAACTCCAAAAAAGAGACAAAAGCTTCAAGAAAGACCAAACTTCTGTCAGGAAGAACAACTCCAGCTGTTGGAGATCAGCTTGGGAAGGCAGAGGGACCGAGTTCAAGTCTTTACCAGGCTCCATTTTGAAGGACAAAACTCCAAAAAAGAGACAAAAGCTTCAAGAAAGACCAAACTTCTGTCAGGAAGAACAACTCCAGCTTTTAGAGATCAGCTTGGGAAGGCAGAGGGACCGAGTTCAAGTCTTTACCAGGCTCCATTTTGAAGGACAAAACTCCAAAAAAGAGACAAAAGCTTCAAGAAAGACCAAACTTCTGTCAGGAAGAACAACTCCAGCTGTTAGAGATCAGCTTGGGAAGGCAGAGGGACCGAGTTCAATTCTTTACCAGGTTCCATTTTGAAGGACAAAACTCCAAAAAAGAGACAAAAGCTTCAAGAAAGACCAAACTTCTGTCAGGAAGAACAACTCCAGCTGTTGGAGATCAGCTTGGGAAGGCAAAGGGACCGAGTTCAAGTCTTTATCAGGCTCCATTTTGAAGGATAAAACTCCAAAAAAGAGACAAAAGCTTCAAGAAAGACATAACTTCTGTCAGGAAGAACAACTCCAGCTGTTAGAGATCAGCTTGGGAAGGCAGAGGGACCGAGTTCAAGTCTTTTCCAGGCTCCATTTTGAAGGACAAAACTCCAAAAAAGAGACAAAAGCTTCAAGAAAGACCAAACTTCTGTCAGGAAGAACAACTCCAGCTGTTGGAGATCAGCTTGGGAAGGCAAAGGGACCGAGTTCAAGTCTTTTCCAGGCTCCATTTTGAAGGACAAAACTCCAAAAAAGAGACAAAAGCTTCAAGAAAGACCAAACTTCTGTCAGGAAGAACAACTCCAGCTGTTGGAGATCAGCTTGGGAAGGCAAAGGGACCGAGTTCAAGTCTTTACCAGGCTCCATTTTGAAGGACAAAACTCCAAAAAAGAGACAAAAGCTTCAAGAAAGACCAAACTTCTGTCAGGAAGAACAACTCCAGCTGTTAGAGATCAGCTTGGGAAGGCAGAGGGACCGAGTTCAAGTCTTTACCAGGTTCCATTTTGAAGGACAAAACTCCAAAAAAGAGACAAAAGCTTCAAGAAAGACCAATCTTCTGTCAGGAAGAACAACTCCAGCTGTTGGTGATCAGCTTGGGAAGGCAAAGGGACCGAGTTCAAGTCTTTACCAGGCTCCATTTTGAGTCTAAAGGAGTTTTTCTGAGACAGAAACGGACTGATTCCAGACCTCTGAAGTGTGACGGAGTAGCTTGGTGGCATCATGGTAGATGTCAGAGACAGAGAGCTGTAGCTGGAGAAGACCTGGTTTGAGTCCAGGAGCTGTCAGAGAAGAAGAACAGGGGAGAGAAGAGGGGGGGAGGAGAGAGATTAGAGAGAGGAAGAGGAGTGGATAGAGAGAGAGATTAGACAGTTAAGATAGAGAGGCTGAGATAGACCTGGTTTGAGTCCAGGAGCTGTCAGAGAAAGAGTTAAGAAAGAGAAAGAGGAGTGGTTAGAGAGAGGGGGAAGATAGAGGCTGAGATTGAGATGGGAGGAGGCAGGAGGAAGAAGATGCTGGGGAAGAAGACAGAGAGTGGGGCCAGGTGGCCCCCAGAGAGTTCCAGAGGCAAAAGTAGGGGGTTATGCTGAGATTTTACAGTTATGTAACTAATAGTTATAACAATAACTAATGTAAATATACTAACAATCTAAACTAAAACAATCCAATATAACTGTAAAATCTCATCATAACCCCCTACTTTTGCCTCTGGAACTCTCTGGGGGCCACCTGGCCCCACTCTCTGTCTTCTTCTTCACGAGTATCTTCTTCCTCCTGCCTCCTCCCATCTCTATCTTCTTCTCACCCTCTCTCTAAACACTCCTCTTCCTCTTTCTCTTCCTTAACTCTCTCTCTGACAGCTCCTGGACTCAAACCAGGTCTATCTCAGCCTCTCTATCTTAACTGTCTAATCTCTCTCTATCCACTCCTCTTCCTCTCTCTAATCTCTCTCCTTCCCCCCTCTCCCCCCTGTTCTTCTTCTCTGACAGCTCCTGGACTCAAACCAGGTCTTCTCCAGCTACAGCTCTCTGTCTCTGACATCTACCATGATGCCACCAAGCCCTCTGGGCATCTGGAGAAGTTCTCGGAGCGCTTTTAAATCTTCCTCCAGGTGTTGGACTGTAAAAGTCATTAAAGTTTAAAGTGTCCACCTGACAGCAGCCACAGCTGGAGCCTTTGCAGCTGTGGGCTTTGATCCCAACTCTCCCAAATAGCAGCTTAGTGTTTTATCAGCCTGAGCTATCTGCCCTTTAAGGGTCTCACACAAAGCTGACTTTGGTTGTTGGTCCCTGACAGAAATGATGATTTTATTCCTTAAAGAATGAAGGCTGGCAGCCCACAGAGCATCTGAGGGAACTGAACCTGTGATGAGTCCAACCCCAGGCAGCGTCCCATCATCCTGAGCTACTCTCTCGGAGTATTTCCACGTCTCAGAGGCTCAAAGCTTTCACCCAACAGCCTGAGCTGTTCAGCTACTCACTGAAAGGTTGAATCCTAAAGTTTCTCTTTTTATTTTGGCTTCAAAAAGCCCAGCCGACTCTGAGCTGAACAACCTGCCTCCTTCTATAAAAGCCATCCCCAGCAGTTGAACCCCCCCTCTGCTTCCAGAAGCTGCTCCGTATGCACCTGAGCCTCCAAACCACAGCTTCAGCCTCCTTTCTGAGCTGCTTCCATCCTTCTGTTCGGATGCTGAACTGCAGAGTTTATTGCTTTAAGAGCTTTGATCCCTCGTCTTCACAAACTAAAAGCTGCTCAGTTTGAGCCATTAAACCAGAGACTTTGCACCTTAAAGCTTTTCACTCTTTACTTTGGCCTCTAAAACCTGAAGACATTTAAATTCTTTAAGCAGCTCACAGGACTTGAAACTATGAGCTCCGAGTCCCAAAGCAGTTTATTGAGCCTCTGAGTTACGGCTCTGCTGGTTTGAGCTGCTTTTCTTGGCACTTTGTACCTGAGACTGATGACCACAGTGTTTTAATGTTTCCTGGGAAGCAGCTTTGCTCATCAACTGTCTTTGGTTTGTTCAGCAGTGTTGGGTTGGGACTGTTCTGTCTCATGCTCTGTATCCAGATAAAGACCTGAGAGTCCAGTCTCCAGAGAGGATCCTCTGAGATCAGACAGTTTGCAAACGGACAAATCACTCATTCTGAACAGAAAACCTTTTTCTGGCGACTGAAGATAGTTCTTTATTCCTCTGGCTGGATGTTTGGGCCGGTTGTCCTGCTGCAGAATGAATGTGGGACCGATCAGAGCCCAAATAAAATGGCCGTTTATTACTGCCCTCTAGCGGTTAAACTGCACAGCTACATTAATCAGTGCTTTCTGATTTAACCGGAAGTTAGATTACCAGAACCACGGTACAGCGAGAAATATAAAGTCTGTTCTGTTTAAATTTACTGTCACGTGAAGTAGCCACGATTTAGCACCACATTCACTCATTTTGGACTCATCATTTCAGCTGAATAGAAGCAGAGAAAACAAAGATGCTGACTGCCGTTAACTAGTTACAGCTTATGGCCACAGGAGGGCAGCATAGAGACAGATGCAAACTGTCTGTCAAGTCAGCAGTGACGCAATTAGATATCACTTCCGGTAAGGACATAAAAAATAAAAGCTTCCCAAATAATTAATTGTCAGATAAACAAGCAAACACTCCCAAAGTATCAGATACACTTTTTACTATTTCGGTTTGTTGGTTTCATTTTTATATTAGTAAACTTCTCCAGTGGATCAGTCTAACTGCTGGAACAGAAAATATTACCATATTACAGAAAAGGCCTCTGAGATCCAGGTGTGTTTCTGCCACAGAGTCACTCAGCTGTAAACTAAACTGAACTAAAACTCATCGTTCTGATCATTTCTTACAGTTAAAGTGGTTTTAACGTGTTTTTTCCTGTGTTCAGATGCTGCATCGTTACCCTGAGACGACATTCAGAATAAATACAGAGAACTCTTCACCTCCTCTTCATCATCCTTCCTTCATCATCCGAGTCCTTATGACTGAGAGCCCTCCTGTAACTTTGTCAGTTATTTGGATCAGTTTTCTCTCTGAGTTGAACTCTGAATGGCAGCTTCCATCTTTAAAGGACTGGAAGAGGAAGAAGTTTCCAAGGAATCATTCAGAAGAGTTTCAACCAGAAACTGACTGAATCCATGAATCTGAAAAGGTGTTTCTGAGTGAAAGAGACAGACATGTAGAGACTGAACTATCTGTTCAACAGTGATTCTCTGACAGGAGGAAACTCTTTGTGCTCAACACAGAGACACTGAGGAACCAGAGGACCAGGACCTGAACCCAGGAAGCAGAGGTTCTTCTTCAGTGAATGTGGTGTTGAAGGTGTGGAGGTGGATCAGTGTGTCAGAGGAGACTCTGTAGAAGGACAGAGTGCCAGCAGGACGGTCCACATACACTGCTGCTCTGTGAGAGACGGAAGAGGAGGAGGAGGAGGAGGAGGAGGAGGAGGAGGAGGAGGAGGAGGAGGAGGAGGAGGAGGAGGAGGAGGAGGAGGAGGAGGAGGAGGAGGAGGAGGAGGAGGAGATGATGTCTGTTCCTCTGTTATTGTGCCAGACAGAGTAACGTCCATCACAGCAGATCAGACTCCAGGACTGATCGTTCCATCCAAACACACAGTCTCTGCCTCCTCTCCTGCTGATTCTTCTGTAACTCACTGATATATAAACTCTTCCGCTCCACTCGACCTCCCAGAAACAGCGACCAGTCAGAACATTTCTACACAGCAGCTGATAGTGATTAAATCTGTCTGGATGATCAGGATATGACTGAACCTCCTCCACCTGTGTCACCTTCCTGTTGTCAGACAGTTTCAGTCTTCTGCTCACTGTGTTTGTGTCGATGGTGAGTCGACAGGAATCTGATGGAGAGAACAAACACAATCCAGCTGCAGTTATTGATCTATCATCTGTTCACTTTGATCAGTGAGTGATGTGACAGTGATTAGGAGTGATGCCTAAGATAGCTGCAGCTATGTCCTTTTTAACATTGCTCGCATTTATTTAGGACATGCATTTGCATGAGCTGCTTGACTCATTTGAATTTCCCCCACTGGGGGATGAATAAAGTATTTTCTGTTCTATTAAACATACAATTAGTAAAGGCTACAGCGGCACGAAACGTTGTGAATGAAGCTGATATTTAATTTGTTGGAGGAGGATCTGCACCAAAGCCATCGTCTCCAGAACATTTGGTGTCGCTGCAGCCATTTTCCGACTCTTTGTGAACAGGTCTTACTGAGTTAGGAGTCCTCTGGAGGACTTTAAGCTCTCCTACAGTTAGGAGCTACTTTTAGGCTGAAGATCCTTTGTGAATACGGCCACTGACCTGTTGATAGACCGGTTAAGAGACTTGTATGAATCTCAGTTTCTTCCACTCGGTTCACATTACTTTCTGTACTGACATCAGTTTAGAACTGAAATGTGTAACAAAGAAATATTCCTTTCAAAACCTTTTAACAGGGCAGCTTGGATATGAAATCCCTTCACAAGCTATTTAACACATTTAAGCCCTTGAAAAACTTCCTGAAACTATGTTCAAAGCAGCAATGCATGAAATGTCTCAGAACTGTACATATTACCCGACAATAAAAGTGCAAAAATACAGAAAAAAACTCTACGTGGCGCATAATCATCATGCTCACCGATCTCTGGATGGATTGAGCTCAGGCACACAGCGTGACCCAGGATAACCACAAGATTGTTGCTTCTCTGAGCGAGAGCAGAGCAAAACTCTACGCTTTGGATCCCAGCCGCAGCCACACTACAGCCACGCTACAGCCAAGTTCTAACCCGGCAGATTCTACTTAATGAGAGAAGCACCCACAGTAAGGCAGATTTTAGGGAGTTTTACCTGAGATTGTGTGGATCCTTCAGTGCGGCCCTCAGCAGCTTCACTCCTGAGGCTCCTGGATGGTTGTAGCTCAGGTCCAGCTCTCTCAGATGGGAGGGGTTGGAGGTCACAGCTTCAGCCAGAGAAGCACAGTCTTCCTCTGTGATCAGACATCCTGACAGGCTGCAGGCACACAGAACAACACTCATGGCAGATGGTACACACTATGCAGTCCATGCTCAGCATGGGTATATGTTGCCATTATGAGTGGCAGTTCTGCAGATCAGCCTCTAAAGACTGAAACAATGACACTGAGGAATGGAGCGAGAGTCAAGCTGGGTGTGAATTACGGATTTTGACTCATCTACCAACTTTGGCTGGCTGTTAGATTATTACAGCATCCTAGCTGTGGTGCAAATGAAACCAAAGAAAAATCCCACGAGGGAGCTCCCTAATCCATATAACCCACAGAGAACCCCTTCAACTGGCTGCTCTGAATGTGTCTGTTGGCTTTCAGCTCCAACAGGTCATGAGTATGATTTGACAAAAGACAACTCTTGACAGGTTTTCCGTCGTCTTACAGCCGGTTGGAAACCTGACGAAAGACGGGAATCAATCCTGACCTGAGTGCTTCCAGTCTGCAGTTTGGATTCTTCAGTCCAGCAGACACCTGCTCACTCCTGAATCCTGCAGGTTGTTGTTACTCAGGTCCAGTTCTGTCAGCCTGGAGGACGGGGAGCTGAGAGCTGAGGACAGAGCTGCACATCCTTCATCTGAGAGGTTACAGACGCTCAGCCTGAAGCGGGAGCGGGCGGGAGCGAGCAATATGAACTTTGCCGCGGGCAGAAGCGGGAGGGAGCGGGCGGGAGCGGGCGGGAGCGGGAGGGAGCTAGCGATATGAACTATGCCGCGGGCAGAAGCGGGAGGGAACGGGCGGGAGCGGGCGGGAGCGAGCAATATGAACTTTGCCGCGGGCAGAAGCTTGAGGGAGCGGGTGGGAGCGAGCGGGAGCGGGTGGGAGCGGGCGGGAGCGGGCGGGAGCGGGCGGGAGCGGGAGGGAGCGGGCGGGAGCGGGCGGGAGCGGGCGGGAGTGGGCGGGAGCGGGAGGGAGCGGGCGGGAGCGGGTGGGAGTGGGAGGGAGCGGGCGGGAGCGGGTGGGAGCGAGCAATATGAACTTTGCCGCCGGCAGAAGCGGGAGGGAACGGGCGGGAGCGAGCGGGAGCGGGCGGGAGCGAGCAATATGAACTTTGCCGCCGGCAGAAGCGGGAGGGAACGGGCGGGAGCGGGCGGGAGTGTGCGGGAGCGAGCAGTATGAACTTTGCCGCGGGCAGAAGCGGATAGCGGGCGGGAGCGAGCGGGAGTTAAACTGTCAACAAATGTAGACATTTTTAAATCCAGGTTCAAAACATTTCTTTTCTCATGTGTTTGTGCATGAAATCTGCACGATATCTTTAACTTATCCAGACTGTTGCTTGTTTTAATAATTTTTATTTAATTTTTATTATTTCATTTCTATCTTTCACAGTTTTAAATAAATAAAAGGCGTAAAATTCATAAAATAAATGAATAACCCCTGATGGTCGTCTTCTAAATTGGATAAGACGGGTTAGGGGTTAGGTTTAGGACGTAGGACATGTTTTGTAATTATACCAAAACCAGCAATTGTACATGAAATGTGCTACACAAATACATTTGACTGTAAGTTTAGCTCATGGAAAATGGGAGCAAAAAGAAAACTTGCGTTCATATTTTTGTTCATTGTATGTAAATGTGGTCCTGAGAATTGTTAAAAGTTGTAAATTTGCATCCGTGGGTCTTATAGGGTTAGGTCAGAGAATAGAGGTGTGAATGTGAGACAATGTGGCTCAACGAGTGTAAGTTGGTGAAACCAACATTAACAGAGATCAGAAGATGTTCAGGCAGGTAAACCATTTACAGCGGGAGCGGGCGGGAGCGGGAGGGAGTGAACGGTACCGGGCAGGAGCGGGAAGGAGCGGGCGGGAGTGAGCGGGAGTGGGTGGGAGCGAGCGGGAGCGAGCGATATGAACTTTGCCGTGGGCAGAAGTGGGAGGGAGCGGGCGGGAGCGAGCGGGAGCGGGTAGGAGCGAGCAATATGAACATTATCGTGGACCAGAGACAGAAATTTATCGTGGACCAGAGACAGAACATTATCGTAGACCAGAGACGGAACATTATCGTGGACCAGAAACGGAACATTACCGTGAAACAGAAACAGAACATTACCGTGAAACAGAAACAGAATATTATCATGGACCAGAAACGGAACATTACTGTGAAACCGAAACAGAACATTATTGTGGACCAGAAACGAAACATTACCGTGAAACAGAAACACAACATTATCGTGGACCAGAAACGGAACATTACCGTGAAACAGAAACAGAACATTAGCGTGGACCAGAGACAGAACATTACCGTGAAACAGAACATTACCGTGAAACAGAAACACAACATTACTGTGGACCAGAAACGGAATATTACTGTGAAACCAAAACAGAACATTATTGTGGACCAGAAACGAAACATTACTGTGAAACAGAAACACAACATTATCGTGGACCAGAAACGGAACATTACCGTGAAACAGAAACACAACATTATCATGGACCAGAAACGGAACATTACCGTGAAACAGAAACAGAACATTAGCGTGGACCAGAGACAGAACATTACCGTGAAACAGAACATTACCGTGAAACAGAAACACAACATTATCGTGGACCAGAAACGGAAAATTACCGTGAAACAGAAACAGAACATTAGCGTGGACCAGAGACAGAACATTACCGTGAAACAGAAAATTATCATGGACCAGAAACGGAACATTACCGTGAAACAGAAACAGTACATTATCGTGGACCAGAGACGGAACATTACTGTGGACCAGAGACGGAACATTACCGTTAAACCGAAACAGAACATTATCGTGGACCAGAAACGGAACATGACCGTGAAACCGAAACAGAACATTATCGTGGACCAGAAACGGAACATTACCGTGAAACAGAACCACAACATTATCGTGGAACAGAAACGGAACATTACCGCGAAAAAGAAACAGAACATTACCGTGGACCAGAGGTAGAACATTATCGTGGACCAGACACAGAACATTATCGTGGACCAGAAACGGAACATTACCGTGGACCAGAAACGGAACATTATCGTGGACCAGAGACAGAACATTATCGTGGACCAGAGACGGAACATTATCGTGGACCCGAGACGGAACATTATCGTGGACCCGAGACGGAACATTATCGTGGACCAGAGACAGAACATTACCGTGAAACCTAAACAGAACATTATCGTGGACCAGAAACGGAATATTATCGTGAAACCGAACATTATCGTGGACCAGATTCGGAACATTACCGTGAAACAGAAACACAACATTATCGTGGACCAGAAACGGAACATTAACGTGAAACAGAAACGGAACATTATCGTGGACCAGAAACGGAACATTACCGTGAAACAGAAACAGAACATTACCGTGGACCAGAGACAGAACATTACCGTGGACCAGAGACAGAACATTACCGTGAAACCGAAACAGAACATTATCGTGGACCAGAAACGGAACATTATCTTGGACCAGAGACAGAACATTATCGTGGACCAAAGACGGAACATTACCCTGAAACCGAACATTATCGTGGACCAGAGACAGAACATTACCGTGGACCAGAGACAGAACATTACCGTGAAATCGAAACAGAACATTATCGTGGACCAGAAACGGAACATTACCGTGAAACAGAAACAGAACATTATCGTGGACCAGAGACGGAACATTACCGTGAAACCGAACATTATCGTGGACCAGAGATCGAACATTACCGTGGACCAGAGACAGAACATTACCGTGGACCAGAGACAGAACATTACCGTGGACCAGAGACAGAACATTACCGTGGACCAGAGACAGAACATTACCGTGGTCCAGAGACAGAACATTACTGTGGACCAGAGACAGAACTTTACCTTGAAACCGAACATCACCGTGGACCAGAGACAGAACATTACCATGGACCAGAGACAGAACATTACCGTGAAACAGAACATTATCATGGACCAGAAACGGAATATTACCGTGAAACAGAAACACAACATTATCGTGGACCAGAGACGGAACATTACCGTGGACCAGAGACGGAACATTACCGTGGACCAGAGATGGAACATTATCGTGGACCAGAAACGGAACATTACCGTGAAACCGAACATTATCATGGAACAGAGACAGAACATTACTGTGGACCAGAGACCGAACATTACCGTTAAACCGAAACAGAACATTACCGTGAAAAAGAAAAAGAATATTATCGTGGACCAGAGACCGAACATTATCATGGAACAGAGACAGAACATTACTGTGGACCAGAGACCAAACATTACCGTTAAACCGAAACAGAACATTACCGTGAAACAGAAAAAGAACATTATCGTGGACCAGAAACGGAATATTACCGTGAAACAGAAAAAGGAACATTATCATGGACCAGAGACCGAATATTACCGTGAAACAGAAACAGAACATTATCGTGGACCAGAGACGGAACATTACCGTGGACCAGAGACGGAACATTACCGTGAAACCGAAACAGAACATTATCGTGGACCAGAAACGGAACATTACCGTGAAACCGAAACACAACATTATCGTGGACCAGAAACGGAACATTACCGTGAAACAGAAACAGAACATTACCGTGGACCAGAGACAGAACATTATCTTGGACCAGAGACAGAACATTACCGTGAAACCGAAACAGAACATTATTGTGTACCAGAAACGGAACATTATCGTGGACCACAGACAGAACATTACCGTGAAACCGAAACAGAACATTATCGTGGACCAGAAACGGAACATTATCGTGGACCAGAGACAGAACATTATCGTGGACCAGAGACGGAACATTATCGTGGACCAGAGACAGAACATTACCGTGAAACCGAAACAGAACATTATCGTGGACCAGAAACGGAACATTATCGTGGACCAGAGACAGAACATTATCGTGGACCAGAGACGGAACATTATCGTGGACCAGAAACGGAACATTACCGTGAAACAGAAACAGAATATTAGCGTGGACTAGACACAGAACATTACTGTGAAACAGAACATTACCGTGGACCAGAAACGGAACATTACCGTGAAACAGAAACACAACATTATTGTGGACCAGAGACGGAACATTACCGTGGACCAGAGACGGAACATTACCGTGAAACCTAAACAGAACATTATCGTTTACCAGAAACGGAACATTACCGTGAAACCGAAACAGAACATTATCGTGGACCAGAAACTAAACATTACCGTGAAACAGAAACACAACATTATCATGGACCAGAAACGGAAAATTACCGTGAAACAGAAACACAACATTATTGTGGACCAGAGACGGAACATTACCGTGGACCAGAGACGGAACATTACCGTGGACCAGAGACGGAACATTACCGTGAAACCGAAACAGAACATTATTGTGTACCAGAAACGGAACATTACCGTGAAAACGAAACAGAACATTATCGTGGACCAGAAAGGAAACATTACCGTGAAACAGAAACAGAACATTATCGTGGACCAGAGACGGAACATTACCTTGGACCAGAGACGGAACATTACCGTGAAACCGAAAAGGAACATTATCGTGGACCAGAAACGGAACATTACCGTGAAACCGAAAGACAACATTATCGTGGACCAGAAACAGAACATTACCGTGAAACAGAAACAGAACATTACCGTGGACCAGAGACAGAACATTATCTTGGACCAGAGACAGAACATTACCGTGAAACCGAAACAGAACATTATCGTGGACCAGAAACGGAACATTATCGTGGACCAGAGACAGAACATTATCGTGGACCAGAGACGGAACATTATCGTGGACCAGAGACGGAACATTATCGTGGACCAGAGACAGAACATTACTGTGAAACCTAAACAGAACATTATCGTGGACCAGAGACGGAACATTATCGTGAAACCGAACAATATCGTGGACCAGAGATGGAACATTACCGCGAAACAGAAACACAACATTATCGTGGACCAGAAACGGAACATTACCGTGAAACAGAAACAGAATATTACCGTGGACCAGAGACAGAACATTACCGTGAAACCGAAACAGAACATTATCGTGGACCAGAAACGGAACATTATCGTGGACCAGAGACAGAACATTATCGTGGACCAGAGACGGAACATTATCGTGGACCAGAAACGGAACATTACCGTGAAACAGAAACAGAACATTGTCATGGACCAGAAACGGAACATTACCGTGAAACCGAAACAGAACATTATTGTGGACCAGAAACGGAACATTACCGTGAAACAGAAACACAACATTATTGTGGACCAGAGACGGAACATTACCGTGAAACAGAAACAGAACATTAGCGTGGACCAGACACAGAACATTACTGTGAAACAGAACATTACCGTGGACCAGAAACGGAACATTACCGTGAAACAGAAACACAACATTATTGTGGACCAGAGACGGAACATTACCGTGGACCAGAGACGGAACATTACCGTGAAACTTAAACAGAACATTATCGTGTACCAGAAACGGAACATTACCGTGAAACCGAAACAGAACATTATCGTGGACCAGAAACTAAACATTACCGTGAAACAGAAACACAAAATTATCATGGACCAGAAACGGAACATTACCGTGAAACAGAAACACAACATTATTGTGGACCAGAGACGGAACATTACCGTGAAACAGAAACACAACATTATCGTGGACCAGAAACGGAACATTACCTTGAAACAGAAACGGAACATTAGCGTGGACCAGAGACAGAACATTACCGTGAACCAGAGACAGAACATTACCGTGAAACAGAAACGGAACATTATCGTGGACCAGAGACGGAACATTACCGTGGACCAGAGACGGAACATTACCGTGAAACCGAAACAGAACATTATCGTGTACCAGAAATGGAACATTACCGTGAAACCGAAACAGAACATTATCGTGGACCAGAAACGAAACATTACCGTGAAACAGAAACACAACATTATCGTGGACCAGAAACAGAACATTACCGTGAAACAGAAACACAACATTATCATGGACCAGAAACGGAACATTACAGTGAAACAGAAACAGAACATTAGCGTGGACCAGAGACAGAACATTACCGTGAAACAGAAACGGATCATTACCGTGAAACAGAAACAGAACATTAGCGTGGACCAGAGACAGAACATTACCGTGAAACAGAAAATTATCATGGACCAGAAACGGAACATTACCGTGAAACAGAAACAGTACATTATCATGGACCAGAGACGGAACATTCCCGTGGACCAGAGACGGAACATTACCGTGAAACCGAAACAGAACATTATCGTGGACCAGAAACGGAACATGACCGTGAAACCGAAACAGAACATTATCGTGGACCAGAAACGGAACATTACCGTGAAACAGAAACACAACATTATCGTGGACCAGAGACAGAACATTATCGTGGACCAGAGACGGAACATTATCGTGGACCCGAGACGGAACATTATCGTGGACCAGAGACAGAACATTACCGTGAAACCTAAACAGAACATTATCGTGGACCAGAAACGGAACATTACCGTGAAACCTAAACAGAACATTATCGTGGACCAGAAACGGAACATTATCGTGAAACCGAACATTATCGTGGACCAGAGACGGAACATTACCGTGAAACAGAAACACAACATTATCGTGGACCAGAAATGGAACATTACCGTGATACAGAAACAGAACATTATCGTGGACCAGAAACGGAACATTACCGTGAAACAGAAACAGAACATTACCGTGGACCAGAGACAGAACATTACCGTGGACCAGAGACAGAACATTACCGTGAAACCGAACATTATCGTGGACCAGAGATCGAACATTACCGTGGACCAGAGACAGAACATTACCGTGGACCAGATACAGAACATTACCGTGGACCAGAGACAGAACATCACCGTGGACCAGAGACAGAACATTACCGTGGACCAGAGACAGAACAATACCATGGACCAGAGACAGAACATTACCGTGAAACAGAACATTATCATGGACCAGAAACGGAATATTACCGTGAATCAGAAACACAACATTATCGTGGACCAGAGACGGAACATTATCGTGGACCAGAAACGGAACATTATCGTGGACCAGAGACAGAACATTATCGTGGACCTGAGACGGAACATTATCGTGGACCAGAGACAGAACATTACCGTGAAACCTAAACAGAACATTATCGTGGACCAGAAACGGAACATTATCGTGAAACCGAACATTATCGTGGACCAGAGACGGAACATTACCGTGAAACAGAAACAAAACATTATCGTGGACCAGAAATGGAACATTACCGTGATACAGAAACAGAACATTATCGTGGACCAGAAACGGAACATTACCGTGAAACAGAAACAGAACATTACCGTGGACCAGAGACAGAACATTACCGTGGACCAGAGACAGAACATTACCGTGAAACCGAACATTATCGTGGACCAGAGATCGAACATTACCGTGGACCAGAGACAGAACATTACCGTGGACCAGAGACAGAACATTACCGTGGACCAGAGACAGAACATTACCGTGGACCAGAGACAGAACATTACCATGGACCAGAGACAGAACATTACCGTGAAACAGAACATTATCATGGACCAGAAACGGAATATTACCGTGAATCAGAAACACAACATTATCGTGGACCAGAGACGGAACATTACCGTGGACCAGAGACGGAACATTACCGTGAAACCGAAACAGAACACTATCGTGGACCAGAAACGGAACATTATCGTGAAACCGAACATTATCATGGAACAGAGACAGAACATTACTGTGGACCAGAGACCGAACATTACCGTTAAACCGAAACAGAACATTACCGTGAAACAGAAAAAGAACATTATCGTGGACCAGAGACCGAACATTTTCATGGAACAGAGATAGAACATTACTGTGGACCAGAAACGGAACTTTACCGTGAAACAGAAACAGATCATTATCGTGGACCAGAGACCGAACATTATCGTGAAACACAACATTATCATGGAACAGAGACAGAACATTACTGTGGACCAGAGACCGAACATTACCGTTAAACCGAAACAGAACATTATCGTGGACCAGAAACGGAACATTACCGTGGACCAGAGACGGAACATTACCGTGAAACCGAAACTGAACATTATCGTGGACCAGAGACGGAACATTACCGTGAAACCGAACATTATCGTGGACCAGAGATCTAACATTACCGTGGACCAAAGACAGAACATTACCGTGGACCAGAGACAGAACATTACCGTGGACCAGAGACAGAACATTACCGTGGACCAGAGACAGAACATTACCGTGGACCAGAGACACAACATTACCGTGGACCAGAGACAGAACATTACCGTGGACCAGAGACAGAACATTACCGTGGACCAGAGACAGAACATTACTGTGGACCAGAGACAGAACTTTACCTTGAAACCGAACGTTACCGTGGACCAGAGACAGAACATTACCATGGACCAGAGACAGAACATTACCATGAAACAGAACATTATCATGGACCAGAAACGGAACATTACCGTGAAACAGAAACACAACGTTATCGTGGACCAGAGAAGGAACATTACCGTGGACCAGAGACGGAACATTACCGTGAAACCGAAACAGAATATTATCGTGGACCAGAAACGGAACATTACCGTGAAACCGAAACAGAACATTTTCGTGGACCAGACACGGAACATTACCGTGAAACCGAACATTATCGTGGACCAGAGATCGAACATTACCGTGGACCAGAGACAGAACATTACCGTGGACCAGAGACGGAACATTACCGTGGACCAGAGACAGAACATTATCGTGGACCAGAGACAGAACATTACTGTGGACCAGAGACCGAACTTTACCTTGAAACCGAACATTACCGTTGACCAGAGACAGAACATTACCATGGACCAGAGACGGAACATTACCGTGAAACCGAAACAGAACATTTTCGTGGACCAGAGACGGAACATTACCATGGACCATAGACAAAACATTACCGTGAAAAAGAACATTATCATGGACCAGAAACGGAACATTACCGTGAAACAGAAACACAACATTTTCGTGGACCAGAGACGGAACATTACCGTGGACCAGAGACGGAACATTACCGTGAAACCGAAACAGACCATTATCGTGGACCAGAGACGGAACATTACCGTGAAACCGAACATTATCGTGGACCAGAGATCGAACATTACCGTGGACCAGAGACAGAACATTAACGTGGACCAGAGACAGAACAATACCATGGATCAGAGACAGAACAGTACCGTGGACCAGAGACAGAACATTACCGTGGACCAGAGACAGAACATTACTGTGGACCAGAGACAGAACTTTACCTTGAAACCGAACATTACCGTGGACCAGAGACAGAACATTACCGTGAAACAGAACATTATCATGGACCAGAAACGGAACATTACCGTGAAACCGAAACAGAACATTATCGTGGACCAGAAACGGAACATTACCGTGGACCAGAGTCAGAACATTACCTTGAAACCAAAACAGAACATTATCGTGGACCAGAAACGGAACATTATCGTGGACCAGAGACAGAACATTACCGTGAAACCTAAACAGAATATGATCGTGGACCAGAAACTGAACATTATCGTTTACCAGAGACAGAACATTATCGTGGATCAGAGACAGAACATTATCGTGGACCAGAAACGGAACATTATCGTGAAACGGAACATTATCGTGGACCAGAAACACAACATTATCGTGGACCAGAAACGGAACATTACCGTGAAAAAGAAACACAACATTACCGTTGACCAGAGACGGAACATTACCGTGAAACCGAACATTACCGTGGACCAGAGACAGAACATTACCGTGAAACCGAAACAGAACATTATCGTGGACCAGAAACGGAACATTACCGTTAAACAGAAACACAACATTATCGTGGACCAGAGATCGAACATTATCGTGGACCAGAGACAGAACATTACCGTGGACCAGAAATGGAACATTACCGTGAAACCGAACATTATCGTGGACCAGAGACAGAACATTACCGTGGACCAGAAATGGAACATTACCGTGAAACCGAACATTATCGTGGACTAGAGACAGAACATTACCGTGGACCAGAACATTACCGTGGACCAGAACATTACCGTGAAACCGAACATTATCGTCAAACCTAACATTATCGTGGACCAGAGACCAAACATTACCGTGAAACCGAACATTACCGTGGACCAGAGACCGAACATTACCGTGAAACCCAACATTACCGTGAAACCAAAACAGAAAATTACCGTGGATCAGAGACAGAACATTACCGTGAAACCGAAACACAACATTATCGTTGACCAGAAACGGAACATTACCGTGAAACAGAAACACAACATTATCGTTGACCAGAAACGGAACATTACCGTGAAACAGAAACAGAACATTAGCGTGGACCAGAGACAGAACATTACCGTTAACCAGAGTCAGAACATTACCGTGAAACAGAAACACAACATTACCGTGGACCAGAAACGGAACATTACCGTGAAACCGAAACAGAACATTATCGTGGACCAGAAGCGGAACATTATCATGGACCAGAGACAGAACATTATCGTGGACCAGAGACAGAACATTACCGTGAAACCAAAACTGAACATTATCGTGGACCAGAAACGGAACATTACCGAGAAACAGAAACACAAAATTATCGTGGACCAGAAACGGAACATTACCGTGAAACAGAAACAGAACATTATCGTGGACCAGAGACGGAACATTACCGTGAAACCGAACATTATCGTGGACCAGAGATCGAACATTACCGTGGACCAAAGACAGAACATTACCGTGGACCAGAGACAGAACATTACCGTGGACCAGAGACAGAACATTACCTTGGACCAGAGACAGAACATTACCGTGGACCAGAGACAGAACATTACTGTGGACCAGAGACCAAACTTTACCTTGAAACCGAACATTACCGTGGACCAGAGACAGAACATTACCATGGACCAGAGACAGAACATTACAATGAAACAGAACATTATCATGGACCAGAAACGTAACATTACCGTGAAACAGAAACAAATTTATCGTGGACTAGAGACGGAACATTACCGTGGACCAGAGACGGAACATTACCGTGAAACCGAAACAGAATATTATCGTGGACCAGAAACGGAACATTACCGTGAAACCCAACATTATCGTGGACCAGACACAGAACATTACCGTGGACCAGAGACAGAACATTACCGTGAAACCGAAACAGAACATTATCGTGGACCAGAGACGGAACATTACCGTGAAACCGAACATTATCGTGGACCAGAGATCGAACATTACCGTGGACCAGAGACAGAACATTACCGTGGACCAGAGACAGAACATTACCGTGGACCAGAGACAGAACATTACCGTTGACCAGAGACCGAATATTACCGTGCACCAGAGACAGAACATTACTGTGGACCATAGACCGAACTTTACCTTGAAACCGAACATTACCGTGGACCAGAGACAGAACATTACCGTGAAACAGAAACACAACATTATCGTGGACCAGACACAGAACATTACCGTGGACCAGAGACGGAACATTACCGTGAAACAAAAACAGAATATTATCGTGGACCAGAAACGGAACATTACCGTGAAACCGAAACAGAACATTATCGTGGACCAGAGACGGAACATTACCGTGAAACCGAACATTACCGTGGACCAGAGACAGAACATTACCGTGGACCAGAGACAGAACATTACCGTGGACCAGAGACAGAACATTACCGTGGACCAGGGACAGAACATTACCGTGGACCAGAGACAGAACATTACCGTGGACCAGAGACAGAACATTACCGTGGACCAGAGACAGAACATTACTGTGGACCAGTGACCGAACTTTACCTTGAAACCGAACATTACCGTGGACCAGAGACGGAACATTACCATGAAACCGAAACAGAACATTATCGTGAACCAGAAATGGAACATTACCGTGAAACCGAAACAGAACATTATCGTGGACCAGAAACGGAACATTACCGTTAAACAGAAACACAACATTATCGTGGACCAGAAACGGAACATTACCGTGAAACAGAAACAGAACATTACCGTGGACCAGAGACAGAACATTATCGTGAAACTAAAACAGAACATTATCGTGGACCAGAAACGGAACATTATCGTTGACCAGAGAAAGAACATTACCGTGAAACCGAAACAGAACATTATCGTGGACCAGAAACGGAACATTACCGTGAAACCGAACAATATCGTGGACCAGACACAGAACATTACCGTGGACCAGAGACAGAACATTACCGGGAAACCGAAACAGAACATTATCGTGGACCAGAAACGGAACATTACCGTGAAACAGAAACACAAAATTATCGTGGACCAGAGACGGAACATTACCGTGAAACCGAACATTATCGTGGACCAGAGACAGAACATTACCGTGGACCAGAGACAGAACATTTCCGTGGACCAGAGACAGAACATTACCGTGGACCAGAGACGGAACATTACCGTGGACCAGAGACGGAACATTACCGGGAAACCGAAACAGAACATTATCGAGGACCAGAAACGGAACATTACCGTGAAACAGAAACACAAAATTATCGTGGACCAGAGACGGAACATTACCGTGAAACCGAACATTATCGTGGACCAGAGATCGAACATAACCGTGGACCAGAGACAGAACATTACCGTGGACCAGAGACAGAACATTTCCGTGGACCAGAGACAGAACATTACCGTGTACCAGAGACAGAACATTACCGTGGACCAGAGACAGAACATTACCGTGGACCAGAGACCGAACTTTACCTTGAAACCGAACATTACCGTGGACCAGAGAGAGAATATTACCATGGACCAGAGACAGAACATTACCCTGAAACAGAACATTATCATGGACAAGAAACGGAACACTACCGTTAAACAGAAACACAACATTATCGTGGACCATAGACGGAACATTATCGTGGACCACAGACAGAACATTACCGTGAAACCTAAACAGAACATTATCGTGGACCAGAAACGGAACATTATCGTGAAACCGAACATTATCGTGGACCAGAGACGGAACATTACCGTGATACAGAAACACAACATTACCGTGGACCTGAGACAGAACATTACCGTGAAACGGAAACAGAACATTACCGTGAAACAGAAACGGAACATTACCGTGGACCAGAGACAGATCATTACCTTGAAACCAAAACAGAACATTACCGTGAAACCTAAACAGAACATTATCGTGGACCAGAAACGGAACATTATCGTGGACCAGAGACAGAACATTACCGTGAAACCGAAACAGAACATTATCGTGGACCAGAAACGGAACATTATCGTGGACCAGAGACAGAACATTATCGTGGATCAGAGACAGAACATTATCGTGGACCAGAGACGGAACATTATCGTGGACCAGAGACAGAACATTACCGTGAAACCTAAACAGAACATTATCGTTGACCAGAAACGGAACATTATCGTGAAACCGAACATTATCGTGGACCAGAAACACAACATTATTGTGGACCAGAAACAGAACATTACCGTGAAACAGAAACACAACATTACCGTGGACCAGAGACGGAACATTACCGTGAAACCGAACATTACCGTGGACCAGAGACAGAACATTACCGTGGACCAGAGACAGAACATTACCGTGAAACGGAAACAGAACATTATCGTGGACCAGAACGGGAACATTACCGTGAAACAGAAACACAACATTATCGTGGACCAGAAATGGAACATTACCGTGAAACCGAACATTATCGTGGACCAGAGACGGAACATTACCGTGAAACCGAACATTATCGTGGACCAGAGATCGAATATCATCGTGGACCAGAGAGAGAATATTACCGTGGACCAGAAATGGAACATTACCGTGAAACCGAACATTATCGTGGACCAGAGACAGAACATTACCGTGAACCAGAGACAGAACATTATCGTGAAACAGAAACACAACATTACCGTGAAACCGAAACAGAACATTATCGTGGACCATAAACGGAACATTATCATGGACCAGAGACAGAACATTATCGTGGACCAAAGACGGAACATTATCGTGGACCAGAGACAGAACATTACCGTGGACCAGAGACAGAACATTACCGTGAAACCGAACATTATCGTGGACCAGAAACGGAACATTACCGTGGACCAGAGACAGAACATTACCGTGAAACCAAACATTATCGTGGACCAGAAACGGAACATTACCGTGAAACAGAAACATAAAATTATCGTGGACCAGAAACGGAACATTACCGTGATACAGAAACAGAACATTATCGTGGACCAGAGACGGAACATTACCGTGAAACCGAACATTATCGTTTACCAGAGATCGAACATTATCGTGGACCAGAGACAGAACAGTACCGTGGACCCGAGACAGAACATTACCGTGGACCAGAGACAGAACATTACCGTGGACCAGAGACAGAACATTACCGTGGACCAGAGACAGAACATTACTGTGGACCAGAGACCGAACTTTACCTTGAAACCGAACATTACCGTGGACCAGAGACAGAACATTACCATGGACCAGAGACAGAACATTACCTTGAAACAGAACATTATCTTGGACCAGAAACGGAACATTACCGTGAAACAGAAACACAACATTATCGTGGACCAGAGACGGAACATTACCGTGGACCAGAGACGGAACATTACCGTGAAACCGAAACAGAACATTATCAAGGACCAGAAACGGAACATTACCGTGAAACCGAAACAGAACATTATCGTGGACCAGAGACGGAACATTACCGTGAAACCGAACATTATCGTGGACCAGAGATCGAACATTACCGTGGACCAGAGACAGAACATTACCGTGGACCAGAGACAGAACATTACCGTGGACCAGAGACAGAACATTACCGTTGACCAGAGACCGAACATTACCGTGGACCAGAGACAGAACATTACTGTGAAACAGAAACACAACATTATCGTGGACCAGACACAGAACATTACCGTGGACCAGAGACGGAACATTACCGTGAAAAGGAAACACAACATTATCGTGGACCAGACACAGAACATTACCGTGGACCAGAGACGGAACATTACCGTGAAACAGAAACACAACATTATCGTGGACCAGAGACGGAACATTACCGTGAAACCGAACATTATCGTGGACCAGAGATCGAACATTATCGTGGACCAGAGAGAGAACATTACCGTGGACCAGAAATGGAACATTACCGTGAAACCGAACATTATCGTGGACCAGAGACGGAACATTACCGTGAAACCGAACATTATCGTGGACCAGAGATCGAACATCATCGTGGACCAGAGAGAGAATATTACCGTGGACCAGAAATGGAACATTACCGTGAAACCGAACATTATCGTGGACCAGAGACAGAACATTACCGTGAACCAGAGACAGAACATTATCGTGAAACAGAAACACAACATTACCGTGAAACCGAAACAGAACATTATCGTGGACCATAAACGGAACATTATCGTGGACCAGAGACAGAACATTATCGTGGACCAAAGACGGAACATTATCGTGGACCAGAGACAGAACATTACCGTGGACCAGAGACAGAACATTACCGTGAAACCGAACATTATCGTGGACCAGAAACGGAACATTACCGTGGACCAGAGACAGAACATTACCGTGAAACCAAACATTATCGTGGACCAGAAACGGAACATTACCGTGAAACAGAAACACAAAATTATCGTGGACCAGAAACGGAACATTACCGTGATACAGAAACAGAACATTATCGTGGACCAGAGACGGAACATTACCGTGAAACCGAACATTATCGTTGACCAGAGATCGAACATTATCGTGGACCAGAGACAGAACAGTACCGTGGACCCGAGACAGAACATTACCGTGGACCAGAGACAGAACATTACCGTGGACCAGAGACAGAACATTACCGTGGACCAGAGACAGAACATTACTGTGGACCAGAGACCGAACTTTACCTTGAAACCGAACATTACCGTGGACCAGAGACAGAACATTACCATGGACCAGAGACAGAACATTACCGTGAAACAGAACATTATCATGGACCAGAAACGGAACATTACCGTGAAACAGAAACACAACATTATCGTGGACCAGAGACGGAACATTACCGTGGACCAGAGACGGAACATTACCGTGAAACCGAAACAGAACATTATCAAGGACCAGAAACGGAACATTACCGTGAAACCGAAACAGAACATTATCGTGGACCAGAGACGGAACATTACCGTGAAACCGAACATTATCGTGGACCAGAGATCGAACATTACCGTGGACCAGAGACAGAACATTACCGTGGACCAGAGACAGAACATTACCGTGGACCAGAGACAGAACATTACCGTTGACCAGAGACCGAACATTACCGTGGACCAGAGACAGAACATTCCTGTGAAACAGAAACACAACATTATCGTGGACCAGACACAGAACATTACCGTGGACCAGAGACGGAACATTACCGTGAAACAGAAACACAACATTATCGTGGACCAGACACAGAACATTACCGTGGACCAGAGACGGAACATTACCGTGAAACCGAAAAAGAATATTATCGTGGACCAGACACGGAACATTACCGTGAAACCGAAACACAAAATTATCGTGGACCAGAGACAGAACATTACCGTGGACCAGAGACAGAACATTTCCGTGGACCAGAGACAGAACATTACCGTGGACCAGAGACAGAACATTACCGTGGACCAGAGACCGAACTTTACCTTGAAACCGAACATTACCGTGGACCAGAGACAGAATATTACCATGGACCAGAGACAGAACGTTACCCTGAAACAGAACATTATCATGGACAAGAAACGGAACACTACCGTTAAACAGAAACACAACATTACCGTTGACAAGAGACCGAACATTACCGTGGACCAGAGACAGAACATTACTGTGAAACAGAAACACAACATTATCGTGGACCAGACACAGAACATTACCGTGGACCAGAGACGGAACATTACCGTGAAACAGAAACACAACATTATCGTGGACCAGACACAGAACATTACCGTGGACCAGAGACGGAACATTACCGTGAAACCGAAAAAGAATATTGTCGTGGACCAGAAACGGAACATTACCGTGAAACCGAAACACAAAATTATCGTGGACCAGAGATCGAACATAACCGTGGACCAGAGACAGAACATTACCGTGGACCAGAGACAGAACATTTCCGTGGACCAGAGACAGAACATTACCGTGTACCAGAGACAGAACATTACCGTGGACCAGAGACAGAACATTACCGTGGACCAGAGACCGAACTTTACCTTGAAACCGAACATTACCGTGGACCAGAGACAGAATATTACCATGGACCAGAGACAGAACATTACCCTGAAACAGAACATTATCATGGACAAGAAACGGAACACTACCGTTAAACAGAAACACAACATTATCGTGGACCAGAGACGGAACATTATCGTGGACCACAGACAGAACATTACCGTGACACCTAAACAGAACATTATCGTGGACCAGAAACGGAACATTATCGTGAAACCGAACATTATCGTGGACCAGAGACGGAACATTACCGTGAAACAGAAACACAACATTACCGTGGACCTGAGACAGAACATTACCGTGAAACGGAAACAGAACATTAGCGTGAAACGGAAACAGAACATTATCGTGGACCAGAGACGGAACATTACCGTGAAACCGAACATTATCGTTGACCAGAGATCGAACATTATCGTGGACCAGAGACAGAACAGTACCGTGGACCCGAGACAGAACATTACCGTGGACCAGAGACAGAACATTACCGTGGACCAGAGACAGAACATTACCGTGGACCAGAGACAGAACATTACTGTGGACCAGAGAC
The DNA here is from genome assembly GCF_036924035.1 of Leuresthes tenuis. Classification (NCBI taxonomy): domain Eukaryota; kingdom Metazoa; phylum Chordata; class Actinopteri; order Atheriniformes; family Atherinopsidae; genus Leuresthes; species Leuresthes tenuis. The sequence continues at coordinate 389,046 of NW_027325389.1, forward strand.
CGAACTTTACCTTGAAACCGAACATTACCGTGGACCAGAGACAGAACATTACCATGGACCAGAGACAGAACATTACCGTGAAACAGAACATTATCATGGACCAGAAACGGAACATTACCGTGAAACAGAAACACAACATTATCGTGGACCAGAGACGGAACATTACCGTGGACCAGAGACGGAACATTACCGTGAAACCGAAACAGAACATTATCAAGGACCAGAAACGGAACATTACCGTGAAACCGAAACAGAACATTATCGTGGACCAGAGACGGAACATTACCGTGAAACCGAACATTATCGTGGACCAGAGATCGAACATTACCGTGGACCAGAGACAGAACATTACCGTGGACCAGAGACAGAACATTACCGTGGACCAGAGACAGAACATTACCGTTGACCAGAGACCGAACATTACCGTGGACCAGAGACAGAACATTCCTGTGAAACAGAAACACAACATTATCGTGGACCAGACACAGAACATTACCGTGGACCAGAGACGGAACATTACCGTGAAACAGAAACACAACATTATCGTGGACCAGACACAGAACATTACCGTGGACCAGAGACGGAACATTACCGTGAAACCGAAAAAGAATATTATCGTGGACCAGACACGGAACATTACCGTGAAACCGAAACACAAAATTATCGTGGACCAGAGACAGAACATTACCGTGGACCAGAGACAGAACATTTCCGTGGACCAGAGACAGAACATTACCGTGTACCAGAGACAGAACATTACCGTGGACCAGAGACAGAACATTACCGTGGACCAGAGACCGAACTTTACCTTGAAACCGAACATTACCGTGGACCAGAGACAGAATATTACCATGGACCAGAGACAGAACGTTACCCTGAAACAGAACATTATCATGGACAAGAAACGGAACACTACCGTTAAACAGAAACACAACATTACCGTTGACAAGAGACCGAACATTACCGTGGACCAGAGACAGAACATTACTGTGAAACAGAAACACAACATTATCGTGGACCAGACACAGAACATTACCGTGGACCAGAGACGGAACATTACCGTGAAACAGAAACACAACATTATCGTGGACCAGACACAGAACATTACCGTGGACCAGAGACGGAACATTACCGTGAAACCGAAAAAGAATATTGTCGTGGACCAGAAACGGAACATTACCGTGAAACCGAAACACAAAATTATCGTGGACCAGAGATCGAACATAACCGTGGACCAGAGACAGAACATTACCGTGGACCAGAGACAGAACATTTCCGTGGACCAGAGACAGAACATTACCGTGTACCAGAGACAGAACATTACCGTGGACCAGAGACAGAACATTACCGTGGACCAGAGACCGAACTTTACCTTGAAACCGAACATTACCGTGGACCAGAGACAGAATATTACCATGGACCAGAGACAGAACATTACCCTGAAACAGAACATTATCATGGACAAGAAACGGAACACTACCGTTAAACAGAAACACAACATTATCGTGGACCAGAGACGGAACATTATCGTGGACCACAGACAGAACATTACCGTGACACCTAAACAGAACATTATCGTGGACCAGAAACGGAACATTATCGTGAAACCGAACATTATCGTGGACCAGAGACGGAACATTACCGTGAAACAGAAACACAACATTACCGTGGACCTGAGACAGAACATTACCGTGAAACGGAAACAGAACATTAGCGTGAAACAGAAACGGAACATTACCGTGGACCAGAGACAGAATATTACCTTGAAACCAAAACAGAACATTACCGTGAAACCTAAACAGAACATTATCGTGGACCAGAAACGGAACATTATCGTGGACCAGAGACAGAACATTACCGTGAAACCGAAACAGAACATTATCGTGGACCAGAAACGGAACATTATCGTGGACCAGAGACAGAACATTATCGTGGATCAGAGACAGAACATTATCGTGGACCAGAGACGGAACATTATCGTGGACCAGAGACAGAACATTACCGTGAAACCTAAACAGAACATTATCGTTGACCAGAAACGGAACATTATCGTGAAACCGAACATTATCGTGGACCAGAAATACAACATTATTGTGGACCAGAAACAGAACATTACCGTGAAACAGAAACACAACATTACCGTGGACCAGAGACGGAACATTACCGTGAAACCGAACATTAGCGTGGACCAGAGACAGAACATTACCGTGGACCAGAGACAGAACATTACCGTGAAACCGAAACAGAACATTATCGTGGACCAGAACGGGAACATTACCGTGAAACAGAAACACAACATTATCGTGGACCAGAGACGGAACATTACTGTGAAACCGAACATTATCGTGGACCAGAGATCGAACATTATCGTGGACCAGAGAGAGAACATTACCGTGGACCAGAAATGGAACATTACCGTGAAACCGAACATTATCGTGGACCAGAGACGGAACATTACCGTGAAACCGAACATTATCGTGTACCAGAGATCGAACATCATCGTGGACCAGAGAGAGAATATTACCGTGGACCAGAAATGGAACATTACCGTGAAACCGAACATTATCGTCGACCAGAGAAAGAACATTACCGTGAACCAGAGACAGAATATTATCGTGAAACAGAAACACAACATTACCGTGAAACCGAAACAGAACATTATCGTGGACCATAAACGGAACATTATCATGGACCAGAGACAGAACATTATCGTGGACCAAAGACGGAACATTATCGTGGACCAGAGACAGAACATTACCGTGGACCAGAGACAGAACATTACCGTGAAACCGAACATTATCGTGGACCAGAAACGTAACATTACCGTGGACCAGAGACAGAACATTACCGTGAAACCAAACATTATCGTGGACCAGAAACGGAACATTACCATGAAACAGAAACACAAAATTATCGTGGACCAGAAACGGAACATTACCGTGAAACCGAACATTATCGTTGACCAGAGATCGAACATTATCGTGGACCAGAGACAGAACAGTACCGTGGACCCGAGACAGAACATTACCGTGGACCAGAGACAGAACATTACCGTGGACCAGAGACAGAACATTACCGTGGACCAGAGACAGAACATTACTGTGGACCAGAGACCGAACTTTACCTTGAAACCGAACATTACCGTGGACCAGAGACAGAACATTACCATGGACCAGAGACAGAACATTACCGTGAAACAGAACATTATCATGGACCAGAAACGGAACATTACCGTGAAACAGAAACACAACATTATCGTGGACCAGAGACGGAACATTACCGTGGACCAGAGAGGGAACATTACCGTGAAACCGAAACAGAACATTATCAAGGACCAGAAACGGAACATTACCGTGAAACCGAAACAGAACATTATCGTGGACCAGAGACGGAACATTACCGTGAAACCGAACATTATCGTGGACCAGAGACAGAACATTACTGTGGACCATAGACCGAACTTTACCTTGAAACCGAACATTACCGTGGACCAGAGACAGAACATTACCGTGAAACAGAAACACAACATTATCGTGGACCAGACACAGAACATTACCGTGGACCAGAGACGGAACATTACCGTGAAACCGAAACAGAATATTATCGTGGACCAGAAACGGAACATTACCGTGAAACCGAAACAGAACATTATCGTGGACCAGAGACAGAACATTACCGTGAAACCGAAACAGAACATTATCGTGGACCAGAAACGGAACATTATCTTGGACCAGAGACAGAACATTATCGTGGATCAGAGACAGAACATTACCGTGAAACCTAAACAGAACATTATCGTTGACCAGAAACGGAACATTATCGTGAAACCGAACATTATCGTGGACCAGAAACACAACATTATTGTGGACCAGAAACGGAACATTACCGTGAAACAGAAACACAACATTACCGTGGACCAGAGACGGAACATTACCGTGAAACCGAACATTACCGTGGACCAGAGACAGAACATTACCGTGGACCAGAGACAGAACATTACCGTGAAACAGAAACACAACATTATCGTGGACCAGAGACGGAACATTACCGTGAAACCCAACATTATCGTGGACCAGAGATCGAGCATTATCGTGGACCAGAGAGAGAACATTACCGTGGACCAGAAATGGAACATTACCGTGAAACCGAACATTATCGTGGACCAGAGACGGAACATTACCATGAAACCGAACATTATCGTGGACCAGAGATCGAACATCATCGTGGACCAGAGACGGAACATTACCGTGAAACCGAACATTATCGTGGACCAGAGATCGAACATTACCGTGGACCAGAGACAGAACATTACCGTGGACCAGAGACAGAACATTACCGTGGACCAGAGACAGAACATTACCGTTGACCAGAGACCGAACATTACCGTGGACCAGAGACAGAACATTACTGTGGACCATAGACCGAACTTTACCTTGAAACCGAACATTACCGTGGACCAGAGACAGAACATTACCGTGAAACCGAAACAGAATATTATCGTGGACCAGAAACGGAACATTACCGTGAAACCGAAACAGAACATTATCGTGGACCAGAGACAGAACATTACCGTGAAACCGAAACAGAACATTATCGTGGACCAGAAACGGAACATTATCGTGGACCAGAGACAGAACATTATCGTGGATCAGAGACAGAACATTATCGTGGACCAGAGATGGAACATTATCGTGGAACAGAGACAGAACATTACCGTGAAACCTAAACAGAACATTATCGTTGACCAGAAACGGAACATTATCGTGAAACCGAACATTATCGTGGACCAGAAACACAACATTATTGTGGACCAGAAACACAACATTATTGTGGACCAGAAACGGAACATTACCGTGAAACAGAAACACAACATTACCGTGGACCAGAGACGGACCATTACCGTGAAACCGAACATTACCGTGGACCAGAGACAGAACATTACCGTGGACCAGAGACAGAACATTACCGTGAAAAAGAAACACAACATTATCGTGGACCAGAGACGGAACATTACCGTGAAACCCAACATTATCGTGGACCAGAGATCGAGCATTATAGTGGACCAGAGAGAGAACATTACCTTGGACCAGAAATGGAACATTACCGTGAAACCGAACATTATCGTGGACCAGAGACGGAACATTACCATGAAACCGAACATTATCGTGGATCAGAGATCGAACATCATCGTGGACCAGAGAGAGAATATTACCGTGGACCAGAAATGGAACATTACCGTGAAACCGAACATTATCGTGGACCAGAGACAGAACATTACCGTGAACCAGAGACAGAACATTATCGTGAAACAGAAACACAACATTACCGTGAAACCAAAACAGAACATTATCGTGGACCATAAACGGAACATTATCATGGACCAGAGACAGAACATTACCGTGGACCAGAGACAGAACATTACCGTGGACCAGAGACAGAACATTACCGTGGACCAGAGACAGAACATTACCGTTGACCAGAGACCGAACATTACCGTGGACCAGAGACAGAACATTACTGTGGACCATAGACCGAACTTTACCTTGAAACCGAACATTACCGTGGACCAGAGACAGAACATTACCGTGAAACAGAAACACAACATTATCGTGGACCAGACACAGAACATTACCGTGGACCAGAGACGGAACATTACCGTGAAACCGAAACAGAATATTATCGTGGACCAGAAACGGAACATTACCGTGAAACCGAAACAGAACATTATCGTGGACCAGAGACAGAACATTACCGTGAAACCGAAACAGAACATTATCGTGGACCAGAAACGGAACATTATCGTGGACCAGAGACAGAACATTATCGTGGATCAGAGACAGAACATTATCGTGGACCAGAGACGGAACATTATCGTGGAACAGAGACAGAACATTACCGTGAAACCTAAACAGAACATTATCGTTGACCAGAAACGGAACATTATCGTGAAACCGAACATTATCGTGGACCAGAAACACAACATTATTGTGGACCAGAAACGGAACATTACCGTGAAACAGAAACACAACATTACCGTGGACCAGAGACGGACCATTACCGTGAAACCGAACATTAGCGTGGACCAGAGACAGAACATTACCGTGGACCAGAGACAGAACATTACCGTGAAACAGAAACACAACATTATCGTGGACCAGAGACGGAACATTACCGTGAAACCCAACATTATCGTGGACCAGAGATCGAGCATTATCGTGGACCAGAGAGAGAACATTACCTTGGACCAGAAATGGAACATTACCGTGAAACCGAACATTATCGTGGACCAGAGACAGAACATTACCGTGAACCAGAGACAGAACATTATCGTGAAACAGAAACACAACATTACCGTGAAACCAAAACAGAACATTATCGTGGACCAGAGACAGAACATTATCGTGGACCAAAGACGGAACATTATCGTGGACCAGAGACAGAACATTACCGTGGACCAGAGACAGAACATTACCGTGAAACCGAACATTATCGTGGACCAGAAACGGAACATTACCGTGGACCAGAGACAGAACATTACCGTGAAACCAAACATTATCGTGGACCAGAAACGGAACATTACCGTGAAACAGAAACACAAAATTATCGTGGACCATAAACGGAACATTACCGTGATACAGAAACAGAACATTATCGTGGACCAGAGACGGAACATTACCGTGAAACCGAACATTATCGTGGACCAGAGATCGAACATTATCGTGGACCAGAGACAGAACAGTACTGTGGACCCGAGACAGAACATTACCGTGGACCAGAGACAGAACATTACCGTGGACCAGAGACAGAACATTACCGTGGACCAGAGACAGAACATTACTGTGGACCAGAGACCGAACTTTACCTTGAAACCGAACATTACCGTGGACCAGAGACAGAACATTACCATGGACCAGAGACAGAATATTACCGTGAAACAGAACATTATCATGGACCAGAAACGGAACATTACCGTGAAACAGAAACACAACATTATCGTGGACCAGAGACGGAACATTACCGTGAAACCGAACATTATCGTGGACCAGAGATCGAACATTATCGTGGACCAGAGACAGAACAGTACCGTGGACCCGAGACAGAACATTACCGTGGACCAGAGACAGAACATTACCGTGGACCAGAGACAGAACATTACCGTGGACCAGAGACAGAACATTACTGTGGACCAGAGACCGAACTTTACCTTGAAACCGAACATTACCGTGGACCAGAGACAGAACATTACCATGGACCAGAGACAGAACATTACCGTGAAAGAGAACATTATCATGGACCAGAAACGGAACATTACCGTGAAACAGAAACACAACATTATCGTGGACCAGAGACGGAACATTACCGTGGACCAGAGACGGAACATTACCGTGAAACCGAAACAGAACATTATCGTGGACCAGAGACGGAACATTACCGTGAAACCGAACATTATCGTGGACCAGAGATCGAACATTACCGTGGACCAGAGACAGAACATTACCGTGGAAACGGAACATTACCGTGAAACCGAAACAGAACATTATCGTGGACCAGAAGCGGAACATTATCGTGGACCAGAGACAGAACATTATCGTGGATCAGAGACAGAACATTATCGTTGACCAGAAACGGAACATTATCGTGAAACCGAACATTATTGTGGACCAGAAACACAACATTATTGTGGACCAGAAACGGAACATTACCGTGAAACAGAAACACAACATTACCGTGGACCAGAGACGGAACATTACCGTGAAACCGAACATTACCGTGGACCAGAGACAGAACATTACCGTGGACCAGAGACAGAACATTACCGTGAAACCGAAACAGAACATTATCGTGGACCAGAACGGGAACATTACCGTGAAACAGAAACACAACATTATCGTGGACCAGAGACGGAACATTACCGTGAAACCGAACATTATAGTGGACCAGAGATCGAACATTATCGTGGACCAGAGAGAGAACATTACCGTGGACCAGAAATGGAACATTACCGTGAAACCGAACATTATCGTGGACCAGAGACGGAAAATTACCGTGAAACCGAACATTATCGTGGACCAGAGATCGAACATCATCGTGGACCAGAGAGAGAATATTACCGTGGACCAGAAATGGAACATTACCGTGAAACCGAACATTATCGTGGACCAGAGACAGAACATTACCGTGGACCAGAGACAGAACATTACCGTGGACCAGAGACAGAACATTACCGTGGACCAGAGACAGAACATTACCGTGAACCAGAGACAGAACATTATCGTGAAACAGAAACACAACATTACCGTGAAACCAAAACAGAACATTATCGTGGACCATAAACGGAACATTATCATGGACCAGAGACAGAACATTATCGTGGACCAAAGACGGAACATTATCGTGGACCAGAGACAGAACATTACCGTGGACCAGAGACAGAACATTACCGTGAAACCGAACATTATCGTGGACCAGAAACGGAACATTACCGTGGACCAGAGACAGAACATTACCGTAAAACCAAACATTATCGTGGACCAGAAACGGAACATTACCGTGAAACAGAAACACAAAATTATCGTGGACCAGAAACGGAACATTACCGTGATACAGAAACAGAACATTATCGTGGACCAGAGACGGAACATTACCGTGAAACCGAACATTATCGTGGACCAGAGATCGAACATTATCGTGGACCAGAGACAGAACAGTACCGTGGACCCGAGACAGAACATTACCGTGGACCAGAGACAGAACATTACCGTGGACCAGAGACAGAACATTACCGTGGACCAGAGACAGAACATTACTGTGGACCAGAGACCGAACTTTACCTTGAAACCGAACATTACCGTGGACCAGAGACAGAACATTACCGTGAAACAGAAACACAACATTATCGTGGACCAGAGACGGAACATTACCGTGAAACACAACATTATCATGGACCAGAGATCGAGCATTATCGTGGACCAGAGAGAGAACATTACCGTGGACCAGAAATGGAACATTACCGTGAAACCGAACATTATCGTGGACCAGAGACGGAACATTACCATGAAACCGAACATTATCGTGGATCAGAGATCGAACATCATCGTGGACCAGAGAGAGAATATTACCGTGGACCAGAAATGGAACATTACCGTGAAACCGAACATTATCGTGGACCAGAGACAGAACATTACCGTGAACCAGAGACAGAACATTATCGTGAAACAGAAACACAACATTACCGTGAAACCAAAACAGAACATTATCGTGGACCATAAACGGAACATTATCATGGACCAGAGACAGAACATTATCGTGGACCAAAGACGGAACATTATCGTGGACCAGAGACAGAACATTACCGTGGACCAGAGACAGAACATTACCGTGAAACCGAACATTATCGTGGACCAGAAACGGAACATTACCGTGGACCAGAGACAGAACATTACCGTGAAACCAAACATTATCGTGGACCAGAAACGGAACATTACCGTGAAACAGAAACACAAAATTATCGTGGACCATAAACGGAACATTACCGTGATACAGAAACAGAACATTATCGTGGACCAGAGACGGAACATTACCGTGAAACCGAACATTATCGTGGACCAGAGATCGAACATTATCGTGGACCAGAGACAGAACAATACTGTTGACCCGAGACAGAACATTACCGTGGACCAGAGACAGAACATTACCGTGGACCAGAGACAGAACATTACCGTGGACCAGAGACAGAACATTACTGTGGACCAGAGACCGAACTTTACCTTGAAACCGAACATTACCGTGGACCAGAGACAGAACATTACCATGGACCAGAGACAGAATATTACCGTGAAACAGAACATTATCATGGACCAGAAACGGAACATTACCGTGAAACAGAAACACAACATTATCGTGGACCAGAGACGGAACATTACCGTGAAACCGAACATTATCGTGGACCAGAGATCGAACATTATCGTGGACCAGAGACAGAACAGTACCGTGGACCCGAGACAGAACATTACCGTGGACCAGAGACAGAACATTACCGTGGACCAGAGACAGAACATTACCGTGGACCAGAGACAGAACATTACTGTGGACCAGAGACCGAACTTTACCTTGAAACCGAACATTACCGTGGACCAGAGACAGAACATTACCATGGACCAGAGACAGAACATTACCGTGAAACAGAACATTATCATGGACCAGAAACGGAACATTACCGTGAAACAGAAACACAACATTATCGTGGACCAGAGACGGAACATTACCGTGGACCAGAGACGGAACATTACCGTGAAACCGAAACAGAACATTATCGTGGACCAGAAACGGAACATTACCGTGAAACCGAAACAGAACATTATCGTGGACCAGAGACGGAACATTACCGTGAAACCGAACATTATCGTGGACCAGAGATCGAACATTACCGTGGACCAGAGACAGAACATTACCGTGGAAACGGAACATTACCGTGAAACCGAAACAGAACATTATCGTGGACCAGAAGCGGAACATTATCGTGGACCAGAGACAGAACATTATCGTGGATCAGAGACAGAACATTATCATGGACCAGAGACGGAACATTATCGTGGACCAGAGACAGAACATTACCGTGAAACCTAAACAGAACATTATCGTTGACCAGAAACGGAACATTATCGTGAAACCGAACATTATTGTGGACCAGAAACACAACATTATTGTGGACCAGAAACGGAACATTACCGTGAAACAGAAACACAACATTACCGTGGACCAGAGACGGAACATTACCGTGAAACCGAACATTACCGTGGACCAGAGACAGAACATTACCGTGGACCAGAGACAGAACATTACCGTGAAACCGAAACAGAACATTATCGTGGACCAGAACGGGAACATTACCGTGAAACAGAAACACAACATTATCGTGGACCAGAGACGGAACATTACCGTGAAACCGAACATTATAGTGGACCAGAGATCGAACATTATCGTGGACCAGAGAGAGAACATTACCGTGGACCAGAAATGGAACATTACCGTGAAACCGAACATTATCGTGGACCAGAGACGGAACATTACCGTGAAACCGAACATTATCGTGGACCAGAGATCGAACATCATCGTGGACCAGAGAGAGAATATTACCGTGGACCAGAAATGGAACATTACCGTGAAACCGAACATTATCGTGGACCAGAGACAGAACATTACCGTGGACCAGAGACAGAACATTACCGTGGACCAGAGACAGAACATTACCGTGGACCAGAGACAGAACATTACCGTGAACCAGAGACAAAACATTATCGTGAAACAGAAACACAACATTACCGTGAAACCAAAACAGAACATTATCGTGGACCATAAACGGAACATTATCATGGACCAGAGACAGAACATTATCGTGGACCAAAGACGGAACATTATCGTGGACCAGAGACAGAACATTACCGTGGACCAGAGACAGAACATTACCGTGAAACCGAACATTATCGTGGACCAGAAACGGAACATTACCGTGATACAGAAACAGAACATTATCGTGGACCAGAGACGGAACATTACCGTGAAACCGAACATTATCGTGGACCAGAGATCGAACATTATCGTGGACCAGAGACAGAACAGTACCGTGGACCCGAGACAGAACATTACCGTGGACCAGAGACAGAACATTACCGTGGACCAGAGACAGAACATTACCGTGGACCAGAGACAGAACATTACTGTGGACCAGAGACCGAACTTTACCTTGAAACCGAACATTACCGTGGACCAGAGACAGAACATTACCATGGACCAGAGACAGAACATTACCGTGAAACAGAACATTATCATGGACAAGAAACGGAACATTACCGTGAAACAGAAACACAACATTATCGTGGACCAGAGACGGAACATTACCGTGAAACCGAACATTATCGTGGACCAGAGATCGAACATTATCGTGGACCAGAGACAGAACAGTACCGTGGACCCGAGACAGAACATTACCATGGACCAGAGACAGAACATTACCGTGGACCAGAGACAGAACATTACCGTGGACCAGAGACAGAACATTACTGTGGACCAGAGACCGAACTTTACCTTGAAACCGAACATTACCGTGGACCAGAGACAGAACATTACCATGGACCAGAGACAGAACATTACCGTGAAACAGAACATTATCGTGGACCAGAAACGGAACATTACCGTGAAACCGAAACAGAACATTATCGTGGACCAGAGACGGAACATTACCGTGAAACCGAACATTATCGTGGACCAGAGATCGAACATTACCATGGACCAGAGACAGAACATTACCGTGGAAACGGAACATTACCGTGAAACCGAAACAGAACATTATCGTGGACCAGAAGCGGAACATTATCGTGGACCAGAGACAGAACATTATCGTGGATCAGAGACAGAACATTATCGTGGACCAGAGACGGAACATTATCGTGGACCAGAGACAGAACATTACCGTGAAACCTAAACAGAACATTATCGTTGACCAGAAACGGAACATTATCGTGAAACCGAACATTATTGTGGACCAGAAACACAACATTATCGTTGACCAGAAACGGAACATTATCGTGAAACCGAACATTATTGTGGACCAGAAACACAACATTATTGTGGACCAGAAACGGAACATTACAGTGAAACAGAAACACAACATTATCGTGGCCCAGAGACGGAACATTACCGTGAAACCGAACATTACCGTGGACCAGAGACAGAACATTACCGTGGACCAGAGACAGAACATTACCGTGAAACCGAAACAGAACATTATCGTAGACCAGAACGGGAACATTACCGTGAAACAGAAACACAACATTATCGTGGACCAGAGACGGAACATTACCGTGAAACCCAACATTATAGTGGACCAGAGATCGAACATTATCATGGACCAGAGAGAGAAAATTACCGTGGACCAGAAATGGAACATTACCGTGAAACCGAACATTATCGTGGACCAGAGACGGAACATTACCGTGAAACCGAACATTATCGTGGACCAGAGATCGAACATCATCGTGGACCAGAGAGAGAATATTACCGTGGACCAGAAATGGAACATTGCCGTGAAACCGAACATTATCGTGGACCAGAGACAGAACATTACCGTGGACCAGAGACAGAACATTACCGTGGACCAGAGACAGAACATTACCGTGGACCAGAGACAGAACATTACCGTGGACCAGAGACAGAACATTACCGTGGACCAGAGACAGAACATTACCGTGGACCAGAGACAGAACATTACTGTGGACCAGAGACCGAACTTTACCTTGAAACCGAACATTACCGTGGACCAGAGACGGAACATTACCGTGAAACCGAAACAGAACATTATCGTGAACCAGAAATGGAACATTACCGTGAAACCGAAACAGAACATTATCGTGGACCAGAAACGGAACATTACCGTGAAACAGAAACACAACATTATCGTGGACCAGAAACGGAACATTACCGTGAAACAGAAACAGAACATTACTGTGGACCAGAGACAGAACATTACCGTGAAACCGAAACAGAACATTATCGTGTACCAGAAACGGAACATTACCGTGAAACCGAACAATATCGTGGACCAGACACAGAACATTACCGTGGACCAGAGACAGAACATTACCGGGAAACCGAAAGAGAACATTATCGTGGACCAGAAACGGAACATTACCGTGAAACAGAAACACAAAATTATCGTGGACCAGAGACGGAACATTACCGTGAAACCGAACATTATCGTGGACCAGAGATCGAACATTACCGTGGACCAGAGACAGAACATTACCGTGGACCAGAGACAGAACATTTCCGTGGACCAGAGACAGAACATTACCGTGTACCAGAGACAGAACATTACCGTGGACCAGAGACAGAACATTACCGTGGACCAGAGACCGAACTTTACCTTGAAACCGAACATTACCGTGGACCAGAGACAGAATATTACCATGGACCAGAGACAGAACATTACCATGAAACAGAACATTATCATGGACCAGAAACGGAACATTACCGTGAAACAGAAACACAACATTATCGTGGACCAGAGACGGAACATTATCGTGGACCAGAGACAGAACATTACCGTGAAACCTAAACAGAACATTATCGTGCACCAGAAACGGAAAATTATCGTGAAACAGAACATTATCGTGGACCAGCGACGGAACATTACCGTGAAACAGAAACACAACATTACCGTGGACCAGAGACAGAACATTACCGTGAAACGTAAACAGAACATTACCGTGAAACAGAAACGGAACATTACCGTGGACCAGAGACAGAACATTACCTTGAAACCAAAACAGAACATTACCGTGAAACCTAAACAGAACATTATCGTGGACCAGAAACGGAACATTATCGTGGACCAGAGACAGAACATTACCTTGAAACCGAAACAGAACATTATCGTGGACCAGAAACGGAACATTATCGTGGATCAGAGACAGAACATTTTCGTGGACCAGAGACGGAACATTATCGTGGACCAGAGACAGAACATTACCGTGAAACCGAACATTATCGTGGACCAGAGACAGAACATTACCGTGGACCAGAGACAGAACATTACCGTGGACCAGAGACAAAACATTACCGTGGACCAGAGACAGAACATTACCGTGGACCAGAGACAGAACATTACCGTGGACCAGAGACAGAACATTACCGTGGACCAGAGACAGAACATTACTGTGGACCAGAGACCGAACTTTACCTTGAAACCGAACATTACCGTGGACCAGAGACGGAACATTACCGTGAAACCGAAACAGAACATTATCGTGAACCAGAAATGGAACATTACCGTGAAACCGAAACAGAACATTATCGTGGACCAGAAACGGAACATTACCGTTAAACAGAAACACAACATTATCGTGGACCAGAAACGGAACATTACCGTGAAACAGAAACAGAACATTACCGTGGACCAGAGACAGAACATTATCGTGAAACTAAAACAGAACATTATCGTGGACCAGAAACGGAACATTATCGTTGACCAGAGAAAGAACATTACCGTGAAACCGAAACAGGACATTATCATGGACCAGAAACGGAACATTACCGTGAAACCGAACAATATCGTGGACCAGACACAGAACATTACCGTGGACCAGAGACAGAACATTACCGGGAAACCGAAACAGAACATTACCGTGAAACCGAACATTATCGTGGACCAGAAACGGAACATTACCGTGGACCAGAGACAGAACATTACCGTGAAACCAAACATTATCGTGGACCAGAAACGGAACATTACCGTGAAACAGAAACACAAAATTATCGTGGACCAGAAACGGAACATTACCGTGAAACAGAAACACAAAATTATCGTGGACCAGAGACGGAACATTACCGTGAAACCGAACATTATCGTGGACCAGAGACAGAACATTACCGTGGACCAGAGACAGAACATTTCCGTGGACCAGAGACAGAACATTACCGTGGACCAGAGACGGAACATTACCGTGGACCAGAGACGGAACATTACCGGGAAACCGAAACAGAACATTATCGTGGACCAGAAACGGAACATTACCGTGAAACAGAAACACAAAATTATCGTGGACCAGAGACGGAACATTACCGTGAAACCGAACATTATCGTGGACCAGAGATCGAACATAACCGTGGACCAGAGAGAGAACATTACCGTGGACCAGAGACAGAACATTTCCGTGGACCAGAGACAGAACATTACCGTGTACCAGAGACAGAACATTACCGTGGACCAGAGACAGAACATTACCGTGGACCAGAGACCGAACTTTACCTTGAAACCGAACATTACCGTGGACGAGAGACAGAATATTACCATGGACCAGAGACAGAACATTACCCTGAAACAGAACATTATCATGGACAAGAAACGGAACACTACCTTTAAACAGAAACACAACATTATCGTGGACCAGAGACGGAACATTATCGTGGACCACAGACAGAACATTACCGTGAAACCTAAACAGAACATTATCGTGGACCAGAAACGGAACATTATCGTGAAACCGAACATTATCGTGGACCAGAGACGGAACATTACCGTGAAACAGAAACACAACATTACCGTGGACCAGAGACAGAACATTACCGTGAAACGGAAACAGAACATTACCGTGAAACAGAAACGGAACATTACCGTGGACCAGAGACAGAACATTACCTTGAAACCAAAACAGAACATTACCGTGAAACCTAAACAGAACATTATCGTGGACCAGAAACGGAACATTATCGTGGACCAGAGACAGAACATTACCGTGAAACCGAAACAGAACATTATCGTGGACCAGAAACGGAACATTATCGTGGACCAGAGACAGAACATTATCGTGGATCAGAGACAGAACATTATCGTGGACCAGAGACGGAACATTATCGTGGACCAGAGACAGAACATTACCGTGAAACCTAAACAGAACATTATCGTTGACCAGAAACGGAACATTATCGTGAAACCGAACATTATCGTGGACCAGAAACACAACATTATTGTGGACCAGAAACAGAACATTACCGTGAAACAGAAACACAACATTACCGTGGACCAGAGACGGAACATTACCGTGAAACCGAACATTACCGTGGACCAGAGACAGAACATTACCGTGGACCAGAGACAGAACATTACCGTGAAACCGAAACAGAACATTATCGTGGACCAGAACGGGAACATTACCATGAAACAGAAACACAACATTATCGTGGACCAGAGACGGAACATTACCGTGAAACCGAACATTATAGTGGACCAGAGATCGAACATTATCATGGACCAGAGAGAGAAAATTACCGTGGACCAGAAATGGAACATTACCGTGAAACCGAACATTATCGTGGACCAGAGACGGAACATTACCGTGAAACCGAACATTATCGTGGACCAGAGATCGAACATCATCGTGGACCAGAGAGAGAATATTACCGTGGACCAGAAATGGAACATTACCGTGAAACCGAACATTATCGTGGACCAGAGACAGAACATTACCGTGAACCAGAGACAGAACATTATCGTGAAACAGAAACACAACATTACCGTGAAACCGAAACAGAACATTATCGTGAACCATAAACGGAACATTATCTTGGACCAGAGACAGAACATTATCGTGGACCAAAGACGGAACATTATCGTGGACCAGAGACAGAACATTACCGTGGACCAGAGACAGAACATTACCGTGAAACCGAACATTATCGTGGACCAGAAACGGAACATTACCGTGGACCAGAGACAGAACATTACCGTGAAACCAAACATTATCGTGGACCAGAAACGGAACATTACCGTGAAACAGAAACACAAAATTATCGTGGACCAGAAACGGAACATTACCGTGATACAGAAACAGAACATTATCGTGGACCAGAGACGGAACATTACCGTGAAACCGAACATTATCGTTGACCAGAGATCGAACATTATCGTGGACCAGAGACAGAACAGTACCGTGGACCCGAGACAGAACATTACCGTGGACCAGAGACAGAACATTACCGTGTACCAGAGACAGAACATTACCGTGGACCAGAGACAGAACATTACTGTGGACCAGAGACCGAACTTTACCTTGAAACCGAACATTACCGTGGACCAGAGACAGAACATTACCATGGACCAGAGACAGAACATTACCGTGAAACAGAACATTATCATGGACCAGAAACGGAACATTACCGTGAAACAGAAACACAACATTATCGTGGACCAGAGACGGAACATTACCGTGGACCAGAGACTGAATATTACCGTGAAACCGAAACAGAACATTATCAAGGACCTGAAACGGAACATTACCGTGAAACCGAAACAGAACATTATCGTGGACCAGAGACGGAACATTACCGTGAAACCGAACATTATCGTGGACCAGAGATCGAACATTACCGTGGACCAGAGACAGAACATTACCGTGGACCAGAGACAGAACATTACCGTGGACCAGAGACAGAACATTACCGTTGACCAGAGACCGAACATTACCGTGGACCAGAGACAGAACATTACTGTGGACCATAGACCGAACTTTACCTTGAAACCGAACATTACCGTTGACCAGAGACAGAACATTACCGTGAAACAGAAAAACAACATTATCGTGGACCAGACACAGAACATTACCGTGGACCAGAGACGGAACATTACCGTGAAACCGAAACAGAATATTATCGTGGACCAGAAACGGAATATTACCGTGAAACCGAAACAGAACATTATCGTGGACCAGAGACAGAACATTACCGTGAAACCGAAAGAGAACATTATCGTGGACCAGAAACGGAACATTATCGTGGACCAGAGACAGAACATTATCGTGGATCAGAGACAGAACATTATCGTGGACCAGAGACGGAACATTATCGTGGACCAGAGACAGAACATTACCGTGAAACCGAAAGAGAACATTATCGTGGACCAGAAACGGAACATTATCTTGGACCAGAGACAGAACATTATCGTGTACCAAAGACGGAACATTATCGTGGACCAGAGACAGAACATTACCGTGGACCAGAGACAGAACATTACCGTGAAACCGAACATTATCGTGGACCAGAAACGGAACATTACCGTGGACCAGAGACAGAACATTACCGTGAAACCAAACATTATCGTGGACCAGAAACGGAACATTACCGTGAAACAGAAACACAAAATTATCGTGGACCAGAAACGGAACATTACCGTGATACAGAAACAGAACATTATCGTGGACCAGAGACGGAACATTACCGTGAAACCGAACATTATCGTTGACCAGAGATCGAACATTATCGTGGACCAGAGACAGAACAGTACCGTGGACCCGAGACAGAACATTACCGTGGACCAGAGACAGAACATTACTGTGGACCAGAGACCGAACTTTACCTTGAAACCGAACATTACCGTGGACCAGAGACAGAACATTACCATGGACCAGAGACAGAACATTACCGTGAAACAGAACATTATCATGGACCAGAAACGGAACATTACCGTGAAACAGAAACACAACATTATCGTGGACCAGAGACGGAACATTACCGTGGACCAGAGACTGAACATTACCGTGAAACCGAAAAAGAACATTATCAAGGACCTGAAACAGAACATTACCGTGAAACCGAATCAGAACATTATCGTGGACCAGAGACGGAACATTACCGTGAAACCGAACATTATCGTGGACCAGAGATCGAACATTACCGTGGACCAGAGACAGAACATTACCGTGGACCAGAGACAGAACATTACCGTGGACCAGAGACAGAACATTACCGTTGACCAGAGACCGAACATTACCGTGGACCAGAGACAGAACATTACTGTGGACCATAGACCGAACTTTACCTTGAAACCGAACATTACCGTGGACCAGAGACAGAACATTACCGTGAAACAGAAACACAACATTATCGTGG
Organism: Leuresthes tenuis; assembly: GCF_036924035.1. Taxonomy (NCBI): domain Eukaryota; kingdom Metazoa; phylum Chordata; class Actinopteri; order Atheriniformes; family Atherinopsidae; genus Leuresthes; species Leuresthes tenuis. The sequence goes on from NW_027325389.1 coordinate 408,486, forward strand.
ACCAGACACAGAACATTACCGTGGACCAGAGACGGAACATTACCGTGAAACCGAAACAGAACATTATCGTGGACCAGAGACAGAACATTACCGTGAAACCGAAAGAGAACATTATCGTGGACCAGAAACGGAACATTATCGTGCACCAGAGACAGAACATTATCATGGATCAGAGACAGAACATTATCGTGGACCAGAGACGGAACATTATCGTGGACCAGAGATAGAACATTACCGTTAAACCTAAACAGAACATTATCGTTGACCAGAAACGGAACATTATCGTGAAACCGAACATTATCGTGGACCAGAAACACAACATTATTGTGGACCAGAAACGGAACATTACCGTGAAACAGAAACACAACATTACCGTGGACCAGAGATGGAACATTACCGTGAAACCGAACATTACCGTGGACCAGAGACAGAACATTACCGTGGACCAGAGACAGAACATTACCGTGGACCAGAGACAGAACATTACTGTGGACCAGAGACCGAACTTTACCTTGAAACAGAAACACAACATTATCGTGGACCAGAGACGGAACATTACCGTGAAACCCAACATTATCGTGGACCAGAGATCGAACATTATCGTGGACCAGAGAGAGAACATTACCGTGGACCAGAAATGGAACATTACCGTGAAACCGAACATTATCGTGGACCAGAGACGGAACATTACCGTGAAACCGAACATTATCGTGGACCAGAGATCGAACATCATCGTGGACCAGAGAGAGAATATTACCGTGGACCAGAAATGGAACATTACCGTGAAACCGAACATTATCATGGACCAGAGACAGAACATTACCGTGAACCAGAGACAGAAAATTATCGTGAAACAGAAACACAACATTACCGTGAAACCGAAACAGAACATTATCGTGGACCATAAACGGAACATTATCATGGACCAGAGACAGAACATTATCGTGGACCAAAGACGGAACATTATCGTGGACCAGAGACAGAACATTACCGTGGACCAGAGACAGAATATTACCGTGAAACCAAACATTATCGTGGACCAGAAACGGAACATTACCGTGAAACAGAAACACAAAATTATCGTGGACCAGAAACGGAACATTACCGTGATACAGAAACAGAACATTATCGTGGACCAGAGACGGAACATTACCGTGAAACCGAACATTACCGTGGACCAGAGACAGAACATTACCATGGACCAGAGACAGAACATTACCGTGAAACAGAACATTATCATGGACCAGAAACGGAACATTACCGTGAAACAGAAACACAACATTATCGTGGACCAGAGACGGAACATTACCGTGAAACCGAACATTATCGTGGACCAGAGATCGAACATTATCGTGGACCAGAGACAGAACAGTACCGTGGACCCGAGACAGAACATTACCGTGGACCAGAGACAGAACATTACTGTGGACCAGAGACCGAACTTTACCTTGAAACCGAACATTACCGTGGACCAGAGACAGAACATTACCATGGACCAGAGACAGAACATTACCATGAAACCGAACATTATCGTGGACCAGAGATCGAACATTATCGTGGACCAGAGACAGAACAGTACCGTGGACCCGAGACAGAACATTACCGTGGACCAGAGACAGAACATTACCGTGGACCAGAGACAGAACATTACCGTGGACCAGAGACAGAACATTACTGTGGACCAGAGACCGAACTTTACCTTGAAACCGAACATTACCGTGGACCAGAGACAGAACATTACCATGGACCAGAGACAGAACATTACCGTGAAACAGAACATTATCATGGACCAGAAACGGAACATTACCGTGAAACAGAAACACAACATTATCGTGGACCAGAGACGGAACATTACCGTGAAACCGAAACAGAACATTATCGTGGACCAGAAACGGAACATTACCGTGAAACCGAAACAGAACATTATCGTGGACCAGAGACGGAACATTACCGTGAAACCGAACATTATCGTGGACCAGAGATTGAACATTACCGTGGACCAGAGACAGAACATTACGGTGGACCAGAGACAGAACATTACCGTGGACCAGAGACAGAACATTACCGTTGACCAGAGACAGAACATTACTGTGGACCATAGACCGAACTTTACCTTGAAACCGAACATTACCGTGGACCAGAGACAGAACATTACCGTGAAACAGAAACACAACATTATCGTGGACCAGACACAGAACATTACCGTGGACCAGAGACGGAACATTACCGTGAAACCAAAACAGAATATTATCGTGGACCAGAAACGGAACATTACCGTGAAACAGAAACAAAACATTATCGTGGACCAGAGACGGAACATTATCGTGAAACCGAACATTATCGTGGACCAGAAACACAACATTATTGTGGACCAGAAACGGAACATTACCGTGAAACAGAAACACAACATTACCGTGGACCAGAGACGGAACATTACCGTGAAACCGAACATTACCGTGGACCAGAGACAGAACATTACCGTGGACCAGAGACAGAACATTACCGTGAAACCGAAACAGAACATTATCGTGGACCAGAACGGGAACATTACCGTGAAACAGAAACACAACATTATCGTGGACCAGAGACGGAACATTACCGTGAAACCCAACATTATAGTGGACCAGAGATCGAACATTATCGTGGACCAGAGAGAGAACATTACCGTGGACCAGAAATGGAACATTACCGTGAAACCGAACATTATCGTGGACCAGAGACGGAACATTACCGTGAAACCGAACATTATCGTGGACCAGAGATCGAACATCATCGTGGACCAGAGAGAGAATATTACCGTGGACCAAAAATGGAACATTACCGTGAAACCGAACATTATCGTGGACCAGAGACAGAACATTACCGTGGACCAGAGACAGAACATTACCGTGGACCAGAGACAGAACATTACCGTGGACCAGAGACAGAACATTACCGTGGACCAGAGACAGAACATTACTGTGGACCAGAGACCGAACTTTACCTTGAAACCGAACATTACCGTGGACCAGAGACGGAACATTACCGTGAAACCGAAACAGAACATTATCGTGAACCAGAAATGGAACATTACCGTGAACCCGAAACAGAACATTATCGTGGACCAGAAACGGAACATTACCGTGAAACAGAAACACAACATTATCGTGGACCAGAAACGGAACATTACCGTGAAACAGAAACAGAACATTACCGTGGACCAGAGACAGAACATTATCGTGAAACTAAAACAGAACATTATCGTGGACCAGAAACGGAACATAATCGTTGACCAGAGAAAGAACATTACCGTGAAACCGAAACAGAACATTATCGTGGACCAGAAACGGAACATTACCGTGAAACCGAACAATATCGTGGACCAGACACAGATCATTACCGTGGACCAGAGACAGAACATTACCGGGAAACCGAAACAGAACATTACCGTGAAACAGAAACACAAAATTATCGTGGACCAGAGACGGAACATTAGCGTGAAACCGAACATTATCGTGGACCAGAGATCGAACATTACCGTTGACCAGAGACAGAACATTACCGTGGACCAGAGACAGAACATTTCCGTGGACCAGAGACAGAACATTACCGTGTACCAGAGACAGAACATTACCGTGGACCAGAGACAGAACATTACCGTGGACCAGAGACCGAACTTTACCTTGAAACCGAACATTACCGTGGACCAGAGACAGAATATTACCATGGACCAGAGACAGAACATTACCATGAAACAGAACATTATCATGGACCAGAAACGGAACATTACCGTGAAACAGAAACACAACATTATCGTGGACCAGAGACGGAACATTATCGTGGACCAGAGACAGAACATTACCGTGAAACCTAAACAGAACATTATCGTGCACCAGAAACGGAAAATTATCGTGAAACCGAACATTATCGTGGACCAGCGACGGAACATTACCGTGAAACAGAAACACAACATTACCGTGGACCAGAGACAGAACATTACCGTGAAACGTAAACAGAACATTACCGTGAAACAGAAACGGAACATTACCGTGGACCAGAGACAGAACATTACCTTGAAACCAAAACAGAACATTACCGTGAAACCTAAACAGAACATTATCGTGGACCAGAAACGGAACATTATCGTGGACCAGAGACAGAACATTACCGTGAAACCGAAAAAGAACATTATCGTGGACCAGAAAGGGAACATTATCGTGGACCAGAGACAGAACATTATCGTGGATCAGAGACAGAACATTATCGTGGACCAGAGACGGAACATTTTCGTGGACCAGAGACAGAACATTACCGTGAAACCTAAACAGAACATTATCATTGACCAGAAACGGAATATTATCGTGAAACCGAACATTATCGTGGACCAGAAACACAACATTATTGTGGACCAGAAACGGAACATTACCGTGAAACAGAAACACAACATTACCGTGGACCAGAGACGGAACATTACCGTGAAACCGAACATTACCGTGGACCAGAGACAGAACATTACCGTGGACCGGAGACAGAACATTACCGTGAAACCGAAACAGAACATTATCGTGGACCAGAACGGGAACATTACCGTGAAACAGCAACACAACATTATCATGGACCAGAGACGGAACATTACCGTGAAACCGAACATTATCGTGGACCAGAGATCGAACATTATCTTGGACCAGAGAGAGAACATTACCGTGGACCAGAAATGGAACATTACCGTGAAACCGAACATTATCGTGGACCAGAGACGAAACATTACCATGAAACCGAACATTATCGTGGACCAGAGATCGAACATCATCGTGGACCAGAGAGAGAATATTACCGTGGACCAGAAATGGAACATTACCGTGAAACCGAACATTATCGTGGACCAGAGACAGAACATTACCGTGAACCAGAGACAGAACATTACCATGAAACAGAAACACAACATTACCGTGAAACCGAAACAGAACATTATCGTGGACCAGAAACGGAACATTACCGTGAAACCGAAACACAACATTATCGTGGACCAGAGACAGAACATTACCGTGAAACCGAAAGAGAACATTATCGTGGACCAGAAACGGAACATTATCGTGGACCAGAGACAGAACATTATCGTGGATCAGAGACAGAACATTATCGTGGACCAGAGACAGAAAATTACCGTGGACCAGAGACGGAACATTACCGTGAAACCGAAACAGAATATTATCGTGGACCAGAAACGGAACATTACCGTGAAACCAAAACAGAACATTATCGTGGACCAGAGACAGAACATTACCGTGAAACCGAAAGAGAACATTATCGTGGACCAGAAACGGAACATTATCGTGGACCAGAGACAGAACATTATCGTGGATCAGAGACAGAACATTATCGTGGACCAGAGACGGAACATTATCGTGGACCAGAGACAGAACATTACCGTGAAACCTAAACAGAACATTATCGTTGACCAGAAACGGAACATTATCGTGAAACCGAACATTATCGTGGACCAGAAACACAACAATATTGTGGACCAGAAACGGAACATTACCGTGAAACAGAAACACAACATTACCGTGGACCAGAGATGGAACATTACCGTGAAACCGAACATTACCGTGGACCAGAGACAGAACATTACCGTGGACCAGAGACAGAACATTACCGTGAAACAGAAACACAACATTATCCTGGACCAGAGATGGAACATTACCGTGAAACCCAACATTATCGTGGACCAGAGATCGAACATTATCGTGGACCAGAGAGAGAACATTACCGTGGACCAGAAATGGAACATTACCGTGAAACCGAACATTATCGTGGACCAGAGACGGAACATTACCGTGAAACCGAACATTATCGTGGACCAGAGATCGAACATCATCGTGGACCAGAGAGAGAATATTACCGTGGACCAGAAATGGAACATTACCGTGAAACCGAACATTATCATGGACCAGAGACAGAACATTACCGTGAACCAGAGACAGAAAATTATCGTGAAACAGAAACACAACATTACCGTGAAACCGAAACAGAACATTATCGTGGACCATAAACGGAACATTATCATGGACCAGAGACAGAACATTATCGTGGACCAAAGACAGAACATTACCGTGGACCAGAGACAGAACATTACCGTGAAACCGAACATTATCGTGGACCAGAAACGGAACATTACCGTGGACCAGAGACGGAACATTACCGTGAAACCGAACATTACCGTGGACCAGAGACAGAACATTACCATGGACCAGAGACAGAACATTACCGTGAAACAGAACATTATCATGGACCAGAAACGGAACATTACCGTGAAACAGAAACACAACATTATCGTGGACCAGAGACGGAACATTACCGTGAAACCGAACATTATCGTGGACCAGAGATCGAACATTATCGTGGACCAGAGACATAACAGTACCGTGGACCCGAGACAGAACATTACCGTGGACCAGAGACAGAACATTACTGTGGACCAGAGACCGAACTTTACCTTGAAACCGAACATTACCGTGGACCAGAGACAGAACATTACCATGGACCAGAGACAGAACATTACCGTTAAACAGAACATTATCATGGACCAGAAACGAAACATTACCGTGAAACAGAAACACAACATTATCGTGGACCAGAGACGGAACATTACCGTGAAACCGAACATTATCGTGGACCAGAGATCGAACATTATCGTGGACCAGAGACAGAACAGTACCGTGGACCCGAGACAGAACATTACCGTGGACCAGAGACAGAACATTACCGTGGACCAGAGACAGAACATTACCGTGGACCAGAGACAGAACATTACTGTGGACCAGAGACCGAACTTTACCTTGAAACCGAACATTACCGTGGACCAGAGACAGAACATTACCATGGACCAGAGACAGAACATTACCGTGAAACAGAACATTATCATGGACCAGAAACGGAACATTACCGTGAAACAGAAACACAACATTATCGTGGACCAGAGACGGAACATTACCGTGAAACCGAAACAGAACATTATCGTGGACCAGAAACGGAACATTACCGTGAAACCGAAACAGAACATTATCGTGGACCAGAGACGGAACATTACCGTGAAACCGAACATTATCGTGGACCAGAGATCGAACATTACCGTGGACCAGAGACAGAACATTACGGTGGACCAGAGACAGAACATTACCGTGGACCAGAGACAGAACATTACCGTTGACCAGAGACAGAACATTACTGTGGACCATAGACCGAACTTTACCTTGAAACCGAACATTACCGTGGACCAGAGACAGAACATTACCGTGAAACAGAAACACAACATTATCGTGGACCAGACACAGAACATTACCGTGGACCAGAGACGGAACATTACCGTGAAACCAAAACAGAATATTATCGTGGACCAGAAACGGAACATTACCGTGAAACAGAAACACAACATTATCGTGGACCAGAGACGGAACATTATCGTGAAACCGAACATTATCGTGGACCAGAAACACAACATTATTGTGGACCAGAAACGGAACATTACCGTGAAACAGAAACACAACATTACCGTGGACCAGAGACGGAACATTACCGTGAAACCGAACATTACCGTGGACCAGAGACAGAACATTACCGTGGACCAGAGACAGAACATTACCGTGAAACCGAAACAGAACATTATCGTGGACCAGAACGGGAACATTACCGTGAAACAGAAACACAACATTATCGTGGACCAGAGACGGAACATTACCGTGAAACCCAACATTATAGTGGACCAGAGATCGAACATTATCGTGGACCAGAGAGAGAACATTACCGTGGACCAGAAATGGAACATTACCGTGAAACCGAACATTATCGTGGACCAGAGACGGAACATTACCGTGAAACCGAACATTATCGTGGACCAGAGATCGAACATCATCGTGGACCAGAGAGAGAATATTACCGTGGACCAGAAATTGAACATTACCGTGAAACCGAACATTATCGTGAACCAGAGACAGAACATTACCGTGGACCAGAGACAGAACAATACCGTGGACCAGAGACAGAACATTACCGTGGACCAGAGACAGAACATTACCGTGGACCAGAGACAGAACATTACCGTGGACCAGAGACAGAACATTACCGTGGACCAGAGACAGAACATTACTGTGGACCAGAGACCGAACTTTACCTTGAAACCGAACATTACCGTGGACCAGAGACGGAACATTACCGTGAAACCGAAACAGAACATTATCGTGAACCAGAAATGGAACATTACCGTGAACCCGAAACAGAACATTATCGTGGACCAGAAACGGAACATTACCGTGAAACAGAAACAGAACATTACCGTGGACCAGAGACAGAACATTATCGTGAAACTAAAACAGAACATTATCGTGGACCAGAAACGGAACATAATCGTTGACCAGAGAAAGAACATTACCGTGAAACCGAAACAGAACATTATCGTGGACCAGAAACGGAACATTACCGTGAAACCGAACAATATCGTGGACCAGACACAGAACATTACCGTGGACCAGAGACAGAACATTACCGGGAAACCGAAACAGAACATTACCGTGAAACAGAAACACAAAATTATCGTGGACCAGAGACGGAACATTACCATGAAACCGAACATTATCGTGGACCAGAGACAGAACATTACCGTGGACCAGAGACAGAACATTTCCGTGGACCAGAGACAGAATATTACCGTGGACCAGAGACGGAACATTACCGTGGACATGAGACGGAACATTACCGGGAAACCGAAACAGAACATTATCGTGGACCAGAAACGGAACATTACCGTGAAACAGAAACACAAAATTATCGTGGACCAGAGACGGAACATTACCGTGAAACCGAACATTATCGTGGACCAGAGATCGAACATTACCGTGGACCAGAGACAGAACATTACCGTGGACCAGAGACAGAACATTTCCGTGGACCAGAGACAGAACATTACCGTGTACCAGAGACAGAACATTACCGTGGACCAGAGACAGAACATTACCGTGGACCAGAGACCGAACTTTACCTTGAAACCGAACATTACCGTGGACCAGAGACAGAATATTACCATGGACCAGAGACAGAACATTACCATGAAACAGAACATTATCATGGACCAGAAAGGGAACATTACCGTGAAACAGAAACACAACATTATCGTGGACCAGAGACGGAACATTATAGTGGACCAGAGACAGAACATTACCGTGAAACCTAAACAGAACATTATCGTGCACCAGAAACGGAAAATTATCGTGAAACCGAACATTATCATGGACCAGCGACGGAACATTACCGTGAAACAGAAACACAACATTACCGTGGACCAGAGACAGAACATTACCGTGAAACGTAAACAGAACATTACCGTGAAACAGAAACGGAACATTACCGTGGACCAGAGACAGAACATTACCTTGAAACCAAAACAGAACATTACCGTGAAACCTAAACAGAACATTATCGTGGACCAGAAACGGAACATTATCGTGGACCAGAGACAGAACATTACCGTGAAACCGAAAAAGAACATTATCTCGGACCAGAAACGGAACATTATCGTGGACCAGAGACAGAACATTATCGTGGATCAGAGACAGAACATTATCGTGGACCAGAGACGGAACATTATCGTGGACCAGAGACAGAACATTACCGTGAAACCTAAACAGAACATTATCGTTGACCAGAAACGGAATATTATCGTGAAACCGAACATTACCGTGGACCAGAGACAGAACATTACCGTGGACCGGAGACAAAACATTACCGTGAAACCGAAACAGAACATTATCGTGGACCAGAACGGGAACATTACCGTGAAACAGCAACACAACATTATCATGGACCAGAGACGGAACATTACCGTGAAACCGAACATTATCGTGGACCAGAGATCGAACATTATCTTGGACCAGAGAGAGAACATTACCGTGGACCAGAAATGGAACATTACCGTGAAACCGAACATTATCGTGGACCAGAGACGAAACATTACCGTGAAACCGAACATTATCGTGGACCAGAGATCGAACATCATCGTGGACCAGAGAGAGAATATTACCGTGGACCAGAAATGGAACATTACCGTGAAACCGAACATTATCGTGGACCAGAGACAGAACATTACCGTGAACCAGAGACAGAACATTACCGTGAAACAGAAACACAACATTACCGTGAAACCGAAACAGAACATTATCGTGGACCAGAAACGGAACATTATCATGGACCAGAGACAGAACATTACCGTGGACCAGAGACGGAACATTACCGTGAAACCGAAACAGAATATTATCGTGGACCCGAAACGGAACATTACCGTGAAACCGAAACAGAACATTATCGTGGACCAGAGACAGAACATTACCGTGAAACCGAAAGAGAACATTATCGTGGACCAGAAACGGAACATTATCGTGGACCAGAGACAGAACATTATCGTGGATCAGAGACAGAACATTATCGTGGACCAGAGACGGAACATTATCGTGGACCAGAGACAGAACATTACCGTGAAACCTAAACAGAACATTATCGTTGACCAGAAACGGAACATTATCGTGAAACCGAACATTATCGTGGACCAGAAACACAACATTATTGTGGACCAGAAACGGAACATTACCGTGAAACAGAAACACAACATTACCGTGGACCAGAGATGGAACATTACCGTGAAACCGAACATTATCGTGGACCAGAGATCGAACATTATTGTGGACCAGAGAGAGAACATTACCGTGGACCAGAAATGGAACATTACCGTGAAACCGAACATTATCGTGGACCAGAGACGGAACATTACCGTGAAACCGAACATTATCGTGGACCAGAGATCGAACATCATCGTGGACCAGAGAGAGAATATTACCGTGGACCAGAAATGGAACATTACCGTGAAACCGAACATTATCATGGACCAGAGACAGAACATTACCGTGAACCAGAGACAGAAAATTATCGTGAAACAGAAACACAACATTACCGTGAAACCGAAACAGAACATTATCGTGGACCATAAACGGAACATTATCATGGACCAGAGACAGAACATTATCGTGGACCAAAGACAGAACATTACCGTGGACCAGAGACAGAACATTACCGTGAAACCGAACATTATCGTGGACCAGAAACGGAACATTACCGTGGACCAGAGACGGAACATTACCGTGAAACCGAACATTACCGTGGACCAGAGACAGAACATTACCATGGACCAGAGACAGAACATTACCGTGAAACAGAACATTATCATGGACCAGAAACGGAACATTACCGTGAAACAGAAACACAACATTATCGTGGACCAGAGACGGAACATTACCGTGAAACCGAACATTATCGTGGACCAGAGATCGAACATTATCGTGGACCAGAGACATAACAGTACCGTGGACCCGAGACAGAACATTACCGTGGACCAGAGACAGAACATTACTGTGGACCAGAGACCGAACTTTACCTTGAAACCGAACATTACCGTGGACCAGAGACAGAACATTACCATGGACCAGAGACAGAACATTACCGTGAAACAGAACATTATCATGGACCAGAAACGAAACATTACCGTGAAACAGAAACACAACATTATCGTGGACCAGAGACGGAACATTACCGTGAAACCGAACATTATCGTGGACCAGAGATCGAACATTATCGTGGACCAGAGACAGAACAGTACCGTGGACCCGAGACAGAACATTACCGTGGACCAGAGACAGAACATTACCGTGGACCAGAGACAGAACATTACCGTGGACCAGAGACAGAACATTACTGTGGACCAGAGACCGAACTTTACCTTGAAACCGAACATTACCGTGGACCAGAGACAGAACATTACCATGGACCAGAGACAGAACATTACCGTGAAACAGAACATTATCATGGACCAGAAACGGAACATTACCGTGAAACAGAAACACAACATTATCTTGGACCAGAGACGGAACATTACCGTGAAACCGAAACAGAACATTATCGTGGACCAGAAACGGAACATTACCGTGAAACCGAAACAGAACATTATCGTGGACCAGAGACGGAACATTACCGTGAAACCGAACATTATCGTGGACCAGAGATCGAACATTACCGTGGACCAGAGACAGAACATTACGGTGGACCAGAGACAGAACATTACCGTGGACCAGAGACAGAACATTACCGTTGACCAGAGACAGAACATTACTGTGGACCATAGACCGAACTTTACCTTGAAACCGAACATTACCGTGGACCAGAGACAGAACATTACCGTGAAACAGAAACACAACATTATCGTGGACCAGACACAGAACATTACCGTGGACCAGAGACGGAACATTACCGTGAAACCAAAACAGAATATTATCGTGGACCAGAAACGGAACATTACCGTGAAACAGAAAAACAACATTATCGTGGACCAGAGACGGAACATTATCGTGAAACCGAACATTATCGTGGACCAGAAACACAACATTATTGTGGACCAGAAACGGAACATTACCGTGAAACAGAAACACAACATTACCGTGGACCAGAGACGGAACATTACCGTGAAACCGAACATTACCGTGGACCAGAGACAGAACATTACCGTGGACCAGAGACAGAACATTACCGTGAAACCGAAACAGAACATTATCGTGGACCAGAACGGGAACATTACCGTGAAACAGAAACACAACATTATCGTGGACCAGAGACGGAACATTACCGTGAAACCCAACATTATAGTGGACCAGAGATCGAACATTATCGTGGACCAGAGAGAGAACATTACCGTGGACCAGAAATGGAACATTACCGTGAAACCGAACATTATCGTGGACCAGAGACGGAACATTACCGTGAAACCGAACATTATCGTGGACCAGAGATCGAACATCATCGTGGACCAGAGAGAGAATATTACCGTGGACCAGAAATTGAACATTACCGTGAAACCGAACATTATCGTGGACCAGAGACAGAACATTACCGTGGACCAGAGACAGAACATTACCGTGGACCAGAGACAGAACATTACCGTGGACCAGAGACAGAACATTACCGTGGACCAGAGACAGAACATTACCGTGGACCAGAGACAGAACATTACCGTGGACCAGAGACAGAACATTACTGTGGACCAGAGACCGAACTTTACCTTGAAACCGAACATTACCGTGCACCAGAGACGGAACATTACCGTGAAACCGAAACAGAACATTATCGTGAACCAGAAATGGAACATTACCGTGAACCCGAAACAGAACATTATCGTGGACCAGAAACGGAACATTACCGTGAAACAGAAACAGAACATTACCGTGGACCAGAGACAGAACATTATCGTGAAACTAAAACAGAACATTATCGTGGACCAGAAACGGAACATAATCGTTGACCAGAGAAAGAACATTACCGTGAAACCGAAACAGAACATTATCGTGGACCAGAAACGGAACATTACCGTGAAACCGAACAATATCGTGGACCAGACACAGAACATTACCGTGGACCAGAGACAGAACATTACCGGGAAACCGAAACAGAACATTACCATGAAACAGAAACACAAAATTATCGTGGACCAGAGACGGAACATTACCATGAAACCGAACATTATCGTGGACCAGAGACAGAACATTACCGTGGACCAGAGACAGAACATTTCCGTGGACCAGAGACAGAATATTACCGTGGACCAGAGACGGAACATTACCGTGGACATGAGACGGAACATTACCGGGAAACCGAAACAGAACATTATCGTGGACCAGAAACGGAACATTACCGTGAAACAGAAACACAAAATTATCGTGGACCAGAGACGGAACATTACCGTGAAACCGAACATTATCGTGGACCAGAGATCGAACATTACCGTGGACCAGAGACAGAACATTACCGTGGACCAGAGACAGAACATTTCCGTGGACCAGAGACAGAACATTACCGTGTACCAGAGACAGAACATTACCGTGGACCAGAGACAGAACATTACCGTGGACCAGAGACCGAACTTTACCTTGAAACCGAACATTACCGTGGACCAGAGACAGAATATTACCATGGACCAGAGACAGAACATTACCATGAAACAGAACATTATCATGGACCAGAAACGGAACATTACCGTGAAACAGAAACACAAAATTATCGTGGACCAGAGACGGAACATTATCGTGGACCAGAGACAGAACATTACCGTGAAACCTAAACAGAACATTATCGTGCACCAGAAACGGAAAATTATCGTGAAACCGAACATTATCATGGACCAGCGACGGAACATTACCGTGAAACAGAAACACAACATTACCGTGGACCAGAGACAGAACATTACCGTGAAACGTAAACAGAACATTACCGTGAAACAGAAACGGAACATTACCGTGGACCAGAGACAGAACATTACCTTGAAACCAAAACAGAACATTACCGTGAAACCTAAACAGAACATTATCGTGGACCAGAAACGGAACATTATCGTGGACCAGAGACAGAACATTACCGTGAAACCGAAAAAGAACATTATCTCGGACCAGAAACGGAACATTATCGTGGACCAGAGACAGAACATTATCGTGGATCAGAGACAGAACATTATCGTGGACCAGAGACGGAACATTATCGTGGACCAGAGACAGAACATTACCGTGAAACCTAAACAGAACATTATCGTTGACCAGAAACGGAATATTATCGTGAAACCGAACATTATCGTGGACCAGAAACACAACATTATTGTGGACCAGAAACGGAACATTACCGTGAAACAGAAACACAACATTACCGTGGACCAGAGACGGAACATTACCGTGAAACCGAACATTACCGTGGACCAGAGACAGAACATTACCGTGGACCGGAGACAGAACATTACCGTGAAACCGAAATAGAACATTATCGTGGACCAGAACGGGAACATTACCGTGAAACAGCAACACAACATTATCATGGACCAGAGACGGAACATTACCGTGAAACCGAACATTATCGTGGACCAGAGATCGAACATTATCTTGGACCAGAGAGAGAACATTACCGTGGACCAGAAATGGAACATTACCGTGAAACCGAACATTATCGTGGACCAGAGACGAAACATTACCGTGAAACCGAACATTATCGTGGACCAGAGATCGAACATCATCGTGGACCAGAGAGAGAATATTACCGTGGACCAGAAATGGAACATTACCGTGAAACCGAACATTATCGTGGACCAGAGACATAACATTACCGTGAACCACAGACAGAACATTACCGTGAAACAGAAACACAACATTACCGTGAAACCGAAACAGAACATTATCGTGGACCAGAAACGGAACATTATCATGGACCAGAGACAGAACATTATCGTGGACCAAAGACGGAACATTATCGTGGACCAGAGACAGAACATTACCGTGGACAAGAGACAGAACATTACCGTGAAACCGAACATTATTGTGGACCAGAAACGGAACATTACCGTGGACCAGAGACAGAACATTACCGTGGATCAGAGACAGAACATTATCGTGGACCAGAGACGGAACATTATCGTGGACCAGAGACAGAACATTACCGTGAAACCTAAACAGAACATTATCGTTGACCAGAAACGGAACATTATCATGAAACGGAACATTATCTTGGACCAGAAACACAACATTATTGTGGACCAGAAACGGAACATTACCATGAAACAGAAATACAACATTATCACGGACCAGAGACGGAACATTATCGTGAAACCTAAACAGAACATTATCGTTGACCAGAGACGGAACATTATCGTGGACCAGAGACAGAACATTACCGTGAAACCTAAACAGAACATTATCGTTGACCAGAAACGGAACATTATCATGAAACCGAACATTATCGTGGACCAGAAACACAACATTATTGTGGACCAGAGACGGAACATTACCGTGAAACCGAACATTACCGTGGACCAGAGACAGAACATTACTGTGGACCAGAGACGGAACATTACCGTGAAACCGAACATTATCGTGGACCAGAGATCGAACATCATCGTGGACCAGAGAGAGAATATTACCGTGGACCAGAAATGGAACATTACCGTGAAACCGAACATTATCGTGGACCAGAGACAGAACATTACCGTGAAC
This sequence comes from Leuresthes tenuis, assembly GCF_036924035.1. Taxonomy (NCBI): domain Eukaryota; kingdom Metazoa; phylum Chordata; class Actinopteri; order Atheriniformes; family Atherinopsidae; genus Leuresthes; species Leuresthes tenuis. Next base: position 424,580 of record NW_027325389.1, read on the forward strand.
CAGAGACAGAACATTATCGTGAAACAGAAACACAACATTACCGTGAAACCGAAACAGAACATTATCGTGGACCATAAACGGAACATTATCATGGACCAGAGACAGAACATTATCGTGGACCAAAGACGGAACATTATCGTGGACCAGAGACAGAACATTACCGTGGACCAGAGACAGAACATTACCGTGAAACCGAACATTATGGTGGACCAGAAACGGAACATTACCGTGGACCAGAGACAGAACATTACCGTGAAACCAAACATTATCGTGGAACCGAAACAGAACATTACCGTGAAACAGAAACACAAAATTCTCGTGGACCAGAAACGGAACATTACCGTGATACAGAAACAGAACATTATCGTGGACCAGAGACGGAACATTACCGTGAAACCGAACATTATCGTGGACCAGAGATCGAACATTATCGTGGACCAGAGACAGAACAGTACCGTGGACCCGAGACAGAACATTACCGTGGACCAGAGACAGAACATTACCGTGGACCAGAGACAGAACATTACCGTGGACCACAGACAGAACAATACTGTGGACCAGAGACCGAACTTTACCTTGAAACCGAACATTACCGTGGACCAGAGACAGAACATTACCATGGACCAGAGACAGAACATTACCGTGAAACAGAACATTATCGTGGACCAGAGACGGAACATAACCGTGGACCAGAGACGGAACATTACCGTGAAACCGAAACAGAACATTATCGTTGACCAGAAACGGAACATTACCGTGAAACCGAAACAGAACATTATCGTGGACCAGAGACGGAACATTACCGTGAAACCGAACATTATCGTGGACCAGAGATCGAACATTACCGTGGACCAGAGACAGAACATTACCGTGGACCAGAGACAGAACATTACCGTGGACCAGAGACAGAACATTACCGTTGACCAGAGACCGAACATTACCGTGGACCAGAGACAGAACATTACTGTGGAACAGAAACACAACATTATCGTGGACCAGACACAGAACATTACCGTGGACCAGAGACGGAACATTACCGTGAAACAGAAACACAACATTATCGTGGACCAGACACAGAACATTACCGTGGACCAGAGACGGAACATTACCGTGAAACCGAAACAGAATATTATCGTGGACCAGAAACGGAACATTACCGTGAAACCGAACATTACCGTGGACCAGAGACAGAACATTACCGTGGACCAGAGACAGAACATTACCGTGGACCAGAGACAGAACATTACCGTGGACCAGAGACAGAACATTACCGTGGACCACAGACAGAACATTACTGTGGACCAGAGACCGAACTTTACCTTGAAACCGAACATTACCGTGGACCAGAGACAGAACATTACCGTGAAACAGAAACACAACATTATCGTGGACCAGACACAGAACATTACCGTGGACCAGAGACGGAACATTACCGTGAAACCGAAACAGAATATTATCGTGGACCAGAAACGGAACATTACCGTGAAACCGAACATTACCGTGGACCAGAGACAGAACATTACCGTGGACCAGAGACAGAACATTACCGTGGACCAGAGACAGAACATTACCGTGGACCAGAGACAGAACATTACCGTGGACCACAGACAGAACATTACTGTGGACCAGAGACCGAACTTTACCTTGAAACCGAACATTACCGTGGACCAGAGACAGAACATTACCATGGACCAGAGACAGAACATTACCGTGAAACAAAACATTATCATGGACCAGAAACGGAACATTACCGTGAAACAGAAACACAACATTATCGTGGACCAGAGACGGAACATTACCGTGGACCAGAGACGGAACATTACCGTGAAACCGAAACAGAACATTATCGTTGACCAGAAACGGAACATTACCGTGAAACCGAAACAGAACATTATCGTGGACCAGAGACGGAACATTACCGTGAAACCGAACATTATCGTGGACCAGAGATCGAACATTACCGTGGACCAGAGACAGAACATTACCGTGGACCAGAGACAGAACATTACCGTGGACCAGAGACAGAACATTACCGTTGACCAGAGACCGAACATTACCGTGGACCAGAGACAGAAAATTACTGTGGACCATAGACCGAACTTTACCTTGAAACCGAACATTACCGTGGACCAGAGACAGAACATTACCGTGAAACAGAAACACAACATTATCGTGGACCAGACACAGAACATTACCGTGGACCAGAGACGGAACATTACCGTGAAACCGAAACAGAATATTATCGTGGACCAGAAACGGAACATTACCGTGAAACCGAAACAGAACATTATCGTGGACCAGAAACGGAACATTACCGTGAAACAGAAACAGAACATTACCGTGGACCAGAGACAGAACATTATCGTGAAACTAAAACAGAACATTATCGTGGACCAGAAACGGAACATTATCGTTGACCAGAGAAAAAACATTACCGTGAAACCGAAACAGAACATTATCGTGGACCAGAAACGGAACATTACCGTGAAACCGAACAATATCGTGGACCAGACAAAGAAACATTACCGTGGACCAGAGACAGAACATTACCGGGAAACCGAAACAGAACATTATCGTGGACCAGAAACGGAACATTACCGTGAAACCGAACAATATCGTGGACCAGACAAAGAAACATTACCGTGGACCAGAGACAGAACATTACCGGGAAACCGAAACAGAACATTATCGTGGACCAGAAACGGAACATTACCGTGAAACAGAAACACAAAATTATCGTGGACCAGAGACGGAACATTACCATGAAACCGAACATTATCGTGGACCAGAGACAGAAAATTACCGTGGACCAGAGACAGAACATTTCCGTGGACCAGAGACAGAACATTACCGTGGACCAGAGACGGAACATTACCGTGGACCAGAGACGGAACATTACCGGGAAACCGAAACAGAACATTATCGTGGACCAGAAACGGAACATTACCGTGAAACAGAAACACAAAATTATCGTGGACCAGAGACGGAACATTGCCGTGAAACCGAACATTATCGTGGACCAGAGATCGAACATTACCGTGGACCACAGACAGAACATTACTGTGGACCAGAGACAGAACATTTCCGTGGACCAGAGACAGAACATTACCGTGTACCAGAGACAGAACATTACCGTGGACCAGAGACAGAACATTACCGTGGACCAGAGACCGAACTTTACCTTGAAACCGAACATTACCGTGGACCAGAGACAGAATATTACCATGGACCAGAGACAGAACATTACCATGAAACAGAACATTATCATGGACCAGAAACGGAACATTACCGTGAAACAGAAACACAACATTATCGTGGACCAGAGACGGAACATTATCGTGGACCAGAGACAGAACATTACCGTGAAACCTAAACAGAACATTATCGTGGACCAGAAACGGAACATTATCGTGAAACCGAACATTATCGTGGACCAGAGACGGAACATTACCGTGAAACAGAAACACAACATTACCGTGGACCAGAGACAGAACATTACCGTGAAACGTAAACAGAACATTACCGTGAAACAGAAACGGAACATTACCGTGGACCAGAGACAGAACATTACCTTGAAACCAAAACAGAACATTACCGTGAAACCTAAACAGAACATTATCGTGGACCAGAAATGGAACATTATCGTGGACCAGAGACAGAACATTACCGTGAAACCGAAACAGAACATTATCGTGGACCAGAAACGGAACATTATCGTGGACCAGAGACAGAACATTATCGTGGATCAGAGAGAGAACATTACCGTGGACCAGAAACGGAACATTATCGTGAAACCGAACATTATCGTGGACCAGAAACACAACATTATTGTGGACCAGAAACGGAACATTACCGTGGACCAGAGACGGAACATTACCGTGAAACCGAACATTACCGTGGACCAGAGACAGAACATTACCGTGAAACCGAAACAGAACATTATCGTGGACCAGAACGAGAACATTACCGTGAAACAGAAACACAACATTATCGTGGACCAGAGACGGAACATTACCGTGAAACCGAACATTATCGTGGACCAGAGATCGAACATTATCTTGGACCAGAGAGAGAACATTACCGTGGACCAGAAATGGAACATTACCGTGAAACCGAACATTATCGTGGACCAGAGACGGAACATTACCGTGAAACCGAACATTACCGTGGACCAGAGATCGAACATCATCGTGGACCAGAGAGAGAATATTACCGTGGACCAGAAATGGAACATTACCGTGAAACCGAACATTATCTTGGACCAGAGACAGAACATTACCGTGGACCAGAAACGGAACATTATCATGGACCAGAGACAGAACATTATCGTGGACAGAAGACGGAACATTATCGTGGACCAGAGACAGAACATTACCGTGGACCAGAAACAGAACATTACCGTGAATACGAACATTATTGTGGACCAGAAACGGAACATTACCGTGGACCAGAGACAGAACATTACCGTGAAACCAAACATTATCGTGGACCAGAAACGGAACATTACCGTGAAACAGAACAAAAAATTATCGTGGACCAGAAACGGAACATTACCGTGATACAGAAACAGAACATTATCGTGGACCAGAGACGGAACATTACCGTGAAACCGAACATTATCGTGGACCAGAGATCGAACATTATCATGGACCAGAGACAGAACATTACCGTGGACTCGAGACAGAACATTACCGTGGACCAGAGACAGAACATTACCATGGACCAGAGACAGAACATTACCGTGGACCAGAGAGAGAACATTACTGTGGACCAGAGACCAAACTTTACCTTGAAACCGAACATTACCGTGGACCAGAGACAGAACATTACCATGGACCAGAGACAGAACATTACCGTGAAACAGAAACACAACATTATCGTGGACCAGAGACGGAACATTACCGTGGACCAGAGACGGAACATTACCGTGAAACCGAAACAGAACATTATCGTGGACCAGAAACGGAACATTACCGTGAAACCGAAACAGAACATTATCGTGGACCAGAGACGGAACATTACCGTGAAACCGAACATTATCGTGGACCAGAGATCGAACATTACCTTGGACCAGAGACAGAACATTACCGTGGACCAGAGACAGAACATTACCGTGGACCAGAGATCGAACATTACCTTGGACCAGAGACAGAACATTACCGTGGACCAGAGACAGAACATTACCGTGGACCAGAGACCGAACTTTACCTTGAAACCGAACATTACCGTGGACCAGAGACAGAATTTTACCATGGACCAGAGACAGAACATTACCGTGAAACAGAACATTATCATGGACCAGAAACGGAACATTACTGTGAAACAGAAACAGAACATTATCGTGGACCAGAAACGGAACATTACCGTGAAACCGAAACGGAACATTATCGTGGACCAGAGACAGAACATTACCTTGAAACCAAAACAGAACATTATCGTGGACCAGAAACCGAACATTACCGTGGACCAGAGACAGAACATTACCCTGGACCAGAGACAGAACATTACCGTGAAACCGAAACAGAACATTATCGTGGACCAGAACGGGAACATTGCCGTGAAACCGAAACAGAACATTATCGTGGACCAGAAACGGAACATTATCACGGACCAGAGACAGAACATTATCGTGGATCAGAGACAGAACATTATCGTTGACCAGAGATGGAACATTATCGTGGACCAGAGACGGAACATTATCGTGGACCAGAAACAGAACATTACCGTGAAACCTAAACAGAACATTATCGTTGACCAGAAACGGAACATTATCGTGAAACTTAACACTATCATGGACCAGAAACACAACATTATCGTGGACCAGAAACGGAACATTACCGTGAAACAGAAACACAACATTACAGTGGACCAGAGACGGAACATTACCGTGAAACCGAACATTATCGTGGACCAGAGACAGAACATTACCGTGGACCAGAGACAGAACATTACCGTGAAACCGAAACAGAACATTATCGTGGACCAGAAACGGAACATTACCGTGAAACAGAAACACAACATTATCGTGGACCAGAGACGGAACATTACCGTGAAACCGAACATTATCGTGGACCAGAGATCAAACATTATCGTGGACCAGAGACAGAACATTAACGTGGACCAGAAATGGAACATTACCGTGAAACCGAACATTATCGTCGACCAGAAATCGAACATTATCGTGGACCAGAGACAGAACATTACCGTGGACCAGAAATGGAACATTACCGTGAAACCGAACATTACCATGGACCAGATACGGAACATTACTGTGGACCAGAGACGGAACATTGCCATGGACCAGAACATTACCGTGGACCAGAACATTACTGTGAAACCGAACATTATCGTGAAACCGAACATCATCATGGACCAGAGACCGAACATTACCGTGAAACCCAACATTACTGTGGACCAGAGACCGAACATTACCGTGAAACCCAACATTACCGTGAAACCAAAACACAACATTATCGTGGACCAGAGACAGAACATTACTGTGGACCAGAGACCGAACTTTACCTTGAAACCGAACGTTACCGTGGACCAGAGACAGAACATTACCATGGACCAGAGAAAGAACATTATCGTGAAAAAGAAACACAACATTATCGTATCATTACCGTGAAACCCAACATTACCGTGAAACCGAAACAGAACGTTACCGTGGACCAGAGACAGAACATTACCATGGACCAGAGACAGAACATTATCGTGAAACAGAAACACAACATTATCATATCATTACCGTGAAACCCAACATTACCGTGAAACTACCGTGGACTAGAGACAGAACATTACCGTGGACCAGAGACAGAACATTATCATGGTCCAGAAACGGAACATTACCGTGAAACAGAAACAGAACATTATCGTGGACCAGAAACGGAACATTACCGTGAAACAGAAACACAACATTATCGTGGACCAAAGACGGAACATTATCGTGGACCAGAGACGGAACATTACCGTGAAACCGAACATTATCGTGGACCAGAGACAGAACATTACCGTGGACTAGAGACAGAACATTACCGTGGACCAGAGACAGAACATTATCATGGTCCAGAAATGGAACATTACCGTGAAACAGAAACAGAACATTATCGTGGACCAGAAACAGAACATTACCGTGAAACAGAAACACAACATTATCGTGGACCAGAAACGGAACATTACCGTGAAACAGAAACAGAACATTAGCGTGGACCAGAGACAGAACATTACCGTGAAACAGAAAACAGAACATTATCGTGGACCAGAAACGGAACATTATCATGGACCAGAGACAGAACATTATCGTGGACCAAAGACGGAACATTATCGTGGACCAGAGACGGAACATTACCGTGAAACCGAACATTATCGTGGACCAGAGACAGAACATTACCATGGACCAGAGACAGAACATTACCGTGAAAGCGAAACAGAACATTATCGTGGACCAGAAACGGAACATTACCGTGAAACAGAAACAGAACATTATCGTGGACCAGAGACGGAACATTACCGTGAAACCGAACATTATCGTGGACCAGAGATCGAACATTACCGTGGACCAGAGACAGAACATTACCGTGGACCAGAGACAGAACATTACCGTGGACAAGAGACGGAACATTACCGTGAAACCGAACATTATCTTGGACCAGAGACAGAAAATTACCGTGGACTAGAGACAGAACATTACCGTGGACCAGAGACAGAACATTATCATGGTCCAGAAACGGAACATTACCGTGAAACAGAAACAGAACATTATCGTGGACCAGAAACGGAACATTACCGTGAAACAGAAACACAACATTATCGTGGACCAAAGACGGAACATTATCGTGGACCAGAGACGGAACATTACCGCGAAACCGAACATTATCGTGGACCAGAGACAGAACATTACCCTGGACTAGAGACAGAACATTACCGTGGACCAGAGACAGAACATTATCATGGTCCAGAAACGGAACATTACCGTGAAACAGAAACAGAACATTATCGTGGACCAGAAACAGAACATTACCGTGAAACAGAAACACAACATTATCGTGGACCAGAAACGGAACATTACCGCGAAACAGAAACAGAACATTAGCGTGGACCAGAGACAGAACATTACCGTGAAACAGAAACAGAACATTATCGTGGACCAGAAACGGAACATTATCATGGACCAGAGACAGAACATTATCGTGGACAAAAGACGGAACATTATCGTGGACCAGAGACGGAACATTACCGTGAAACCGAACATTATTGTGGACCAGAGACAGAACATTACCATGGACCAGAGACAGAACATTACCGTGAAACCGAAACAGAACATTATCGTGGACCAGAAACGGAACATTACCGTGAAACAGAAACACAAAATTATCGTGGACCAGAAATGGAACATTACCGTGAAACAGAAACAGAACATTATCGTGGACCAGAGACGGAACATTACCGTGAAACCGAACATTATCGTGGACCAGACATCGAACATTACCGTGGACCAGAGACAGAACATTACCGTGGACCAGAGACAGAACATTACCGTGGACCAGAGACGGAACATTACCGTGAAACCGAACATTATCGTGGACCAGAGACAGAACATTACCGTGGACTAGAGACAGAACATTACCGTGGACCAGAGACGGAACATTACCGTGAAACCGAACATTATCGTGGACCAGAGACAGAACATTACCATGGACCAGAGACAGAACATTACCGTGAAACCGAAACAGAACATTATCGTGGACCAGAAACGGAACATTACCGTGAAACAGAAACACAAAATTATCGTGGACCAGAAATGGAACATTACCGTGAAACAGAAACAGAACATTATCGTGGACCAGAGACGGAACATTACCGTGAAACCGAACATTATCGTGGACCAGAGATCAAACATTACCGTGGACCAGAGACAGAACATTACCGTGGACCAGAGACAGAACATTACCGTGGACCAGAAACGGAACATTACCGTGAAACAGAAACAGAACATTAGCGTGGACCAGAGACAGAACATTACTGTGAAAAAGAACATTACCGTGAAACAGAAATACAACATTATCGTGGACCAGAAACGGAACATTACCGTGAAACAGAAACAGAACATTAGCGTGGACCAGAGACAGAACATTACCGTGAAACAGAAAATTATCATGGACCAGAAACGGAACATTACCGTGAAACAGAAACAGAACATTAGCGTGGACCAGAGACAGAACATTACCGTGAAACAGAAACAGAACATTAGCGTGGACCAGAGACAGAACATTACCGTGAAACCGAACATTATCGTGGACCAGAGATCGAACATTACCGTGAAACCGAAACAGAACATTATCGTGGACCAGAAACAGAACATTACCGTGAAAAAGAAGCACAACATTATCGTGGACCAGAAACGGAACATTACCGTGAAACAGAAACAGAACATTATCGTGGACCAGAGACAGAACATTATCGTGGACCAGAGAAAGAACATTACCGTGAATCCGAAACAGAACATTATCGTGAACCAGAAACAGAACATTATCGTGGACCAGAGACGGAACATTATCGTGGACCAGAGACAGAACATTACCGTGAAACCTAAACAGAACATTATCGTGGACCAGAGACTGAACATTATCGTGAAACAGAAACACAACATTATCGTTGACCAGAAACGGAACATTACCGTGAACCAGAGACAGAACATTACCGTGGACCAGAGACGGAACATTACCGTGAAACCGAACATTATCTTGGACCAGAGACAGAAAATTACCGTGGACTAGAGACAGAACATTACCGTGGACCAGAGACAGAACATTATCATGGTCCAGAAACGGAACATTACCGTGAAACAGAAACAGAACATTATCGTGGACCAGAAACGGAACATTACCGTGAAACAGAAACACAACATTATCGTGGACCAAAGACGGAACATTATCGTGGACCAGAGACGGAACATTACCGTGAAACCGAACATTATCGTGGACCAGAGACAGAACATTACCGTGGACTAGAGACAGAACATTACCGTGGACCAGAGACAGAACATTATCATGGTCCAGAAATGGAACATTACCGTGAAACAGAAACAGAACATTATCGTGGACCAGAAACAGAACATTACCGTGAAACAGAAACACAACATTATCGTGGACCAGAAACGGAACATTACCGTGAAACAGAAACAGAACATTAGCGTGGACCAGAGACAGAACATTACCGTGAAACAGAAACAGAACATTATCGTGGACCAGAAACGAAACATTATCATGGACCAGAGACAGAACATTATCGTGGACCAAAGACGGAACATTATCGTGGACCAGAGACGGAACATTACCGTGAAACCGAACATTATCGTGGACCAGAGACAGAACATTACCATGGACCAGAGACAGAACATTACCGTGAAACCGAAACAGAACATTCTCGTGGACCAGAAACGGAACATTACCGTGAAACAGAAACACAAAATTATCGTGGACCAGAAATGGAACATTACCGTGAAACAGAAACAGAACATTATCGTGGACCAGAGACGGAACATTACCGTGAAACCGAACATTATCGTGGACCAGAGATCGAACATTACCGTGGACCAGAGACAGAACATTACCGTGGACCAGAGACGGAACATTACCGTGAAACCGAACATTATCGTGGACCAGAGACAGAACATTACCGTGGACTAGAGACAGAACATTACCGTGGACCAGAGACAGAACATTATCATGGTCCAGAAACGGAACATTACCGTGAAACAGAAACAGAACATTATCGTGGACCAGAAACAGAACATTACCGTGAAACAGAAACACAACATTATCGTGGACCAGAAACGGAACATTACCTTGAAACATAAACAGAACATTAGCGTGGACCAGAAACGGAACATTATCATGGACCAGAGACAGAACATTATCGTGGACCAGAGACGGAACATTACCGTGAAACCGAACATTATCGTGGACCAGAGACAGAACATTACCATGGACCAGAGACAGAACATTACCGTGAAACCGAAACAGAACATTATCGTGGACCAGAAACGGAACATTACCGTGAAACAGAAACACAAAATTATCGTGGACCAGAAATGGAACATTACCGTGAAACAGAAACAGAACATTATCGTGGACCAGAGACAGAACATTACCGTGAAACCGAACATTATCGTGGACCAGAGATCAAACATTACCGTGGACCAGAGACAGAACATTACCGTGGACTAGAGACAGAACATTACCGTGGACCAGAAACGGAACATTACCGTGAAACAGAAACAGAACATTAGCGTGGACCAGAGACAGAACATTACTGTGAAAAAGAACATTACCGTGAAACAGAAATACAACATTATCGTGGACCAGAAACGGAACATTACCGTGAAACAGAAACAGAACATTAGCGTGAACCAGAGACAGAACATTACCGTGAAACAGAAAATTATCATGGACCATAAACGGAACATTACCGTGAAACAGAAACAGAACATTAGCGTGGACCAGAGACAGAACATTACCGTGAAACAGAAACAGAACATTAGCGTGGACCAGAGACAGAACATTACCGTGAAACCGAACATTATCGTGGACCAGAGATCGAACATTACCGTGAAACCGAAACAGAACATTATCGTGGACCAGAAACGGAACATTACCGTGAAAAAGTAACACAACATTATCGTGGACCAGAAACGGAACATTACCGTGAAACAGAAACAGAACATTATCGTGGACCAGAGACAGAACATTATCGTGGACCAGAGAAAGAACATTACCGTGAATCCGAAACAGAACATTATCGTGAACCAGAAACGGAACATTATCGTGGACCAGAGACGGAACATTATCGTGGACCAGAGACAGAACATTACCGTGGACCAGAGACAGAACATTACCGTGGACCAGAGACGGAACATTACCGTGAAACAGAAACAGAACATTATCGTGGACCAGAAACGGAACATTATCATGGACCAGAGACAGAACATTATCGTGGACCAGAGACAGAACATTACCATGGACCAGAGACAGAACATTACCGTGAAACTCAAACAGAACATTATCGTGGACCAGAAACGGAACATTACCGTGAAACAGAAACACAAAATTATCGTGGACCAGAAATGGAACATTACCGTGAAACAGAAACAGAACATTATCGTGGACCAGAGACGGAACATTACCGTGAAACCGAACATTACCGTGGACCAGAGACAGAACATTATCATGGTCCAGAAACGGAACATTACCGTGAAACAGAAACAAAACATTATCGTGGACCAGAAACAGAACATTACCGTGAAACAGAAACAGAACATTATCGTGAACCAGAAACGGAACATTATCATGGACCAGAGACAGAACATTATCGTGGACCAAAGACGGAACATTATCGTGGACCAGAGACGGAACATTACCGTGAAACCGAACATTATCGTGGACCAGAGACAGAACATTACCGTGAAACCGAAACAGAACATTATCGTGGACCAGAAACGGAACATTACCGTGAAACAGAAACACAAAATTATCGTGGACCAGAAATGGAACATTACCGTGAAACTGAACATTATCGTGGACCAGAGATCGAACATTACCGTGGACCAGAGACAGAACATTACCGTGGACCAGAGACAGAACATTACCGTGGACCAGAGACAGAACATTTCTGTGAAAAAGAACATTACCGTGAAACAGAAATACAACATTATCGTGGACCAGAAACGGAATATTACCGTGAAACAGAAACAGAACATTAGCGTGGACCAGAGACAGAACATTACCGTGAAACAGAAAATTATCATGGACCAGAAACGGAACATTACCGTGAAACAGAAACAGAACATTAGCGTGGACCAGAGACAGAACATTACCGTGAAACAGAAACAGAACATTAGCGTGGACCAGAGACAGAACATTACCGTGAAACCGAACATTATCGTGGACCAGAGATCGAACATTACCGTGAAACCGAAACAGAACATTATCGTGGACCAGAAACGGAACATTACCGTGAAAAAGAAACACAACATTAACGTGGACCAAAAATGGAACATTACCGTGAAACAGAAACAGAACATGATCGTGGACCAGAGACAGAACATTATCGTGGACCAGAGACAGAACATTACCGTGAATCCGAAACAGAACATTATCGTGGACCAGAAACGGAACATTATCGTGGACCAGAGACGGAACATTATCGTGGACCAGAGACTGAACATTACCGTGAAACAGAAACACAACATTATCGTTGACCAGAAACGGAACATTACCGTGAAACAGAAACAGAACATTATCGTGGACCAGAAACTGAACATTACCGTGAAACAGAAACAGAACATTACCTTGGACCAGAGACAGAACATTACCGTGGACCAGCGACAGAACATTACCGTGAAACCGAAACAGAACATTATCGTGGACCAGAAACGGAACATTATCGTGGACCAGAGACAGAACATTATCTTGGACCAAAGACGGAACATTATCGTGGACCAGAGACGAAAATTACCGTGAAACCGAACATTATCGTGGATCAGAGACAGAACATTACCGTGGACTAGAGACAGAACATTACCGTGGACCAGAGACAGAACATTATCATGGTCCAGAAACTGAACATTACCGTGAAACAGAAACAGAACATTATCGTGGACCAGAAACGGAACATTACCGTGAAACAGAAACAGAACATTACCGTGGACCAGAGACGGAACATTACCGTGAAACCGAACATTATCGTGGACCAGAAACGGAACATTACCGTGAAACAGAGACAGAACATTACCGTGGACCAGAGACAGAACATTACCGTGGACCAGAGACAGAACATTACTGTGGACCAGAGAAGGAACTTTACCTTGACACCGAACATTACCGTGGACCAGAGATCGAACTTTATCATGGACCAGAGACAGAACATTACCATGGACCAGAGACAGAACATTACCGTGAAACAGAACATTATCATGGACCAGAAACGGAACATTACCGTGAAACAGAAACAGAACATTATCGTGGACCAGAAACGGAACATTACCGTGAAAGCGAAACAGAACATTATCGTGGACCAGAAACGGAACATTATCGTGAAACAGAAACACAAAATTATCGTGGACCAGAAATGGAACATTACCGTGAAACAGAAACAGAACATTATCGTGGACCAGAGACGGAACATTACCGTGAAACCGAACATTATCGTGGACCAGAGATCGAACATTACCGTGGACCAGAGACAGAACATTACAGTGGACCAGAGACAGAACATTACCGTGGACAAGAGAAGGAACATTACCGTGAAACCGAACATTATCTTGGACCAGAGACAGAAAATTACCGTGGACTAGAGACAGAACATTACCGTGGACCAGAGACAGAACATTATCATGGTCCAGAAACGGAACATTACCGTGAAACAGAAACAGAACATTATCGTGGACCAGAAACGGAACATTACCGTGAAACAGAAACACAACATTATCGTGGACCAAAGACGGAACATTATCGTGGACCAGAGACGGAACATTACCGCGAAACCGAACATTATCGTGGACCAGAGACAGAACATTACCGTGGACTAGAGACAGAACATTACCGTGGACCAGAGACAGAACATTATCATGGTCCAGAAACGGAACATTACCGTGAAACAGAAACAGAACATTATCGTGGACCAGAAACAGAACATTACCGTGAAACAGAAACACAACATTATCGTGGACCAGAAACGGAACATTATCATGGACCAGAGACAGAACATTATCGTGGACCAAAGACGGAACATTATCGTGGACCAGAGACGGAACATTACCGTGAAACCGAACATTATTGTGGACCAGAGACAGAACATTACCATGGACCAGAGACAGAACATTACCGTGAAACCGAAACAGAACATTATCGTGGACCAGAAACGGAACATTACCGTGAAACAGAAACACAAAATTATCGTGGACCAGAAATGGAACATTACCGTGAAACAGAAACAGAACATTATCGTGGACCAGAGACGGAACATTACCGTGAAACCGAACATTATCGTGGACCAGAGATCGAACATTACCGTGGACCAGAGACAGAACATTACCGTGGACCAGAGACAGAACATTACCGTGGACCAGAGACGGAACATTACCGTGAAACCGAACATTATCGTGGACCAGAGACAGAACATTACCGTGGACTAGAGACAGAACATTACCGTGGACCAGAGACAGAACATTATCATGGTCCAGAAACGGAACATTACCGTGAAACAGAAACAGAACATTATCGTGGACCAGAAACAGAACATTACCGTGAAACAGAAACACAACATTATCGTGGACCAGAAACGGAACATTACCGTGAAACATAAACAGAACATTAGCGTGGACCAGAGACAGAACATTACCGTGAAACAGAAACAGAACATTATCGTGGACCAGAAACGGAACATTATCATGGACCAGAGACAGAACATTATCGTGGACCAGAGACGGAACATTACCGTGAAACCGAACATTATCGTGGACCAGAGACAGAACATTACCATGGACCAGAGACAGAACATTACCGTGAAACCGAAACAGAACATTATCGTGGACCAGAAACGGAACATTACCGTGAAACAGAAACACAAAATTATCGTGGACCAGAAATGGAACATTACCCTGAAACAGAAACAGTACATTATCGTGGACCAGAGACGGAACATTACCGTGAAACCGAACATTATCGTGGACCAGAGATCAAACATTACCGTGGACCAGAGACAGAACATTACCGTGGACCAGAGACAGAACATTACCGTGGACCAGAAACGGAACATTACCGTGAAACAGAAACAGAACATTAGCGTGGACCAGAGACAGAACATTACTGTGAAAAAGAACATTACCGTGAAACAGAAATACAACATTATCGTGGACCAGAAACGGAACATTACCGTGAAACAGAAACAGAACATTAGCGTGGACCAGAGACAGAACATTACCGTGAAACAGAAAATTATCATGGACCAGAAACGGAACATTACCTTGAAACAGAAACAGAACATTAGCGTGGACCAGAGACAGAACATTACCGTGAAACAGAAACAGAACATTAGCGTGGACCAGAGACAGAACATTACCGTGAAACCGAACATTATCGTGGACCAGAGATCGAACATTACCGTGAAACCGAAACAGAACATTATCGTGGACCAGAAACGGAACATTACCGTGAAAAAGAAGCACAACATTATCGTGGACCAGAAACGGAACATTACCGTGAAACAGAAACAGAACATTATCGTGGACCAGAGACAGAACATTATCGTGGACCAGAGAAAGAACATTACCGTGAATCCGAAACAGAACATTATCGTGAACCAGAAACAGAACATTATCGTGGACCAGAGACGGAACATTATCGTGGACCAGAGACAGAACATTACCGTGAAACCTAAACAGAACATTATCGTGGACCAGAGACTGAACATTACCGTGAAACAGAAACACAACATTATCGTTGACCAGAAACGGAACATTACCGTGAACCAGAGACAGAACATTACCGTGGACCAGAGACGGAACATTACCGTGAAACCGAACATTATCTTGGACCAGAGACAGAAAATTACCGTGGACTAGAGACAGAACATTACCGTGGACCAGAGACAGAACATTATCATTGTCCAGAAACGGAACATTACCGTGAAACAGAAACAGAACATTATCGTGGACCAGAAACGGAACATTACCGTGAAACAGAAACACAACATTATCGTGGACCAAAGACGGAACATTATCGTGGACCAGAGACGGAACATTACCGTGAAACCGAACATTATCGTGGACCAGAGACAGAACATTACCGTGGACTAGAGACAGAACATTACCTTGGACCAGAGACAGAACATTATCATGGTCCAGAAATGGAACATTACCGTGAAACAGAAACAGAACATTATCGTGGACCAGAAACAGAACATTACCGTGAAACAGAAACACAACATTATCGTGGACCAGAAACGGAACATTACCGTGAAACAGAAACAGAACATTAGCGTGGACCAGAGACAGAACATTACCGTGAAACAGAAACAGAACATTATCGTGGACCAGAAACGAAACATTATCATGGACCAGAGACAGAACATTATCGTGGACCAAAGACGGAACATTATCGTGGACCAGAGACGGAACATTACCGTGAAACCGAACATTATCGTGGACCAGAGACAGAACATTACCATGGACCAGAGACAGAACATTACCGTGAAACCGAAACATAACATTATCGTGGACCAGAAACGGAACATTACCGTGAAACAGAAACACAAAATTATCGTGGACCAGAAATGGAACATTACCGTGAAACAGAAACAGAACATTATCGTGGACCAGAGACGGAACATTACCGTGAAACCGAACATTATCGTGGACCAGAGATCGAACATTACCGTGGACAAGAGACAGAACATTACCGTGGACCAGAGACAGAACATTACCGTGGACCAGAGACGGAACATTACCGTGAAACCGAACATTATCGTGGACCAGAGACGGAACATTACCGTGGACTAGAGACAGAACATTACCGTGGACCAGAGACAGAACATTATCATGGTCCAGAAACGGAACATTACCGTGAAACAGAAACAGAACATTATCGTGGACCAGAAACAGAACATTACCGTGAAACAGAAACACAACATTATCGTGGACCAGAAACGGAACATTACCGTGAAACATAAACAGAACATTAGCGTGGACCAGAAACGGAACATTATCATGGACCAGAGACAGAACATTATCGTGGACCAGAGACGGAACATTACCGTGAAACCGAACATTATCGTGGACCAGAGACAGAACATTACCATGGACCAGAGACAGAACATTACCGTGAAACCGAAACAGAACATTATCGTGGACCAGAAACGGAACATTACCGTGAAACAGAAACACAAAATTATCGTGGACCAGAAATGGAACATTACCGTGAAACAGAAACAGAACATTATCTTCGACCAGAGACGGAACATTACCGTGAAACCGAACATTATCGTGGACCAGAGATCAAACATTACCGTGGACCAGAGACAGAACATTACCGTGGACCAGAGACAGAACATTACCGTGGACCAGAAACGGAACATTACCGTGAAACAGAAACAGAACATTAGCGTGGACCAGAGACAGAACATTACTGTGAAAAAGAACATTACCGTGAAACAGAAATACAACATTATCGTGGACCAGAAACGGAACATTACCGTGAAACAGAAACAGAACATTAGCGTGAACCAGAGACAGAACATTACCGTGAAACAGAAAATTATCATGGACCAGAAACGGAACATTACCGTGAAACAGAAACAGAACATTAGCATGGACCAGAGACAGAACATTACCGTGAAACAGAAACAGAACATTAGCGTGGACCAGAGACAGAACATTACCGTGAAACCGAACATTATCGTGGACCAGAGATCGAACATTACCGTGAAACCGAAACAGAACATTATCGTGGACCAGAAACGGAACATTACCGTGAAAAAGAAACACAACATTATCGTGGACCAGAAACGGAACATTACCGTGAAACAGAAACAGAACATTATCGTGGACCAGAGACAGAACATTATCGTGGACCAGAGAAAGAACATTACCGTGAATCCGAAACAGAACATTATCGTGAACCAGAAACGGAACATTATCGTGGACCAGAGACGGAACATTATCGTGGACCAGAGACAGAACATTACCGTGGACCAGAGACAGAACATTACCGTGGACCAGAGACGGAACATTACCGTGAAACAGAAACAGAACATTATCGTGGACCAGAAACGGAACATTATCATGGACCAGAGACAGAACATTATCGTGGACCAGAGACAGAACATTACCATGGACTAGAGACAGAACATTACCGTGAAACAGAAACACAAAATTATCGTGGACCAGAAATGGAACATTACCGTGAAACAGAAACAGAACATTATCGTGGACCAGAGACGGAACATTACCGTGAAACCGAACATTACCGTGGACCAGAGACAGAACATTATCATGGTCCAGAAACAGAACATTACCGTGAAACAGAAACAGAACATTATCGTGAACCAGAAACGGAACATTATCATGGACCAGAGACAGAACATTATCGTGGACCAAAGACGGAACATTATCGTGGACCAGAGACGGAACATTACCGTGAAACCGAACATTATCGTGGACCAGAGACAGAACATTACCGTGAAACCGAAACAGAACATTATCGTGGACCAGAAACGGAACATTACCGTGAAACAGAAACACAAAATTATCGTGGACCAAAAATGGAACATTAACGTGAAACTGAACATTATCGTGGACCAGAGATCGAACATTACCGTGGACCAGAGACAGAACATTACCGTGGACCAGAGACAGAACATTACCGTGGACCAGAAACGGAACATTACATTGAAACAGAAACAGAACATTAGTGTGGACCAGAGACAGAACATTTCTGTGAAAAAGAACATTACCGTGAAACAGAAATACAACATTATCGTGGACCAGAAACGGAACATTACCGTGAAACAGAAACAGAACATTAGCGTGGACCAGAGACAGAACATTACCGTGACACAGAAAATTATCATGGACCAGAAACGGAACATTACCGTGAAACAGAAACAGAACATTAGCGTGGACCAGAGACAGAACATTACCGTGAAACAGAAACAGAACATTAGCGTGGACCAGAGACAGAACATTACCGTGAAACCGAACATTATCGTGGACCAGAGATCGAACATTACCGTGAAACCGAAACAGAACATTATCGTGGACCAGAAACGGAACATTACCGTGAAAAAGAAACACAACATTAACGTGGACCAAAAATGGAACATTACCGTGAAACAGAAACAGAACATGATCGTGGACCAGAGACAGAACATTATCGTGGACCAGAGACAGAACATTACCGTGAATCCGAAACAGAACATTATCGTGGACCAGAAACGGAACATTATCGTGGACCAGAGACGGAACATTATCGTGGACCAGAGACAGAACATTACCGTGAAACCTAAACAGAACATTATCGTGGACCAGAGACTGAACATTACCGTGAAACAGAAACACAACATTATCGTTGACCAGAAACGGAACATTACCGTGAAACAGAAACAGAACATTATCGTGGACCAGAAACTGAACATTACCGTGAAACAGAAACAGAACATTACCTTGGACCAGAGACAGAACATTACCGTGGACCAGCGACAGAACATTACCGTGAAACCGAAACAGAACATTATCGTGGACCAGAAACGGAACATTATCGTGGACCAGAGACAGAACATTATCTTGGACCAAAGACGGAACATTATCGTGGACCAGAGATGAAAATTACCGTGAAACCGAACATTATCGTGGACCAGAGACAGAACATTACCGTGGACTAGAGACAGAACATTACCGTGGACCAGAGACAGAACATTATCATGGTCCAGAAACTGAACATTACCGTGAAACAGAAACAGAACATTATCGTGGACCAGAAACGGAACATTACCGTGAAACAGAAACAGAACATTACCGTGGACCAGAGACGGAACATTACCGTGAAACCGAACATTATCGTGGACCAGAAACGGAACATTACCGTGAAACAGAGACAGAACATTACCGTGGACCAGAGACAGAACATTACCGTGGACCAGAGACAGAACATTACCGTGGACCAGAGACAGAACATTACTGTGGACCAGAGAAGGAACTTTACCTTGACACCGAACATTACCGTGGACCAGAGATCGAACTTTATCATGGACCAGAGACAGAACATTACCATGGACCAGAGACAGAACATTACCGTGAAACAGAACATTATCATGGACCAGAAACGGAACATTACCGTGAAACAGAAACAGAACATTATCGTGGACCAGAAACGGAACATTACCGTGAAACCGAAACAGAACATTATCGTGGACCAGAAATGGAACATTACCGTGGACCAGACACAGAACATTACCATGGACCAGAGACAGAACATTACCGTGAAACAGAACATTATCGTGGACCAGAGACTGAACATTACCGTGAAACAGAAACACAACATTATCGTGGACCAGAAACGGAACGTTACCGTGACACAGAAACAGAACATTATCGTGAAACAGAAACAGAACATTAGCGTGAAACAGAAACACAACATTATCGTGGACCAGAAACGGAACATTACCGTGGACCAGCGACAGAACATTACCGTGAAACCGAAACAGAACATTATCGTGGACCAGAAACGGAACATTATCGTGGACCAGAGACAGAACATTATCGTGGACCAAAGACGGAACATTATCGTGGACCAGAGACGGAACATTACCGTGAAACCGAACATTATCGTGGACCAGAGACAGAACATTACCGTGGACTAGAAACTCAACATTATCGTGGACCAGAAACGGAACATTACCGTGAAACAGAAACAGAACATTATCGTGGACCAGAAACTGAACATTACCGTGAAACAGAAACAGAACATTACCTTGGACCAGAGACAGAACATTACCGTGGACCAGCGACAGAACATTACCGTGAAACCGAAACAGAACATTATCGTGGACCAGAAACGGAACATTATCGTGGACCAGAGACAGAACATTATCGTGGACCAAAGACGGAACATTATCGTGGACCAGAGACGGAACATTACCGTGAAACCGAACATTATCGTGGACCAGAGACGGAACATTATCGTGGACCAGAGACAGAACATTACCGTGAAACCTAAACAGAACATTATCGTGGACCAGAGACTGAACATTACCGTGAAACAGAAACACAACATTATCGTTGACCAGAAACGGAACATTACCGTGAAACAGAAACAGAACATTATCGTGGACCAGAAACTGAACATTACCGTGAAACAGAAACAGAACATTACCTTGGACCAGAGACAGAACATTACCGTGGACCAGCGACAGAACATTACCGTGAAACCGAAACAGAACATTATCGTGGACCAGAAACGGAACATTATCGTGGACCAGAGACAGAACATTATCGTGGACCAAAGACGGAACATTATCGTGGACCAGAGACGGAACATTACCGTGAAACCGAACATTATCGTGGACCAGAGACAGAACATTACCGTGGACTAGAGACAGAACATTACCGTGGACCAGAGACAGAACATTATCATGGTCCAGAAACTGAACATTACCGTGAAACAGAAACAGAACATTATCGTGGACCAGAAACGGAACATTACCGTGAAACAGAAACAGAACATTACCGTGGACCAGAGACGGAACATTACCGTGAAACCGAACATTATCGTGGACCAGAAACGGAACATTACCGTGAAACAGAGACAGAACATTACCGTGGACCAGAGACAGAACATTACCGTGGACCAGAAACGGAACATTACCGTGAAACAGAAAAAGAACATTATCGTGGACCAGAGACCGAACTTTACCTTGAAACCGAACATTACCGTGGACCAGAGACAGAACCTTACCATGGACCAGGGACAGAACATTACCGTGAAAAAGAACATTATCATGGACCAGAAACGGAAAATTACCGTCAAACAGAAACAGAACATTATCGTGGACCAGACACAGAACATTACCGTGGACCAGAGACAGAACATTACCGGGAAACCGAAACAGAACATTATCGTGGACCAGAAACGGAACATTACCGTGAAACCGAACATTATCGTGGACCAGAGACAGAACATTACGGTGGACCAGAGACAGAACATTACCGTGGACCAGAGACAGAACATTTCCATGGACCAGAGACAGAACATTACCGTTTACCAGAGACAGAACATTACCGTGGACCAGAGACCAAACTTTACCTTGAAACCGAACATTACCGTGGACCAGAGACAGAATATTACCATGGACCAGAGACAGAACATTACCGTGAAAAAGAATATTATCATGGACCAGAAACGGAACATTACCGTGAAACAGAAACAGAACATTATCGTGGACCAGAGACGGAACATTACTGTGAAACCTAAACAGAACATTATCGTGGACCAGAAACGGAACATTATCTTGAAACCGAACATTATCGTGGACCAGAGACAGAACATTACCGTGAAACGGAAACAGAAAATTACCGTGAAACAGAGACGGAACATTACCGTGAAACAGAAACACAACATTACCGTGAACCAGAGACAGAACATTACCGTGAAATGGAAACAGAAAATTACCGTGAATCAGAAACGGAACATTACCGTGGACCACAGACAGAACATTACCGTGAAACCGAAACAGAACATTATCGTGGACCAAAAACGGAACATTACCGTGAAACAGAAACACAACATTATCGTGGACCAGAGACGGAACATTACCGTGAAACGGAACATTATCGTGGACCAGAGACGGAACATTACCGTGAAACCGAACATTATCGTCGACCAGAAATCGAACATTATCGTGGACCACAGACAGAACATTACCGTGGACCAGAAATGGAACATTACCGTGAAACCGAACATTACCATGGACCAGAGACCGAACTTTACCTTGAAACCAAACATTACCGTGGACCAGAGACAGAACATTTCCGTGAAACAGAACATTATCATGGACCAGAAACGGAACATTACCGTGAAACAGAACAATATCGTGGACCAGAAACGGAACATTACCGTGAAACCGAAACAGAACATTATCGTGGACCAGAAACGGAACATTACCGTGGACCAGAGACAGAACATTACCTTGAAACCAAAACAGAACATTATCGTGGACCAGAAACGGAACATTATCGTGGACCAGAGACAGAACATTACCGTGAAACCGAAACAGAACATTATCGTGGACCAGAACCGGAACATTATCGTGGACCAGAGACAGAACATTATCGTGGATCAGAGACAGAACATTATCGTGGATCAGAGACAGAACATTATCGTGGACCAGAGACGGAACATTATCATGGACCAGAAACGGAAAATTACCGTGAAACAGAACATCATCGTGGACCAGAAAAGGAACATTACCGTGAAACCGAAACAGAACATTATCGTGGACCAGAAACGGAACATTACCGTGGACCAGAGACAGAACATTACCTTGAAACCAAAACAGAACATTATCGTGGACCAGAAACGGAACATTATCGTGGACCAGAGACAGAACATTACCGTGAAACCGAAACAGAACATTATCGTGGACCAGAAACGGAACATTATCGTGGACCAGAGACAGAACATTATAGTGGATCAGAGACGGAACATTACCGTGAAACCGAACATTATCGTGGACCAGAGATCGAACATTACCGTGGACCAGAGACAGAACATTACCGTGGACCAGAGACAGAACATTACCGTGGACCAGAGACAGAACATTACCGTGGACCAGAGACAGAACATTACCGTGGACCAGAGACAGAACATTACCGTGGACCAGAGACAGAACATTACCGTGGACCAGAGACAGAACATTACTGTGGACCAGAGACAGAACTTTACCTTGAAACCGAACATTACAGTGGACCAGAGACAGAACATTACCATGGACCAGAGACAGAACATTACTGTGGACCAGAGACCGAACATTACCGTGAAAAAGAACATTATCATGGACCAGAAACGGAACAGTACCGTGAAACAGAAACACAACATTTTCGTGGACCAGAGACGGAACATTACCGTGGACCAGAGACAGAACATTACCGTGGACCAGAGACAGAACATTACCGTGGACCAGAGACAGAACATTACCGTGGACCAGAGACAGAACATTACTGTGGACCAGAGACCGAACTTTACCTTGAAACCGAACATTACCGTGGACCAGAGACAGAACATTACCGTGGACCAGAGACAGAACATTACTGTGGACCAGAGACCGAACATTACCGTGAAACCTAAACAGAACATTATCATGGACCAGAAACGGAACATTACCGTGAAACAGAACATTATCGTGGACCAGAAACGGAACATTACCGTGAAACCGAAACAGAACATTATCGTGGACCAGAAACGGAACATTACCGTGGACCAGAGACAGAACATTACCTTGAAACCAAAACAGAACATTATCGTGGACCAGAAACGGAACATTATCATGGACCAGAGACAGAACATTACCGTGAAACCGAAACAGAACATTATCGTGGACCAGAAACGGAACATTATCGTGGACCAGAGACAGAACATTATCGTGGACCAGAGACGGAACATTATCGTGGATCAGAGACGGAACATTACCGTGAAACCGAACATTATCGTGGACCAGAGATCGAACATTACCGTGGACCAGAGACAAAACATTACCATGGACCAGAGACACAACATTACCGTGGACCAGAGACAGAACATTACCGTGGACCAGAGACAGAACATTACCGTGGACCGGAGACAGAACATTACCGTGGACCAGAGACAGAACATTACTGTGGACCAGAGACCGAACTTTACCTTGAAACCGAACATTACCAAGGACCAGAGACAGAACATTGCCATGGACAAAAGACAGAACATTACCGTGAAAAAGAACATTATCATGGACCAGAAACGGAACAGTACCGTGAAACAGAAACACAACATTTTCGTGGACCAGAGACGGAACATTACCGTGAAACCGAAACAGAATATTATAGTGGACCAGAGACGGAACATTACCGTGGACCAGAGACGGACCATTACCGTGAAACCGAAACAGAATATTATAGTGGACCAGAGACGGAACATTACCGTGGACCAGAGACGGACCATTACCGTGAAACCGAAACAGAATATTATAGTGGACCAGAGACGGAACATTACCATGAAACCGAACATTATCGTGGACCAGAGATCGAACATTACCGTGGACCAGAGACAGAACATTACCGTGGACCAGAGATAGAACATTACCGTGGACCAGAGATAGAACATTACCGTGGACCAGAGACAGAACATTACCGTGGACCAGAGACAGAACATTACTGTGGACCAGAGACAGAACTTTACCTTGAAACCGAACATTACCGTGGACCAGAGACAGAACATTACCATGGACCAGGGACAGAACATTACCGTGAAACAGAACATTATCATGGACCAGAAACGGAACATTACCGTGAAACAGAACATTATCGTGGACTAGAAACGGAACATTACCGTGAAACCAAAACAGAACATTATCGTGGACCAGAAACGGAACATTACCGTGGACCAGAGACAGAACATTACCTTGAAACCAAAACAGAACATTATCGTGGACCAGAAAGGGAACATTATCGTGGACCAGAGACAGAACATTACCGTGAAACCGAAACAGAACATTATCGTGGACCAGAAACGGAACATTATCGTGGACCAGAGACAGAACATTATCGTGGACCAGAGACGGAACATTATCGTGGACCAGAGACAGAACATTACCGTTAAACCTAAACAGAACATTATCGTGGAACAGAAACGGAGCATTATCGTGGACCAGAAACACAACATTATCGTGGACCAGAAACGGAACATTACCGTGAAACAGAAACACAACATTATCGTGGACCAGAGACGGAACATTACTGTGAAACCGAACATTATCGTGGACCAGAGACGGAACATTTCCGTGAAACAGAAACAAAACATTACCGTGGACCAGAGACAGAACATTACCGTGAAACAGAACATTACCGTGAAACTGAAACAGAACATTATCGTGGACCAGAAACGGAACATTATCATGGACCAGAGACAGAACATTACCGTGAAACCGAAACAGAACATTATCGTGGACCCGAAACGGAACATTACCGTGAAACAGAAACAGAACATTATCATGGACCAAAGACGGAACATTACCGTGAAACAGAAACGGAACATTATCGTGGACCAGAGACGGAACATTACCGTGAAACCGAACATTATCGTGGAGCAGAGATCGAATCGAAAATTACCGTGGACCAGAGACAGAACATTACCGTGGACCAGAGACAGAACATTACCGTGGACCAGAGACCGAACTTTACCTTGAAACCGAACATTATCGTGGACCAGATACGGAACATTACCGTGAAACAGAAACACAAAATTATCGTGGACCATAAATGGAACATTACCGTGATAGAGAAACAGAACATTATCGTGGACCAGAGACGGAACATTACCGTGAAACCGAACATTATCATGGACCAGAGATCGAACATTACCGTGGACCAGACACAGAACATTACCGTGGACCAGAGACAGAACATTACCGTGGACCAGAGACAGAACATTACCATGGACCAGAGACAGAACATTACCGTGAAACAGAACATTATCATGGACCAGAAACGGAACATTACCGTGAAACAGAAACAGAACATTATCGTGGACCAGAGACGGAACATTACCGTGAAACCGAACATTATCGTGGACCAGACATGGAACATTACCGTGGACCAGAGACAGAACATTACCGTGAAACCGAACATTATCGTGGACCAGAAACGGAACATTACCGTGAAACAGAAACAGAACATTATGATGGACCAGAGACCGAACTTTACCTTGAAACCGAACATTACCGTGGACCAGAGACAGAATATTACCATGGACCAGAGACAGAACATTACCGTGAAAAAGAACATTATCATGGACCAGAAACGGAACATTACCGTGAAACAGAAACAGAACATTATCGTGGACCAGAAACGGAACATTACCGTGAAACCGAACATTATCGTGGACCAGAGATCGAACATTACCGTGGACCAGAGACAGAACATTTCCATGGATCAGAGAAAGAACATTTCCATGGACCAGAGAAAGAACATTACCGTTTACCAGAGACAGAACATTACCATGGACCAGGGACAGAACATTACCGTGAAACAGAACATTATCATGGACCAGAAACAGAACATTATCGTGGACCAGAGACAGAACTTTA
The DNA here is from genome assembly GCF_036924035.1 of Leuresthes tenuis. NCBI lineage: Eukaryota > Metazoa > Chordata > Actinopteri > Atheriniformes > Atherinopsidae > Leuresthes > Leuresthes tenuis. The sequence goes on from NW_027325389.1 coordinate 452,468, forward strand.
CCTTGAAACCGAACATTACCGTGGCCCAGAGACAGAACATTACCATGGACCAGGGACAGAACATTACCGTGAAACAGAACATTATCATGGACCAGAAACGGAACATTACCGTGAAACTGAACATTATCGTGGACTAGAAACGGAACATTACCGTGGACAAGAGACAGAACATTACCTTGAAACCAAAACAGAACATTATCGTGGACCAGAAAGGGAACATTATCGTGGACCAGAGACAGAACATTACCGTGAAACCGAAACAGAACATTATCGTGGACCAGAAACGGAACATTATCGTGGACCAGAGACAGAACATTATCGTGGACCAGAGACGGAACATTATCGTGGACCAGAGACAGAACATTACCGTGAAACCTAAACAGAACATTATCATGGAACAGAAACGGAGCATTATCGTGGACCAGAAACACAACATTATCGTGGACCAGAAACGGAACATTACCGTGAAACAGAAACACAACATTATCGTGGACCAGAGACGGAACATTACTGTGAAACCGAACATTATCGTGGACCAGAGACGGAACATTTCCGTGAAACAGAAGCAAAACATTACCGTGGACCAGAGACAGAACATTACCGTGAAACAGAACATTACCGTGAAACTGAAACAGAACATTATCGTGGACCAGAAACGGAACATTATCATGGACCAGAGACAGAACATTACCGTGAAACCGAAACAGAACATTATCGTGGACCCGAAACGGAACATTACCGTGAAACAGAAACAGAACATTATCATGGACCAAAGACGGAACATTATCGTGGACCAGAAACGGAACATTACCGTGAAACAGAAACACAAAATTATCGTGGACCAGAAACGTAACATTACCGTGATACAGAAACGGAACATTATCTCGGACCAGAGACGGAACATTACCGTGAAACCGAACATTATCGTGGACCAGAGATCGAACATTACCGTGGACCAGAGACAGAACATTACCGTGGACCAGAGACAGAACATTACCGTGAAAGAGAAACACAAAATTATCGTGGACCAGAAACGGAACATTACCGTGATACAGAAACAGAACATTATCGTGGACCAGAGACGGAACTTTACCTTGAAACCGAACATTATCGTGGACCAGAAACTGAACATTACCGTGAAAGAGAAACACAAAATTATTGTGGACCAGAAACGGAACATTACCGTGATACAGAAACAGAACATTATCGTGGACCAGAGACGGAACATTACCGTGAAACCAAACATTATCGTGGACCAGAGATCGAACATTACCGTGGACCAGAGACAGAACATTACCGTGGACCAGAGACAGAACATTACCGTGGACCAGAGACAGAACATTACTGTGGACCAGAGACAGAACATTACCGTGGACCAGAGACAGACCATTACCGTGGACCAGAGACAGAACATTACCATGGACCAGAGACAGAACATTACCGTGAAACAGAACATTGTCATGGACCAGAAACGGAACATTACCGTGAAACAGAAACAGAACATTATCGTGGACCAGAGACGGAACATTACCGTGAAACCGAACATTATCGTGGACCAGACACAGAACATTACCGTGGACCAGAGACAGAACATTACCGTGAAACCGAACATTATCGTGGACCAGAAACGGAACATTATCGTGAAACAGAAACAGAACATTATCGTGGACCAGAGACCGAACTTTACCTTGAAACCGAACATTACCGTGGACCAGAGACAGAATATTACCATGGACCAGAGACAGAACATTACCGTGAAAAAGAACATTATCATGGACCATAAACGGAACATTACCGTGAAACAGAAACAGAACATTATCGTGGACCAGACACAGAACATTACCGTGGACCAGAGACAGAACATTACCGGGAAACCGAAACAGAACATTATCGTGGACCAGAAACGGAACATTACCGTGAAACCGAACATTATCGTGGACCAGAAATCGAACATTACGGTGGACCAGAGACAGAACATTACCGTGGACCAGAGACAGAACATTTCCATGGACCAGAGACAGAACATTACCGTTTACCAGAGACAGAACATTACCGTGGACCAGAGACCCAACTTTACCTTGAAACCGAACATTACCGTGGACCAGAGACAGAATATTACCATGGACCAGAGACAGAACATTACCGTGAAAAAGAATATTATCATGGACCAGAAACGGAACATTACCGTGAAAAAGAATATTATCATGGACCAGAAACGGAACATTACCGTGAAACAGAAACAGAACATTATCGTGGACCAGAGACGGAACATTACCGTGAAACCTAAACAGAACATTATCGTGGACCAGAAACGGAACATTATCGTGAAACCGAACATTATCGTGGACCAGAGACAGAACATTACCGTGAAACGGAAACAGAACATTACCGTGAAAAAGAATATTATCATGGACCAGAAACGGAACATTACCGTGAAAAAGAATATTATCATGGACCAGAAACGGAACATTACCGTGAAACAGAAACAGAACATTATCGTGGACCAGAGACGGAACATTACCGTGAAACCTAAACAGAACATTATCGTGGACCAGAAACGGAACATTATCGTGAAACCGAACATTACTGTGGACCAGAGACAGAACTTTACCTTGAAACCGAACATTACCGTGGACCAGAGACAGAACATTACCATGGACCAGGGACAGAACATTACCGTGAAACAGAACATTATCATGGACCAGAAACGGAACATTACCGTGAAACAGAACATTATCGTGGACTAGAAACGGAACATTACCGTGAAACCAAAACAGAACATTATCGTGGACCAGAAACGGAACATTACCGTGGACCAGAGACAGAACATTACCTTGAAACCAAAACAGAACATTATCGTGTACCAGAAAGGGAACATTATCGTGGACCAGAGACAGAACATTACCGTGAAACCGAAACAGAACATTATCGTGGACCAGAAACGGAACATTATCGTGGACCAAAGACAGAACATTATCGTGGACCAGAGACGGAACATTATCGTGGACCAGAAACAACATTATCGTGGACCAGAAACGGAACATTACCGTGAAACAGAAACACAACATTATCGTGGACCAGAGACGGAACATTACTGTGAAACCGAACATTATCGTGGACCAGAGACGGAACATTTCCGTGAAACAGAAACAAAACATTACCGTGGACCAGAGACAGAACATTACCGTGAAACAGAACATTACCATGAAACTGAAATAGAACATTATCGTGGACCAGAAACGGAACATTATCATGGACCAGAGACAGAACATTACCGTGAAACCGAAACAGAATATTATCGTGGACCCGAAACGGAACATTACCGTGAAACAGAAACAGATCATTATCATGGACCAAAGACGGAACATTACCGTGAAAAAGAAACGGAACATTATCGTGGACCAGAGACGGAACATTACCGTGAAACCGAACATTATCGTGGAGCAGAGATCGAATCGAAAATTACCGTGGACCAGAGACAGAACATTACCGTGGACCAGAGACAGAACATTACCGTGGACCAGAGACCGAACTTTACCTTGAAACCGAACATTATCGTGGACCAGAAACGGAACATTACCGTGAAACAGAAACACAAAATTATCGTGGACCAGAAATGGAACATTACCGTGATACAGAAACAGAACATTATCGTGGACCAGAGACGGAACATTACCGTGAAACCGAACATTATCGTGGACCAGAGATCGAACATTACCGTGGACCAGACACAGAACATTACCGTGGACCAGAGACAGAACATTACCGTGGACCAGAGACAGAACATTACCATGGACCAGAGACAGAACATTACCGTGAAACAGAACATTATCATGGACCAGAAACGGAACATTACCGTGAAACAGAAACAGAACATTATCGTGGACCAGAGACGGAACATTACCGTGAAACCGAACATTACCGTGGACCAGAGACAGAACATTACCGTGAAACCGAACATTATCGTGGACCAGAAACGGAACATTACCGTGAAACAGAAACAGAACATTATGATGGACCAGAGACCGAACTTTACCTTGAAACCGAACATTACCGTGGACCAGAGACAGAATATTACCATGGACCAGAGACAGAACATTACCGTGAAAAAGAATATTATCATGGACCAGAAACGGAACATTACCGTGAAACAGAAACAGAACATTATCGTGGACCAGAAACGGAACATTACCGTGAAACCGAACATTATCGTGGACCAGAGATCGAACATTACGGTGGACCAGAGACAGAACATTACCGTGGACCAGAGACAGAACATTTCCATGGATCAGAGAAAGAACATTTCCATGGACCAGAGAAAGAACATTACCGTTTACCAGAGACAGAACATTACCATGGACCAGGGACAGAACATTACCGTGAAACAGAACATTATCATGGACCAGAAACAGAACATTATCGTGGACCAGAGACAGAACTTTACCTTGAAACCGAACATTACCGTGGCCCAGAGACAGAACATTATCATGGACCAGAAACGGAACATTACCGTGAAACAGAACATTATCGTGGACTAGAAACGGAACATTACCGTGAAACCGAAACAGAACATTATCGTGGACCAGAAACGGAACATTACCGTGGACCAGAGACAGAACATTACCTTGAAACCAAAACAGAACATTATCGTGGACCAGAAAGGGAACATTATCGTGGACCAGAGACAGAACATTACCGTGAAACCGAAACAGAACATTATCGTGGACCAGAAACGGAACATTATCGTGGACCAGAGACAGAACATTATCGTGGACCAGAGACGGAACATTATCGTGGACCAGAGACAGAACATTACCGTGAAACCTAAACAGAACATTATCGTGGAACGGAAACGGAGCATTATCGTGGACCAGAAACACAACATTATCGTGGACCAGAAACGGAACATTACCGTGAAACAGAAACACAACATTATCGTGGACCAGAGACGGAACATTACTGTGAAACCGAACATTATCGTGGACCAGAGACGGAACATTTCCGTGAAACAGAAACAAAACATTACCGTGGACCAGAGACAGAACATTACCGTGAAACAGAACATTACCGTGAAACTGAAACAGAACATTATCGTGGACCAGAAACGGAACATTATCATGGACCAGAGACAGAACATTACAGTGAAACCGAAACAGAACATTATCTTGGACCCGAAACGGAACATTACCGTGAAACAGAAACAGAACATTATCATGGACCAAAGACGGAACATTATCGTGGACCAGAGACGGAACATTACCGTGAAACCGAACATTATCGTGGACCAGAAACGGAACATTACCGTGAAACAGAAACGGAACATTATCGTGGACCAGAGACGGAACATTACCGTGAAACCGAACATTATCGTGGACCAGAGATCGAATCGAAAATTACCGTGGACCAGAGACAGAACATTACCGTGGACCAGAGACCGAACTTTACCTTGAAACCGAACATTATCGTGGACCAGAAACGGAACATTACCGTGAAACAGAAACACAAAATTAGTGTGGACAAGAAATGGAACATTACCGTGATACAGAAACAGAACATTATCGTGGACCAGAGACGGAACATTACCGTGAAACCGAACATTATCGTGGACCAGAGATCGAACATTACCGTGGACCAGACACAGAACATTACCGTGGACCAGAGACAGAACATTACCGTGGACCAGAGACAGAACATTACCGTGGACCAGAAACAGAACATTACCATGGACCAGAGACAGAACATTACCGTGAAACAGAACATTATCATGGACCAGAAACGGAACATTACCGTGAAACAGAAACAGAACATTATCGTGGACCAGAGACGGAACATTACCGTGAAACCGAACATTATCGTGGACAAGACATGGAACATTACCGTGGACCAGAGACAGAACATTACCGTGAAACCGAACATTATCGTGGACCAGAAACGGAACATTACCGTGAAACAGAAACAGAACATTATGATGGACCAGAGACCGAACTTTACCTTGAAACCGAACATTATCGTGGACCAGAGACAGAATATTACCATGGACCAGAGACAGAACATTACCGTGAAAAAGAACATTATCATGGACCAGAAACGGAACATTACCGTGAAACAGAAACAGAACATTATCGTGGACCAGAAACGGAATATTACCGTGAAACCGAACATTATCGTGGACCAGAGATCGAACATTACGGTGGACCAGAGACAGAACATTACCGTGGACCAGAGACAGAACATTTCCATGGATCAGAGAAAGAACATTTCCATGGACCAGAGAAAGAACATTACCGTTTACCAGAGACAGAACATTACCGTGGACCAGAGACAGAATATTACCATAGACCAGAGACAGAACATTACCGTGAAAAAGAATATTATCATGGACCAGAAACGGAACATTACCGTGAAAGTGAAACAGAACATTATCGTGGACCAGAGACGGAACATTACCGTGAAACGGAAACAGAAAATTACCGTGAAACAGAGACGGAACATTACCGTGAAACAGAAACACAACATTACCGTGAACCAGAGACAGAACATTACCGTGAAACGGAAACAGAAAATTACCGTGAAACAGAAACGGAACATTACCGTGGACCAGAGACAGAACATTACCGTGAAACCGAACATTATCGTGGACCAGAGATCGAACATTATCGTGGACCAGAAACGGAACATTATCGTGAAACAGAAACACAACATTATCGTGGACCAGAGACGGAACATTACCGTGAAACCGAACATTATCGTGGACCAGAGATCGAACATTATCTTGGACCAGAGACAGAACATTACCTTGAAACCAAAACAGAACATTATCGTGGACCAGAAAGGGAACATTATCGTGGACCAGAGACAGATCATTACCGTGAAACCGAAACAGAACATTACCGTGAAACTGAAACAGAACATTATCGTGGACCAGAGACAGAACATTATCGTGGACCAGAGACAGAACATTACAGTGAAACCGAAACAGAACATTATCTTGGACCCGAAACGGAACATTACCGTGAAACAGAAACAGAACATTATCATGGACCAAAGACGGAACATTATCGTGGACCAGAGACGGAACATTACCGTGAAACTGAACATTATCGTGGACCAGAAACGGAACATTACCGTGAAACAGAAACGGAACATTATCGTGGACCAGAGACGGAACATTACCGTGAAACCGAACATTATCGTGGACCAGAGATCGAATCGAAAATTACCGTGGACCAGAGACAGAACATTACCGTGGACCAGAGACCGAACTTTACCTTGAAACCGAACATTATCGTGGACCAGAAACGGAACATTACCGTGAAACAGAAACACAAAATTATCGTGGACCAGAAATGGAACATTACCGTGATACAGAAACAGAACATTATCGTGGACCAGAGACGGAACATTACCGTGAAACCGAACATTATCGTGGACCAGAGATCGAACATTACCGTGGACCAGACACAGAACATTACCTTGGACCAGAGACAGAACATTACCGTGGACCAGAGACAGAACATTACCGTGGACCAGAAACAGAACATTACCATGGACCAGAGACAGAACATTACCGTGAAACAGAACATTATCATGGACCAGAAACGGAACATTACCGTGAAACAGAAACAGAACATTATCGTGGACCAGAGACGGAACATTACCGTGAAACCGAACATTATCGTGGACCAGACATGGAACATTACCGTGGACCAGAGACGGAACATTACCGTGAAACCGAACATTATCGTGGACCAGAAACGGAACATTACCGTGAAACAGAAACAAAACATTATGATGGACCAGAGACCGAACTTTACCTTGAAACCGAACATTATCGTGGACCAGAGACAGAATATTACCATGGACCAGAGACAGAACATTACCGTGAAAAAGAACATTATCATGGACCAGAAACGGAACATTACCGTGAAACAGAAACAGAACATTATCGTGGACCAGAAACGGAATATTACCGTGAAACCGAACATTATCGTGGACCAGAGATCGAACATTACGGTGGACCAGAGACAGAACATTACCGTGGACCAGAGACAGAACATTTCCATGGATCAGAGAAAGAACATTTCCATGGACCAGAGAAAGAACATTACCGTTTACCAGAGACAGAACATTACCGTGGACCAGAGACAGAATATTACCATAGACCAGAGACAGAACATTACCGTGAAAAAGAATATTATCATGGACCAGAAACGGAACATTACCGTGAAAGTGAAACAGAACATTATCGTGGACCAGAGACGGAACATTACCGTGAAACTGAAACAGAAAATTACCGTGAAACAGAGACGGAACATTACCGTGAAACAGAAACACAACATTACCGTGAACCAGAGACAGAACATTACCGTGAAACGGAAACAGAAAATTACCGTGAAACAGAAACGGAACATTACCGTGGACCAGAGACAGAACATTACCGTGAAACCGAACATTATCGTGGACCAGAGATTGAACATTATCGTGGACCAGAAACGGAACATTACCGTGAAACAGAAACACAACATTATCGTGGACCAGAGACGGAACATTACCGTGAAACCGAACATTATCGTGGACCAGAGATCGAACATTATCGTGGACCAGAGACAGAACATTACCTTGAAACCAAAACAGAACATTATCGTGGACCAGAAAGGGAACATTATCGTGGACCAGAGACAGATCATTACCGTGAAACCGAAACAGAACATTATTGTGGACCAGAAACGGAACATTATCGTGGACCAGAGACAGAACATTATCGTGGACAAGAGACGGAACATTACCGTGAAACAGAAACAGAACATTATCGTGGACTAGAAACGGAACATTACAGTGAAACCGAAACAGAACATTATCGTGGACCAGAAACGGAACATTACCGTGGACCAGAGACAGAACTTTACCTTGAAACCAAAACAGAACATTATCGTGGACCAGAAAGGGAACATTATCGTGGACCGGAGACAGAACATTACCGTGAAACCGAAACAGAACATTATCGTGGACAAGAGACGGAACATTATCGTGGACCAGAGACGGAACATTATCGTGGACCAGAGACGGAACATTATTGTGGACCAGAGACAGAACATTATCGTGGACCAGAGACAGAACATTACCGTGAAACCTAAACAGAACATAATCGTGGACCAGAAACGGAACATTATCGTGGACCAGAGACAGAACATTACCGTGAAACCGAAACAGAACATTATCGTGGACCAGAAACGGAACATTACCGTGAAACAGAAACAAAAAATTATTGTGGACCAGAAACGGAACATTACCGTGAAACAGAAACATAACATTATCATGGACCAAAGACGGAACATTATCGTGGACCAGAGACGGAATATTACCTTGAAACCGAACATTATCGTGGACCAGACACAGAACATTACCGTGGACCAGAGACAGAACATTACCGTGAAACCGAACATTATCGTGGACCAGAAACGGAACATTACCGTGAAACAGAAACACAAAATTATCGTGGACCAGAAACGGAACATTACCGTGATACAGAAACGGAACATTATCGTGGACCAGAGACGGAACATTACCGTGAAACCGAACATTATCGTGGACCAGAGATCGAACATTACCGTGGACCAGAGACAGAACATTACCGTGAAAGAGAAACACAAAATTATCGTGGACCAGAAACGGAACATTACCGTGATACAGAAACAGAACATTATCGTGGACCAGAGACGGAACTTTACCTTGAAACCGAACATTATCGTGGACCAGAAACGGAACATTACCGTGAAAGAGAAACACAAAATTATCGTGGACCAGAAACGGAACATTACCGTGATACAGAAACAGAACATTATCGTGGACCAGAGACGGAACATTACCGTGAAACCAAACATTATCGTGGACCAGAGATCGAACATTACCGTGGACCAGAGACAGAACATTACCGTGGACCAGAGAGAGAACATTACCGTGAAACCGAACATTATCGTGGACCAGAGACAGAACATTACCGTGAAACCGAACATTATCGTGGACCAGAAACGGAACATTACCGTGAAACAGAAACAGAACATTATCGTGGACCAGAGACCGAACTTTACCTTGAAACCGAACATTACCGTGGACCAGAGACAGAATATTACCATGGACCAGAGACAGAACATTACCGTGAAAAAGAACATTATCATGGACCATAAACGGAACATAACCGTGAAACAGAAACAGAACATTATCGTGGACCAGACACAGAACATTACCGTGGACCAGAGACAGAACATTACCGGGAAACCGAAACAGAACATTATCGTGGACCAGAAACGGAACATTACCGTGAAACCGAACATTATCGTGGACCAGAAATCGAACATTACGGTGGACCAGAGACAGAACATTACCGTGGACCAGAGACAGAACATTTCCATGGACCAGAGACAGAACATTACCGTTTACCAGAGACAGAACATTACCGTGGACCAGAGACCCAACTTTACCTTGAAACCGAACATTACCGTGGACCAGAGACAGAATATTACCATGGACCAGAGACAGAACATTACCGTGAAAAAGAATATTATCATGGACCAGAAACGGAACATTACCGTGAAAAAGAATATTATCATGGACCAGAAACGGAACATTACCGTGAAACAGAAACAGAACATTATCGTGGACCAGAAACGGAACATTATCGTGAAACCGAACATTATCGTGGACCAGAGACAGAACATTACCGTGAAACGGAAACAGAAAATTACCGTGAAACAGAGACGGAATATTACCGTGAAACAGAAACACAACATTACCGTGAACCAGAGACAGAACATTACCGTGAAACGGAAACAGAAAATTACCGTGAAACAGAAACGGAACATTACCGTGGACCAGAGACAGAACATTACCGTGAAACCGAAACAGAACATTATCGTGGACCAGAAACGGAACATTACCGTGAAACAGAAACACAACATTATCGTGGACCAAAGACGGAACATTACCGTGGACCAGAGACAGAACATTACCGTGGACCAGAAATGGAACATTACCGTGAAACCGAACATTATCGTGGACCAGAGACGGAACATTACCGTGAAACCGAACATTATCGTGGACCAGAAATCGAACATTATCGTGGACCACAGACAGAACATTACCGTGGACCAGAAATGGAACATTACCGTGAAACCGAACATTACCATGGACCAGATACGGAACATTACTGTGGACCAGAGACGGAACATTACCGTGGACCAGAAATGGAACATTACCGTGAAACCGAACATTATCGTGGACCAGAGACGGAACATTACCGTGGACCAGAAATGGAACATTACCGTGAAACCGAACATTATCGTGGACCAGAGACGGAACATTACCGTGAAACCGAACATTATCGTGGACCAGAAATCGAACATTATCGTGGACCACAGACAGAACATTACCGTGGACCAGAAATGGAACATTACCGTGAAACCGAACATTACCATGGACCAGATACGGAACATTACTGTGGACCAGAGACGGAACATTACCGTGGACCAGAACATTACCGTGGACCAGAACATTACCGTGAAACCGAACATTATCGTGGACCAGAGACAGAACATTACCGTGAAAAAGAACATTATCATGGACCAGAAACGGAACAGTACCGTGAAACAGAAACACAACATTTTCGTGGACCAGAGGCGGAACATTACCGTGGACCAGAGACGGACCATAACCGTGAAACCGAAACAGAACATTATCGTGGACCAGAGACGGAACATTACCGTGAAACCGAACATTATCGTGGACCAGAGATCGAACATTACCGTGGACCAGAGATAGAACATTACCGTGGACCAGAGACAGAACATTACCGTGGACCAGAGACAGAACATTACCGTGGACCAGAGACAGAACATTACCGTGAAACAGAACATTATCGTGGACTAGAAACGGAACATTACCGTGAAACCGAAACAGAACATTATCGTGGACCAGAAACGGAACATTACCGTGGACCAGAGACAGAACATTACCTTGAAAACAAAACAGAACATTATCGTGGACCAGAAACGGAACATTATCGTGGACGAGAGACAGAACATTATCGTGAAACCGAAACAGAACATTATCGTGGACCAGAAACGGAACATTATCGTGGACGAGAGACAGAACATTATCGTGGACCAGAGACGGAACATTATCGTGGACCAGAGACGGAACATTATCGTGGACCAGAGACAGAACATTACCGTGAAACCTAAATAGAACATTATCGTGGAACAGAAACGGAGCATTATCGTGGACTAGAAACACAACATTATCGTGGACCAGAAACGGAACATTACCGTGAAACAGAAACACAACATTATCGTGGACCAGAGACGGAACATTACTGTGAAACCGAACATTATCGTGGACCAGAGACGGAATATTTCCGTGGACCAGAACATTACCGTGGACCAGAACATTACCGTGAAACCGAACATTATCGTGGACCAGAGACCAAACATTACCGTGAAACCGAACATTACCGTGGACCAGAGACCGAACATTACTGTGAAACCTAAACAGAACATTATCGTGGACCAGAAACGGAACATTACCGTGAAACAGAAACACAACATTATCGTGGACCAGAAACGGAACATTACCGTAAAACAGAAACAGAACATTAGCGTGGACCAGAGACAGAACATTACCGCTAAACAGAAACACAACATTATCGTGGACCAGAAACGGAACATTACCGTGAAACAGAAACAGAACATTAGCGTGGACCAGAGACAGAACATTACCGTGAACCAGAGACAGAACATTACCGTGAAAAAGAAACACAACATTACCGTGGACCAGAGACAGAACATTACCATGGACCAGGGACAGAACATTACCGTGAAACAGAACATTATCATGGACCAGAAACGGAACATTACCGTGAAACAGAAACACAACATTATCGTGGACCAGAAACGGAACATTACCGTAAAACAGAAACAGAACATTAGCGTGGACCAGAGACAGAACATTACCGCTAAACAGAAACACAACATTATCGTGGACCAGAAACGGAACATTACCGTGAAACAGAAACAGAACTTTAGCGTGGACCAGAGACAGAACATTACCGTGAACCAGAGACAGAACATTACCGTGAAAAAGAAACACAACATTACCGTTGACCAGAGACAGAACATTACCATGGACCAGGGACAGAACATTACCGTGAAACGGAACATTATCATGGACCAGAGACACAACATTATCGTGGACCAGAGACAGAACATTACCGTGGACCAGAAATGGAACATTACCGTGAAACCGAACATTATCGTGGACCAGAGATCGAACATTATCGTGGACCAGAGACAGAACATTACCGTGGACCAGAAATGGAACATTACCGTGAAACCGAACATTATCGTGGACCAGAGACAGAACATTACCGTGAAAAAGAACATTATCATGGACCAGAAACGGAACAGTACCGTGAAACAGAAACACAACATTTTCGTGGACCAGAGACGGAACATTACCGTGGACCAGAGACGGACCATAACCGTGAAACCGAAACAGAACATTATCGTGGACCAGAGACGGAACATTAACGTGAAACCGAACATTATCGTGGACCAGAGATCGAACATTACCGTGGACCAGAGATAGAACATTACCGTGGACCAGAGACAGAACATTACAGTGGACCAGAGACAGAACATTACCGTGGACCAGAGACAGAACATTACCGTGAAACAGAACATTATCGTGGACGAGAGACAGAACATTATCGTGGACCAGAGACGGAACATTATCGTGGACCAGAGACGGAACATTATCGTGGACCAGAGACAGAACATTACCGTGAAACCTAAATAGAACATTATCGTGGAACAGAAACGGAGCATTATCGTGGACTAGAAACACAACATTATCGTGGACCAGAAACGGAACATTACCGTGAAACAGAAACACAACATTATCGTGGACCAGAGACGGAACATTACTGTGAAACCGAACATTATCGTGGACCAGAGACGGAACATTTCCGTGAAACAGAAACGGAACATTACCGTGAAACAGAAACACAACATTATCGTGGACCAGAGACGGAACATTTCCGTGAAACAGAAACGGAACATTACCGTGAAACAGAAACACAACATTATCGTGGACCAGAGACGGAACATTACTGTGAAACCGAACATTACCATGGACCAGATACGGAACATTACCGTGGACCAGAACATTACCGTGGACCAGAACATTACCGTGAAACCGAACATTATCGTGGACCAGAGACCAAACATTACCGTGAAACCGAACATTACCGTGGACCAGAGACCGAACATTACCATGAAAACTAAACAGAACATTATCGTGGACCAGAAACGGAACATTACCGTGAAACAGAAACACAACATTATCGTGGACCAGAAACGGAACATTACCGTAAAACAGAAACAGAACATTAGCGTGGACCAGAGACAGAACATTACCGCTAAACAGAAACACAACATTATCGTGGACCAGAAACGGAACATTACCGTGAAACAGAAACAGAACATTAGCGTGGACCAGAGACAGAACATTACCGTGAACCAGAGACAGAACATTACCGTGAAAAAGAAACACAACATTACCGTGGACCAGAGACAGAACATTACCATGGACCAGGGACAGAACATTACCGTGAAACAGAACATTATCAAGGACCAGAAACGGAACATTACCGTGAAACAGAACATTATCGTGGACTGGAAACGGAACATTACCGTGAAACCGAAACAGAACATTATCGTGGACCAGAAACGGAACATTACCGTGGACCAGAGACAGAACATTACCTTGAAACCAAAACAGAACATTATCGTGCACCAGAAAGGGAACATTATCGTGGACCAGAGACAGAACATTACCGTGAAACCGAAACAGAACATTATCGTGGACCAGAAATGGAACATTATCGTGGACCAGAGACAGAACATTATCGTGGACCAGAGACGGAACATTATCGTGGACCAGAGACGGAACATTATCGTGGACCAGAGACAGAACATTACCGTGAAACCTAAACAGAACATTATCGTGGAACAGAAACGGAGCATTATCGTGGACCAGAAACACAACATTATCGTGGACAGGAAACGGAACATTACCGTGAAACAGAAACACAACATTATCGTGGACCAGAAACGGAACATTACCGTAAAACAGAAACAGAACATTAGCGTGGACCAGAGACAGAACATTACCGCTAAACAGAAACACAACATTATCGTGGACCAGAAACGGAACATTACCGTGAAACAGAAACAGAACATTAGCGTGGACCAGAGACAGAACATTACCGTGAACCAGAGACAGAACATTACCGTGAAAAAGAAACACAACATTACCGTGGACCAGAGACAGAACATTACCATGGACCAGGGACAGAACATTACCGTGAAACAGAACATTATCATGGACCAGAAACGGAACATTACCGTGAAACAGAACATTATCGTGGACTGGAAACGGAACATTACCGTGAAACCGAAACAGAACATTATCGTGGACCAGAAACGGAACATTACCGTGGACCAGAGACAGAACATTACCTTGAAACCAAAACAGAACATTATCGTGCACCAGAAAGGGAACATTATCGTGGACCATAGACAGAACATTACCGTGAAACCGAAACAGAACATTTTCGTGGACCAGAAAAGGAACATTATCGTGGACCAGAGACAGAACATTATCGTGGACCAGAGACGGAACATTATCGTGGACCAGAGACGGAACATTATCGTGGACCAGAGACAGAACATTACCGTGAAACCTAAACAGAACATTATCGTGGAACAGAAACGGAGCATTATCGTGGACCAGAAACACAACATTATCGTGGACAGGAAACGGAACATTACCGTGAAATAGAAAGACAACATTATCGTGGACCAGAGACGGAACATTACTGTGAAACCGAACATTATCGTGGACCAGAGACGGAACATTTCCGTGAAACAGAAACAAAACATTACCGTGGACCAGAGACAGAACATTACCGTGAAACGGAAACAGAACATTACCGTGAAACTGAAACAGAACATTATCGTGGACCAGAAACGGAACATTATCATGGACCAGAGACAGAACATTACCGTGAAACCGAAACAGAACATTATCGTGGAACAGAAACGGAACATAACCGTGAAACAGAAACACAAAATTATTGTGGACCAGAAACGGAACATTACCGTGAAACAGAAACAGAACATTATCATGGACCAAAGACGGAACATTATCGTGGACCAGAGACGGAACATTATCGTGGACCAGAGACGGAACATTATCGTGGACCAGAGACAGAACATTACCGTGAAACCTAAATAGAACATTATCGTGGAACAGAAACGGAGCATTATCGTGGACTAGAAACACAACATTATCGTGGACCAGAAACGGAACATTACCGTGAAACAGAAACACAACATTATCGTGGACCAGAGACGGAACATTACTGTGAAACCGAACATTATCGTGGACCAGAGACGGAACATTTCCGTGAAACAGAAACGGAACATTACCGTGAAACAGAAACACAACATTATTGTGGACCAGAGACGGAACATTACTGTGAAACCGAACATTACCATGGACCAGATACGGAACATTACCGTGGACCAGAACATTACCGTGGACCAGAACATTACCGTGAAACCGAACATTATCCTGAACCAGAGACCAAACATTACCGTGAAACCGAACATTACCGTGGACCAGAGACCGAACATTACCGTGAAACCTAAACAGAACATTATCGTGGACCAGAAACGGAACATTACCGTGAAACAGAAACACAACATTATCGTGGACCAGAAACGGAACATTACCGTAAAACAGAAACAGAACATTAGCGTGGACCAAAGACAGAACATTACCGTGAACCAGAGACAGAACATTACCGTGAAAAAGAAACACAACATTACCGTGGACCAGAGACAGAACATTACCATGGACCAGGGACAGAACATTATCATGGACCAGAAACGGAACATTACCGTGAAACAGAAACACAACATTATCGTGGACCAGAAACGGAACATTACCGTAAAACAGAAACAGAACATTAGCGTGGACCAGAGACAGAACATTACCGCTAAACAGAAACACAACATTATCGTGGACCAGAAACGGAACATTACCGTGAAACAGAAACAGAACATTAGCGTGGACCAGAGACAGAACATTACCGTGAACCAGAGACAGAACATTACCGTGAAAAAGAAACACAACATTACCGTGGACCAGAGACAGAACATTACCATGGACCAGGGACAGAACATTACCGTGAAACGGAACATTATCATGGACCAGAGACACAACATTATCGTGGACCAGAGACGGAACATTACCGTGGACCAGAGACAGAATATTACCGTGGACCAGAAATGGAACATTACCGTGAAACCGAACATTACCGTGAACCAGAGACAGAACATTACCGTGAAACGGAAACAGAAAATTACCGTGAAACAGAAACGGAACATTACCGTGGACCAGAGACAGAACATTACCGTGAAACCGAACATTATCGTGGACCAGAGATTGAACATTATCGTGGACCAGAAACGGAACATTACCGTGAAACAGAAACACAACATTATCGTGGACCAGAGACGGAACATTACCGTGAAACCGAACATTATCGTGGACCAGAGATCGAACATTATCGTGGACCAGAGACAGAACATTACCTTGAAACCAAAACAGAACATTATCGTGGACCAGAAAGGGAACATTATCGTGGACCAGAGACAGATCATTACCGTGAAACCGAAACAGAACATTATTGTGGACCAGAAACGGAACATTATCGTGGACCAGAGACAGAACATTATCGTGGACAAGAGACGGAACATTACCGTGAAACAGAAACAGAACATTATCGTGGACTAGAAACGGAACATTACAGTGAAACCGAAACAGAACATTATCGTGGACCAGAAACGGAACATTACCGTGGACCAGAGACAGAACTTTACCTTGAAACCAAAACAGAACATTATCGTGGACCAGAAAGGGAACATTATCGTGGACCGGAGACAGAACATTACCGTGAAACCGAAACAGAACATTATCGTGGACAAGAGACGGAACATTATCGTGGACCAGAGACGGAACATTATCGTGGACCAGAGACGGAACATTATTGTGGACCAGAGACAGAACATTATCGTGGACCAGAGACAGAACATTACCGTGAAACCTAAACAGAACATAATCGTGGACCAGAAACGGAACATTATCGTGGACCAGAGACAGAACATTACCGTGAAACCGAAACAGAACATTATCGTGGACCAGAAACGGAACATTACCGTGAAACAGAAACAAAAAATTATTGTGGACCAGAAACGGAACATTACCGTGAAACAGAAACAGAACATTATCGTGGACCAGAGACCGAACTTTACCTTGAAACCGAACATTACCGTGGACCAGAGACAGAATATTACCATGGACCAGAGACAGAACATTACCGTGAAAAAGAACATTATCATGGACCATAAACGGAACATTACCGTGAAACAGAAACAGAACATTATCGTGGACCAGACACAGAACATTACCGTGGACCAGAGACAGAACATTACCGGGAAACCGAAACAGAACATTATCGTGGACCAGAAACGGAACATTACCGTGAAACCGAACATTATCGTGGACCAGAAATCGAACATTACGGTGGACCAGAGACAGAACATTACCGTGGACCAGAGACAGAACATTTCCATGGACCAGAGACAGAACATTACCGTTTACCAGAGACAGAACATTACCGTGGACCAGAGACCCAACTTTACCTTGAAACCGAACATTACCGTGGACCAGAGACAGAATATTACCATGGACCAGAGACAGAACATTACCGTGAAAAAGAATATTATCATGGACCAGAAACGGAACATTACCGTGAAAAAGAATATTATCATGGACCAGAAACGGAACATTACCGTGAAACAGAAACAGAACATTATCGTGGACCAGAGAAGGAACATTACCGTGAAACCTAAACAGAACATTATCGTGGACCAGAAACGGAACATTATCGTGAAACCGAACATTATCGTGGACCAGAGACAGAACATTACCGTGAAACGGAAACAGAAAATTACCGTGAAACAGAGACGGAATATTACCGTGAAACAGAAACACAACATTACCGTGAACCAGAGACAGAACATTACCGTGAAACGGAAACAGAAAATTACCGTGAAACAGAAACGGAACATTACCGTGGACCAGAGACAGAACATTACCGTGAAACCGAAACAGAACATTATCGTGGACCAGAAACGGAACATTACCGTGAAACAGAAACACAACATTATCGTGGACCAAAGACGGAACATTACCGTGGACCAGAGACAGAACATTACCGTGGACCAGAAATGGAACAATACCGTGAAACCGAACATTATCGTGGACCAGAGACGGAACATTACCGTGAAACCGAACATTATCGTGGACCAGAAATCGAACATTATCGTGGACCACAGACAGAACATTACCGTGGACCAGAAATGGAACATTACCGTGAAACCGAACATTACCATGGACCAGATACGGAACATTACTGTGGACCAGAGACGGAACATTACCGTGGACCAGAAATGGAACATTACCGTGAAACCGAACATTATCGTGGACCAGAGACGGAACATTACCGTGGACCAGAAATGGAACATTACCGTGAAACCGAACATTATCGTGGACCAGAGACGGAACATTACCGTGAAACCGAACATTATCGTGGACCAGAAATCGAACATTATCGTGGACCACAGACAGAACATTACCGTGGACCAGAAATGGAACATTACCGTGAAACCGAACATTACCATGGACCAGATACGGAACATTACTGTGGACCAGAGACGGAACATTACCGTGGACCAGAACATTACCGTGGACCAGAACATTACCGTGAAACCGAACATTATCGTGGACCAGAGACAGAACATTACCGTGAAAAAGAACATTATCATGGACCAGAAACGGAACAGTACCGTGAAACAGAAACACAACATTTTCGTGGACCAGAGGCGGAACATTACCGTGGACCAGAGACGGACCATAACCGTGAAACCGAAACAGAACATTATCGTGGACCAGAGACGGAACATTACCGTGAAACCGAACATTATCGTGGACCAGAGATCGAACATTACCGTGGACCAGAGATAGAACATTACCGTGGACCAGAGACAGAACATTACCGTGGACCAGAGACAGAACATTACCGTGGACCAGAGACAGAACATTACCGTGAAACAGAACATTATCGTGGACTAGAAACGGAACATTACCGTGAAACCGAAACAGAACATTATCGTGGACCAGAAACGGAACATTACCGTGGACCAGAGACAGAACATTACCTTGAAAACAAAACAGAACATTATCGTGGACCAGAAACGGAACATTATCGTGGACGAGAGACAGAACATTATCGTGAAACCGAAACAGAACATTATCGTGGACCAGAAACGGAACATTATCGTGGACGAGAGACAGAACATTATCGTGGACCAGAGACGGAACATTATCGTGGACCAGAGACGGAACATTATCGTGGACCAGAGACAGAACATTACCGTGAAACCTAAATAGAACATTATCGTGGAACAGAAACGGAGCATTATCGTGGACTAGAAACACAACATTATCGTGGACCAGAAACGGAACATTACCGTGAAACAGAAACACAACATTATCGTGGACCAGAGACGGAACATTACTGTGAAACCGAACATTATCGTGGACCAGAGACGGAATATTTCCGTGGACCAGAACATTACCGTGGACCAGAACATTACCGTGAAACCGAACATTATCGTGGACCAGAGACCAAACATTACCGTGAAACCGAACATTACCGTGGACCAGAGACCGAACATTACTGTGAAACCTAAACAGAACATTATCGTGGACCAGAAACGGAACATTACCGTGAAACAGAAACACAACATTATCGTGGACCAGAAACGGAACATTACCGTAAAACAGAAACAGAACATTAGCGTGGACCAGAGACAGAACATTACCGCTAAACAGAAACACAACATTATCGTGGACCAGAAACGGAACATTACCGTGAAACAGAAACAGAACATTAGCGTGGACCAGAGACAGAACATTACCGTGAACCAGAGACAGAACATTACCGTGAAAAAGAAACACAACATTACCGTGGACCAGAGACAGAACATTACCATGGACCAGGGACAGAACATTACCGTGAAACAGAACATTATCATGGACCAGAAACGGAACATTACCGTGAAACAGAAACACAACATTATCGTGGACCAGAAACGGAACATTACCGTAAAACAGAAACAGAACATTAGCGTGGACCAGAGACAGAACATTACCGCTAAACAGAAACACAACATTATCGTGGACCAGAAACGGAACATTACCGTGAAACAGAAACAGAACTTTAGCGTGGACCAGAGACAGAACATTACCGTGAACCAGAGACAGAACATTACCGTGAAAAAGAAACACAACATTACCGTTGACCAGAGACAGAACATTACCATGGACCAGGGACAGAACATTACCGTGAAACGGAACATTATCATGGACCAGAGACACAACATTATCGTGGACCAGAGACAGAACATTACCGTGGACCAGAAATGGAACATTACCGTGAAACCGAACATTATCGTGGACCAGAGATCGAACATTATCGTGGACCAGAGACAGAACATTACCGTGGACCAGAAATGGAACATTACCGTGAAACCGAACATTATCGTGGACCAGAGACAGAACATTACCGTGAAAAAGAACATTATCATGGACCAGAAACGGAACAGTACCGTGAAACAGAAACACAACATTTTCGTGGACCAGAGACGGAACATTACCGTGGACCAGAGACGGACCATAACCGTGAAACCGAAACAGAACATTATCGTGGACCAGAGACGGAACATTAACGTGAAACCGAACATTATCGTGGACCAGAGATCGAACATTACCGTGGACCAGAGATAGAACATTACCGTGGACCAGAGACAGAACATTACAGTGGACCAGAGACAGAACATTACCGTGGACCAGAGACAGAACATTACCGTGAAACAGAACATTATCGTGGACGAGAGACAGAACATTATCGTGGACCAGAGACGGAACATTATCGTGGACCAGAGACGGAACATTATCGTGGACCAGAGACAGAACATTACCGTGAAACCTAAATAGAACATTATCGTGGAACAGAAACGGAGCATTATCGTGGACTAGAAACACAACATTATCGTGGACCAGAAACGGAACATTACCGTGAAACAGAAACACAACATTATCGTGGACCAGAGACGGAACATTACTGTGAAACCGAACATTATCGTGGACCAGAGACGGAACATTTCCGTGAAACAGAAACGGAACATTACCGTGAAACAGAAACACAACATTATCGTGGACCAGAGACGGAACATTTCCGTGAAACAGAAACGGAACATTACCGTGAAACAGAAACACAACATTATCGTGGACCAGAGACGGAACATTACTGTGAAACCGAACATTACCATGGACCAGATACGGAACATTACCGTGGACCAGAACATTACCGTGGACCAGAACATTACCGTGAAACCGAACATTATCGTGGACCAGAGACCAAACATTACCGTGAAACCGAACATTACCGTGGACCAGAGACCGAACATTACCGTGAAACCTAAACAGAACATTATCGTGGACCAGAAACGGAACATTACCGTGAAACAGAAACACAACATTATCGTGGACCAGAAACGGAACATTACCGTAAAACAGAAACAGAACATTAGCGTGGACCAGAGACAGAACATTACCGCTAAACAGAAACACAACATTATCGTGGACCAGAAACGGAACATTACCGTGAAACAGAAACAGAACATTAGCGTGGACCAGAGACAGAACATTACCGTGAACCAGAGACAGAACATTACCGTGAAAAAGAAACACAACATTACCGTGGACCAGAGACAGAACATTACCATGGACCAGGGACAGAACATTACCGTGAAACAGAACATTATCAAGGACCAGAAACGGAACATTACCGTGAAACAGAACATTATCGTGGACTGGAAACGGAACATTACCGTGAAACCGAAACAGAACATTATCGTGGACCAGAAACGGAACATTACCGTGGACCAGAGACAGAACATTACCTTGAAACCAAAACAGAACATTATCGTGCACCAGAAAGGGAACATTATCGTGGACCAGAGACAGAACATTACCGTGAAACCGAAACAGAACATTATCGTGGACCAGAAATGGAACATTATCGTGGACCAGAGACAGAACATTATCGTGGACCAGAGACGGAACATTATCGTGGACCAGAGACGGAACATTATCGTGGACCAGAGACAGAACATTACCGTGAAACCTAAACAGAACATTATCGTGGAACAGAAACGGAGCATTATCGTGGACCAGAAACACAACATTATCGTGGACAGGAAACGGAACATTACCGTGAAACAGAAACACAACATTATCGTGGACCAGAAACGGAACATTACCGTAAAACAGAAACAGAACATTAGCGTGGACCAGAGACAGAACATTACCGCTAAACAGAAACACAACATTATCGTGGACCAGAAACGGAACATTACCGTGAAACAGAAACAGAACATTAGCGTGGACCAGAGACAGAACATTACCGTGAACCAGAGACAGAACATTACCGTGAAAAAGAAACACAACATTACCGTGGACCAGAGACAGAACATTACCATGGACCAGGGACAGAACATTACCGTGAAACAGAACATTATCATGGACCAGAAACGGAACATTACCGTGAAACAGAACATTATCGTGGACTGGAAACGGAACATTACCGTGAAACCGAAACAGAACATTATCGTGGACCAGAAACGGAACATTACCGTGGACCAGAGACAGAACATTACCTTGAAACCAAAACAGAACATTATCGTGCACCAGAAAGGGAACATTATCGTGGACCATAGACAGAACATTACCGTGAAACCGAAACAGAACATTATCGTGGACCAGAAAAGGAACATTATCGTGGACCAGAGACAGAACATTATCGTGGACCAGAGACGGAACATTATCGTGGACCAGAGACGGAACATTATCGTGGACCAGAGACAGAACATTACCGTGAAACCTAAACAGAACATTATCGTGGAACAGAAACGGAGCATTATCGTGGACCAGAAACACAACATTATCGTGGACAGGAAACGGAACATTACCGTGAAATAGAAAGACAACATTATCGTGGACCAGAGACGGAACATTACTGTGAAACCGAACATTATCGTGGACCAGAGACGGAACATTTCCGTGAAACAGAAACAAAACATTACCGTGGACCAGAGACAGAACATTACCGTGAAACGGAAACAGAACATTACCGTGAAACTGAAACAGAACATTATCGTGGACCAGAAACGGAACATTATCATGGACCAGAGACAGAACATTACCGTGAAACCGAAACAGAACATTATCGTGGAACAGAAACGGAACATAACCGTGAAACAGAAACACAAAATTATTGTGGACCAGAAACGGAACATTACCGTGAAACAGAAACAGAACATTATCATGGACCAAAGACGGAACATTATCGTGGACCAGAGACGGAACATTATCGTGGACCAGAGACGGAACATTATCGTGGACCAGAGACAGAACATTACCGTGAAACCTAAATAGAACATTATCGTGGAACAGAAACGGAGCATTATCGTGGACTAGAAACACAACATTATCGTGGACCAGAAACGGAACATTACCGTGAAACAGAAACACAACATTATCGTGGACCAGAGACGGAACATTACTGTGAAACCGAACATTATCGTGGACCAGAGACGGAACATTTCCGTGAAACAGAAACGGAACATTACCGTGAAACAGAAACACAACATTATTGTGGACCAGAGACGGAACATTACTGTGAAACCGAACATTACCATGGACCAGATACGGAACATTACCGTGGACCAGAACATTACCGTGGACCAGAACATTACCGTGAAACCGAACATTATCCTGAACCAGAGACCAAACATTACCGTGAAACCGAACATTACCGTGGACCAGAGACCGAACATTACCGTGAAACCTAAACAGAACATTATCGTGGACCAGAAACGGAACATTACCGTGAAACAGAAACACAACATTATCGTGGACCAGAAACGGAACATTACCGTAAAACAGAAACAGAACATTAGCGTGGACCAAAGACAGAACATTACCGTGAACCAGAGACAGAACATTACCGTGAAAAAGAAACACAACATTACCGTGGACCAGAGACAGAACATTACCATGGACCAGGGACAGAACATTATCATGGACCAGAAACGGAACATTACCGTGAAACAGAAACACAACATTATCGTGGACCAGAAACGGAACATTACCGTAAAACAGAAACAGAACATTAGCGTGGACCAGAGACAGAACATTACCGCTAAACAGAAACACAACATTATCGTGGACCAGAAACAGAACATTAGCGTGGACCAGAGACAGAACATTACCGTGAACCAGAGACAGAACATTACCGTGAAAAAGAAACACAACATTACCGTGGACCAGAGACAGAACATTACCATGGACCAGGGACAGAACATTACCGTGAAACGGAACATTATCATGGACCAGAGACACAACATTATCGTGGACCAGAGACGGAACATTACCGTGGACCAGAGACAGAATATTACCGTGGACCAGAAATGGAACATTACCGTGAAACCGAACATTATCGTGGACCAGAGATCGAACATTATCATGGACCAGAAACGGAACATTACCGTGAAACAGAACATTATCGTGGACTGGAAACGGAACATTACCGTGAAACCGAAACAGAACATTATCGTGGACCAGAAACGGAACATTACCGTGGACCAGAGACAGAACATTACCTTGAAACCAAAACAGAACATTATCGTGCACCAGAAAGGGAACATTATCGTGGACCAGAGACAGAACATTACCGTGAAACCGAAACAGAACATTATCGTGGACCAGAAATGGAACATTATCGTGGACCACAGACAGAACATTATCGTGGACCAGAGACGGAACATTATCGTGGACCAGAGACGGAACATTATCGTGGACCAGAGACAGAACATTACCGTGAAACCTAAACAGAACATTATCGTGGAACAGAAACGGAGCATTATCGTGGACCAGAAACACAACATTATCGTGGACAGGAAACGGAACATTACCGTGAAACAGAAAGACAACATTATCGTGGACCAGAGACGGAACATTACTGTGAAACCGAACATTATCGTGGACCAGAGACGGAACATTTCCGTGAAACAGAAACAAAACATTACCGTGGACCAGAGACAGAACATTACCGTGAAACGGAAACAGAACATTACCGTGAAACTGAAACAGAACATTATCGTGGACCAGAAACGGAACATTATCATGGACCAGAGACAGAACATTACCGTGAAACCGAAACAGAACATTATCGTGGAACAGAAACGGAACATAACCGTGAAACAGAAACACAAAATTATTGTGGACCAGAAACGGAACATTACCGTGAAACAGAAACAGAACATTATCATGGACCAAAGACGGAACATTATCGTGGACCAGAGACGGAACATTATCGTGGACCAGAGACGGAACATTATCGTGGACCAGAGACAGAACATTACCGTGAAACCGAACATTACCGTGGACCAGAGACCGAACATTACCGTGAAACCTAAACAGAACATTATCGTGGACCAGAAACGGAACATTACCGTGAAACAGAAACACAACATTATCGTGGACCAGAAACGGAACATTACCGTAAAACAGAAACAGAACATTAGCGTGGACCAGAGACAGAACATTACCGTGAACCAGAGACAGAACATTACCGTGAAAAAGAAACACAACATTACCGTGGACCAGAGACAGAACATTACCATGGACCAGGGACAGAACATTATCATGGACCAGAAACGGAACATTACCGTGAAACAGAAACACAACATTATCGTGGACCAGAAACGGAACATTACCGTAAAACAGAAACAGAACATTAGCGTGGACCAGAGACAGAACATTACCGCTAAACAGAAACACAACATTATCGTGGACCAGAAACGGAACATTACCGTGAAACAGAAACAGAACATTAGCGTGGACCAGAGACAGAACATTACCGTGAACCAGAGACAGAACATTACCGTGAAAATGAAACACTACATTACCGTGGACCAGAGACAGAACATTACCATGGACCAGGGACAGAACATTACCGTGAAACGGAACATTATCATGGACCAGAGACACAACATTATCGTGGACCAGAGACGGAACATTACCGTGGACCAGAGACAGAACATTACCGTGGACCAGAAATGGAACATTACCGTGAAACCGAACATTATCGTGGACCAGAGATCGAACATTATCGTGGACCAGAGGCAGAACATTACCGTGGACCAGAAATGGAACATTACCATGAAACCGAACATTATCGTGGACCAGAGACGGAACATTACCGTGAAACCGAACATTATCGTCGACCAGAAATCGAACATTATTGTGGACCACAGACAGAACATTACCGTGGACCAGAAATGGAACATTACCGTGAAACCGAACATTACCATGGACCAGATAAGGAACATTACTGTGGACCAGAGACGGAACATTACCGTGGACCAGAACATTACCGTGGACCAGAACATTACCGTGAAACCGAACATTATCGTGGACCAGAGACAGAACATTACCGTGAAAAAGAACATTATCATGGACCAGAAACGGAACAGTACCGTGAAACAGAAACACAACATTTTCGTGGACCAGAGACGGAACATTACCGTGGACCAGAGACGGACCATAACCGTGAAACCGAAACAGAACATTATCGTGGACCAGAGACGGAACATTACCGTGAAACCGAACATTATCGTGGACCAGAGATCGAACATTACCGTGGACCAGAGATAGAACATTACCGTGGACCAGAGACAGAACATTACCGTGGACCAGAGACAGAACATTACCGTGGACCAGAGACAGAACATTACCGTGAAACAGAACATTATCGTGGACTAGAAACGGAACATTACCGTGAAACCGAAACAGAACATTATCGTGGACCAGAAACGGAACATTACCGTGGACCAGAGACAGAACATTACCTTGAAAACAAAACAGAACATTATCGTGGACCAGAAACGGAACATTATCGTAGACCAGAGACAGAACATTACCGTGAAACCGAAACAGAACATTATCGTGGACCAGAAACGGAACATTATCGTGGACGAGAGACAGAACATTATCGTGGACCAGAGACGGAACATTATCGTGGACCAGAGACGGAACATTATCGTGGACCAGAGACAGAACATTACCGTGAAACCTAAATAGAACATTATCGTGGAACAGAAACGGAGCATTATCGTGGACTAGAAACACAACATTATCGTGGACCAGAAACGGAACATTACCGTGAAACAGAAACACAACATTATCGTGGACCAGAGACGGAACATTACTGTGAAACCGAACATTATCGTGGACCAGAGACGGAACATTTCCGTGAAACAGAAACGGAACATTACCGTGAAACAGAAACACAACATTATCGTGGACCAGAGACGGAACATTACTGTGAGACCGAACATTACCATGGACCAGATACGGAACATTACCGTGGACCAGAACATTACCGTGGACCAGAACATTACCGTGAAACCGAACATTACCGTGGACCAGAGACCGAACATTACCGTGAAACCTAAACAGAACATTATCGTGGACCAGAAACGGAACATTACCGTGAAACAGAAACACAACATTATCGTGGACCAGAAACGGAACATTACCGTAAAACAGAAACAGAACATTAGCGTGGACCAGAGACAGAACATTACCGCTAAACAGAAACACAACATTATCGTGGACCAGAAACGGAACATTACCGTGAAACAGAAACAGAACATTAGCGTGGACCAGAGACAGAACATTACCGTGAACCAGAGACAGAAC
The DNA here is from genome assembly GCF_036924035.1 of Leuresthes tenuis. Taxonomy (NCBI): domain Eukaryota; kingdom Metazoa; phylum Chordata; class Actinopteri; order Atheriniformes; family Atherinopsidae; genus Leuresthes; species Leuresthes tenuis. The sequence goes on from NW_027325389.1 coordinate 481,541, forward strand.
ATTACCGTGAAAAAGAAACACAACATTACCGTGGACCAGAGACAGAACATTACCATGGACCAGGGACAGAACATTACCGTGAAACAGAACATTATCATGGACCAGAAACGGAACATTACCGTGAAACAGAACATTATCGTGGACTAGAAACGGAACAGTGAAACGGAAACGGAACATTACCGTGAAACTGAAACAGAACATTATCGTGGACCAGAAACGGAACATTATCATGGACCAGAGACAGAACATTACCGTGAAACCGAAACAGAACATTATCGTGGACCAGAAACGGAACATTACCGTGAAACAGAAACACGAAATTATTGTGGACCAGAAACGGAACATTACCGTGAAACAGAAACAGAACATTATCATGGACCAAAGACGGAACATTATCGTGGACCAGAGACGGAAAATTACCGTGAAACCGAACATTATCGTGGACCAGACACAGAACATTACCATGGACCAGAGACAGAACATTATCGTGAAACCTAACATTATCGTGGACCAGAAACGGAACATTACCGTGAAACAGGAACACAAAATTATCGTGGACCAGAAACGGAACATTACCGTGATACAGAAAGAGAACATTATCGTGGACTAGAGATGGAACATTACCGTGAAACCGAACATTATCGTGGACCAGAGATCGAACATTACCGTGGACCAGAGACAGAACATTACCTTGGACCAGAGACAGAACATTACCGTGGACCAGAGACAGAACATTACCGTGGACCAGAGACAGAACTTTACCTTGAAACCGAACATTATCGCGGACCAGAAACGGAACATTACCGTGAAACAGAAACACAAAATTATCGTGGACCAGAAACGGAACATTACCGTGATACAGAAACAGAACATTATCGTGGACCAGAGACGGAACATTGCCGTGAAACCGAACATTATCGTGGACCAGAGATCGAACATTACCGTGGACCAGAGACAGAACATTACCGTGGACCAGAGACAGAACATTACCGTGGACCAGAGACAGAACATTACCGTGGACCAGAGACAGAACATTACCGTGAAACAGAACATTACCGTGGACCAGAGACGGACCATTACCGTGAAACCGAAACAGAACATTATCGTGGACCAGAGACGGAACATTACCGTGAAACCGAACATGATCGTGGACCAGAGATCGAACATTACCGTGGACCAGAGACAGAACATTACCGTGGACCAGAGACAGAACATTACCGTGGACCAGAGACAGAACATTACCGTGGACCAGAGACAGAACATTACCGTGAAACAGAACATTATCGTGGACTAGAAACGGAACATTACCGTGAAACCGAAACAGAACATTATCGTGGACCACAAACGGAACATTACCGTGGACCAGAGACAGAACATTACCTTGAAAACAAAACAGAACATTATCGTGGACCAGAAACGGAACATTATCGTGGACCAGAGACAGAACATTACCGTGAAACCGAAACAGAACATTATCGTGGACCAGAAACGGAACATTACCGTGAAACAGAAACAGAACATTAGCGTGGACCAGAGACAGAACATTACCGTGAACCAGAGACAGAACATTACCGTGAAAATGAAACACTACATTACCGTGGACCAGAGACAGAACATTACCATGGACCAGGGACAGAACATTACCGTGAAACGGAACATTATCATGGACCAGAGACACAACATTATCGTGGACCAGAGACGGAACATTACCGTGGACCAGAGACAGAACATTACCGTGGACCAGAAATGGAACATTACCGTGAAACCGAACATTATCGTGGACCAGAGATCGAACATTATCGTGGACCAGAGGCAGAACATTACCGTGGACCAGAAATGGAACATTACCATGAAACCGAACATTATCGTGGACCAGAGACGGAACATTACCGTGAAACCGAACATTATCGTCGACCAGAAATCGAACATTATTGTGGACCACAGACAGAACATTACCGTGGACCAGAAATGGAACATTACCGTGAAACCGAACATTACCATGGACCAGATAAGGAACATTACTGTGGACCAGAGACGGAACATTACCGTGGACCAGAACATTACCGTGGACCAGAACATTACCGTGAAACCGAACATTATCGTGGACCAGAGACAGAACATTACCGTGAAAAAGAACATTATCATGGACCAGAAACGGAACAGTACCGTGAAACAGAAACACAACATTTTCGTGGACCAGAGACGGAACATTACCGTGGACCAGAGACGGACCATAACCGTGAAACCGAAACAGAACATTATCGTGGACCAGAGACGGAACATTACCGTGATACAGAAACAGAACATTATCGTGGACCAGAGACGGAACATTGCCGTGAAACCGAACATTATCGTGGACCAGAGATCGAACATTACCGTGGACCAGAGACAGAACATTACCGTGGACCAGAGACAGAACATTACCGTGGACCAGAGACAGAACATTACCGTGGACCAGAGACAGAACATTACCGTGAAACAGAACATTACCGTGGACCAGAGACGGACCATTACCGTGAAACCGAAACAGAACATTATCGTGGACCAGAGACGGAACATTACCGTGAAACCGAACATGATCGTGGACCAGAGATCGAACATTACCGTGGACCAGAGACAGAACATTACCGTGGACCAGAGACAGAACATTACCGTGGACCAGAGACAGAACATTACCGTGGACCAGAGACAGAACATTACCGTGAAACAGAACATTATCGTGGACTAGAAACGGAACATTACCGTGAAACCGAAACAGAACATTATCGTGGACCACAAACGGAACATTACCGTGGACCAGAGACAGAACATTACCTTGAAAACAAAACAGAACATTATCGTGGACCAGAAACGGAACATTATCGTGGACCAGAGACAGAACATTACCGTGAAACCGAAACAGAACATTATCGTGGACCAGAAACGGAACATTACCGTGAAACAGAAACAGAACATTAGCGTGGACCAGAGACAGAACATTACCGTGAACCAGAGACAGAACATTACCGTGAAAATGAAACACTACATTACCGTGGACCAGAGACAGAACATTACCATGGACCAGGGACAGAACATTACCGTGAAACGGAACATTATCATGGACCAGAGACACAACATTATCGTGGACCAGAGACGGAACATTACCGTGGACCAGAGACAGAACATTACCGTGGACCAGAAATGGAACATTACCGTGAAACCGAACATTATCGTGGACCAGAGATCGAACATTATCGTGGACCAGAGGCAGAACATTACCGTGGACCAGAAATGGAACATTACCATGAAACCGAACATTATCGTGGACCAGAGACGGAACATTACCGTGAAACCGAACATTATCGTCGACCAGAAATCGAACATTATTGTGGACCACAGACAGAACATTACCGTGGACCAGAAATGGAACATTACCGTGAAACCGAACATTACCATGGACCAGATAAGGAACATTACTGTGGACCAGAGACGGAACATTACCGTGGACCAGAACATTACCGTGGACCAGAACATTACCGTGAAACCGAACATTATCGTGGACCAGAGACAGAACATTACCGTGAAAAAGAACATTATCATGGACCAGAAACGGAACAGTACCGTGAAACAGAAACACAACATTTTCGTGGACCAGAGACGGAACATTACCGTGGACCAGAGACGGACCATAACCGTGAAACCGAAACAGAACATTATCGTGGACCAGAGACGGAACATTACCGTGAAACCGAACATTATCGTGGACCAGAGATCGAACATTACCGTGGACCAGAGATAGAACATTACCGTGGACCAGAGACAGAACATTACCGTGGACCAGAGACAGAACATTACCGTGGACCAGAGACAGAACATTACCGTGAAACAGAACATTATCGTGGACTAGAAACGGAACATTACCGTGAAACCGAAACAGAACATTATCGTGGACCAGAAACGGAACATTACCGTGGACCAGAGACAGAACATTACCTTGAAAACAAAACAGAACATTATCGTGGACCAGAAACGGAACATTATCGTAGACCAGAGACAGAACATTACCGTGAAACCGAAACAGAACATTATCGTGGACCAGAAACGGAACATTATCGTGGACGAGAGACAGAACATTATCGTGGACCAGAGACGGAACATTATCGTGGACCAGAGACGGAACATTATCGTGGACCAGAGACAGAACATTACCGTGAAACCTAAATAGAACATTATCGTGGAACAGAAACGGAGCATTATCGTGGACTAGAAACACAACATTATCGTGGACCAGAAACGGAACATTACCGTGAAACAGAAACACAACATTATCGTGGACCAGAGACGGAACATTACTGTGAAACCGAACATTATCGTGGACCAGAGACGGAACATTTCCGTGAAACAGAAACGGAACATTACCGTGAAACAGAAACACAACATTATCGTGGACCAGAGACGGAACATTACTGTGAGACCGAACATTACCATGGACCAGATACGGAACATTACCGTGGACCAGAACATTACCGTGGACCAGAACATTACCGTGAAACCGAACATTACCGTGGACCAGAGACCGAACATTACCGTGAAACCTAAACAGAACATTATCGTGGACCAGAAACGGAACATTACCGTGAAACAGAAACACAACATTATCGTGGACCAGAAACGGAACATTACCGTAAAACAGAAACAGAACATTAGCGTGGACCAGAGACAGAACATTACCGCTAAACAGAAACACAACATTATCGTGGACCAGAAACGGAACATTACCGTGAAACAGAAACAGAACATTAGCGTGGACCAGAGACAGAACATTACCGTGAACCAGAGACAGAACATTACCGTGAAAAAGAAACACAACATTACCGTGGACCAGAGACAGAACATTACCATGGACCAGGGACAGAACATTACCGTGAAACAGAACATTATCATGGACCAGAAACGGAACATTACCGTGAAACAGAACATTATCGTGGACTAGAAACGGAACAGTGAAACGGAAACGGAACATTACCGTGAAACTGAAACAGAACATTATCGTGGACCAGAAACGGAACATTATCATGGACCAGAGACAGAACATTACCGTGAAACCGAAACAGAACATTATCGTGGACCAGAAACGGAACATTACCGTGAAACAGAAACACGAAATTATTGTGGACCAGAAACGGAACATTACCGTGAAACAGAAACAGAACATTATCATGGACCAAAGACGGAACATTATCGTGGACCAGAGACGGAAAATTACCGTGAAACCGAACATTATCGTGGACCAGACACAGAACATTACCATGGACCAGAGACAGAACATTATCGTGAAACCTAACATTATCGTGGACCAGAAACGGAACATTACCGTGAAACAGGAACACAAAATTATCGTGGACCAGAAACGGAACATTACCGTGATACAGAAAGAGAACATTATCGTGGACTAGAGATGGAACATTACCGTGAAACCGAACATTATCGTGGACCAGAGATCGAACATTACCGTGGACCAGAGACAGAACATTACCTTGGACCAGAGACAGAACATTACCGTGGACCAGAGACAGAACATTACCGTGGACCAGAGACAGAACTTTACCTTGAAACCGAACATTATCGCGGACCAGAAACGGAACATTACCGTGAAACAGAAACACAAAATTATCGTGGACCAGAAACGGAACATTACCGTGATACAGAAACAGAACATTATCGTGGACCAGAGACGGAACATTGCCGTGAAACCGAACATTATCGTGGACCAGAGATCGAACATTACCGTGGACCAGAGACAGAACATTACCGTGGACCAGAGACAGAACATTACCGTGGACCAGAGACAGAACATTACCGTGGACCAGAGACAGAACATTACCGTGAAACAGAACATTACCGTGGACCAGAGACGGACCATTACCGTGAAACCGAAACAGAACATTATCGTGGACCAGAGACGGAACATTACCGTGAAACCGAACATGATCGTGGACCAGAGATCGAACATTACCGTGGACCAGAGACAGAACATTACCGTGGACCAGAGACAGAACATTACCGTGGACCAGAGACAGAACATTACCGTGGACCAGAGACAGAACATTACCGTGAAACAGAACATTATCGTGGACTAGAAACGGAACATTACCGTGAAACCGAAACAGAACATTATCGTGGACCACAAACGGAACATTACCGTGGACCAGAGACAGAACATTACCTTGAAAACAAAACAGAACATTATCGTGGACCAGAAACGGAACATTATCGTGGACCAGAGACAGAACATTACCGTGAAACCGAAACAGAACATTATCGTGGACCAGAAACGGAACATTATCGTGGACCAGAGACAGAACATTACCGTGAAACCGAAACAGAACATTATCGTGGACCAGAAACGGAACATTATCGTGGACGAGAGACAGAACATTATCGTGGACCAGAGACGGAACATTATCGTGGACCAAAGACGGAACATTATCGTGGAACAGAAACGGAGCATTATCGTGGACCAGAAACACAACATTATCGTGGGCCAGAAACGGAACATTACCGTGAAACAGAAACACAACATTATCGTGGACCAGAGACGGAACATTACTGTGAAACCTTACATTATCGTGGACCAGAGACGGAACATTTCCGTGAAACAAAAACGGAACATTTCCGTGAAACAGAAACGGAACATTACCGTGAAACAGAAACACAACATTATCTTGGACCAGAGACGGAACATTACTGTGAAACCGAACATTACCATGGACCAGATACGGAACATTACTGTGGACCAGAGACGGAACATTACCGTGGACCAGAACATTACCTTGGACCAGAACATTACCGTGAAACCGAACATTATCGTGGACCAGAGACCAAACATTACCGTGAAACCGAACATTACCGTGGACCAGAGACAGAACATTACCGTGAAACCGAAACAGAACATTATCGTGGACCAGAAACGGAACATTACCGTGAAACAGAAACACAACATTATCGTGGACCAGAAACGGAACATTACCGTGAAACAGAAACAGAACATTAGCGTGGACCAGAGACAGAACATTACCGCTAAACAGAAACACAACATTATCGTGGACCAGAAACGGAACATTACCGTGAAACAGAAACAGAACATTAGCGTGGACCAGAGACAGAACATTACCGTGAACCAGAGACAGAACATTACCGTGAAAAAGAAACACAACATTACCGTGGACCAGAGACAGAACATTACCATGGACCAGGGACAGAACATTACCGTGAAACAGAACATTATCATGGACCAGAAACGGAACATTACCGTGAAACAGAACATTATCGTGGACTAGAAACGGAACATTACCGTGAAACCGAAACAGAACATTATCGTGGACAAGAAACGGAACATTACCGTGGACCAGAGACAGAACATTAGCGTGGACCAGAGACAGAACATTACCGTGAACCAGAGACAGAACATTACCGTGAAAAAGAAACACAACATTACCGTGGACCAGAGACAGAACATTACCATGGACCAGGGACAGAACATTATCATGGACCAGAAACGGAACATTACCGTGAAACAGAAACACAACATTATCGTGGACCAGAAACGGAACATTACCGTAAAACAGAAACAGAACATTAGCGTGGACCAGAGACAGAACATTACCGCTAAACAGAAACACAACATTATCGTGGACCAGAAACGGAACATTACCGTGAAACAGAAACAGAACATTAGCGTGGACCAGAGACAGAACATTACCGTGGACCAGAGACAGAACATTACCATGGACCAGGGACAGAACATTACCGTGAAACGGAACATTATCATGGACCAGAGACACAACATTATCGTGGACCAGAGACGGAACATTACCGTGGACCAGAGACAGAACATTACCGTGGACCAGAAATGGAACATTACCGTGAAACCGAACATTATCGTGGACCAGAGATCGAACATTATCGTGGACCAGAGGCAGAACATTACCGTGGACCAGAAATGGAACATTACCATGAAACCGAACATTATCGTGGACCAGAGACGGAACATTACCGTGAAACCGAACATTATCGTCGACCAGAAATCGAACATTATTGTGGACCACAGACAGAACATTACCGTGGACCAGAAATGGAACATTACCGTGAAACCGAACATTACCATGGACCAGATAAGGAACATTACTGTGGACCAGAGACGGAACATTACCGTGGACCAGAACATTACCGTGAAACCGAACATTATCGTGGACCAGAGACAGAACATTACCGTGAAAAAGAACATTATCATGGACCAGAAACGGAACAGTACCGTGAAACAGAAACACAACATTTTCGTGGACCAGAGACGGAACATTACCGTGGACCAGAGACGGACCATAACCGTGAAACCGAAACAGAACATTATCGTGGACCAGAGACGGAACATTACCGTGAAACCGAACATTATCGTGGACCAGAGATCGAACATTACCGTGGACCAGAGATAAAACATTACCGTGGACCAGAGACAGAACATTACCGTGGACCAGAGACAGAACATTACCGTGGACCAGAGACAGAACATTACCGTGAAACAGAACATTATCGTGGACTAGAAACGGAACATTACCGTGAAACCGAAACAGAACATTATCGTGGACCAGAAACGGAACATTACCGTGGACCAGAGACAGAACATTACCTTGAAAACAAAACAGAACATTATCGTGGACCAGAGACGGAACATTATCGTGGACCAGAGACGGAACATTATCGTGGACCAGAGACAGAACATTACCGTGAAACCTAAATAGAACATTATCGTGGAACAGAAACGGAGCATTATCGTGGACTAGAAACAGAACATTATCGTGGACCAGAAACGGAACATTACCGTGAAACAGAAACACAACATTATCGTGGACCAGAGACGGAACATTACTGTGAAACCGAACATTATCGTGGACCAGAGACGGAACATTTCCGTGAAACAGAAACGGAACATTACCGTGAAACAGAAACACAACATTATGGTGGACCAGAGACGGAACATTACTGTGAGACCGAACATTACCATGGACCAGATACGGAACATTACCGTGGACCAGAACATTACCGTGGACCAGAACATTACCGTGAAACCGAACATTACCGTGGACCAGAGACCGAACATTACCGTGAAACCTAAACAGAACATTATCGTGGACCAGAAACGGAACATTACCGTGAAACAGAAACACAACATTATCGTGGACCAGAAACGGAACATTACCGTAAAACAGAAACAGAACATTAGCGTGGACCAGAGACAGAACATTACCGCTAAACAGAAACACAACATTATCGTGGACCAGAAACGGAACATTACCGTGAAACAGAAACAGAACATTAGGGTGGACCAGAGACAGATCATTACCGTGAACCAGAGACAGAACATTACCGTGAAAAAGAAACACAACATTACCGTGGACCAGAGACAGAACATTACCATGGACCAGGGACAGAACATTACCGTGAAACAGAACATTATCATGGACCAGAAACGGAACATTACCGTGAAACAGAACATTATCGTGGACTAGAAACGGAACAGTGAAACGGAAACGGAACATTACCGTGAAACTGAAACAGAACATTATCGTGGACCAGAAACGGAACATTATCATGGACCAGAGAAAGAACATTACCGTGAAACCGAAACAGAACATTATCGTGGACCAGAAACGGAACATTATCGTGAAACAGAAACACAAAATTATTGTGGACCAGAAACGGAACATTACCGTGAAACAGAAACAGAACATTATCATGGACCAAAGACGGAACATTATCGTGGACCAGAGACGGAAAATTACCGTGAAACCGAACATTATCGTGGACCAGACACAGAACATTACCATGGACCAGAGACAGAACATTATCGTGAAACCTAATATTATCGTGGACCAGAAACGGAACATTACCGTGAAACAGGAACACAAAATTATCGTGGACCAGAAACGGAACATTACCGTGATACAGAAAGAGAACATTATCGTGGACTAGAGATGGAACATTACCGTGAAACCGAACATTATCGTGGACCAGAGATCGAACATTACCGTGGACCAGAGACAGAACATTACCTTGGACCAGAGACAGAACATTACCGTGGACCAGAGACAGAACATTACCGTGGACCAGAGACCGAACTTTACCTTGAAACCGAACATTATCGCGGACCAGAAACGGAACATTACCGTGAAACAGAAACACAAAATTATCGTGGACCAGAAACGGAACATTACCGTGATACAGAAACAGAACATTATCGTGGACCAGAGACGGAACATTACCGTGAAACCGAACATTATCGTGGACCAGAGATCGAACATTACCGTGGACCAGAGACAGAACATTACCGTGGACCAGAGATAGAACATTACCGTGGACCAGAGACAGAACATTACCGTGGACCAGAGACAGAACATTACCGTGAAACAGAACATTACCGTGGACCAGAGACGGACCATTACCGTGAAACCGAAACAGAACATTATCGTGGACCAGAGACGGAACATTACCGTGAAACCGAACATTATCGTGGACCAGAGATCGAACATTACCGTGGACCAGAGACAGAACATTACCGTGGACCAGAGACAGAACATTACCGTGGACCAGAGACAGAACATTACCGTGGACCAGAGACAGAACATTACCGTGAAACAGAACATTATCGTGGACTAGAAACGGAACATTACCGTGAAACCGAAACAGAACATTATCGTGGACCAGAAACGGAACATTACCGTGGACCAGAGACAGAACATTACCTTGAAAACAAAACAGAACATTATCGTGGACCAGAAACGGAACATTATCGTGGACCAGAGACAGAACATTACCGTGAAACCGAAACAGAACATTATCGTGGACCAGAAACGGAACATTATCGTGGACCAGAGACAGAACATTACCGTGAAACCGAAACAGAACATTATCGTGGACCAGAAACGGAACATTATCGTGGACGAGAGACAGAACATTATCGTGGACCAGAGACGGAACATTATCGTGGACCAAAGACGGAACATTATCGTGGACCAGAGACAGAACATTACCGTGAAACCTAAACAGAACATTATCGTGGAACAGAAACGGAGCATTATCGTGGACCAGAAACACAACATTATCGTGGGCCAGAAACGGAACATTACCGTGAAACAGAAACACAACATTATCGTGGACCAGAGACGGAACATTACTGTGAAACCGAACATTATCGTGGACCAGAGACGGAACATTTCCGTGAAACAGAAACGGAACATTTCCGTGAAACAGAAACGGAACATTACCGTGAAACAGAAACACAACATTATCTTGGACCAGAGACGGAACATTACTGTGAAACCGAACATTACCATGGACCAGATACGGAACATTACTGTGGACCAGAGACGGAACATTACCGTGGACCAGAACATTACCTTGGACCAGAACATTACCGTGAAACCGAACATTATCGTGGACCAGAGACCAAACATTACCGTGAAACCGAACATTACCGTGGACCAGAGACAGAACATTACCGTGAAACCGAAACAGAACATTATCGTGGACCAGAAACGGAACATTACCGTGAAACAGAAACACAACATTATCGTGGACCAGAAACGGAACATTACCGTGAAACAGAAACAGAACATTAGCGTGGACCAGAGACAGAACATTACCGCTAAACAGAAACACAACATTATCGTGGACCAGAAACGGAACATTACCGTGAAACAGAAACAGAACATTAGCGTGGACCAGAGACAGAACATTACCGTGAACCAGAGACAGAACATTACCGTGAAAAAGAAACACAACATTACCGTGGACCAGAGACAGAACATTACCATGGACCAGGGACAGAACATTACCGTGAAACAGAACATTATCATGGACCAGAAACGGAACATTACCGTGAAACAGAACATTATCGTGGACTAGAAACGGAACATTACCGTGAAACCGAAACAGAACATTATCGTGGACAAGAAACGGAACATTACCGTGGACCAGAGACAGAACATTACCTTGAAACCAAAACAGAACATTATCGTGGACCAGAAAGGGAACATTATCGTGGACCAGAGACAGAACATTACCGTGAAACCGAAACAGAATATTATCGTGGACCAGAAACGGAACATTATCGTGGACCAGAGACAGAACATTATCGTGGACCAGAGACGGAACATTATCGTGGACCAGAGACGGAACATTATCGTGGACCAGAGACAGAACATTACCGTGAAACGTGAAACTGAAACAGAACATTATCGTGGACCAGAAACGGAACATTATCATGGACCAGAGACAGAACATTACCGTGAAACCGAAACAGAACATTATCGTGGACCAGAAACGGAACATTACTGTGAAACCGAACATTACCATGGACCAGAGACAGAACATTACCGTGGACCAGAGACAGAACATTACCGTGGACCAGAGACAGAACATTACCATGGACCAGAGACAGAACATTACCGTGAAACAGAACATTATCATGGACCAGAAACGGAACATTACCGTGAAACAGAAACAGAACATTATCGTGGACCAGAGACGGAAAATTACCGTGAAACCGAACATTATCGTGGACCAGACACAGAACATTACCATGGACCAGAGACAGAACATTACCGTGAAACCGAACATTATCGTGGACCAGAAACGGAACATTACCGTGAAACAGAAACAGAACATTATCGTGGACCAGAGACCGAACTTTACCTTGAAACCGAACATTACCGTGGACCAGAGACAGAATATTACAATGGACGAAAGACAGAACATTACTGTGAAAAAGAACATTATCATGGACCAGAAACGGAACATTACCGTGAAACAGAAACAGAACATTATCGTGGACCAGACACAGAACATTACCGTGGACCAGAGACAGAACATTACCGGGAAACCGAAACAGAACATTATCGTGGACCAGAAACGGAACATTACCGGGAAACCGAACATTATCGTGGACCAGAGATCGAACATTACGGTGGACCAGAGACAGAACATTACCGTGGACCAGAGACAGAACATTTCCATGGACCAGAGACAGAACATTACCGTTTACCAGAGACAGAACATTACCGTGGACCAGAGACCCAATTTTACCTTGAAACCGAACATTACCGTGGACCAGAGACAGAACATTACCGTGGACCAGAGACAGAACATTACCGTGGACCAGAGACAGAACATTACCGTTGACCAGAGACCGAACTTTACCTTGAAACCGAACATTATCGTGGACCAGAAACGGAACATTACCGTGAAACAGAAACACAAAATTATCGTGGACCAGAAACGGAACATTACCGTGATACAGAAACAGAACATTATCGTGGACCAGAGACGGAACATTACCGTGAAACCGAACATTATCGTGGACCAGAGATCGAACATTACCGTGGACCAGAGACAGAACATTACCGTGGACCAGAGACAGAACATTACCGTGGACCAGAGACAGAACATTACCGTGGACCAGAGACAGAACATTACCGTGAAACAGAACATTACCGTGGACCAGAGACGGACCATTACCGTGAAACCGAAACAGAACATTATCGTGGACCAGAGACGGAACATTACCGTGAAACCGAACATTATCGTGGACCAGAGATCGAACATTACCGTGGACCAGAGACAGAACATTACCGTGGACCAGAGACAGAACATTACCGTGGACCAGAGACAGAACATTACCGTGGACCAGAGACAGAACATTACCGTAAAACAGAACATTATCGTGGACTAGAAACGGAACATTACCGTGAAACCGAAACAGAACATTATCGTGGACCAGAAACGGAACATTATCGTGGACCAGAGACAGAATATTACCGTCAAACCGAAACAGAACATTATCGTGGACCAGAAACGGAACATTATCGTGGACGAGAGACAGAACATTATCGTGGACCAGAGACGGAACATTATCGTGGACCAAAGACGGAACATTATTGTGGACCAGAGACCGAACTTTACCTTGAAACCGAACATTACCGTGGACCAGAGACAAAACATTACCATGGACCAGGGACAGAACATTACCGTGAAACAGAACATTATCGTGGACCAGAAACACAACATTATCGTGGACCAGAAACGGAACATTACCGTGAAACAGAAACACAACATTATCGTGGACCAGAGACGGAACATTACTGTGAAACCGAACATTATCGTGGACCAGAGACGGAACATTTCCGTGAAACAGAAACGGAACATTTCCGTGAAACAGAAACGGAACATTACCGTGAAACAGAAACACAACATTATCTTGGACCAGAGACGGAACATTACTGTGAAACCGAACATTACCATGGACCAGATACGGAACATTACTGTGGACCAGAGACGGAACATTACCGTGGACCAGAACATTACCTTGGACCAGAACATTACCGTGAAACCGAACATTATCGTGGACCAGAGACCAAACATTACCGTGAAACCGAACATTACCGTGGACCAGAGACCGAACATTACCGTGAAACCGAAACAGAACATTATCGTGGACCAGAAACGGAACATTACCGTGAAACAGAAACACAACATTATCGTGGACCAGAAACGGAACATTACTGTGAAACAGAAACAGAACATTAGCGTGGACCAGAGACAGAACATTACCGCTAAACAGAAACACAACATTATCGTGGACGAGAGACAGAACATTATCGTGGACCAGAGACGGAACATTATCGTGGACCAAAGACGGAACATTATCGTGGACCAGAGACAGAACATTACCGTGAAACCTAAACAGAACATTATCGTGGAACAGAAACGGAGCATTATCGTGGACCAGAAACACAACATTATCGTGGGCCAGAAACGGAACATTACCGTGAAACAGAAACACAACATTATCGTGGACCAGAGACGGAACATTACTGTGAAACCGAACATTATCGTGGACCAGAGACGGAACATTTCCGTGAAACAGAAACGGAACATTTCCGTGAAACAGAAACGGAACATTACTGTGAAACAGAAACAGAACATTAGCGTGGACCAGAGACAGAACATTACCGCTAAACAGAAACACAACATTATCGTGGACGAGAGACAGAACATTATCGTGGACCAGAGACGGAACATTATCGTGGACCAAAGACGGAACATTATCGTGGACCAGAGACAGAACATTACCGTGAAACCTAAACAGAACATTATCGTGGAACAGAAACGGAGCATTATCGTGGACCAGAAACACAACATTATCGTGGGCCAGAAACGGAACATTACCGTGAAACAGAAACACAACATTATCGTGGACCAGAGACGGAACATTACTGTGAAACCGAACATTATCGTGGACCAGAGACGGAACATTTCCGTGAAACAGAAACGGAACATTTCCGTGAAACAGAAACGGAACATTACCGTGAAACAGAAACACAACATTATCTTGGACCAGAGACGGAACATTACTGTGAAACCGAACATTACCATGGACCAGATACGGAACATTACTGTGGACCAGAGACGGAACATTACCGTGGACCAGAACATTACCTTGGACCAGAACATTACCGTGAAACCGAACATTATCGTGGACCAGAGACCAAACATTACCGTGAAACCGAACATTACCGTGGACCAGAGACAGAACATTACCGTGAAACCGAAACAGAACATTATCGTGGACCAGAAACGGAACATTACCGTGAAACAGAAACACAACATTATCGTGGACCAGAAACGGAACATTACCGTGAAACAGAAACAGAACATTAGCGTGGACCAGAGACAGAACATTACCGCTAAACAGAAACACAACATTATCGTGGACCAGAAACGGAACATTACCGTGAAACAGAAACACAACATTATCGTGGACCAGAGACGGAACATTACTGTGAAACCGAACATTATCGTGGACCAGAGACGGAACATTTCCGTGAAACAGAAACGGAACATTTCCGTGAAACAGAAACGGAACATTACCGTGAAACAGAAACACAACATTATCTTGGACCAGAGACGGAACATTACTGTGAAACCGAACATTACCATGGACCAGATACGGAACATTACTGTGGACCAGAGACGGAACATTACCGTGGACCAGAACATTACCTTGGACCAGAACATTACCGTGAAACCGAACATTATCGTGGACCAGAGACCAAACATTACCGTGAAACCGAACATTACCGTGGACCAGAGACAGAACATTACCGTGAAACCGAAACAGAACATTATCGTGGACCAGAAACGGAACATTACCGTGAAACAGAAACACAACATTATCGTGGACCAGAAACGGAACATTACCGTGAAACAGAAACAGAACATTAGCGTGGACCAGAGACAGAACATTACCGCTAAACAGAAACACAACATTATCGTGGACCAGAAACGGAACATTACCGTGAAACAGAAACAGAACATTAGCGTGGACCAGAGACAGAACATTACCGTGAACCAGAGACAGAACATTACCGTGAAAAAGAAACACAACATTACCGTGGACCAGAGACAGAACATTACCATGGACCAGGGACAGAACATTACCGTGAAACAGAACATTATCATGGACCAGAAACGGAACATTACCGTGAAACAGAACATTATCGTGGACTAGAAACGGAACATTACCGTGAAACCGAAACAGAACATTATCGTGGACAAGAAACGGAACATTACCGTGGACCAGAGACAGAACATTACCTTGAAACCAAAACAGAACATTATCGTGGACCAGAAAGGGAACATTATCGTGGACCAGAGACAGAACATTACCGTGAAACCGAAACAGAATATTATCGTGGACCAGAAACGGAACATTATCGTGGACCAGAGACAGAACATTATCGTGGACCAGAGACGGAACATTATCGTGGACCAGAGACGGAACATTATCGTGGACCAGAGACAGAACATTACCGTGAAACGTGAAACTGAAACAGAACATTATCGTGGACCAGAAACGGAACATTATCATGGACCAGAGACAGAACATTACCCTGAAACCGAAACAGAACATTATCGTGGACCAGAAACGGAACATTACTGTGAAACCGAACATTACCATGGACCAGAGACAGAACATTACCGTGGACCAGAGACAGAACATTACCGTGGACCAGAGACAGAACATTACCATGGACCAGAGACAGAAAATTACCGTGAAACCGAACATTATCGTGGACCAGACACAGAACATTACCATGGACCAGAGACAGAACATTACCGTGAAACCGAACATTATCGTGGACCAGAAACGGAACATTACCGTGAAACAGAAACAGAACATTATCGTGGACCAGAGACCGAACTTTACCTTGAAACCGAACATTACCGTGGACCAGAGACAGAATATTACAATGGACGAAAGACAGAACATTACTGTGAAAAAGAACATTATCATGGACCAGAAACGGAACATTACCGTGAAACAGAAACAGAACATTATCGTGGACCAGACACAGAACATTACCGTGGACCAGAGACAGAACATTACCGGGAAACCGAAACAGAACATTATCGTGGACCAGAAACGGAACATTACCGGGAAACCGAACATTATCGTGGACCAGAGATCGAACATTACGGTGGACCAGAGACAGAACATTACCGTGGACCAGAGACAGAACATTTCCATGGACCAGAGACAGAACATTACCGTTTACCAGAGACAGAACATTACCGTGGACCAGAGACCCAATTTTACCTTGAAACCGAACATTACCGTGGACCAGAGACAGAACATTACCGTGGACCAGAGACAGAACATTACCGTGGACCAGAGACAGAACATTACCGTTGACCAGAGACCGAACTTTACCTTGAAACCGAACATTATCGTGGACCAGAAACGGAACATTACCGTGAAACAGAAACACAAAATTATCGTGGACCAGAAACGGAACATTACCGTGATACAGAAACAGAACATTATCGTGGACCAGAGACGGAACATTACCGTGAAACCGAACATTATCGTGGACCAGAGATCGAACATTACCGTGGACCAGAGACAGAACATTACCGTGGACCAGAGACAGAACATTACCGTGGACCAGAGACAGAACATTACCGTGGACCAGAGACAGAACATTACCGTGAAACAGAACATTACCGTGGACCAGAGACGGACCATTACCGTGAAACCGAAACAGAACATTATCGTGGACCAGAGACGGAACATTACCGTGAAACCGAACATTATCGTGGACCAGAGATCGAACATTACCGTGGACCAGAGACAGAACATTACCGTGGACCAGAGACAGAACATTACCGTGGACCAGAGACAGAACATTACCGTGGACCAGAGACAGAACATTACCGTAAAACAGAACATTATCGTGGACTAGAAACGGAACATTACCGTGAAACCGAAACAGAACATTATCGTGGACCAGAAACGGAACATTATCGTGGACCAGAGACAGAATATTACCGTCAAACCGAAACAGAACATTATCGTGGACCAGAAACGGAACATTATCGTGGACGAGAGACAGAACATTATCGTGGACCAGAGACGGAACATTATCGTGGACCAAAGACGGAACATTATTGTGGACCAGAGACCGAACTTTACCTTGAAACCGAACATTACCGTGGACCAGAGACAAAACATTACCATGGACCAGGGACAGAACATTACCGTGAAACAGAACATTATCGTGGACCAGAAACACAACATTATCGTGGACCAGAAACGGAACATTACCGTGAAACAGAAACACAACATTATCGTGGACCAGAGACGGAACATTACTGTGAAACCGAACATTATCGTGGACTAGAGACGGAACATTTCCGTGAAACAGAAACGGAACATTTCCGTGAAACAGAAACGGAACATTACCGTGAAACAGAAACACAACATTATCTTGGACCAGAGACGGAACATTACTGTGAAACCGAACATTACCATGGACCAGATACGGAACATTACTGTGGACCAGAGACGGAACATTACCGTGGACCAGAACATTACCTTGGACCAGAACATTACCGTGAAACCGAACATTATCGTGGACCAGAGACCAAACATTACCGTGAAACCGAACATTACCGTGGACCAGAGACCGAACATTACCGTGAAACCGAAACAGAACATTATCGTGGACCAGAAACGGAACATTACCGTGAAACAGAAACACAACATTATCGTGGACCAGAAACGGAACATTACTGTGAAACAGAAACAGAACATTAGCGTGGACCAGAGACAGAACATTACCGCTAAACAGAAACACAACATTATCGTGGACCAGAAACGGAACATTACCGTGAAACAGAAACAGAACATTAGCGTGGACCAGAGACAGAACATTACCGTGAACCAGAGACAGAACATTACCGTGAAAAAGAAACACAACATTACCGTGGACCAGAGACAGAACATTACCATGGACCAGGGACAGAACATTACCGTGAAACAGAACATTATCATGGACCAGAAACGGAACATTACCGTGAAACAGAACATTATCGTGGACTAGAAACGGAACATTACCGTGAAACCGAAACAGAACATGATCGTGGACAAGAAACGGAACATTACCGTGGACCAGATACAGAACATTACCTTGAAACCAAAACAGAACATTATCGTGGACCAGAAAGGGAACATTATCGTGGACCAGAGACAGAACATTACCGTGAAACCGAAACAGAACATTATCGTGGACCAGAAACGGAACATTATCGTGGACCAGAGACAGAACATTATCGTGGACCAGAGACAGAACATTACCGTGAAACGTGAAACTGAAACAGAACATTATCGTGGACCAGAAACGGAACATTATCATGGACCAGAGACAGAACATTACCGTGAAACCGAAACAGAACATTATCGTGGACCAGAAACGGAACATTACTGTGAAACCGAACATTACCATGGACCAGAGACAGAACATTACCGTGGACCAGAGACAGAACATTACCGTGGACCAGAGACAGAACATTACCATGGACCAGAGACAGAACATTACCGTGAAACAGAACATTATCATGGACCAGAAACGGAACATTACCGTGAAACAGAACATTATCATGGACCAGAAACGGAACATTACCGTGGACCAGAGACAGAACATTACCGTGGACCAGAGACAGAATATTACCGTGGACTAGAGACAGAACATTACCATGGACCAGAGACAGAACATTACCGTGAAACAGAACATTATCATGGACCAGAAACGGAACATTACCGTGAAACAGAAACAGAACATTATCGTGGACCAGAGACGGAACATTACCGTGAAACCGAACATTATCGCGGACCAGAAACAGAATATTACCGTGAAACAGAAACACAAAATTATCGTGGACCAGAAACGGAACATTACCGTGACACAGAAACAGAACATTATCGTGGACCAGAGACGGAACATTACCGTGAAACCGAACATTATCGTGGACCAGAGATCGAACATTACCGTGGACCAGAGACAGAACATTACCGTGGACCAGAGACAGAACATTACCGTGGACCAGAGACAGAACATTACCGTGGACCAGAGACAGAACATTACCATGGACCAGAGACAGAACATTACCGTGAAACAGGACATTACCGTGGACCAGAGACGGACCATTACCGTGAAACCGAAACAGAACATTATCGTGGGCCAGAGACGTAACATTACCGTGAAACCGAACATTATCGTGGACCAGAGATCGAACATTACCGTGGACCAGAGACAGAACATTACCGTGGACCAGAGATAGAACATTACCGTGGACCAGAGACAGAACATTACCGTGGACCAGAGACAGAACATTACCGTGGACCAGAGACAGAACATTACCGTGAAACAGAACATTATCGTGGACTAGAAACGGAACATTACCGTGAAACCGAAACAGAACATTATCGTGGACCAGAAACGGAACATTACCGTGGACCAGAGACAGAACATTACCTTGAAAACAAAACAGAACATTATCGTGGACCAGAAACGGAACATTATCGTGGACCAGAGACAGAACATTACCGTGAAACCGAAACAGAACATTATCGTGGACCAGAAACGGAACATTATCGTGGACGAGAGACAGAACATTATCGTGGACCAGAAACAACATTATCGTGGACCAGAGACGGAACATTACTGTGAAACCGAACATTATCGTGGACCAGAGACGGAACATTTCCGTGAAACAGAAACGGAACATTACCGTGAAACAGAAACACAACATTATCTTGGACCAGAGACGGAACATTACTGTGAAACCGAACATTACCATGGACCAGATACGGAACATTACTGTGGACCAGAGACGGAACATTACCGTGGACCAGAGACGGAACATTACCGTGGACCAGAACATTACCTTGGACCAGAACATTACCGTGAAACCGAACATTATCGTGGACCAGAGACGGAACATTACCGTGAAACCGAACATTATCGTGGACCAGAGATCGAACATTACCGTGGACCAGAGACAAAAAATTACCGTGGACCAGAGACAGAACATTACCGTGGACCAGAGTCAGAACATTACCGTAGACCAGAGACAGAACATTACCATGGACCAGAGACAGAACATTACCGTGAAACAGAAACGGAACATTACCGTGAAACAGAAACACAACATTATCTTGGACCAGAGACGGAACATTACTGTGAAACCGAACATTACCATGGACCAGAGACAGAACATTACCGTGGACCAGAGACAGAACATTACCGTGGACCAGAGACAGAACATTACCATGGACCAGAGACAGAACATTACCATGGACCAGAGACAGAACATTACCGTGAAACAGAACATTATCATGGACCAGAAACGGAACATTACCGTGAAACAGAAACAGAACATTATCGTGGACCAAAGACGGAACATTACCGTGAAACCGAACATTATCGTGGACCAGACACAGAACATTACCATGGACCAGAGACAGAACATTACCGTGAAACCGAACATTATCGTGGACCAGAAACGGAACATTACCGTGAAACAGAAACAGAACATTATCGTGGACCAGAGACCGAACTTTACCTTGAAACCGAACATTACCGTGGACCAGAGACAGAATATTACAATGGACCAGAGACAGAACATTACTGTGAAAAAGAACATTATCATGGACCAGAAACGGAACATTACCGTGAAACAGAACATTATCATGGACCAGAAACGGAACATTACCGTGAAACAGAACATTATCGTGGACTAGAAACGGAACATTACCGTGAAACCGAAACAGAACATTATCGTGGACAAGAAACGGAACATTACCGTGGACCAGAGACAGAACATTACCTTGAAACCAAAACAGAACATTATCGTGGACCAGAAAGGGAACATTATCGTGGACCAGAGACAGAACATTACCGTGAAACCGAACATTATCGTGGACCAGAAACGGAACATTACCGTGAAACAGAAACAGAACATTATCGTGGACCAGAGACCGAACTTTACCTTGAAACCGAACATTACCGTGGACCAGAGACAGAATATTACAATGGACCAGAGACAGAACATTACTGTGAAAAAGAACATTATCATGGACCAGAAACGGAACATTACCGTGAAACAGAACATTATCATGGACCAGAAACGGAACATTACCGTGAAACAGAACATTATCGTGGACTAGAAACGGAACATTACCGTGAAACCGAAACAGAACATTATCGTGGACAAGAAACGGAACATTACCGTGGACCAGAGACAGAACATTACCGTGGACCAGAGACAGAACATTACCATGGACCAGAGACAGAACATTACCGTGAAACAGAACATTATCATGGACCAGAAACGTAACATTACCGTGAAACAGAACATTATCATGGACCAGAAACGGAACATTACCGTGGACCAGAGACAGAACATTACCGTGGACCAGAGACAGAATATTACCGTGGACCAGAGACAGAACATTACCATGGACCAGAGACAGAACATTACCGTGAAACAGAACATTATCATGGACCAGAAACGGAACATTACCGTGAAACAGAAACAGAACATTATCGTGGACCAGAGACGGAACATTACCGTGAAACCGAACATTATCGCGGACCAGAAACAGAACATTACCGTGAAACAGAAACACAAAATTATCGTGGACCAGAAACGGAACATTACCGTGACACAGAAACAGAACATTATCGTGGACCAGAGACGGAACATTACCGTGAAACCGAACATTATCGTGGACCAGAGATCGAACATTACCGTGGACCAGAGACAGAACATTACCGTGGACCAGAGACAGAACATTACCGTGGACCAGAGACAGAACATTACCGTGGACCAGAGACAGAACATTACCATGGACCAGAGACAGAACATTACCGTGAAACAGGACATTACCGTGGACCAGAGACGGACCATTACCGTGAAACCGAAACAGAACATTATCGTGGGCCAGAGACGTAACATTACCGTGAAACCGAACATTATCGTGGACCAGAGATCGAACATTACCGTGGACCAGAGACAGAACATTACCGTGGACCAGAGATAGAACATTACCGTGGACCAGAGACAGAACATTACCGTGGACCAGAGACAGAACATTACCGTGGACCAGAGACAGAACATTATCGTGAAACAGAACATTATCGTGGACTAGAAACGGAACATTACCGTGAAACCGAAACAGAACATTATCGTGGACCAGAAACGGAACATTACCGTGGACCAGAGACAGAACATTACCTTGAAAACAAAACAGAACATTATCGTGGACCAGAAACGGAACATTATCGTGGACCAGAGACAGAACATTACCGTGAAACCGAAACAGAACATTATCGTGGACCAGAAACGGAACATTATCGTGGACGAGAGACAGAACATTATCGTGGACCAGAAACAACATTATCGTGGACCAGAGACGGAACATTACTGTGAAACCGAACATTATCGTGGACCAGAGACGGAACATTTCCGTGAAACAGAAACGGAACATTACCGTGAAACAGAAACACAACATTATCTTGGACCAGAGACGGAACATTACTGTGAAACCGAACATTACCATGGACCAGATACGGAACATTACTGTGGACCAGAGACGGAACATTACCGTGGACCAGAGACGGAACATTACCGTGGACCAGAACATTACCTTGGACCAGAACATTACCGTGAAACCGACCATTATCGTGGACCAGAGACGGAACATTACCGTGAAACCGAACATTATCGTGGACCAGAGATCGAACATTACCGTGGACCAGAGACAAAAAATTACCGTGGACCAGAGACAGAACATTACCGTGGACCAGAGTCAGAACATTACCGTAGACCAGAGACAGAACATTACCATGGACCAGAGACAGAACATTACCGTGAAACAGAAACGGAACATTACCGTGAAACAGAAACACAACATTATCTTGGACCAGAGACGGAACATTACTGTGAAACCGAACATTACCATGGACCAGAGACAGAACATTACCGTGGACCAGAGACAGAACATTACCGTTGACCAGAGACAGAACATTACCATGGACCAGAGACAGAACATTACCATGGACCAGAGACAGAACATTACCGTGAAACAGAACATTATCATGGACCAGAAACGGAACATTACCGTGAAACAGAAACAGAACATTATCGTGGACCAAAGACGGAACATTACCGTGAAACCGAACATTATCGTGGACCAGACACAGAACATTACCATGGACCAGAGACAGAACATTACCGTGAAACCGAACATTATCGTGGACCAGAAACGGAACATTACCGTGAAACAGAAACAGAACATTATCGTGGACCAGAGACCGAACTTTACCTTGAAACCGAACATTACCGTGGACCAGAGACAGAATATTACAATGGACCAGAGACAGAACATTACTGTGAAAAAGAACATTATCATGGACCAGAAACGGAACATTACCGTGAAACAGAACATTATCATGGACCAGAAACGGAACATTACCGTGAAACAGAACATTATCGTGGACTAGAAACGGAACATTACCGTGAAACCGAAACAGAACATTATCGTGGACAAGAAACGGAACATTACCGTGGACCAGAGACAGAACATTACCTTGAAACCAAAACAGAACATTATCGTGGACCAGAAAGGGAACATTATCGTGGACCAGAGACAGAACATTACCGTGAAACCGAACATTATCGTGGACCAGAAACGGAACATTACCGTGAAACAGAAACAGAACATTATCGTGGACCAGAGACCGAACTTTACCTTGAAACCGAACATTACCGTGGACCAGAGACAGAATATTACAATGGACCAGAGACAGAACATTACTGTGAAAAAGAACATTATCATGGACCAGAAACGGAACATTACCGTGAAACAGAACATTATCATGGACCAGAAACGGAACATTACCGTGAAACAGAACATTATCGTGGACTAGAAACGGAACATTACCGTGAAACCGAAACAGAACATTATCGTGGACAAGAAACGGAACATTACCGTGGACCAGAGACAGAACATTACCGTGGACCAGAGACAGAACATTACCATGGACCAGAGACAGAACATTACCGTGAAACAGAACATTATCATGGACCAGAAACGTAACATTACCGTGAAACAGAACATTATCATGGACCAGAAACGGAACATTACCGTGGACCAGAGACAGAACATTACCGTGGACCAGAGACAGAATATTACCGTGGACCAGAGACAGAACATTACCATGGACCAGAGACAGAACATTACCGTGAAACAGAACATTATCATGGACCAGAAACGGAACATTACCGTGAAACAGAAACAGAACATTATCGTGGACCAGAGACGGAACATTACCGTGAAACCGAACATTATCGCGGACCAGAAACAGAACATTACCGTGAAACAGAAACACAAAATTATCGTGGACCAGAAACGGAACATTACCGTGACACAGAAACAGAACATTATCGTGGACCAGAGACGGAACATTACCGTGAAACCGAACATTATCGTGGACCAGAGATCGAACATTACCGTGGACCAGAGACAGAACATTACCGTGGACCAGAGACAGAACATTACCGTGGACCAGAGACAGAACATTACCGTGGACCAGAGACAGAACATTACCGTGAAACAGGACATTACCGTGGACCAGAGACGGACCATTACCGTGAAACCGAAACAGAACATTATCGTGGGCCAGAGACGTAACATTACCGTGAAACCGAACATTATCGTGGACCAGAGATCGAACATTACCGTGGACCAGAGACAGAACATTACCGTGGACCAGAGATAGAACATTACCGTGGACCAGAGACAGAACATTACCGTGGACCAGAGACAGAACATTACCGTGGACCAGAGACAGAACATTATCGTGAAACAGAACATTATCGTGGACTAGAAACGGAACATTACCGTGAAACCGAAACAGAACATTATCGTGGACCAGAAACGGAACATTACCGTGGACCAGAGACAGAACATTACCTTGAAAACAAAACAGAACATTATCGTGGACCAGAAACGGAACATTATCGTGGACCAGAGACAGAACATTACCGTGAAACCGAAAAAGAACATTATCGTGGACCAGAAACGGAACATTATCGTGGACGAGAGACAGAACATTATCGTGGACCAGAAACAACATTATCGTGGACCAGAGACGGAACATTACTGTGAAACCGAACATTATCGTGGACCAGAGACGGAACATTTCCGTGAAACAGAAACGGAACATTACCGTGAAACAGAAACACAACATTATCTTGGACCAGAGACGGAACATTACTGTGAAACCGAACATTACCATGGACCAGATACGGAACATTACTGTGGACCAGAGACGGAACATTACCGTGGACCAGAGACGGAACATTACCGTGGACCAGAACATTACCTTGGACCAGAACATTACCGTGAAACCGACCATTATCGTGGACCAGAGACGGAACATTACCGTGAAACCGAACATTATCGTGGACCAGAGATCGAACATTACCGTGGACCAGAGACAAAAAATTACCGTGGACCAGAGACAGAACATTACCGTGGACCAGAGTCAGAACATTACCGTAGACCAGAGACAGAACATTACCATGGACCAGAGACAGAACATTACCGTGAAACAGAAACGGAACATTACCGTGAAACAGAAACACAACATTATCTTGGACCAGAGACGGAACATTACTGTGAAACCGAACATTACCATGGACCAGAGACAGAACATTACCGTGGACCAGAGACAGAACATTACCGTGGACCAGAGACAGAACATTACCATGGACCAGAGACAGAACATTACCGTGAAACAGAACATTATCATGGACCAGAAACGGAACATTACCGTGAAACAGAAACAGAACATTATCGTGGACCAAAGACGGAACATTACCGTGAAACCGAACATTATCGTGGACCAGACACAGAACATTACCATGGACCAGAGACAGAACATTACCGTGAAACCGAACATTATCGTGGACCAGAAACGGAACATTACCGTGAAACAGAAACAGAACATTATCGTGGACCAGAGACCGAACTTTACCTTGAAACCGAACATTACCGTGGACCAGAGACAGAATATTACAATGGACCAGAGACAGAACATTACTGTGAAAAAGAACATTATCATGGACCAGAAACGGAACATTACCGTGAAACAGAAACAGAACATTATCGTGGACCAGACACAGAACATTACCGTGGACCAGAGACAGAACATTACCGGGAAACCGAAACAGAACATTATCGTGGACCAGAAACGGAACATTACCGTGGACCAGAGACAGAACATTTCCATGGACCAGAGACAGAACATTACCGTTTACCAGAGACAGAACATTACCGTGGACCAGAGACCCAATTTTACCTTGAAACCGAACATTACCGTGGACCAGAGACAGAACATTACCGTGGACCAGAGACCGAACTTTACCTTGAAACCGAACATTATCGTGGACCAGAAACGGAACATTACCGTGAAACAGAAACACAAAATTATCGTGGACCAGAAACGGAACATTACCGTGATACAGAAACAGAACATTATCGTGGACCAGAGACGGAACATTACCGTGAAACCGAACATTATCGTGGACCAGAGATCGAACATTACCGTGGACCAGAGACAGAACATTACCGTGGACCAGAGACAGAACATTACCGTGGACCAGAGACAGAACATTACCGTGGACCAGAGACAGAACATTACCGTGAAACAGAACATTATCATGGACCAGAAACGGAACATTACCGTGAAACAGAAACAGAACATTATCGTGGACCAGAGACGGAACATTACCGTGAAACTGAACATTATCGCGGACCAGAAACGGAACATAACCGTGAAACAGAAACACAAAATTTTCGTGGACCAGAAACGGAACATTACCGTGATACAGAAACAGAACATTATCGTGGACCAGAGACGGAACATTACCGTGAAACCGAACATTATCGTGGACCAGAGATCGAACATTACCGTGGACCAGAGACAGAACATTACCGTGGACCAGAGACAGAACATTACCGTGGACCAGAGACAGAACATTACCGTGGACCAGAGACGGAACATTACCGTGGACCAGAGACAGAACATTACCATGGACCAGAGACAGAACATTACCGTGAAACAGAACATTACCGTGGACCAGAGACGGACCATTACCGTGAAACCGAAACAGAACATTATCGTGGACCAGAGACGGAACATTACCGTGAAACCGAACATTATCGTGGACCAGAGATCGAACATTACCGTGGACCAGAGACAGAAGATTTCCGTGGACCAGAGATAGAACATTACCGTGGACCAGAGACAGAACATTACCGTGGACCAGAGACAGAACATTACCGTGGACCAGAGACAGAACATTACCGTGAAACAGAACATTATCGTGGACTAGAAACGGAACATTACCGTGAAACCGAAACAGAACATTATCGTGGACCAGAAACGGAACATTACCGTGGACCAGAGACAGAACATTACCTTGAAAACAAAACAGAACATTATCGTGGACCAGAAACGGAACATTATCGTGGACCAGAGACAGAACATTACCGTGAAACCGAAACAGAACATTATCGTGGACCAGAAACGGAACATTATCGTGGACGAGAGACAGAACATTATCGTGGACCAGAGACGGAACATTATCGTGGACCAAAGACGGAACATTATCGTGGACCAGAGACAGAACATTACCGTGAAACCTAAACAGAACATTATCGTGGAACAGAAACGGAGCATTATCGTGGACCAGAAACACAACATTATCGTGGACCAGAAACGGAACATTACCGTGAAACAGAAACACAACATTATCGTGGACCAGAGACGGAACATTACTGTGAAACCGAACATTATGGTGGACCAGAGACGGAACATTTCCGTGAAACAGAAACGGAACATTACCGTGAAACAGAAACACAACATTATCTTGGACCAGAGACGGAACATTACTGTGAAACCGAACATTACCATGGATCAGATACGGAACATTACTGTGAACCAGAGACGGAACATTACCGTGGACCAGAACATTACCTTGGACCAGAACATTACCGTGAAACCGAACATTATCGTGGACCAGAGACCAAACATTACCGTGAAACCGAACATTACCGTGGACCAGAGACCGAACATTACCGTGAAACCGAAACAGAACATTATCGTGGACCAGAAACGGAACATTACCGTGAAACAGAAACACAACATTATCGTGGACCAGAAACGGAACATTACCGTGAAACAGAAACAGAACATTAGCGTGGACCAGAGACAGAACATTACCGCTAAACAGAAACACAACATTATCGTGGAAAAGAAACGGAACATTACCGTGAAACAGAAACAGAACATTAGCGTGGACCAGAGACAGAACATTACCGTGAACCAGAGACAGAACATTACCGTGAAAAAGAAACACAACATTACCGTGGACCAGAGACAGAACATTACCATGGACCAGGGACAGAACATTACCGTGAAACAGAACATTATCATGGACCAGAAACGGAACATTACCGTGAAACAGAACATTATCGTGGACTAGAAACGGAACATTACCGTGAAACCGAAACAGAACATTATCGTGGACCAGAAACGGAACATTACCGTGGACCAGAGACAGAACATTACCTTGAAACCAAAAAAGAACATTATCGTGGACCAGAAAGGGAACATTATCGTGGACCAGAGACAGAACATTACCGTGAAACAGAAACAACATTATCGTGGACCAGAGACGGAACATTACTGTGAAACCGAACATTATCGTGGACCAGAGACGGAACATTTCCGTGAAACAGAAACGGAACATTACCGTGAAACAGAAACACAACATTATCTTGGACCAGAGACGGAACATTACTGTGAAACCGAACATTACCATGGACCAGATACGGAACATTACTGTGGACCAGAGACGGAACATTACCGTGGACCAGAGACGGAACATTACCGTGGACCAGAACATTACCTTGGACCAGAACATTACCGTGAAACCGACCATTATCGTGGACCAGAGACCAAACATTACCGTGAAACCGAACATTACCGTGGACCAGAGACCGAACATTACCGTGAAACCGAAACAGAACATTATCGTGGACCAGAAACGGAACATTATCGTGGACCAGAAACACAACATTATCGTGGACCAGAAACGGAACATTACCGTGAAACAGAAACACAACATTATCGTGGACCAGAGACGGAACATTACTGTGAAACCGAACATTATCGTGGACCAGAGACGGAACATTTCCGTGAAACAGAAACGGAACATTACCGTGAAACAGAAACACAACATTATCTTGGACCAGAGACGGAACATTACTGTGAAACCGAACATTACCATGGACCAGATACGGAACATTACTGTGGACCAGAGACGGAACATTACCGTGGACCAGAACATTACCTTGGACCAGAACATTACCGTGAAACCGAACATTATCGTGGACCAGAGACGAAACATTACCGTGAAACCAAACATTACCGTGGACCAGAGACCGAACATTACCGTGAAACCGAAACAGAACATTATCGTGGACCAGAAACGGAACATTACCGTGAAACAGGAACACAAAATTATCGTGGACCAGAAACGGAACATTACCGTGATACAGAAACGGAACATTATCGTGGACCAGAGACGGAACGTTACCGTGAAACCGAACATTATCGTGGACCAGAGATCGAACATTACCGTGGACCAGAGACAGAACATTACCGTGGACCAGAGACAGAACATTACCGTGGACCAGAGACAGAACATTACCGTGGACCAGAGACCGAACTTTACCTTAAAACCGAACATTATCGTGGACCAGAAACGGAACATTACCGTGAAACAGAAACACAAAATTATCGTGGACCAGAAACGGAACATTACCGTGATACAGAAACAGAACATTATCGTGGACCAGAGACGGAACATTACCGTGAAACCGAACATTATCGTGGACCAGAGATCGAACATTACCGTGGACCAGAGACAAAAAATTACCGTGGACCAGAGACAGAACATTACCGTGGACCAGAGACAGAACATTACCGTAGACCAGAGACAGAACATTACCATGGACCAGATACAGAACATTACCGTGAAACAGAAACGGAAAATTACCGTGAAACAGAAACACAACATTATCTTGGACCAGAGACGGAACATTACTGTGAAACCGAACATTACCATGGACCAGAGACAGAACATTACCGTGGACCAGAGACAGAACATTACCGTGGACCAGAGACAGAACATTACCATGGACCAGAGACAGAACATTACCGTGAAACAGAACATTATCATGGACCAGAAACGGAACATTACCGTGAAACAGAAACAGAACATTATCGTGGACCAAAGACGGAACATTACCGTGAAACCGAACATTATCGTGGACCAGACACAGAACATTACCATGGACCAGAGACAGAACATTACCGTGAAACCGAACATTATCGTGGACCAGAAACGGAACATTACCGTGAAACAGAAACAGAACATTATCGTGGACCAGAGACCGAACTTTACCTTGAAACCGAAAATTACCGTGGACCAGAGACAGAATATTACAATGGACCAGAGACAGAACATTACTGTGAAAAAGAACATTATCATGGACCATAAACGGAACATTACCGTGAAACAGAAACAGAACATTATCGTGGACCAGACACAGAACATTACCGTGGACCAGAGACAGAACATTACCGGGAAACCGAAACAGAACATTATCGTGGACCAGAAACGGAACATTACCGTGAAACCGAACATTATCGTGGACCAGAGATCGAACATTACGGTGGACCAGAGACAGAACATTACCGTGGACCAGAGACAGAACATTTCCATGGACCAGAGACAGAACATTACCGTTTACCAGAGACAGAACATTACCGTGGACCAGAGACCCAATTTTACCTTGAAACCGAACATTACCGTGGACCACAGACAGAACATTACCGTGGACCAGAGACCGAACTTTACCTTGAAACCGAACATTATCGTGGACCAGAAACGGAACATTACCGTGAAACAGAAACACAAAATTATCGTGGACCAGAAACGGAACATTACCGTGATACAGAAACAGAACATTATCGTGGACCAGAGACGGAACATTACCGTGAAACCGAACATTATCGTGGACCAGAGATCGAACATTACCGTGGACCAGAGACAGAACATTACCGTGGACCAGAGACAGAACATTACCGTGGACCAGAGACAGAACATTACCGTGGACCAGAGACAGAACATTACCGTGAAACAGAACATTATCATGGACCAGAAACGGAACATTACCGTGAAACAGAAACAGAACATTATCGTGGACCAGAGACGGAACATTACCGTGAAACTGAACATTATCGCGGACCAGAAACGGAACATAACCGTGAAACAGAAACACAAAATTATCGTGGACCAGAAACGGAACATTACCGTGATACAGAAACAGAACATTATCGTGGACCAGAGACGGAACATTACCGTGAAACCGAACATTATCGTGGACCAGAGATCGAACATTACCGTGGACCAGAGACAAAACATTACCGTGGACCAGAGACAGAACATTACCGTGGACCAGAGACAGAACATTACCGTGGACCAGAGACAGAACATTACCGTGGACCAGAGACAGAACATTACCGTGAAACAGAACATTACCGTGGACCAGAGACGGACCATTACCGTGAAACCGAAACAGAACATTATCGTGGACCAGAGACGGAACATTACCGTGAAACCGAACATTATCGTAGACCAGAGATCGAACATTACCGTGGACCAGAGACAGAACATTACCGTGGACCAGAGATAGAACATTACCGTGGACCAGAGACAGAACATTACCGTGGACCAGAGACAGAACATTACCGTGGACCAGAGACAGAACATTACCGTGAAACAGAACATTATCGTGGACTAGAAACGGAACATTACCGTGAAACCGAAACAGAACATTATCGTGGACCAGAAACGGAACATTACCGTGGACCAGAGACAGAACATTACCTTGAAAACAAAACAGAACATTATCGTGGACCAGAAACGGAACATTATCGTGGACCAGAGACAGAACATTACCGTGAAACCGAACCAGAACATTATCGTGGACCAGAAACGGAACATTATCGTGGACGAGAGACAGAACATTATCGTGGACCAGAGACGGAACATTATCGTGGACCAAAGACGGAACATTACCGTGGACCAGAGACAGAACATTACCGTGAAACCTAAACAAAACATTATCGTGGAACAGAAACGGAGCATTATCGTGGACCAGAAACACAACATTATCGTGGACCAGAAACGGAACATTACCGTGAAACAGAAACACAACATTATCGTGGACCAGAGACGGAACATTACTGTGAAACCGAACATTATGGTGGACCAGAGACGGAACATTTCCGTGAAACAGAAACGGAACATTACCGTGAAACAGAAACACAACATTATCTTGGACCAGAGACGGAACATTACTGTGAAACCGAACATTACCATGGACCAGATACGGAACATTACTGTGAACCAGAGACGGAACATTACCGTGGACCAGAACATTACCTTGGACCAGAACATTACCGTGAAACCGAACATTATCGTGGACCAGAGACCAAACATTACCGTGAAACCGAACATTACCGTGGAGCAGAGACCGAACATTACCGTGAAACCGAAACAGAACATTATCGTGGACCAGAAACGGAACATTACCGTGAAACAGAAACACAACATTATCGTGGACCAGAAACGGAACATTACCGTGAAACAGAAACAGAACATTAGCGTGGACCAGAGATAGAACATTACCGCTAAACAGAAACACAACATTATCGTGGACCAGAAACGGAACATTACCGTGAAACAGAAACAGAACATTAGCGTGGACCAGAGACAGAACATTACCGTGAACCAGAGACAGAACATTACCGTGAAAAAGAAACACAACATTACCGTGGACCAGAGACAGAACATTACCATGGACCAGGGACAGAACATTACCGTGAAACAGAACATTATCATGGACCAGAAACGGAACATTACCGTGAAACAGAACATTATCGTGGACTAGAAACGGAACATTACCGTGAAACCGAAACAGAACATTATCGTGGACCAGAAACGGAACATTACCGTGGACCAGAGACAGAACATTACCGTGAAACCGAAACAGAACATTATCGTGGACCAGAAACGGAACATTATCGTGGACCAGAGACAGAACATTATCGTGGACCAGAGACGGAACATTATCGTGGACCAGAGACGGAACATTATCGTGGACCAGAGACAGAACATTACCGTGAAACCTAAACAGAACATTATCGTGGAACAGAAACGGAGCATTATCGTGGACCAGAAACACAACATTATCGTGGACAGGAAACAAAACATTACCGTGAAACAGAAAGACAACATTATCGTGGACCAGAGACGGAACATTACTGTGAAACCAAACATTATCGTGGACCAGAGACGGAACATTTCCGTGAAACAGAAACAAAACATTACCGTGGACCAGAGACAGAACATTACCGTGAAACGGAAACAGAACATTACCGTGAAACTGAAACAGAACATTATCGTGGACCAGAAACGGAACATTATCATGGACCAGAGACAGAACATTACCGTGAAACCGAAACAGAACATTATCGTGGACCAGAAACGGAACATTACCGTGAAACAGAAACACAAAATTATTGTGGACCAGAAACGGAACATTACCGTGAAACACAAACAGAACATTATCATGGACCAAAGACGGAACATTATCGTGGACCAGAGACGGAACATTACCGTGAAACCGAACATTATCGTGGACCAGACACAGAACATTACCATGGACCAGAGACAGAACATTATCGTGAAACCTAACATTATCGTGGACCAGAAACGGAACATTACCGTGAAACAGGAACACAAAATTATCGTGGACCAGAAACGGAACATTACCGTGAAACCGAACATTATCGTGGACCAGAGATCGAACATTACCGTGGACCAGAGACAGAACATTACCGTGGACCAGAGACAGAACATTACCGTGGACCAGAGACAGAACATTACCGTGGACCAGAGACCGAACTTTACCTTGAAACCGAACATTATCGTGGACCAGAAACGGAACATTACCGTGAAACAGAAACAGAACATTAGCGTGGACCAGAGACAGAACATTACCGTGAACCAGAGACAGAACATTACCGTGAAAAAGAAACACAACATTACCGTGGACCAGAGACAGAACATTACCATGGACCAGGGACAGAACATTACCGTGAAACAGAACATTATCATGGACCAGAAACGGAACATTGCCGTGAAACAGAACATTATCGTGGACTAGAAACGGAACATTACCGTGAAACCGAAACAGAACATTATCATGGACCAGAAACGGAACATTACCGTGGACCAGAGACGGAACATTACCTTGAAACCAAAACAGAACATTATCGTGGACCAGAAACGGAACATTACCGTGAAACAGAAACACAACATTATCTTGGACCAGAGACGGAACATTACTGTGAAACCGAACATTACCATGGACCAGATACGGAACATTACTGTGAACCAGAGACGGAACATTACCGTGGACCAGAACATTACCTTGGACCAGAACATTACCGTGAAACCGAACATTATCGTGGACCAGAGACCAAACATTACCGTGAAACCGAACATTACCATGGACCAGAGACCGAACATTACCGTGAAACTGAAACAGAACATTATCGTGGACCAGAAACGGAACATTACCGTGAAACAGAAACACAACATTATCGTGGACCAGAAACGGAACATTACCGTGAAACAGAAACAGAACATTAGCGTGGACCAGAGACAGAACATTACCGCTAAACAGAAACACAACATTATCGTGGACCAGAAACGGAACATTACCGTGAAACAGAAACAGAACATTAGCGTGGACCAGAGACAGAACATTACCGTGGACCAGAGACAGAACATTACCATGGACCAGGGACAGAACATTACCGTGAAACAGAACATTATCATGGACCAGAAACGGAACCTTACCGTGAAACAGAACATTATCGTGGACTAGAAACGGAACATTACCGTGAAACCGAAACGGAACATTATCGTGGACCAGAAACGGAACATTACCGTGGACCAGAGACAGAACATTACCTTGAAACCAAAACAGAACATTATCGTGGACCAGAAAGGGAACATTATCGTGGACCAGAGACAGAACATTACCGTGAAACCGAAACAGAACATTATCGTGGACCAGAAACGGAACATTATCGTGGACCAGAGACAGAACATTATCGTGGACCAGAGACGGAACATTATCGTGGACCAGAGACAGAACATTATCGTGGACCAGAGACAGAACATTACCGTGAAACCTAAACAGAACATTATCGTGGAACAGAAACGGAGCATTATCGTGGACCAGAAACACAACATTATCGTGGACAGGAAACAAAACATTACCGTGAAACAGAAAGACAACATTATCGTGGACCAGAGACGGAACATTACTGTGAAACCGAACATTATCGTGGACCAGAGACGGAACATTTCCGTGAAACAGAAACAAAACATTACCGTGGACCAGAGACAGAACATTACCGTGAAACGGAAACAGAACATTACCGTGAAACTGAAACAATTTCCTTCAGAGCATTGGTTGGTTAGCTTAACTCTGAGAAGTTAGCATCACCTTGGTTCGCCTCACCGGGACACATGGGGCCGCTGGTCGAGCAGTTTTCTTCTTAGCGGCGGAAGCCGACGAGGAAAAAACAGGAAACTCTTCATGGTGTTGCGCTCGAGGCATCTGTGAGGTACAGTTCGACCGATGGTACCGAGTTTACATGGAGAAAGTTCCTCATTTATCTGAAGCCTGGAGTGGAGAAAAGTCTCAAGCCCCCATCTTGGTCCGGGTCCCGTGACCGCCCCCGTGCGGTGGTTTTTAATGCTCAAAGACATCATGAGTGGAACAAGGAGGCCACATGTGGCTGAGCCTTTCCACCTTGGAGCTGCAGCTGATCAGAGACAGTCTCAGAATCTGATTCAAACAGCAGAGGGTTTCATGGGGAACAAACCTGAGGAGCTGATCCCATCAGATCAATGCTGACTTCAGAGCTGCCACCAGAAACAAAGTCTAACATTTCTCAGCACATCGTTCCCTCTGGGATAATGCAATCATCTCAGTGATGTCATAATGTCTCTCTGATAGATCTCAGTGGGAAGTGTTGGCTGCCTCTAAACTGAGCTCCTCTCAGGTCCTGTTCACCATGTCCATAACTGACAGTTTCACACTGAGCTGATGGTCGTGTCCGTCTTTATGCTGATGACACAGTCCTCTTTATGGAGCTCAAACTATCAGCACGGACACTGAGAAACTGCAGCTTGTTGTCTTCAGAGAGCTTTTTGAGATGTGGAACTTGTTTCAGATGCAGATAATCCTGTTTTCTGCAGCTGTGACTGTGGATGGAACTTTTACTGACTTTATAAATGAAGCTTTTTCTAATATTTGGACAGATGACAGACTCACTGTTAAACTCATGAATCAGATTGAAGTGACGTGTGTAAAACTGAGTTTTTGGACAGAAATTAGGCAGTTTTTCTGCACTGTGTGGACACAGAGTGGAGGAGGAAATGTTGATCTATCTGCATCCATCAGTCTCTACTGTGACACTCTGGATGCCATCTATCACTCTGCAGTCAGACCTGTGACAGGTTCACCTTCAGCTTCATCACTGCAGTCTTCATCAGACTGTAGAGCGTCCTCTCTGTGGAAACTGCAGATGTGGAACTGATCAGATATGTTCTACAGACTGACTTCAGTTCCAGGATCCATCAGTAAATCCTGAGCTTCGTTTTCATGGAACAAGGAACTGAATTTAAATACTTTGGTGTCCCTAAACAAGAAGAAGATGGAAAGCAGTGACAGCTACAGCTCACAGACTTTCTATCAGTGCTGTTAACAATTTCATCTGTTTTATCATGTGTTTGGAGAATTATTCTCACTCTGTGCTTAAGATTTCACCCTCTGATATCGTTTCCTTTTGGGATATAAAACTATAAAACCAGCAGCAGTATATTCATACACATCCCTCTATCTCTGCACTTACACAGCTTTGTTGGAGGCTTTGACCACTGGCAGCAGCCTCAGAAGAGCCTCCTCTGAAGCAGAGTATTTATTCAGGTCGAACACATCCAGATGTTCTCCTGATGACAGTAAGATGAAGACCAGAGCTGACCACTGAGCAGGAGACAGTTTATCTGTGGAGAGACGTCCTGAACTCAGGGCCTGTTGGATCTCCTCCACCAGAGAACGATCATTCAGTTCATTCAGACAGTGAAACAGATTGATGCTTCTCTCTCCAGACAGATCCTCACTGATCTTCTTCTTGATGTAATTAACTGTTTCCTGATTGGTCCGTGAGCTACTTCCTGTCTGTGAGCTACTTCCTGTCTGTGAGCTACTTTCTGTCTGTGAGCTACTTCCTGTCTGTGAGCTACTTCCTGTCTGTGAGCTACTTCCTGTCTGTGAGCTACTTTCTGCCGGTGATCTACTTCCTGTCTTTGAGCTACTTCCTGTCTGTGAGCTACTTCCTGTCTGTGAGCTACTTCCTGCCTGTGAGCTACTTCCTGTCTGTGAGCTACTTCCTGTCTTTGAGCTACTTCCTGCCTGTGAGCTACTTCCTGTCTGTGAGCTACTTCCTGTCTGTGAGCTACTTCCTGTCTGTGAGCTACTTTCTGCCGGTGTTCTACTTCCTGTCTTTGAGCTACTTCCTGCCGGTGATCTACTTCCTGTCTTTGAGCTACTTCCTGTCTGTGAGCTACTTCCTGTCTGTGAGCTACTTCCTGCCTGTGAGCTACTTCCTGTCTGTGAGCTACTTCCTGCCGGTGATCTACTTCCTGTCTGTGAGCTACTTCCTGCCTGTGTCAGCAGGCCTCGTAGGAGACTCTGATTGGTCTGCAGGGAAAGACCCAGGAGGAAGCGGAGGGACAGGTCCAGGTGTCCATTTGGACTCAGTAAGGCCTTATTGATTAAGATGATTCAGATCAAGTACTTGAGGCCTCTTGGATCGATGATCTTCTCCCATCAGATTAACTCCAGAGCAGATGAAGGTCAGATGGACATGAAGAGCAGCCAGAAACTCCTGAACACTCAGATGGATGAAGCAGAACACCTTCTCCTGGTACAGCCCTCTCTCCTCTTTAAAGATCTGTGTGAACACTCCTGAGTACACTGAGGCTGCTGAGATATCGATGCCACACTCTGTCAGGTCTGATTCATAGAAGATCAGGTTTCCTTTCTGCAGCTGCTCAAAAGCCAGTTTTCCCAGAGACTCAATCATCTTCCTGCTCTCTGGACTCCAGTGTGGATCTGTCTCAGCTCCTCCATCATACTTGACCTTCTTCACTTTGGTCTGAACCACCAGGAAGTGGATGTACATCTCAGTCAGGGTCTTGGGCAGCTCTCCTCTCTTTCTGGTTTCCAACACATCCTCCAGAACTGTAGCAGTGATCCAGCAGAAGACTGGGATGTGGCACATGATGTGGAGGCTTCGTGATGTCTGGATGTGGGAGATGATGCTGCTGGCCTGCTCCTTATCTCTGAATCTCTTCCTTAAGTACTCCTTCTTCTGTGGGTCAGTGAACCCTCTGACCTCTGTCACCATGCCAACACAGCCAGGAGGGATCTGATTGGCTGCTGCAGGCCGTGTGGTTATCCAGAGGCGAGCCGAGGGAAGCAGGTTCCCCCTGATGAGGTTTGTCAGCAGCACATCCACTGAGGTGGACTCTGTAGCATCAGTCAGGGGCTCCTTGCTGTGGAAGTCCAGAGGAAGTCGACACTCATCCAGACCGTCAAAGATGAACACAACCTGGAACTGTTCAAAGCTGCAGATTCCTGCTTCTCTGGTTTCAGTAAAGAATTTATGAACAAGTTCCACCAAGCTGAACTTTTTCTTTTTCAGCACATTCAGCTCTCTGAAAGTGAGAAGAGCTGATTGGAAGATAAGAGCTCAGTGTGTCTCTAACAGTGGGAGGAAGCTGATGTCAGATGAGGGAATTTATGAAGAACTGGATCCATTTTTTTTTTTCCTTTTTTTTTTTTTTTTTCCCTGGATCCATAAGAAGCATCGATAATGACTTTGTATTAATCAGTTCTTAGCTAATCCAGCTCTTCCTGCTGGCGGTCAGTACGGTTCATGACTGATCCGAGTTTACGGCCAGCTTGAATCGCCATAAGAGCCACAGTTTGTGAAATACGTGACGTCCTTTAGCAGTTTGCAGATATGTGCCGTCTCACCTTATTGCTGCAGCGCATTAAAACCTAAAGTTAGACCAGTCTGAAAACTGAATTTTGGACCTTTTTTTCTCAGGGGCACAAATCACAGTAAAGATGAGACTTGGGACGACACATCTGTCAGAACATCTGAAGATAACAAACTGCTCTGAAGTCCAAGGACCTCCAAGTTCTGCTTTGTAAGCGCATTAATATGTTAAGACAAACCCAGTTAAAGGTATAATTAGTATCTTTCCAATATAACTATGAGGTAATATTGAATGTAAAGAGGAGAACGTGATCAATAAAGTCCGTCACTGAGGAAGATGATCAGTTAAACCTTCATTTGAACAGAAGAGCCTCTTTCTTCTATCACAGTTAACTGCGTTTCACCCCCACCGAACGCTTTCTGTTGCTTCCTGAATTTGAAATGATCCGTGTTAGCGCTGTAAACCGTGTTGGTGTCCCATGGAAGTCCTCCTCAGAGTCTGATGTTTTCTCTTCAGATGTCAGCAGTGCATCCAGGCTGGATGTGGGTGGAGCAACAGCCGCTGTTCCTGGGCCGATCAGGGACTGCAGAATGTAATAAGACACCTTTTTATGGGCTTCTGTTTCTCACATTTTATAACTCACCATCAGTCTGAGACCGCTGAGCCGTAAGCTAACAGCGACACACACAATGTGTCCAACTTTCTTTAATATCAGCTCCAGCAGCTCTTCAGTCACTGCTACAGTGATGTAAACCTGCTGGATTTATTCTTCCTGTTTCAGGAGCTCAGTGTTTGCCAGAAGATGGAGTCTGGGACGAACCTTTCAGTGAGTCTGAAACAGTCTTATTCACATGCGGTATAATGTCAGAGGAGTCTGTATTAAGTCTTATTCCTCTGTGTTTTCCTGCCAGAGGCCGGAGATCTCCTCCATCACTCCCAGTGTTGTGTCTTTCTACGGCAGAAACCACGCCCTGCTGTCAGGTCGGAACCTCCGTCATGTGACCAGAGTGAGGATCCAGGCCAGCATGGACTGTTCTCCACGGGAGTGAGTCACTCTGCAGATCCGTCATTGGGCTAAAAGACCGTCACAATTTTGACCATTATTTGAACATATCGTGCAGGATTTATTTGCTTTCACTTGATTTCCTGTTGTGATTAAAATTAACTTCTTAAGCACAAATGTTTTTCTGTTTAGTTTCTTAATTTGATCTCGTTTCGCATTAACAGTATTTTAAGATCTTAAAATGAGAGAAATACAACCTCAGATGTTAATTAAAATGAGAAATCACACCGTCATTAGTTAGTGAACAGGAACTAAGCCGTAAGAGCAGAACAACTAAATGCACCCTCACTGCTTCCATATGAATTAAGAAGTGATTCATTTAGACTGGATTCAGTGATCTTCAGTCAGTGTGAGCAGCGCTATAAAAGCTGAAGTTCTGTCAGTTTGCTGCTCTGCAGCTTTCAGGGCTGTGTTGAAATCTGCACTTTTTTCACATGACTGCAGATGTTCTATGATCAGAATAAATCATCACGCTGATGTTTTTGTGAATTTAAAGCAATAGCAGAGAGTTTGGCAGCTTTCTACAGGTGTGGGATGTAACTCCGCTGTGTTAAAGCATCTCTGTGAGCCCCGCTCATGTGCAGCTCTACCTCTGAGCGCCGGTGTCTCAGCCTCCGGGTGGTTTCAGACTCGGAATGGACCTGACAAAAGTCAATGTACTTAAAAAGCAGTCAGAAGTATAGTTTTAAGGTTGACAAACTTCTCCGGTGCTGCTTTAAACGGATGTTTATTGATTTTGCCGTCTGGTTTTCAGATGTTCAGCAGATGCTGGACGTCACTGAGCCTTCATATCGATCTGTGTCGTCCTGTGTGCTCTGCTCAGATCTCCTGTATGGAGCAACACTGGCGTAAACCTGACCTTCCACATTCCCAGGACAGACTTTAAAGGCATGGTCAAAGTGTGTCTGCTCCTCCCTGATGGCAGCTGCCATGGCAACGCTAAAATCACCTACCGATCATCACCATCCTGCACCGGCATTTCACCAAACAGCACCTGGATGAGGTACGCCTGCATTTACAAAGCGTTCAGGTGTTAATGTGAAAAGGCCCGGTGAAGATCCACTGATCAGTACTTTTCTGACTCACGGCTCATCGTGCTGCAGTGGGAAGAGGAGGATCACCCTCACAGGGACCCACCTGGAGTTTGTGGAAGGGGTCCAACACAGCGACGGCAGAGTCAGACCTCCCACAGACCGCAGCTTTCAGGTCACACTTTCCACACTGCATATCGTGCACGGTACCATGTCACCATGACTGTATTCTATCTCTCACCCTCTGCAGACCCTCACCTATGAAACACCCGCAGAACTCCACGGGTGGAATCACAACAGCCCCGTGTCTCTGAAAGTAGCCGATGAAACGTTGCGCTGCTCCGGAATAGTGACCTATTATCCAGATCCAGAGTTCATCGACTTCACGGTCTTAAGGGTCGGGGATGACGTCCTCGTCACTCTGCAGGTGATGCTTCACCCACACAGACACAAACAGTTTATAAAAGAAGAGAGAAAAGGGAGAATCGATTTCCGTTTGTTTGCAGAAAAAGGCAGACAAGCTGGAGATGACACCAGCAGAGCTGTCAGTGTGGGGGGTGCAGGGTCAGGAGCTGCATCCCTGCATCATGAAGGCCAAAGAAACCAGAAACAAGACTGAGTTATTCACCTGTGAGATTCGCAACTCACCAGTAGAGTTTTGGAACTTAAAGGTAAATCTTTGAGTTAAACTTCCAAATACGATCTAAATGTTTATTGTAAAAAGCAGCGCTGGGACAAGGTAGCATCAAACTGCTTGGTATCATGGCAAAGAACATCAAAGTGTTCACCTATTAGTCCGCTTTCAGTTGGTTTCAGATATTTACCTGGAAAACATTTGTCTGTTAGCTCCTCCGTGTGGGAACTGTAACAGCGCTGCCGTGTTTTTGTTCCAGATAGTCTATGGTGACAGGACAGTAGGCCTGGAGCAGCCGTCTTTATTGAGGCAGGTCCTTCTGATACTGCTGATACCTTTTATTATTGCTGGTAAGT
This sequence comes from Leuresthes tenuis, assembly GCF_036924035.1. Taxonomy (NCBI): domain Eukaryota; kingdom Metazoa; phylum Chordata; class Actinopteri; order Atheriniformes; family Atherinopsidae; genus Leuresthes; species Leuresthes tenuis. The sequence goes on from NW_027325389.1 coordinate 525,356, forward strand.
ACAATAAGGACCCATTAAACTGTTTTAAAACAGGCTTCTGTGGAGTACTTATGACCATTCAGTGTCTATGACTGTAGTGTTTATAATAGTATTTAAAGGTTTGCAGTAGACAGCAGTCAGAACGCTCTCAGTTTGGAGAAGTGGGGGGGTTCATAGCCACCTTATATAGCCCATCCTGCACCGATCAGCCCGGCCCAGGATGAGTCGGTCAGTGATATCAGACTCACTGGACAGCTCCAGGCTTTTCACTCGTTTTTTTTTCTCACTCTTGGCATTTTAGAGGATCAGTGGTTGAAATGTTGGGCAGCCGCATGTTTTATGAGGCGCAGCAACACAAATGTTCTTTGGTTGGAGGAAGTTTGTCTGTAGATTGGTGCAAATCACAAAAGATGGAGAAAGTTGTTACTAGTTGTAGGTTTAGCTCCTTAATTCACCAAACTGAGAGCCCCCTGTTGGCTGCAGGTAACAAACCGAGCTCAAATGAACACTCTGCTGCTGTTGTGTGTTAGAATCCACACAACCTTAAACGATCGTTTCAGGCTACAGTTTTTGGATGGATGAAGTTTCCGTTTGTCTTTCAGTGCTCGTGATGTTCGGTGGAATGAGAGTAAGGAGATGAACCAGCTCTGATTACTGCCTGATGCTCCGTGTGAGGCTCTCCTGCGCTGAAAAAACCCAGATTCACTCTTCTCTGCATTTTTAAAAAGAATAATCTGAGGTGTGATTGTGTCTTTAAGAGTTTGAATTCCACCTGCTAACTTGTTTTATCCAGTAAGTTTCATGGTAAACTTCCTACACCTCATGCTTTTACTTCTACCAGATGTACTCTTCCTTTCTTTAGTAAGTTGGATAAACTTTCATTTGTGTCAAATACCTTTCAAAATGTTCACTTAGATTCACTTGTACTTGTCAGTGATTGCCTGTGTTTCATTGCCACCTTATACGCTGCCTATAGTTTTACATTGTAACTCCTGGTCTGCAGGCCTTTAACTCAGAGCTGCAGCCCTGGTGCTGCAGTAGATATCCCTCTGACTGCAGGACCGAGTGCTGCAGTGCTTCAGCACCTCAATCCTTGGAGCTGCTCAGCATGATGTCACAGAAACAGAAAAACAAGAAAAACTTTTGGTCAAATAAAAACTTTCAGATCTATCACATTATGGATATTATGTATGAAACTATGATGCTTAAAAAGCGAACATTTCTAACACTTGTGGTCTTTTCAACTGAAAACAATCCAATCTTCTACACACTCAACATGAAGTAAGTCCTCTGACTGAAGCTGCAGTTCAACATGAAGTAAGTCCTCTGACTGAAGCTGCAGTTCAACACTCACTCATCACTCGTTCTCTCAGAGCTACAGACAGCGCTGATGAAGAGCGATTGGAGCAGATGGAGTTCCAGGGGTTAAAACGGCAAATCAAGGAGAATCAACGAGCAGAAACATGAAGTCAGTGACACAATCAAGCCAGAGAGGCTCAATGAATGCAGGAGGAGGCCCAAAGAGCCTGAGAGATGCTGAGCAGACAACTGGACTGACGACAGCAACAACAGAGAGAAAGCTTCAGATAGCCAGGTTTGTCTCTCCATAAAGACAGAACGGAGGAAGTTCAAGGTCTCAGTCTCCAGAACGGTCGTCAGGGAACAATGGCTGACGGCTTCCATCAGGGCTCCAAGGCTGCTGAACCTCTGGCACCCTAAACCAAGCCTCCCACTCCAGGTACAACTCCTCCCTCACTGAGGGCTGCTGCTGAGGAGTATTGGTCAAGATGAACAGAACAGATCCTGTCTGATAAGTAAGAACCAGTTTAAAAGATTCCTTTCATGTATGGAGTGAACTCAACGCACAATTTACTCAGAGAAGAAGACAGCAGGACTGCAAAAGGTCTAAAATACGTCACAAATTCCAGTTACGTTTACTTCTAATCTATGGATGTACACACCAGTTTTCCTTTAGATCCTTTTCATCCAAAATCCTGGATGAATGCTTTCCTCAAAACATTTAGGTCCTCCCAGTTTCCGTTTAAAGTGTCCTGATCAACAGTTCTGCAGCTTTCTGAAACCTTTAAAGTGTCCTGATCAACAGTTCTGCAGCTTTCTGAAACCTTTAAAGTGTCCTGATCAACAGTTCTGCAGCTTTCTGAAACCTTTAAAGTGTCCTGATCAACAGTTCTGCAGCTTTCTGAAACCTTTAAAGTGTCCTGATCAACAGTTCTGCAGCTTTCTGAAACCTTTAAAGTGTCCTGATCAACAGTTCTGCAGCTTTCTGAAACATTTAAAGTGTCCTGATCAACAGTTCTGCAGCTTTCTGAAACCTTTAAAGTGTCCTGATCAACAGTTCTGCAGCTTTCTGTAACCTTTAAAGTGTCCTGATCAACAGTTCTGCAGCTTTCTGTAACCTTTAAAGTGTCCTGATCAACAGTTCTGCAGCTTTCTGAAACCTTTAAAGTGTCCTGATCAACAGTTCTGCAGCTTTCTGAAACCTTTAAAGTGTCCTGATCAATAGTTCTGCAGCTTTCTGAAACCTTTAAAGTGTCCTGATCAACAGTTCTGCAGCTTTCTGAAACCTTTAAAGTGTCCTGATCAACAGTTCTGCAGCTTTCTGAAACCTTTAAAGTGTCCTGATCAACAGTTCTGCAGCTTTCTGAAACCTTTAAAGTGTCCTGATCAACAGTTCTGCAGCTTTCTGAAACCTTTAAAGTGTCCTGATCAACAGTTCTGCAGCTTTCTGTAACCTTTAAAGTGTCCTGATCAACAGTTCTGCAGCTTTCTGAAACCTTTAAAGTGTCCTGATCAACAGTTCTGCAGCTTTCTGAAACCTTTAAAGTGTCCTGATCAACAGTTCTGCAGCTTTCTGAAACCTTTAAAGTGTCCTGATCAACAGTTCTGCAGCTTTCTGAAACCTTTAAAGTGTCCTGATCAACAGTTCTGCAGCTTTCTGAAACCTTTAAAGTGTCCTGATCAATAGTTCTGCAGCTTTCTGAAACCTTTAAAGTGTCCTGATCAACAGTTCTGCAGCTTTCTGAAACCTTTAAAGTGTCCTGATCAACAGTTCTGCAGCTTTCTGAAACCTTTAAAGTGTCCTGATCAACAGTTCTGCAGCTTTCTGAAACCTTTAAAGTGTCCTGATCAACAGTTCTGCAGCTTTCTGAAACCTTTAAAGTGTCCTGATCAACAGTTCTGCAGCTTTCTGAAACCTTTAAAGTGTCCTGATCAACAGTTCTGCAGCTTTCTGAAACCTTTAAAGTGTCCTGATCAACAGTTCTGCAGCTTTCTGTAACCTTTAAAGTGTCCTGATCAACAGTTCTGCAGCTTTCTGAAACCTTTAAAGTGTCCTGATCAACAGTTCTGCAGCTTTCTGAAACCTTTAAAGTGTCCTGATCAACAGTTCTGCAGCTTTCTGAAACCTTTAAAGTGTCCTGATCAACAGTTCTGCAGCTTTCTGAAACCTTTAAAGTGTCCTGATCAACAGTTCTGCAGCTTTCTGTAACCTTTAAAGTGTCCTGATCAACAGTTCTGCAGCTTTCTGAAGCTCTTTCAGAGTTATTCTTTGGGCATTTTCTGCTTTTTCACTCCTCCTTTGTATCTGAGCATTTTCAGAGGAATGTGGGTTTTTTAATTAATTTTCTTTTTTTATAAAGACTCAATTCAAAGACTTAATTTAGGCTCAGTTTCACATGTGTTGATTTATTTTGATTGACCAGGATTACCTTTCAGTGTCAGACTGGATTCATTCTGAGGGTCATATTCAAATATTTACAGCACATGCATGGCTGTGCTTATTCAGCATAATATATCACGATATATATCGTGATATATCATATATATGCATATAAGTACATCCCAGGTCTCTAAATATGATCACAAATTGTAAACCTGGTCAAAGCAACTGACAAAGAACCCAATTATTAATTTACAATAAACCTGAAGCATAATGTCAGAAGTAATATTTGATTAAACCATCAGTGGAAAAAACATTTAAGCTGCTGCTTTCATGATTCAATTCAGCCCAAATTAGTTCAAATGTGACTGAAAGAACTTCCTCTTTCTCTACAAGAGAAACACATTTTAAAATCGACGGGTGGAACTCTGTTACCACTTCCTGACGCCAGAGGTCCCTGTCGTCCCTCTGCGGTCATGCAGCGGCATGCAGCAGCTCCGCTCCGTATATTTCCACTGACCCTGTGTTTTCAGGACTCATTCATCTCAGCCGGAGCTGCTGCTCGGTCCGCTCGATCAGGATCCCACCGTTCATTCACCCGCCGCTCTGCGTAAACCGCTGATTCCATCCAGCGGTGCGCTGCGTCCGCATCTTCATCTCAGAAGATCTTCATAATTTTTGATCCACGGACCTGCCAACTCCCCCTCACTCCCCCCCGACTCACACTTATTCTGATTCACCTGATCCACGTTTCCGCACCGGGGATTTTTTCCACAGTGAGCCGCCGCTGGTGAGTGTCTCTGCCGGTGTTTTCAGGTGAGGCGCGTCCCCTCAGGGGCCAGCAGCGCACTTCTGGGCTCTGATATTACTCTGTGAAATCTTTCAGAAGGTCGCCCTCCTTAAAGATTTCACAGGTGGAAAAAATGTATCCAGAAGCTGTGATAAATTATTTGTCATGACCCTTTTTTACAGGCTGCAAGTGTTTCTGCATTGAAGCTTTCGGTGACAAATCCTCTTTAAACTGGAACTAATTCAACAGTAATGGTGTAGTAAATCACTTACAGGTCTGTTGCTTTGGTCTCCTTTAATATGAAGATTTATCTCACTTTGCTGTTCCTTACACCGGTGGAATCTGCCGTGGCGGCCCCACCTGTTACACAACAGCCCAGATCTCAGCAGGATTAGCGGGTATCTAACGGAGCACCACGGAGGGTTCCTCATAGAGCAGGGTCAGAGGACGGGAAAACTGCAGGTTTCACCCGCAGCATCAATTCATCCTGTTTTGTGACTAATGACAGTAAAATAACTACGTATTAACAAATAATCACCTAATGATGTGGCTCCCACTGAAGTACCAAACCTACTACAAGTGAGTTAATTTGATTTTATTCTACTTAAAGTTTATTAAAGTCACTGTTTCGATCAAAACTTTCCAAAAAAAAGGGGGGGGGGGGTGCTGATGATATCTTCACTTTTATAATAGTAAAAGTGAAGATATCAATAATATAATAATAATATAATAGGACATCAATAATATAATACATACAGTTAAATAATTATTCATAATGAATACTTAGAAACAATAATTAGATCGTGATTATTGAACATTTTCCATTTTAAAAGGTACTCTGAAGTTTTGGAGTGGGAATGAAACCACTGAGCAACTTTTTAATGCGTGGGTCCAAATGTAGACCAAGCTTGTGCATCTTTGAGGTTTAGTCTTCACTTTCACTTAAATGACTCAGATCTAGGTGCTGTTGACCGGTTATCCCAACAGTGAATAACTGCTTCTTCTCCTGCTGCAGCATCGTCTTCCTGTATGTATTTTGATGGCAGTCCTGCGGTTTGCTGTCTTTCTATAGCCAGTGGTGCAGCAGGTCTCCTCCCATGGTTTGGAGCTGTACGCTCTGTAATCTCACAAAACCACAGCACCACCACCCAGATCCATTTCTCAAAGTAAAAATGACACAAAACCCAGCTGGGTACACAGTGGAAAAAAACATCCACGTGCCCACTTTGACAGTTGGACCGAGTCCCTGTAGAGCAGAGGTCCATGTGTAACCAAAAAAAATGGATAAAAACCTGACAACACTCTGGAATATGCTCAGATATATACTCTGGAATATGCTCAGATATATACTCTGGAAAATGCTCAGGGATATATACTCTGGAATATGCTCAGGGATATATACTCTGGAATATGCTCAGGGATATATTCTCTGGAATATGCTCAAATATATACTCTGGAATATGCTCAGGGATATATACTCTGGAATATGCTCAGGGATATATACTCTGGAATATGCTCAGGGATATATACTCTGGAATATGCTCAGATATATTCTCTGGAATATGCTCAGGGATATATTCTCTGGAAAATGCTCAGATATATACTCTGGAATATGCTCAGGGATATATTCTCTGGAAAATGCTCAGATATATACTCTGGAATATGCTCAGGGATATATACTCTGGAATATGCTCAGATATATACTCTGGAATATGCTCAGGGATATATATACTCAGTTCATATCTTTGCTTATTGTACTGTTGAGGGTCAGATGAAAAGTTTCCTCTACAGCCAGGATATGTTAGCTTAGCTTAGAATAAGCTAACATTACTAGCTAACCGACTCAATCCAATTTAGACGGCATGTTTTATTTTAATCCACAAATTAAAACACGTGTTGTTGGTTTTTTAGAAGGAGGACATCTGGAAGCCGATTTTGGTGCATCTGCAGGACATTTCATCTCAGAATTTAGCAAGAAACACATGAGAGAAGTCAACACCTTCAAATGTTGTAAGAGAGAAAGTCACATCAGAAGTCCAGAACAAGAAGATTTACCCTCACTGAAGACTTAATAAAACAGACTATAAATATCAGTTTCACACCAGCTTTTCTGCAAGTTGTTCTAAAAAAATATATACTCTGGAAACAAAACTGAATGGATTCACATGCTGCGTCTTGTTAGCCAGATCCCTCCCAGTTTTGATTGGGCCGAGCTAAAAGCATCCTGCTGATTCCAGGTTTTTTGTTCTGTTCAGCGAAGCCTGTCATGGCGTGTCTGTCTCTGGACTGGATGAAGCTGAGATAAAGTGGATAATCATCCTGTCTGACACAGAGGTGGCAAACAAACATGTCAGTGTTTCCAAAAATGTGAGACAGCTCCTTCAGTTTCATTGGAGTGCTGTGGTACACTGACCTTAAAGCTATGTTGAAATATTCTTTTTGTGTTGCAGTCAGAAAAACTGCCTCAAGCAGAAATATCCTCCTGATGCAGTCTGTCCTCGAACGTCAATGATGGAGGCGAGTGTTGGAAAGTCTGGATGATGGAGTGGGTGGAGGCCAGAAATGGCAAAATGTGAAGTAGTTTGATCTGGGGAGACACTGCTTTTCTCAATGGAGATTTCCTGCTGTAGTGTGGGAGAGGAAAGGATCACTTTGGAGCTTCGTATGCACGAGATATAAAGCAGACAAAGAGGAAACGAGCAGAAACGAACAATTTATTAGAAAATATTCCCTTTTTTATTCTCTTGTCAAATGATCCAGTTCATAATATCTGTGTTCAAACACTGTAAAAATAGATTTGATATCTATATGCTTTGCATGAACATCAGATGCCTGAAAAACTCAGCATCAGAGATGAAAAGATCCAAACTTTTTCCCACTGAGAACAGAAAAGTTGGAGCTCTGAGAAGGTTCAGCTCAGAAACCACAGATTAAAGTGATAAATCCTGTGTTTTTAGCACAAACCTTGCTTCAAATAGAAGAAAGTTGTGAGGGCACGAGTTGTCTGCTGTGTTTAAGCAGTTTGTCTTATCTTTCATGTGAGAAAACAGGCAGATATTATCTGAGCAGACCTGCAGGAGACCACAGGTGAATTCATAGTTCAATGAGATCCTTTTCAGTCACATTTTCAGACTTGATTCATGAACATAACAGAAAAATCTGAAGAACAGAATTTGGTTGTTTTAACCCAGCAGACTGATCTCAGATGTAAGAAATCTGCCTGGTCCGGTTCCCACTGCAACGATCTGAGGATGTTAGCATCATAATTACTGATGTCTGTAACAGGAAATCAGATCTTTCTCTTCTTGTCTCACAGAAAATGTTTTCTGCTTTCATTGGTTTAAGGACGAGATCACTGAGAGAAGTCGTAGTTTCACTGGTCTGAGGACTGGACTGGCCTTACCGTGGAAAAGAGTACGATACGCCACTGAATATGAAGGAGCCAGTTAGCTTATCTTAGCATAAAAACCAGAGGATACAGCTCTTAGTCAATATAAACATAACAAAATTAACTTTTCTGTGTCAAACTCAACTAGTTCTAGAGAAGGACTTTATATGGTTTATCACTGGTCTCACAAAGGCTTTCTGGAGGATGAAAAAGTGCATGTGGTGCTCACAGATAGACCAGAAAGTTATCTTTGTCCTGCAAACTACTCAAACTAAACGGGTTGGCCAGAACAAAACGTGGCTGTTGGGACTGTTAGAGCCTCACTACATCATCACTGTTATGACTGTGCGGTCTGGTTAAAGGCGTCCATATTAAAGACTAAAACAAATATTTAAAGACACTGGCAGCTGCCATGATGACCCCTGCTGAGAGAGACACAAAGATGGAGGATCGTCTCGCTGCTGAGCTGCACCAAATCGCCTCACCATACATGGACGTGTGTTGGTACAGCAGGGGAAACGTTAGCTTAAACAGCGACTGTGTGCAGGGAAACAGCAGAAAACGGGAAGCTTGCCACCTCATAATTTAAACCAGTGTGAAGTTGTCTAACATTTATTTTGGCGCAGACACTCACCCAAACACGTCTCAGCTTCTATTTCCAGGAGACAAAGAGTGCCGAATCTGTAGTTTGACGTCTTTGCTGCATCTCACATCAGTATTCAGAGGCATGAAACAGCAGCTTTTAAACCAGTTAGCCAAATGAATCACTTCAGCTTTTTTCTTCTAGTGTTTAACACAACTTTTCATGAAGACATTTTACTGCTCAAATAACAGATTTTTTATTCTCTGTGTTATTTTATCAGTGTAACCGACAGCTTCTGTTTCTCTTGATATTTCTGCATCATTATCCAACACATCAGGTCAACTCTGTGCTGCCTGAACCTCAGCAAACAGCGAGTTAAACTTCTCCTCTTAGAGCAGAACTCCACAGTTATGTCAGATCATTTACTCTGTGGCTCATATTGCAGAAGCTGATGAACTACGGGAAGCTAAAGGAAGAGTCTGGGCTGTTATCCTTACTGTATGATGTGAAGGTGCAGCAGGCATTAACCAGCAGTCAGTTATACACAGAAAAAAGTAGAACTTGTCCTGATCAAAAACACCATAATTATAAATGCATGACACTTAATTAAAGTGGAACTGATGACCGTCGCTTCTGTCCAACAACCAAACGTCTCATGTCAGATGAGATGAGATTAAACACCTTCAGCTTTGCCTCCATATGCAGCTCAGTGTGTTCGGGTTTTATGGAGATAAAACTCCTAAAAAGAGAAGGTTAATAAGCCGTCAGTCTTTCACTTCAGCAGACGAATGACCCATCTGGGTGTGAATCATTTGCTTTCACATCAGGCTGTTGCAGCTTGTGAAAAAGCTCCTGCTGTAAGTTAGCAGCCTGATTAACTTCATTACTGCGCAGCCTTCATCTTCAGCTGCTCAAACTGTAAAGGCTGAAAACTGAGCGCTCAAACAGTCCCCGTCAGGCTGTTTGTTGGCTGTTATCTCAGCCATCGCTGCGTTTCTTAAGCTGTGTAAGGATTCCTCTGGAGTTACTCTGCTATAGATTCCAGTCAGATTTTCATCTGCGTCAGTTTGTTATCAAAAGAAGTTCAGGACGGAGGTTTCAGATAATTATCTGGTGAGAAGACTTCACAGCTGCTTGTTTTCTTATCAAACAGACCTGTGCTTGGCTGTTTAATCGGGCTGCAGTTGTGTTTTCTTTTCAAAAGGTTTGAGTCGGTCTACAGCGAGCTGCCTCCATCTTCCTCTCATTTTCATGCACTTTCATGAAAAAACAGGCAAAAAGAAAAAAGAGAGGCAGCATTAAAGCTCAGACTGGTGTTTAAAAGTGAAGCCTTATTGACTTGTGTCACTGCAGCCGTTCTGTCCTGTGGAGCTGAAGGTGTGTGAGGGTCATCAGCTTGGACTGATTAACAGCAGCAGGAAGTGTTTTACTCACCGTTTTATTCTCAGTGTTAAATGGAGGCACCCACACTGTTAGTCTAATAATAACTGACCCCCCCCATGTCTTTCAATCAGATCCTGATTCTGGCTTCAGTGTCTGAGTGGCCAAGAACTGGTGTTCATATCTGTTAGTTTCATTTGTTCTCAGAGTCCAGAAGTAATCAGTCAGGAAGAGGGACAGCAGCTCAACATCTGGCACATCTGGCACTGAGCGAAACTCTCTGAATCTTCAAAGATTTGAACCAAAACATCTTTTGTTAAAGATTTTGATCAATTTTCTCTAATTTTCACCCGGACAACAGATACGACGCCTTAGCTCAGTGAGATAAGTTCATTTAGTTACTAACCAGACGGTTTGAGCAGCAATCAGGAGGTAATGGATCCAGCCATCGTGACCCTGTTCAGAACTGAAGTGTCCATCTTCAGAAATGGCTCCAGGATTAGTCCACAACCTCGACAGTCTCGACTTGGTTTCAGGGTTATCAGAGTAGAAAGTTATTTCTGTGAAAACTTGCTACATGTCAGCCTCTATGGACAGCATCCAAGATAAAAAATCTCATGCTTCCTCTCCAGCACAAAGCTTGTTAAAGAACATGAAAGCATGCCTGAAGAGCACGAGGAACATTCTTCAGTCAGATGAAGCCAAAATAAACTTGTTCAGCTCTGTATGTTTGGCATGAAGCTGGTCACAACGAGAGCTTCGTGCAGACAGTGAAGCACAGAGGTGGGAGTATGATGATGTGAGGAGGTGGCATTTATAAATAGCTCCATGAAAGCCTGACTCCCAGGCTCCAGAGGCTTGTCAGATGAGAAATGTTCCAGCTTGATAATGATCAGAAACAAACAGCTAAAGACATTTTCTGAAGAAGAAAAAAATAAGTGAAGACCGCGATCTGATATCCAATGAAACATGTGTTCGGTATCTTAAAGTAAATAGTAGAGCGCATCGAGGAAAGAGCAGCTGAAAGAAAAGTTTCTCTGAAGAAAGAATGAGGTATTCTTCATCCAAACAACCAACCAACAGCAAACACATCCCAGAAGTAGCGAACTGAAAGGTGTTCTGACTTATGTTGTGTTGAGTCTGTGCGATGGAGTCTGTACGATGGAGTCTGTACGATGGAGTCTGTACGATGGAGTCTGTGCCGCTGAGTCAGTATGATGGAGTCTGTACGATGGAGTCTGTGCGATGGAGTCTGTGCCGCTGAGTCTGTGCGATGGAGTCTGTACGATGGAGTCTGTACGATGGAGTCTGTGCCGCTGAGTCAGTATGATGGAGTCTGTACGATGGAGTCTGTGCCGCTGAGTCAGTATGATGGAGTCTGTACGATGGAGTCTGTACGATGGAGTCTGTGCGATGGAGTCTGTGCCGCTGAGTCAGTGCGATGGAGTCTGTGCCGCTGAGTCAGTACGATGGAGTCTGTACGATGGAGTCTGTGCCGCTGAGTCTGTACGATGGAGTCTGTGCGATGGAGTCTGTGCGATGGAGTCTGTACGATGGAGTCTGTACGATGGAGTCTGTACGATGGAGTCTGTACGATGGAGTCTGTGCGATGGAGTCTGTGCCGCTGAGTCAGTACGATGGAGTCTGTACGATGGTGTCTGTGCCGCTGAGTCTGTACGATGGAGTCAGTACGATGGAGTCTGTGCGATGGAGTCTGTACGTTGGAGTCTGTGCGATGGAGTCTGTGCGATGGAGTCTGTGCGATGGAGTCTGTGCGATGGAGTCTGTACGATGGAGTCTGTGCGATGCGATGGAGTCTGTGCGATGGAGTCTGTGCGATGCGATGGAGTCTGTGCGATGGAGTCTGTGCGATGGAGTCTGTGCGATGGAGTCTGTACGATGGAGTCTGTGCGATGGAGTCTGTGCGATGGAGTCAGTGCGATGGAGTCAATACGATGGAGTCTGTACGATGGAGTCTGTGCGATGGAGTCTGTACGATGGAGTCTGTGCGATGGAGTCTGTGCGATGGAGTCTGTGCGATGGAGTCTGTGCGATGGAGTCTGTGCGATGGAGTCTGTACGATGGAGTCTGTACGATGGAGTCTGTACGATGGAGTCTGTGCGATGCGATGGAGTCTGTGCGATGGAGTCTGTGCGATGCGATGGAGTCTGTGCGATGGAGTCTGTGCGATGGAGTCTGTGCGATGGAGTCTGTGCGATGGAGTCTGTGCGATGGAGTCTATGCGATGGAGTCTGTGCGATGGAGTCTGTGCGATGGAGTCTGTACGATGGAGTCTGTGCGATGGAGTCTGTGCGATGGAGTCTGTGCGATGGAGTCTGTACGATGGAGTCTGTACGATGGAGTCTGTACGATGGAGTCTGTACGATGGAGTCTGTGCGATGCGATGGAGTCTGTGCGATGGAGTCTGTGCGATGCGATGGAGTCTGTGCGATGGAGTCTGTGCGATGGAGTCTGTGCGATGGAGTCTGTGCGATGGAGTCTGTGCGATGGAGTCTATGCGATGGAGTCTGTACGATGGAGTCTGTGCGATGCGATGGAGTCTGTGCGATGGAGTCTGTGCGATGGAGTCAGTACGATGGAGTCTGTACGATGGAGTCTGTGCGATGGAGTCTGTACGATGGAGTCTGTACGATGGAGTCTGTGCGATGGAGTCTGTGCGATGGAGTCTGTGCGATGGAGTCTGTACGATGGAGTCTGTGCGATGGAGTCTGTGCGATGGAGTCTGTGCGATGGAGTCTGTGCGATGGAGTCTGTGCGATGGAGTCAGTACGATGGAGTCTGTACGATGGAGTCTGTGCGATGGAGTCTGTACGATGGAGTCTGTACGATGGAGTCTGTGCGATGGAGTCTGTACGATGGAGTCTTTATGTTCAACATAATAAATCTTAACTGTTAAACTTTAAATAAGAGCAAATACTGCAGTTCAGTTATAAACTGAATATCAACAAGAAAAGTTCCAAAAACAAGTCGTTTACTTTTAAGATGAAATTTTAACGCAAAACATTTGTTAATGTTATATTTTTTCTTTAAAATCATCTGTGTCTCCAGAGTTAAAAAAAGGGGCTGTTTCCTTCTTTGAGAGTTAACCCTCTTCAGTCAGCACCAGCACCGTTTTCCACCTCTGAACTCATCGTTCTACCTTCTTCTCCTCAGACTGAGGCCTGTTCAATCAGGATGAAACAGATCCTTTTACTGCAAAAGTGTGGCTTTTGTGCCAAGTCTCTCTTAGCTGGGGACATGCACCTCTTTACGTGTAAAACCTGTCTCCTAGGAACCATTTATATGATACTGTATGCATGGATATATTTAGGCACTTACACTTGGCTTAAAGATGATGGATCTGAAGCTTTCTTTGTTGAGCTAAATGTTCAGATGCTCTGTAACCCAGGAGAACTGACAGAAGCATTTCTGTTTTTATCAGTTTTAGTCTGCTTCCTTCTGCTTGGACGAGAGGATGGTTGGCTGACCTCTGAGCTCACCGATTGGCTCGCTGAGCTTCGCTGGTCGCAGTTGCTGTCATGGCCAAAAGCCCGGAGGTGAAGCTGGGTGTCTTCGGCAGAGCGGGGGTGGGCAAGTCAGGTAAGATTTTCTGCTTTCTTAAGTCACCCTGTGTTTGCTCTCCGGTTCACAGCCGCTGGAAGGCTTTATTCACTCATCTCCATGCTGAAAATGATTAAAACGTCAGTTGATTTAAGGTTGAGTCAGTTTTATCTCTCCATTGACCATCAGAACCTTTGTACACCATTACAGTAGATGGTTGTTTTTGGTCAGGCTCGCATTCCTCCACTCCCACAGATAAGCTCATCGAGTCGTTTTCACTTGGTTTCGGCATTCCTCCTAAAGCTGCCGGCCTCAGCTGCCAACCCATCCATTTTCTCCACAGTAACACGGACCGTATGTTTCCTGTCAGCTACAAAGACAGATGGCTTCTACGTAGCTGCAGTGAGATGTTAGAAAACATCTCTTCCATGTCGAAGGAGGCCATTAAAATGTCAGGGAAGGTCAACTCAAGTGCTGTACTGAAAAGCATAATGACTGAGGCGCTCATAGCCTTGAAAGTAGTGGGGCTGTAAAACATGACAGCGAGGCTGAAGTCAGATATAAAAGTCTGGAATGTTGTTCAAGAAAATGAGAACTTAAAGCTTGCAGCACCAAAAATCTGTTGCTAGCTCTGCCTTTGGCCCCCTCATTTAGCCACTCAGTGCTGTCAGTCATCTCAATGAGCCGTCATCTCTAACCGCTGCCATCATGTTGCCTTTCGGTCTGTAGCTGCGTTAGCTTTAGCTTAAGTACAGCTTGTAGTCAGCTGATATAGTTCTGTGTTTTCCCTGCATCGGCCCAAATGTATTTCATGATCGTAGCTATCAAACAGGCATGATTTCCCCCGACACTTGTAAACTGCACAATGTGTGGTTGTTGTTGTTGGTTTAAGTAACACTGGATGATCTCGGTCATAAATAGAGCATCACTTACAGAATGCTGTACTGAAAACAAGGACTTCCACACTGGATGGTCAGGTCAGGTCACTGACCCTAAGGATTAAAGGGGAACTCCGGGGTTTTTAAACCTTATTTCTGGCATGAAATACGTTCATCTGCTCACTGAGAACAGTTTGGTGAAAGTCGGCTTCCTTCAGAAGATATTTAGATAACTGGAGATCCATATAACGGAGTGAACGGGGCTTAGAGGATGCAGCCTCTAAATAAGGCATTATCTGTCTTTATTTCACCAATACTTTAAGAAGAATGAATGAATGAACGTGTGCTATAGCTCTGTTAGCTCATAGCTGCTGTTAGCTCATAGCTCTGTTAGCTCATAGCTCTGTTAGCTCAGAGCTGCTGTTAGCTCATAGCTCTGTTAGCTCATAGCTCTGTTAGCTCATAGCTGCTGTTAGCTCATAGCTGCTGTGCTGCAGCCATGCGTGTCGATGAAGTGGTCCCAGTAGAGGTTTGTGTAGAATTCCCTCCGTTAGCTTTCCTATAGCTGCAAGTAGCCGGAGTATGACAAGCTTATAGTCATATATCAATGTAGATTCTCTCGTTTTTAGCCATCTAGTGCTTAGTTATTTCTGGAAAAAGCTCTGATATATCACATGGACAACTGATTCTTAGCATGGACTCTTTGTCGGAGCAGCTCTGCAGCTGCCTGATCCTCGTCCATCACCCACATGCCTCCCTTTGCTCTGTCTTATGCACGAAAACATTCACAGCAGGGTAGCAGGCATTGTTGTCACATCTGATGCTGCAGTTCATGTAGCCCTGGTGATCCTTTCAGCATGCTCTCATCCAAACACAGCCGCTTAATGGAAACCAACAGATGCTAATGAATCCGTTTTTGCAGGCAGTGAATTACACTCCCACTTCAGGAACAATACAACGGGGAGGAAAAACAAAAACACTGATATTAGCCACATTTACATTTTGTTTGGAGCGCTGTTTGGTGACCGCACTGCAATTTCAGCTGAAGGCGCTTTACTATCATTCTAATGGTTAAACGGAGTCATGTGTTCACAGCTCTGCTCTCCCATAGATGAAGTAGAATGAAAAGCTTCATCAGTACTAAAAAACCCACAGAAATCAAACCTGGACTCTGAGGTTTCTTTCCAATCGCAAAATCAAACAACTTTAGGCTGAATTTAACTTCAAATTCATGTGTTCTGCTCACTGATGACTTGGGGCGGCATTACCAGAGTGAGGCCAATAGTTCCCCTCTCAGTTGGACTTATGGGTGTTTGCACCTAGCAGTGATTATCCTAAAGATCAGCAGCAGACCTGCAGGGTGCTTTAGCATCGATGGGGGTTTTCCAGGCCAAGTCTGACCCTGCAGAGCTCCAATAAAGAGTCCGATTGTGGCTGTCCTGGTGCTTTTGGTTTATTGACTCAGCGGAATAGCCTCAGGTTAGGAAATAAGATACATTTATCCAATCAGTGCACTTCTACCTCAGGTTCACGCCTCCCAGTAAGGATTTTCAGTTGTTTAGTTAGTGAGGAGTAACTTACTGGTATAAGAATATAATAATATAACGTCAGCAGATGAGCCGGCATCTGAATGTAAAGGTTTCTGCTGCTTGTTCAAAGACTTATGAACCCATAATAATCTGCCTAAACATGGTGTTACAGCCTGAAACTTCCTTTTCAGTCATTTTCACAAGAAAATGGTACAAGAGATGGGGCTGAGCCGCCTCTGTTTGACATGTCTGAATTATGAAGAGGAATAGCAGCGAGCTAACGAGGACTTTTTGCCAAGAAGGCACATCCGACGGGTCGAAGATGCTAACGTCTTTCACAAAAACTCAGCCACACTGACCTCTTTTAACCCCGTTTTCCTGTGTTATTACTGTTCTGTTGCAGTTTTCCTTGAAACATTTGCATTTTCCATCACTAACAGAGTTTAAATGAGTCTAAAGAAAGATAAATAAAACTTTATGTTGAACCCTGTGTGCCTGTCATGACTCAGCACATTTAAATTAACTGTAATAAGATCTTTACTTTAACACGTTTTACAGCAAATAGAGTTCTTACAAGACAGAAGTGTTTTTGGGAAATGAGCTTTAGGGTGTGAAAGCGCTGGATTATCAGAAGAAGAAACGTCTCGTCACTCCTTAAACATGTCATCTGTTTTCCTCCTGACCTGAGTGGCAGCAGCAAGGCACAGAGTCAGCACAGAACCACAGAAATGCGTCTGTTTGTTGCCTCCAGAGGCTGCAGGGACCTATGAATCAGCCCGATGAGCAGTCAGAGGGATGCAAACAGGCATTCAGAGGGCAGGGAAAGCCACAAAAACAAGACGGCCAGAGGAATGAGCCGTTTTTCTTTTCCATGTTTGTTGAAGGAAATCTGAGTCTGTTGAAGCTGAAACTGAGTGAATTACATCGATTTATGCACCTAAATTGCTTGATGTACATCACACGCCACAAAGAATGCTTTTACAGGCTGAAATGGGCCTCCAGCTGTCAGATGGCACATACAACCCTCAATTCACTGATGCAATGATCACGCTGCTTCTAAAGTCAACCTCTGATGATGTCTGGGGCGGAAACGAAAGTCCTGGAGAGCCTCATAACATCCATCAGCTGCGCTGCAGCATCCAGCTGCTGGGTTTCCATCCAGCTGCTGGGTTTTCATCCAGCTGCTGGGTTTTCATCCAGCTGCTGGGTTTCCATCCAGCTGCTGGGTTTCCATCCAGCTGCTGGGTTTCCATCCAGCTGCTGGGTTTCCATCCAGCTGCTGGGTTTCCATCCAGCTGCTGGGTTTTCATCCAGCTGCTGGGTTTTCATCCAGCTGCTGGGTTTTCATCCAGACCTTCATCCAGCTGCTGGGTTTCCATCCAGATCTTCATCCAGCTGCTGGGTTTTCATCCAGCTGCTGGGTTTTCATCCAGCTGCTGGGTTTCCATCCAGATCTTCATCCAGCTGCTGGGTTTTCATCCAGATCTTCATCCAGCTGCTGGGTTTTCATCCAGATCTTCATCCAGCTGCTGGGTTTCCATCCAGATCTTCATCCAGCTGCTGGGTTTTCAGGCAGATCTTCATCCAGCTGCTGGGTTTTCAGGCAGATGTTCATCCAGCTGCTGGGTTTTCATCCAGACCTTCATCCAGCTGAGTGAGCAGCTGTGAAGTCAGCCAGCTGTTTCACTCCCTCGTTGCACTCTGCATACAGGACTTAGGAAGAGCTCATGAAGTGCGACTGATTCACTCCAATCATCATCAGAGGTCTCCAGATAAAGGATCTGAAAGCTTCCCGTGAAGCTGCCCAGCTGCTGTTCTTCTGTAAGACAAGCTTCAGGGTGTTTTTCTGCTAAATAGTGCTGAGGTACAGAGTCAGAGCACATGGTGTTTTATCACTCTGCTTCGACTCTAACGTCAAAGATATTCAACTAATAACATATTCTGTGCTCTTCACAGCCGCAGTAACTTCATATTCTGTGCTGAACCTGACCCCTGACCCTGACCCCTGACCCTGACCCCTGACCCTGACCCTGACTGCCTCCCTGTATGTCGCTTTGGATGAAGGCTTCTGCCAAATGCTTAAACATATTCTGATCTCAGATGTTTCCCAACGTGACAGAATTAAGGATGTTTTCATCTTTATGGCAGAAATCTGCAGACGACACAGGATCAAACAGTCAGAGCAAGATGAACTGAAAACTAGGATTTAGTAAAATCCTGCCTCACATTTGCATGAGCTGCCTATTTAGCATCAGGTTATCAGTGAGATCTCTCCTCTATTCTTACAGCCACACACTTATCTGACTGATTACAGCCTGAAAGTGAGAAGTAAAATAGCCTTAAAATGAGCACCTGAATAATTATCATCAGGTGATGTTTTTTATACAGACTGCCAAGAAACAGAAAAAAAGAGACAAAGCCACTCATTTATGTGCAAACACTCTAAATGAGTTTTGTACGTAATTAAGTCAGCAGACAGAGAGTTTGTGGTGCCAAATAAAGCTGACGACACTCCTGACTCTTCATCTGAAAATGAAGTTTAGTATTTTACAACAATGTCTAAAACCGTCCTTTTTCTCCAGTTACTGTCTCAATAAAACTCGTGTTTTGAAAAGCTCCAAACTAAGTTGTATAATGAGCTCTGGAGCTCACACGGAGCAGCAGATCGACTCAGAAGTGTGCAGGAGCGGCTGTTAGCTTCCGATGCTAACCGTATGAAGGAAGGTTCTTCATTTTGTGTGATTTACAGCAGTTACACTTCTTTGTCCGCACTTTAGCCGACATGCAGCTCCATCAGCTGAGCATTTAGGTGAAGTTAAGCAGAAGTTATAAGGTCAGAAACGGCGTGTTCATGCTAAATATCATGTTGAATGTGTTAGCTTTCCACAGATGTTTATGGTAATTGTTAAATGGAGCTAATCCTCAGGTTCTTTTAGCTTTTGCTGACAACATGCTGCATCTCTGAGATGTTAGCTGAAAGTAAGCCACTGTGAGCAGTCTCCCTGCATCCATCTCCTCCCTTTGTCCTCTTAGTTCTCATGCATGCATCAACACTCTGAAACTTTTCTGAACTCTTTCTTCTCACGACATTTTCACCCAGTGGAAAAGCCTTGAATCTGTCCAGTTTGTCATTTTATGCCAGTTTATGACGCATAAAGGAATGTCTAAACTGTGGAATAAATTCCACCCAAACTACCAAAGTATTTGTGAGGGAACAGCAGATAATCCAGCCCCGGTGGAACCCAACAGCTCGGAGGCATCTTAAATTGTTAAATGAACTGAATTTCCTTAGCATGCCCAAACTCAATTAGTCTTTCTCCATCCTCCCTCACTTCCCCTTCTTCTGTATTCACATCTGCTGCCTGCAGCTTCCTCTTGTGCTCAGAAAGGAAGCAGCGATGCACCTTTTCAGGCGCCTTAAGGCCATCTGCCCGCTTCCCTGTGGAAACGTCCCATTCCTCGCTGTAGCTGCCGAACGCAGGAAGCCGATGCTGCCCTTACAGGACTTATTCCTGGAGTGAAGGCAGCCAGCCTCCTGTGCTCGTCTGAGGAGGAATAGCAGCATTATAATCAGTCTTCCTCTGGCACAAACACAGCTGAAGCGAACCCACTTCATCACAGGAAGGTGGGCTCAGTGGTCGAGTGTCGAGTTATTTTTAGAGCTCCTCCTCCGTATATTGTCAGTTTTTCATTCATACTCCGGTCACCTTGGCCACTGAGTGAGTCATTTCCGGTTCTTTCTTTCTTCCTTGCTGTTATAGCCACAGTCTCTGGATAAAAGCAGAGCCTTTGAATATCAGGACAGATGCATTCAAGGTTTTTCCTTTTCTTTCTTTTTTCAGCCACAGTGTGAACCAGAGTTATGGTTAATGTTTAAAATCCAGGTAATATTTAACCTAT
The DNA here is from genome assembly GCF_036924035.1 of Leuresthes tenuis. NCBI lineage: Eukaryota > Metazoa > Chordata > Actinopteri > Atheriniformes > Atherinopsidae > Leuresthes > Leuresthes tenuis. The sequence continues at coordinate 545,023 of NW_027325389.1, forward strand.
AACTGCTCAGTGATGCCTTTTTATGCCTAAATGTCACATCATCATCTTACTATGATGGTTTTTGGTGACCACTGGGTCACTAACAGGTAAAGAGTGGTAACACTACTTATTAATGTCATGTTCTGGTAGGAAAATCTGGGTTTCTTCTTACTTATCTTAATAATTTGACCCCTGATTCATGCAGCCTTACAGTAGCAGCCGAGAGTCCCACAGATAACACGACAAAGAGTCTTTTCACACCAAACTCCCCAGAGAATAAACTGAAGGCATCTGGAAGCCGAATCAACAAAGACCCCCCCCCCCCCCCCCCAGTCGCATCTAAGACAAACATCCTGCTACCCCGAACTCCAGAACCAAGGACCCGGATATTCTGAGGTGGGTCGTTATAAAGTTATATATCAGATATTTAATAACAGATAAAGCGGTTATTTAGCTGTAATAAAACACAATCTGGAGTAATAAATGGAGCTAAAGTCACTCCAGTGACTTCAGAAAAGAGCGTTTCTGTGTCCAAGTCCAAACAAATCAGAGCATCGAGTTCTTCCAGCTGAGAAATTAAATTAAATGTTAACTTTTGATAAGATGCTAACGGTAATGTCCATCAGTGGCCCACATGACAACCATCACCCTCAGAGCAGTTATCTGCTAACTGCAGCTGTTTTCAGTAATAACCACCAGTTTGTCCTCACATTTCCTCACAAACGTCTGTGGGAATATGAACCCTAACCCGGCTTACATCAGGAGTTAAATCCGCCTGAAGCGCCGAATGCAGCCAACGCTCAGTGCAAACAGTCCCTGATCTGTTCTCTCACAGCTCAGGTGGACAGGTACAGGTCTGTTTAAGCAGCTCCTCTGTTGAAGCATCTAAACTGAAGCCTTAATCAGGCCCATATTAGCCGTGCTCCTGGTGGAAACGGGTACTTTCCTGAGCTCGGCTGCTCCGGCAGCGTTTCACTTCGCCTGTAATCAGAGAAAAGTTCACTCTGAGGTGTGGCTGCAACAGCATCTCAGCCTCTGCCCCCCCTGCTGAACAGGACTGTGGAGCTATTGTTGGAGGCTAAATTAAAGGGCTGAATAGGGTGTTTGGATCCCCACGCCCTCCTCTTTCTAACCCACTGGGTGATATGAGATCCTCTCTGGTGTCCCAGAGCCGGAGGAGGACGACAGTTCCACGCTGCAGTGCTCACAGATGACAGAAAACGCCTGGAAGAACCTTAAAATGAACACGTAAACGTTCTGTAACCTTCTGTTTAGCCCGCTTCATCCGCCCTCCTTTCTTTTCTGTTTCCTGTCAGTTTATGGCTCTCAGAGCGTTTATTTATGTCTGTAATGCTTCTGTTTATGATGTAATTGTAGTAATTATTCAGAAGAAACTGCTTTGTGCTACATATTCTGCTTCTTTGCTAACTGTTACTGAACCTTTGCAGCAGCTTTTGAGATGTTTTGGCACCAACTTGATAAGGTGAAGCCAATTTCTCTTTAACTCGGTGTAGTTATTACAAATTCACCACCGTTTAGGGCCTAAATTATGTTTCTGGTTACCTGACAAAAACACTAATATTTCATAACCCAGTTTTTAGCCTCAACCTATTTCCTAATTAAATATTTGAGAGTTTTGTAGCTAATTAGCAGCTGGTTAGTAAACTGAACTCATAGATAGCTGCCAACTTTGTTTGGTGTCATAGTAAAAATATGAGATATTAATATTATACGAGTATTAATATGAGGTTGAACAGTGAATTAAAACATGATAAAACGAGGTGAACCCTAACCATACTGCTCAGTGTAAATATGGCCATGATTACAGGTTTTATTCAATAAATATACATCTAATAACCATCTTAAAGGTCTCATTGATTATATATGCAGGACCACTGTTCTTACACTTTACTGTTTACAGGAAGGTCATCTCACATCAGAGATAATATAGAATATTACTTTATTTTCAGAGTAAAAAGGTAAATATAGTGCAGCTCAGACTCCTCCTGTCCTCATATTTATGAGTTAGTAGTTAGTTTATGAGTTAGTTTATGAGTTAGTACGACTGGATGGAAATGATGGAGCGTCGCTATAAAAGCTGCAAGAAGATTATTTATTTAGGAATTATACAATTTAATAAGACAAATATTTATTCTCTGCTTGAGAATCGCTCTGATTCAAAGATTTACAGCAGCTCAGAGATCTGATCTCATTATAATGAGCTGTGTGTAAGTTTATTATTAACTGAAGAGTTTATTATTAACTGATGAGTTTATTATTAACTGAAGAGTTTATCATTAACTGAAGAGTTTATTAACTGATGAGTTTATTATTAACTGAAGAGTTTATTAACTGAAGAATTTATCATTAACTGAAGAGTTTATTATTAACTGAAGAGTTTATTAACTGATGAGTTTATTATTAACTGAAGAGTTTATTAACTGAAGAGTTTATTATTAACTGATGAGTTTATTATTAACTGAAGAGTTTATTATTAACTGATGAGTTTATTATTAACTGATGAGTTTATTATTAACTGAAGAGTTTATTATTAACTGATGAGTTTATTATTAACTGAAGAGTTTATTATTAACTGATGAGTTTATTATTAACTGAAGAGTTTATTATTAACTGATGAGTTTATTATTAACTGAAGAGTTTATTATTAACTGATGAGTTTATTATTAACTGAAGAGTTTATTATTAACTGAAGAGTTTATCATTAACTGAAGAGTTTATCAATAACTGAAGAGTTTATTATTAACTGATGAGTTTATTATTAACTGAAGAGTTTATTATTAACTGAAGAGTTTATCATTAACTGAAGAGTTTATTATTAACTGATGAGTTTATTATTAACTGAAGAGTTTATTATTAACTGATGAGTTTATTATTAACTGAAGAGTTTATTATTAACTGAAGAGTTTATCATTAACTGAAGAGTTTATCAATAACTGAAGAGTTTATTATTAACTGAAGAGTTTATTATTAACTGATGAGTTTATTATTAACTGAAGAGTTTATTATTAACTGAAGAGTTTATCATTAACTGAAGAGTTTATTATTAACTGAAGAGTTTATCAATAACTGAAGAGTTTATTATTAACTGATGAGTTTATTATTAACTGAAGAGTTTATTATTAACTGAAGAGTTTATTATTAACTGAAGAGTTTATCAATAACTGAAGAGTTTATTATTAACTGATGAGTTTATTATTAACTGAAGAGTTTATTATTAACTGAAGAGTTTATCATTAACTGAAGAGTTTATTATTAACTGATGAGTTTATTATTAACTGAAGAGTTTATTATTAACTGATGAGTTTATTATTAACTGAAGAGTTTATCATTAACTGAAGAGTTTATTAACTGATGAGTTTATTATTAACTGAAGAGTTTATTAACTGAAGAATTTATCATTAACTGAAGAGTTTATTATTAACTGAAGAGTTTATTAACTGATGAGTTTATTATTAACTGAAGAGTTTATTAACTGAAGAGTTTATTATTAACTGATGAGTTTATTATTAACTGAAGAGTTTATTATTAACTGATGAGTTTATTATTAACTGAAGAGTTTATTATTAACTGATGAGTTTATTATTAACTGAAGAGTTTATTATTAACTGATGAGTTTATTATTAACTGAAGAGTTTATTATTAACTGATGAGTTTATTATTAACTGAAGAGTTTATTATTAACTGAAGAGTTTATCATTAACTGAAGAGTTTATCAATAACTGAAGAGTTTATTATTAACTGATGAGTTTATTATTAACTGAAGAGTTTATTATTAACTGAAGAGTTTATCATTAACTGAAGAGTTTATTATTAACTGATGAGTTTATTATTAACTGAAGAGTTTATTATTAACTGATGAGTTTATTATTAACTGAAGAGTTTATTATTAACTGAAGAGTTTATCATTAACTGAAGAGTTTATCAATAACTGAAGAGTTTATTATTAACTGAAGAGTTTATTATTAACTGATGAGTTTATTATTAACTGAAGAGTTTATTATTAACTGAAGAGTTTATCATTAACTGAAGAGTTTATTATTAACTGAAGAGTTTATCAATAACTGAAGAGTTTATTATTAACTGATGAGTTTATTATTAACTGAAGAGTTTATTATTAACTGAAGAGTTTATTATTAACTGAAGAGTTTATCAATAACTGAAGAGTTTATTATTAACTGATGAGTTTATTATTAACTGAAGAGTTTATTATTAACTGAAGAGTTTATCATTAACTGAAGAGTTTATTATTAACTGATGAGTTTATTATTAACTGAAGAGTTTATTATTAACTGATGAGTTTATTATTAACTGAAGAGTTTATTATTAACTGAAGAGTTTATCATTAACTGAAGAGTTTATCAATAACTGAAGAGTTTATTATTAACTGAAGAGTTTATTATTAACTGATGAGTTTATTATTAACTGAAGAGTTTATTATTAACTGAAGAGTTTATCATTAACTGAAGAGTTTATTATTAACTGAAGAGTTTATCATTAACTGAAGAGTTTATTATTAACTGAAGAGTTTATCAATAACTGAAGAGTTTATTATTAACTGATGAGTTTATTATTAACTGAAGAGTTTATCATTAACTGAAGAGTTTATTATTAACTGATGAGTTTATTATTAACTGAAGAGTTTATCATTAACTGAAGAGTTTATTATTAACTGAAGAGTTTATCAATAACTGAAGAGTTTATTATTAACTGATGAGTTTATTATTAACTGAAGAGTTTATCATTAACTGAAGAGTTTATTATTAACTGAAGAGTTTATTATTAACTGAAGAGTTTATCAATAACTGAAGAGTTTATTATTAACTGATGAGTTTATCATTAACTGAAGAGTTTATTATTAACTGAAGAGTTTATCATTAACTGAAGAGTTTATTAACTGATGAGTTTATTATTAACTGAAGAGTTTATCATTAACTGAAGAGTTTATTATTAACTGAAGAGTTTATCATTAACTGAAGAGTTTATTATTAACTGAAGAGTTTATTAACTGATTAGTTTATTATTAACTGAAGAATTTATCATTAACTGAAGAGTTTATTATTAACTGAAGAGTTTATTAACTGAAGAGTTTATTATTAACTGAAGAGTTTATTATTAACTGAAGAGTTTATCATTAACTGAAGAGTTTATTAACTGATTAGTTTATTATTAACTGAAGAGTTTATTATTAACTGAAGAGTTTATTATTAACTGATGAGTTTATTATTAACTGAAGAGTTTATCATTAACTGAAGAGTTTATTATTAACTGATGAGTTTATTATTAACTGAAGAGTTTATTATTAACTGATGAGTTTATTATTAACTGAAGAGTTTATTATTAACTGAAGAGTTTATCATTAACTGAAGAGTTTATCAATAACTGAAGAGTTTATTATTAACTGAAGAGTTTATTATTAACTGATGAGTTTATTATTAACTGAAGAGTTTATTATTAACTGAAGAGTTTATCATTAACTGAAGAGTTTATTATTAACTGAAGAGTTTATCATTAACTGAAGAGTTTATTATTAACTGAAGAGTTTATCAATAACTGAAGAGTTTATTATTAACTGATGAGTTTATTATTAACTGAAGAGTTTATCATTAACTGAAGAGTTTATTATTAACTGATGAGTTTATTATTAACTGAAGAGTTTATTATTAACTGAAGAGTTTATCATTAACTGAAGAGTTTATTATTAACTGAAGAGTTTATCAATAACTGAAGAGTTTATTATTAACTGAAGAGTTTATCAATAACTGAAGAGTTTATTATTAACTGATGAGTTTATCATTAACTGAAGAGTTTATTATTAACTGAAGAGTTTATCATTAACTGATGAGTTTATTATTAACTGAAGAGTTTATCATTAACTGAAGAGTTTATTATTAACTGAAGAGTTTATCATTAACTGAAGAGTTTATTATTAACTGAAGAGTTTATTAACTGATTAGTTTATTATTAACTGAAGAATTTATCATTAACTGAAGAGTTTATTATTAACTGAAGAGTTTATTAACTGAAGAGTTTATTATTAACTGAAGAGTTTATTATTAACTGAAGAGTTTATCATTAACTGAAGAGTTTATTAACTGATTAGTTTATTATTAACTGAAGAGTTTATTATTAACTGAAGAGTTTATTATTAACTGATGAGTTTATTATTAACTGAAGAGTTTATTATTAACTGAAGAGTTTATTATTAACTGATTAATTTATCATTAACTGAAGAGTTTATCAATAACTGAAGAGTTTATCATTAACTGAAGAGTTTATTATTAACTGATTAGTTTATTATTAACTGAAGAGTTTATTATTAACTGAAGAGTTTATCATCAGACTATAAGTGATAACCAGCCAGCTGTAATCTGATCAGGACAGCAGGAAAGTTGATGGATTTTGCTTTAGGAACAGAAATTATGGATGTTACTCAGTTTGAATTAAAAGAAAAAGCTCATTTTTAACCATCTGGATCACATGAGTAAGGAAATGAAAGCTGGCGTCACTCCCAGTGAAAAAGGACAAAGCAGACAGAGCTGTTTTCATCATGCTGCTGCAGATCAAATGCTCTGAATTAATCATTTCTATCACAGTCGCTTGATTTCAGACAAACAGACAAATTTCACTTCCAGCTGCCAGCAGATTTTCTATCACCTGGAGCTAAATTGTTCACCTTGCATCTTAAGAACGGCACCTTTGTTATTCCTCTACATATGGTAGCTCACTTGGTCTCATGAGCCTCTCTGTATGAAAAGAAAATAGAGTGGATGTGCTGCAGTTAATGAATGATGAGCCTCAGATGTGCAGAACAACATGATTCATCCACACAAGGTTCCTCTTATGTGTCTCTTGGGTCCATTTCTGCTCCATCTTCCTGCTTGTTACAGAGAAATCAGTCTTTGCAGGGATCTCACTGCAGCCTCGGCTGCGTTTGACTCATCCACTCTGACTTTATAGTGTTGACTAATGCTCAGCGGAGGCCAACTGCGGGTGCATTTCAGGCACTACTTGAATGTAGCCGTGCATATCATTACCATCGTGTTGCATAACAGACGCAGAAATCAAAGAAAACAAGGAAAATGTGTCACAGATGCAAATAGATAGTAGGCAACAGAAATGAGGTCATCCAACAAAAACAGAATCCAGTGGAAAGAACTCAGCTGGAAGTACAACAGAGAAGCTGGCATGGGAGGAAAATACTGAGGAGAGTAAAGACAGGTGGTGTGATTGAGAGCAGGTGTGAACAGGAAGCTAAACTTAAACTACATCAGGTATGACCCACTTTCTAAAGGTAGTAAAGACGACTGGCCTATAAGATCAGCACTGAAGGAGGTATCAGAGGCTCACTGCAGCCGATGTGCAAATATTTAAAGTTTAAGTTACATTTTAAAGTATGATACAAGTTTCAAATATGGTTCTGGAGCCAAATCCTGCAGCTCAGACAGAGGAGACTTCAAGGCTGAGCTTTATCTCCTCACTCTGTACTCCAGAAAACTACAGTAAGAAGCTGCAGGCGTTAGCATGGTGCCTTCATAGATGCTAACAGTGATAGCTCGTTTGGACCAAAGTGTCAGCACTCGGGCCGTTTAACCAAAGTAAGAGCTGCTCCTCGTGTCTTCTATCAGGAGGGAGATGCTGGTGAAATGTTCTCAACCAACAGAAAACCCTTCCATCACCTCAGATCTGACATGTTAATGTGAACATCTGCTGCATGGTGAAGCTCCTCAGCATCCCGAGGAAAGCTTGGTTACCTGCAGCTCAAGCTGAGGACAGAAAACATCATTTCCTAGAATATCCTAAATGCTCAGTTTGTAAAACAATAAACTGCTCATCACTCAGCTGAAATGTTTTAAAGAACACAGCAGGGTTGGTTCAAGGCTTTCATTGTGAGAAGGGAAATGTTTTTCTTCTGATTCGAAATCCTCCCAAAGTGAAATATTTGGTCCCGACAGCAGCTCCATCCATCGTGGGAGATGACATGTTTACTGTGGCCTGCTATCGTTTCTCTGCTCACTTCAGACTACATCCGTTCCTCTGGAGTAAAACAACATGAATGCTGGCCGATCGGCGAGCTGCGATCTGATGTGACGGGAGGTCTGACTTGGTTTCTATCTGTGCAGAAAAGACAGATTGTTCCTGATCTTTCATGGGAGCCAGCAGGCCGTGGAACACAGATGCACGTCTTTCCTTCCTGAGAAAAAGGCTCATGTCAGCCGAGCAGCTCCAGCGAAGCTTTGCGTTTGTGGTTTGGGATTCAGACGCTCCCCAGGGAGACGGCGGTGGTGAAAGGAACTCTGGGAAAGCTCTGAGACTGGGAATAATGGGCTGACCTACTGGTCAGGAAGTGGTTTGGAAGCATACTGATCACATGGTGTATTTTTATTGATTTAATATGCCTCATAATTTATTACAGTCTTGTTTTTAAGAACATTTTATGAAAGAAATGAGCTTTAAAATCAGCAGATTTGTTGTTGGGGAACATGTTCATCATTTAAACTTAAACCAAAGAAGTTTGTTCATGTGAAATATAAAATATATAAAATAAAAACGAACAAATTGTGCCGATACGACCAAATTAAAGCTGGGAGCTACTCATGTTTTTCCTTTTCTTGTTGTTGTGTCGGCTAAGTTTACAGAAACACTTGTTCCCGGGCAGAAAGAAAGAAAACCATTTAGATTTAATTAGTTCCGTCATTACACTGAACCGATGCCCCCCCGATGCCTTTCTGCTAAATCTCCGACAGATTAAATTATTTTATTGAGTTGCAGTTTTCTTCATGTGAGGAAAAAAATGACAATTTTATCAAAACACAAATATAGCACCACTGGTCCATAAATAGGAGTATCAAATGCTAATTAGCAATAATTAGCAATAGTACCAAATGCTAATTAGCAATAATTAGCAATAGTACCAAATGCTAATTAGCAATAATTAGCAATAGTACCAAATGCTAATTAGCAATAATTAGCAATAGTACCAAATGCTAATTAGCTAAGCGCTAATATTTAGTGTTTGAAAGAGATCTGATGGCGGGGCCTCATTGAACTGATGGCAGCACAGACTTCTGAGCTGGACCTCAAGCTTCAACGGCTCAAAATAAAGTAACTTTTCTGCAGTTCAGAGTGTCGTGTTGTCCTCCAGCCGGCTTTGCCTGGGATGGTGCAGCTCTCCTCTCAGAGCAGGACAACTACCGGCCCATAACGATCCGTCCCAGATCAATAGAAGCACATTAGAAAGACTGAAAAGAGGAAAATGGGCTCAGCCAGCCTTGCTACAGATTCATCACGGTACCTTCGAGTGAATCGATCCGTCACAATATTAAAACCTTGCGTTTCACCTCTTTTCCTTTAGCTCATCTCTGTCCTTTATTCCGCTGTTCAGGGGAATCATTTCGTGGACTAAATGAAGCTTTCAGACGCTCAACATTCATCTGTGAACTTCAAAACTGGCACAACTAGAATGTTCTTTATATACAGCTTCAGAGGATGAATCTATGATTAGAGCCGAAGGTGCTGCCGTCTGTCAGCCTCTCAGCTAAGATGTGGGGGAGATATTGATTAGAGGTGTGGGTCTGCAGCACAAACAGCCATTTGATGCTCATCTGTTGCGGTAATGACTCCCAGAAGCCCAACCTGCTGGACAGAATGTGAGCAGAAAGAGTTTGTTTTCCACAGAGCTGTTAACACATTTCCACGTGTTAATCCTGTGCACGTGGAGTGTGAATGCTAGCTTGTTTTCTGCAAACAGAGCAGCAGGACAGCGACAGTCTGCATTCTTTGGGACAGAAAGTATGACCCAGAAAAAAGTCTGGTTCACTCTTTTATTCACTTAATACATGAGAAAACTTTGTAGGAAAGAAATCCTGCCAGCAGAAAAGCTCATTTACGCCATGTTTCATGGCATCAATCATAAGAAGCAACATTAACTGTGTGCAGCTCAGCTGAATTATTCTTTATCACAGAACAATAACAGATGGATTTACACAGCATTTTAAATCCTAGCAAGGTTCAAAGTGCCTTACAATGTTTCCATGGAGCTGCCATGTTAAATACTGTCAGACCATTAGGAATAACAGCTTCATTATCCCAGCAGAGGGCAGTTTGGCAGGTGGAGGGGACTGAATCACCAACCTCATTATTAATCTGCCACCTGAGCCACGGACACCCCAAATAAATCTAAAGGAAGCAGCTTTAAAGTGAATATCTGGTCTGAGCTCCTTTATTCTCCAACACAGCCTGAACCCTCTGAGACCAGCTTTCTGTCATTTCTTTAAGGAGTCTTCAGGAATAGTTCTCCAGGCTTCTTGAAGGACATCCCAAAGCTCTTCTTTGGATGTGGGCTGCCTTTTGTTCCGTTCTCTGTCAGATGATCCCACACTGCTTCAATAATGTTGAGGTCCGGGCTCTGGGGAGGATTCATCCCTCCATAAGACCTGTTGCCACTGATTTTCAGTCCACTTCTTGTGTCATTTGGCACAGCTCAGCCTTTTCTCCCTGTTTCCCTTCCTTAAGAACGGCTTCTTGACAGCCACCCTTCCATGGAGCCCATTTCTGATGAGGCTTGGGCCAACAGTAGATGGATCAGCTGAAGGTCCAGATGCATCTCTCAGGTCCTGTCAGGTCACAGCTGGATTTTTTCCTCTTTCTTAAGGACATCACTTTCAGATCCTGTTCATCTGCTGGAGATAGTTTTTTAGGCCTGACACTTCTTCTTTTGTCCTCCACTTGTCCAGTTTCCTCAAATGTTTTAAGGACACACTGCACACCATGCTGAGATATGCCAAGTTTTCAGCTAATAGCTCTTTGGGAATCACCTTGTTGCTGCAGAAATCCTATTTTCTGTCTGTCAAACTGTGTTTTCTTTGCTGTTTTTCATAGATGCAGCTAAAGAAATGGGAACAAATGATGTGTCTTTAAAGGAGCATTGTGTAATTGTCTGCTGTTCATCAGATTCTGTCATTTCCGCGTGTGTTGAATGCAACACTCCACGCTTCGGAGAAACTACGGTGGCCTGACGCTGGCTGCAGCACACACTACCAAACACATCCATCACTTAAATGCATCACGATGTCTTCTCCATGGAGTGAAACCACCTTCTCAAGTTCTGAGGTCACTTTTAGAGATAACAATTATAAATAGATGTTACATTTGGTTAAATATTCTGTGAAAAGATAACTTACAGTGAATGTTAGTTGTTCTGCATTATATTAGTAATAAAAGCTAATATTAGCTACGTAAGGCTAAAGGCTGTTAGTATTTAGTCTGATAGAGGGTTAGCATTAGCAGGCAGCTGACATCATCTTCAAAGCCTCTTTGTATCAAGTTACACTTTGAAATCAGCTGATCTCCGTAACATGAGTGATTTCTGTCCCGCTAACAAAGCTACTTAGTAGTTTTGGTGCATAAACTCACGTGAATCAACAGTTTTCAACAGGGACACAGAGAAAACGTTACGTTTGTTTAATCAGATCAGCTGATCGTCTGCAAACTAGCGGCGAATCCCGCTTGCGCCACCCTTTGTCCCTTCTAGGCTCCTGTAATCAATATGGCCACGCAAGTGGTGTCCTTCCAGGTTAGCCTTCATGCAGAGCGGTAAATAAAAAGGAGAAATCCACAGTAATAAAAACGACTCATTTCATAGGGTGACTATATAGCTCTAACAGCATAGTTATGTATTATATTCCATATCTGTTCATAAATCAGCATCATTATTACACACTGCTCCTTTAAAATGCTGAAGGGGTCTCCTCGACCTCTTCATAGAAAGGTATTACATAGCTTTGGACCTTTAGGCACATATCGACTTCCTTTGATCAACAAACAGTTCAAAGAAAGATCCAAGAAGTCTGGAAGGGTACAGAGGTGTGAAATGTGGACCCAGTTCAGGGGATGCTGGTGCTGGAGTAAAGCTGTTCTGTCACCAGTCTGCTGCACAGAAGTCAGCTGGAACCGGCTGATACCCAAATGCAAAGAGTCTTCGTGTCAGTGCCAGAGAGAGTAGAGGTTCAGTTCAATTCAGACTAAAATATGAGCCGAACTCTCAGTGAATCATCCTTTAAGAGAACACTCTCTGCCATTAAAATCCTGCACTTTCTGTACTTCACAGGCTTTTATGGGCGCTTTCAGAGCCGTTCTCTCACAGTCGCCTCAGCACAACGTGTAATATGACATGACCCAACATGACATGAGCACAATAGGTACAGAACTTCCACTGTGGAGGCTCTGAGAGCCGGCGAAGCGCTATTTTTGTGACCAAAAGGAGCCAGAGAGCCATGGGTGTCCGTCTGATGGTCCCGGGAATCAATGAGTAACGCAGCACCGGCCCAGAACAGGACCATAGGAGCCACTCATCTGTAATTAGTCCAACATTCTGCTGCTAATGTGATTAGGTCAGTCCGAGTAAAAGCAGCTTTTTGCAAAAACGCCTCCTACGATGATGTGTTTGAAGTTAAAAGAGAAAACCTGGAACTTTTCCATCAATTTTCCACTTATAGCAGAAAAACTGTGATGGGAAATATGAAGCTGTGAAAACAGCTTTCAGTTTGAGAATATGAGACACTTTAGGTTTGTTACGTAAACCATCAGCCAACAGGCAGGAATGTCAGGGCCGCAGCTAATCTAACTACAGCCAACTACAGCTAAACTACAGCCAACTACAGCTAAACTACAGCCAACTACAGCCAACTACAGCCAACTACAGCCAACTGCAGCCAAATAATGCTAGACTACAGCCAACTACAGCCAACTGCAGCCAACTACAGCCAACTGCAGCCAAATAATGCTAGACTACAGCCAACTACAGCCAACTGCAGCCAACTACAGCCAACTACAGCCAACTGCAGCCAACTAATGCTAGACTACAGCCAACTGCAGCCAACTACAGCTAAACTACAGCCAACTACAGCCAACTGCAGCCAAATAATGCTAGACTACAGCCGACTATAGCCAACTCCAGCTAAACTACAGCTAAACTACAGCCAACTACAGCCAAACACAGCCAACTACAGCCACTTCCAGCCAAATACAGCCAACTACAGTCAACTGCAGCCAAACTACAGCCAACTACAGCCAACTACAGCCAAACTACAGCCAAACACAGCCAACTACAGCCACTTCCAGCCAACTACAGCTAACTGCAGCCAAACTAAAGCCAAACACAGCCAACTGCAGCCAACTACAGCCAACTACAGCCAACTAGAGCCAACTGCAGCCAACTAGAGCCAAACACAGCCAACTACAGTCAACTGCAGCCAAACTACAACCAACTGCAGCCAAACTACAGCCAACTACAGCCAAACACAGCCAACTACAGCCACTTCCAGCCAAATACAGCCAACTGCAGCCAAACTAAAGCCAAACTACAGCCAACTACAGCCAAACACAGCCAACTACAGCCACTTCCAGCCAAATACAGCCAACTACAGCCAACTGCAGCCAAACTAAAGCCAAACACAGCCAACTGCAGCCAACTACAGCCAACTACAGCCAAACTACAGCCAACTACAGCCAAACACAGCCAACTACAGCCAAATACAGCACACTACAGCCAACTGCAGCCAAACTAAAGCCAAACACAGCCAACTGCAGCCAACTACAGCCAACTACAGCCAACTAGAGCCAACTGCAGCCAAACTACAGCCAAACACAGCCAACTACAGCCAACTGCAGCCAAACTACAGCCAAACACAGCCAACTACAGCCAAACACAGCCAACTACAGCCACTTCCAGCCAAATACAGCCAACTACAGCCAACTGCAGCCAAACTAAAGCCAAACACAGCCAACTGCAGCCAACTACAGCCAACTACAGCCAACTACAGCCAACTGCAGCCAAACTACAGCCAACTGCAGCCAAACACAGCCAACTACAGCCAACTACAGCTAACTACAGCCAAACTACAGCCAACTACAGCCAAACACAGCCAACTACAGCCACTTCCAGCCAAATACAGCCAACTGCAGCCAAACTAAAGCCAACTACAGCCACTTCCAGCCAAATACAGCCAACTAGAGCCAACTGCAGCCAACTAGAGCCAAACACAGCCAACTACAGCCAACTGCAGCCAAACTACAGCCAACTGCAGCCAAACACAGCCAACTACAGCTAACTACAGCCAAACTACAGCCAACTGCAGCCAAACACAGCCAACTACAGCCAACTACAGCTAACTACAGCCAAACTACAGCCACTTCCAGCCAAATGCAGCCAACTGCAGCCAAACTAAAGCCAAACTACAGCCAAACACAGCTAACTACAGCCAAACACAGCCAACTACAGCCAGACACAGCCAAACTACAGCCAACTACAGCCAACTACAGCCAAACACATTTTCCATCAGTTTTCAGTGAATTTATGTTATTGTATTAATAATTAATGCTAATGGGCCCTAAAGGACGACATCTCGATACATTGAAAGTTTGTTTTATTTGATCATTTTATCCCTTTTTGTCCTGTGATCAAACAGTGAAACACGGCGCTGCTTCTTTATTTTCATCTTTCAGCTTTGCTGCGTCTGCACAGTCAGACCTGAATCTGGGTCACCGTGCACGTTCACAAAGGCAGTGCACGTTTCTTTCAGGTGGCAGTGAAAAGCAGCAGATACAGTTACCTCTAATGAGGAGAGGGCTTCACACCCATTGGCTGTTCCCTGCACCTGGAATCTAGGCCTCTGTGGCACAAACATTACAAAATAACCTCAGACAGGAAGTCAGGACACAAGAAAAGTAAATGCACCCAGAGATGAAGAGGCATGAGCTTTTAACAGCATGACAGACGAGCTGCTGCTTTCAGAGCGTTCAGGGACCAACTTTAACTTCCTGAAAACACAGGAAGTCAAAGTTAGAGAAGAACAAAACCAGACAGGACGAAGTAAACTGCTACACCTGTTTGGACAGGACAGGGTGGAGCAAAGCTCCCCCCATCAGTGCAGCTCAGAGGCTGGTCCTCTGTCCTGAGCCCAGAGGCGACCTCTTTCAGAGGGAATGAAGGTGGCAGCTTCACCAGAAAACAAGCCTGGCTGAGATGCAGCACAGACTCGGACCGCTGCGTGACGCTCTGACTTAACAGGGTGAAACTCCTGCTGAATGATGGTGAACTCATGGCTGCATCATGAGATGTTTCCCAGCAGCAGTTACCGTGTTTCTGAGCCCTTAAAGCAGCAGTTACCGTGTTTCTGAGCCCTTAAAGCAGCAGTTACCGTGTTTCTGAGCCTTTAAAGCAGCAGTTACCGTGTTTCTGAGCCCTTAAAGCAGCAGTTACCGTGTTTCTGAGCCTTTAAAGCAGCAGTTACCGTGTTTCTGAGCTTTTAAAGCAGCAGTTACCGTGTTTCTGAGCCTTTAAAGCAGCAGTTACCGTGTTTCTGAGCCCTTAAAGCAGCAGTTACCGTGTTTCTGAGCCTTTAAAGCAGCAGTTACCGTGTTTCTGAGCCCTTAAAGCAGCAGTTACCGTGTTTCTGAGCCCTTAAAGCAGCAGTTACCGTGTTTCTGAGCCCTTAAAGCAGCAGTTACCGTGTTTCTGAGCCTTTAAAGCAGCAGTTACCGTGTTTCTGAGCCCTTAAAGCAGCAGTTACCGTGTTTCTGAGCCCTTAAAGCAGCAGTTACCGTGTTTCTGAGCCTTTAAAGCAGCAGTTACCGTGTTTCTGAGCCCTTAAAGCAGCAGTTACCGTGTTTCTGAGCCCTTAAAGCAGCAGTTACCGTGTTTCTGAGCCCTTAAAGCAGCAGTTACCGTGTTTCTGAGCCTTTAAAGCAGCAATTACCGTGTTTCTGATCCCTTAAAGCAGCAGTTACCGTGTTTCTGAGCCCTTAAAGCAGCAGTTACCGTGTTTCTGAGCCCTTAAAGCAGCAGTTACCGTGTTTCTGAGCCCTTAAAGCAGCAGTTACAGTGTTTCTGAGCCTTTAAAGCAGCAGTTACAGTGTTTCTGAGCCTTTAAAGCAGCAGTTACCGTGTTTCTGAGCCCTTAAAGCAGCAGTTACCGTGTTTCTGAGCCTTTAAAGCAGCAGTTACCGTGTTTCTGAGCCTTTAAAGCAGCAGTTACAGTGTTTCTGAGCCCTTAAAGCAGCAGTTACCGTGTTTCTGAGCCCTTAAAGCAGCAGTTACCGTGTTTCTGAGCCTTTAAAGCAGCAGTTACCGTGTTTCTGAGCCCTTAAAGCAGCAGTTACCGTGTTTCTGAGATTTTAAAGCAGCAGTTACCGTGTTTCTGAGCCCTTAAAGCAGCAGTTACCGTGTTTCTGAGCCCTTAAAGCAGCAGTTACCGTGTTTCTGAGCCCTTAAAGCAGCAGTTACCGTGTTTCTGAGCCTTTAAAGCAGCAGTTACCGTGTTTCTGAGCCCTTAAAGCAGCAGTTACCGTGTTTCTGAGCCCTTAAAGCAGCAGTTACCGTGTTTCTGAGCCTTTAAAGCAGCAGTTACCGTGTTTCTGAGCTTTTAAAGCAGCAGTTACCGTGTTTCTGAGCCCTTAAAGCAGCAGTTACCGTGTTTCTGAGCCTTTAAAGCAGCAGTTACCGTGTTTCTGAGCCCTTAAAGCAGCAGTTACCGTGTTTCTGAGCTTTTAAAGCAGCAGTTACCGTGTTTCTGAGCCCTTAAAGCAGCAGTTACCGTGTTTCTGAGCCTTTAAAGCAGCAGTTACCGTGTTTCTGAGCTTTTAAAGCAGCAGTTACCGTGTTTCTGAGCCCTTAAAGCAGCAGTTACCGTGTTTCTGAGCCCTTAAAGCAGCAGTTACCGTGTTTCTGAGCCTTTAAAGCAGCAGTTACCGTGTTTCTGAGCCCTTAAAGCAGCAGTTACCGTGTTTCTGAGCCTTTAAAGCAGCAGTTACCGTGTTTCTGAGCCCTTAAAGCAGCAGTTACCGTGTTTCTGAGCCCTTAAAGCAGCAGTTACCGTGTTTCTGAGCCCTTAAAGCAGCAGTTACCGTGTTTCTGAGCCTTTAAAGCAGCAGTTACCGTGTTTCTGAGCCCTTAAAGCAGCAGTTACCGTGTTTCTGAGCCCTTAAAGCAGCAGTTACCGTGTTTCTGAGCCTTTAAAGCAGCAGTTACCGTGTTTCTGAGCCCTTAAAGCAGCAGTTACCGTGTTTCTGAGCCCTTAAAGCAGCAGTTACCGTGTTTCTGAGCCTTTAAAGCAGCAGTTACCGTGTTTCTGAGCCCTTAAAGCAGCAGTTACCGTGTTTCTGAGCTTTTAAAGCAGCAGTTACCGTGTTTCTGAGCCTTTAAAGCAGCAGTTACCGTGTTTCTGAGCCCTTAAAGCAGCAGTTACCGTGTTTCTGAGCCTTTAAAGCAGCAGTTACCGTGTTTCTGAGCCCTTAAAGCAGCAGTTACCGTGTTTCTGAGCCTTTAAAGCAGCAGTTACCGTGTTTCTGAGCCTTTAAAGCAGCAGTTACCGTGTTTCTGAGCCCTTAAAGCAGCAGTTACCGTGTTTCTGAGCCTTTAAAGCAGCAGTTACAGTGTTTCTGAGCCCTTAAAGCAGCAGTTACCGTGTTTCTGAGCCTTTAAAGCAGCAGTTACAGTGTTTCTGAGCCCTTAAAGCAGCAGTTACCGTGTTTCTGAGCCTTTAAAGCAGCAGTTACCGTGTTTCTGAGCCCTTAAAGCAGCAGTTACCGTGTTTCTGAGCCTTTAAAGCAGCAGTTACCGTGTTTCTGAGCCCTTAAAGCAGCAGTTACCGTGTTTCTGAGCCCTTAAAGCTGATCTCTCTGTACAGAAACAGGAAGCAGGTGACGGGTTTGGGTCGGTGTTTCATGCACTTCTTCAGTCTGTTCATGTCACAAAGCAGCTGTGACACATTCATGATTTAACTGTTTGGCCGGCTGTGCTTCATGCTCCATGTGTCAGGATGGCACCATGGGTTGGGTTGGATTGGGTTAGCAGCTAAACTCTGGAGCTCTGACTTCGTTTTGTTGTTCCTTCGCAGCTTTGGTGGTGAGATTTCTGACCAGACGCTTCATCTGGGAGTACGACCCCACACTCGGTAAGAAAACCTTTTTACTCAGACCAGCCTGAGCCCAACAAGCACCAGGCTAAGCCCCCCCGGGACAACCCAAGAACCCCGAGGTCTTGGATAAATGTCCTGGCCTCTCCAAGATATCCTGTTTAATGCATTTATTTCTCCTCCAGTTAAAAGCCTCCTTCATTCATTTGTAGTAAAAACTAAACTTTATCTTCCTGAAAAGTTATTTTAAAAAGGTGAATAAGGAGAGACGTGGTTCTGATTTACTGCAGAGGCCTCACTGTAATTATCTGGAAGGTGCTTTTCATTTCCTGGCTGAACAGGTGCTTTTCGGTAGGAGGAGCACCAGCAGATCACTTATAGCTGTGGCTGGGAGACTTATTTTCAAGTGTCGGGGCACTAAATTCACCATAGATGGCATGTTTGGACAGAACTGAGCTGCCTTTTCCTCTCAGACAGAACCTGTAATCTAATATATTGCTGCTGCAGCTTCAGACAACTTCATGGATTCCAAGTAATGTACATGTTTCTGAAATCAAGAAAAGGGTAATAACTGCCTGCTTGGTTACCACGGCAGCCGGCGCCATAACTCAGAAAGCACAGCTTGAGCTCCATAATGGGAATAACAGCACCGCTGGTGGGAGTCAGCAGCCAATCAGACGGCCCGAATTAACCATTAAGTGGTCGAAACTTTATTAAAAACGCTATTGTGGGCATATCGCTGAGGTACCGCTGCAGAACCCCCTGTGGTTCTGATCTGGCTGCAGCAGAACCCTGTGGTTCTGATCGGGCAGCAGCAGAACCCCATGGTTCTGATCAGCCTGCAGCAGAACCCTGTGGTTCTGATCGGGCCGCAGCAGATCTCTGAGCTCAGGGCTGCTGTCAGCTGACACAGATGTGCGTCCTTCACAGCAGCAGAGATATGAACCCTGTGGTTCTGATCGGGCCGCAGCAGAACCTGCTGACTCAGAGCAGCTCTGCCACATGTCAGCGGATGCAGACGAGCAGACGGGGGGCGGACAGACCGGATGCTGCAGCTGACAGAGCCGAGGCTCCTGAAATAAACCCTCCCCTGAGTGGCGGCGCGGCTCCGGCCCGATGCTCACGCTCCCCTGGCTCTCTGTGACATTTCATGTGCGTCACAGGTGCGCAGTTTAAGCCCCGGGGGGGGGTGCACCTGGGACACAGCCTGCCATTTTAAGCCGTCTCTGGGAAGCTGAGCATCTCTGTGGCAGGACTTCAGCTCTTAATTCACGGGGTTAGGAAGTGAAAAAGGCCAATTGGGTGGTTATTCAAATACTTATTTCCTCACATCTGCAACAGTTCAGTTCCTGCCAGTAAAATATATGAGTGGCTTTATGTTAGGCTGCTGAAAGTCTGCTCTGGAGCCTGGAAGAAGACACTTTAGTTTAGCTCCACAGTTATGGGGCTGTAGCAGTTATGCTAATTATGCTAACGCTAAGATTGGCGACAGATGAGATTTCCACATCCAAACAACAGATTTCACTGAACTGGCAGAGAGTTTGTGTTAAACTTGGCCAGCTTAGCCTGGAAAATGACAGGTTGGAGACATTTTCACAACAAGAAGATGAATATCCCACAAGGACAAAAGGGTTTGGCTTCATAACGGCTCAAATGAAAAAGTCCAGAGCAGTTTAAGGTCAGCTCAAAGGTCAGATGATGCTGCTGTAAGAGCCTGTAAATGGCGTCTTAATCGGCTGTTTACTGAGCTATATCTGAGGTGGGATTCACTGCAGGCAGCTAAATCTGTGCTCTGAAGCACAGAAAAAGGGGTTTTTCTTCTTATGATAAAGGGCGGTTTGGTGAAAGAATCAATCCAGGCCAATTTTCTGTGATGACTGATCGTAATGGGTGCCGCAGCACAGGTGTGAGCGGTGCCAGAGTGCCGGGAAAAGAAGCTGGAGGTCAAGTTGTTTCAGGTGGTTGATGTCAGCCCCCAGCAGCGGCTGGAGCAGTGAAATGGGACAGAATGACATAAAGAAAAGGCAGCTGTGGTCCTCCATCAGGTCGCTTTCTGTCTGATGCAGGCTCAAAGCAGGAGGCAGCCCTCGGGGTGACCTCTGACCCCACAGCACATCAAACGTTTTAATGTCCACTCCCACGTCACCATCTCATGAAGATTCACCACTTAAACTTTGTCTTTAACAGAGTCGACTTATCGCCATCAAGCCAACATTGACGATGAAGTTGTTACCATGGAGATTCTGGACACGGCAGGACAGGTGAGACGCCCCATCTCCTCCTTCCTGTTCCCACATGGAGAGTCTGAGAGTCAGGTTTGAGAGGGCTTCAGCCCATCAGGCGAAGCGCCGGGTGCTTTACACCCGCAGGAGCCGTTTGTAATGGGAGGGGCCTGAGGAGTGGCCCCTCCCCAGCCCCGTTATCTTCTTATGAGAAATAACTGGGAAACTTTAAGTCTCTCAGGCCTCTTTTTCCAAATAAGCACCAAGAAGAATCTGTTTTTGCTTCATCGCGTGGCTCTGAGTAAGACATTTTCTGTTTTAGCCAGTTCTAAACAAACTGAGCTGAGACTAAATCACATGTTCAGATGGCACAACAGACACGAGGAGCCCATCAGTTAAGAATTAAGCTTCCCACTAACTGTCTGCGGGTAAACATTCCCCTCACTGCCTCTTCCAGATACTCAGCCTGTCTGGGGAATCGCTGGATGGATGTGGATGGATGTGGATGGATGGATGGATGTGAGGGGATGGATGTGGATGGATGGATGGATGTGAGTGGATGGATGGATGTGGATGGATGTGAGGGGAAGGATGTGGATGGATGTGGATGGATGTGGATGGATGTGGATGGATGGATGTGGATGGATGTGAGGGGAAGGATGTGAGGGGATGGATGGATGTGGATGGATGTGGATGGATGGATGTGAGGGGCTGGATGGATGTGGATGGATGTGAGGGGAAGGATGTGGATGGATGTGGATGGATGGATGTGAGTGGATGGATGGATGTGGATGGATGTGAGGGGAAGGATGTGGAAGGATGTGGATGGATGGATGTGAGTGGATGGATGGATGTGGATGGATGTGGATGGATGGATGTGAGGGGATGGATGGATGTGGATGGATGTGGATGGATGTGGATGGATGGATGTGAGTGGATGGATGTGAGTGGATGGATGGATGTGGATGGATGTGAGTGGATGGATGTGAGGGGAAGGATGTGGATGGATGGATGTGGATGGATGTGAGTGGATGGATGTGAGTGGATGGATGGATGTGAGGGGATGGATGTGGATGGATGGATGTGGATGGATGTGGATGGATGTGAGTGGATGGATGTGAGTGGATGGATGGATGTGAGGGGAAGGATGTGGATGGATGTGGATGGATGGATGTGAGTGGATGTGGATGGATGTGAGTGGATGGATGTGAGTGGATGGATGGATGTGAGGGGAAGGATGTGGATGGATGTGAGTGGATGGATGTGAGGGGAAGGATGTGGATGGATGGATGTGGATGGATGGATGTGAGTGGATGGATGTGAGTGGATGGATGGATGTGAGGGGAAGGATGTGGATGGATGTGGATGGATGTGAGTGGATGGATGTGAGTGGATGGATGGATGTGAGGGGATGGATGTGGATGGATGGATGTGGATGGATGTGGATGGATGTGAGTGGATGGATGTGAGTGGATGGATGGATGTGAGGGGAAGGATGTGGATGGATGTGGATGGATGGATGTGAGTGGATGTGGATGGATGTGAGTGGATGGATGTGAGTGGATGGATGGATGTGAGGGGAAGGATGTGGATGGATGTGAGTGGATGGATGTGAGGGGAAGGATGTGGATGGATGGATGTGGATGGATGTGAGTGGATGGATGTGAGGGGAAGGATGTGGATGGATGGATGTGGATGGATGGATGTGAGTGGATGGATGTGAGTGGATGGATGGATGTGAGGGGAAGGATGTGGAAGGATGTGGATGGATGTGAGTGGATGGATGTGAGTGGATGGATGTGGATGGATGTGAGGGGAAGGATGTGAGGGGATGGATGTGGATGGATGTGGATGGATGGATGTGAGTGGATGGATGTGAGTGGATGGATGTGAGGGGAAGGATGTGGATGGATGGATGTGGATGGATGGATGTGAGTGGATGGATGGATGGATGTGAGTGGATGGATGTGAGGGGAAGGATGTGGATGGATGGATGTGGATGGATGTGGATGGATGGATGTGGATGGATGTGGATGGATGTGGATGGATGGATGTGGATGGATGGATGTGAGTGGATGGATGTTGGATGGATGGATGCGAGTGGATGGATGGATGTGGATGGATGGATGGATGGATGTGGATGGATGGATGCGAGTGGATGGATGGATGCGAGTGGATGGATGGATGTGGATGGATGTGGATGGATGGATGTGGATGGATGGATGTGAGTGGATGGATGTTGGATGGATGGATGCGAGTGGATGGATGGATGTGGATGGATGGATGGATGGATGTGGATGGATGGATGCGAGTGGATGGATGGATGTGAGGGGAAGGATGTGGATGGATGGATGTGGATGGATGTGGATGGATGGATGTGGATGGATGGATGTGAGGGGAAGGATGTGAGGGGAAGGATGTGGATGGATGGATGTGGATGGATGTGGATGGATGGATGTGAGTGGATGGATGTGAGTGGATGGATGTGAGTGGATGGATGGATGTGGATGGATGGATGTGAGTGGATGGATGTGAGGGGAAGGATGTGGATGGATGGATGTGGATGGATGTGGATGGATGGATGTGGATGGATGGATGTGAGGGGATGGATGTGAGTGGATGGATGGATGTGGATGGATGGATGTGAGTGGATGTGGATGGATGTGAGTGGATGGATGTGAGTGGATGTGAGTGGATGTGAGGGGAAGGATGTGGATGGATGGATGTGAGTGGATGGATGTGAGTGGATGGATGTGAGTGGATGGATGTGAGTGGATGGATGGATGTGGATGGATGTGAGTGGATGTGAGGGGAAGGATGTGGATGATGTGGATGGATGGATGTGAGTGGATGGATGTGGATGGATGTGAGGGGATGGATGTGGATGGATGGATGTGGATGGATGGATGCGAGTGGATGGATGTGGATGGATGGATGTGAGTGGATGGATGGGAGCGGATGGATGGATGTGGATGGATGGATGTGGATGGATGGATGCGAGTGGATGGATGGATGTGGATGGATGGGAGCGGATGGATGGATGTGGATGGATGGATGTGGATGGATGGATGCGAGTGGATGGATGGATGTGGATGGATGGATGCGAGTGGATGGATGTGGATGGATGGATGTGAGTGGATGGATGGATGCGAGTGGATGGATGGATGTGAGTGGATGGATGTGGATGGATGGATGTGAGTGGATGGATGTGGATGGATGGATGTGAGTGGATGGATGGATGTGGATGGATGGATGTGAGCGGATGGATGGATGTGGATGGATGGATGTGAGTGGATGGATGTGAGTGGATGTGAGTGGATGGATGTGAGTGGATGGATGGATGTGGATGGATGGATGTGGATGGATGTGGATGGATGGATGTGGATGGATGTGAGTGGATGGATGTGAGTGGATGGATGTGAGGGGAAGGATGTGGATGGATGTGAGTGGATGGATGGATGTGGATGGATGTGAGTGGATGTGAGGGGAAGGATGTGGATGGATGTGAGGGGAAGGATGTGAGGGGAAGGATGTGGATGGATGGATGTGAGTGGATGGATGTGAGGGGAAGGATGTGGATGGATGGATGTGGATGGATGGATGTGGATGGATGTGGATGGATGGATGTGAGTGGATGTGAGGGGAAGGATGTGAGGGGAAGGATGTGGATGGATGGATGTGGATGGATGTGGATGGATGTGAGGGGAAGGATGTGAGGGGAAGGATGTGGATGGATGGATGTGGATGGATGTGAGGGGATGGATGTGAGTGGATGGATGTGAGGGGATGGATGTGGATGGATGGATGTGGATGGATGGATGTGGATGGATGGATGTGGATGGATGGATGCGAGTGGATGGATGTGGATGGATGGATGTGAGTGGATGGATGGATGTGAGCGGATGGATGGATGTGGATGGATGGATGTGGATGGATGGATGCGAGTGGATGGATGGATGTGAGTGGATGGATGGATGTGAGTGGATGGATGGATGTGAGTGGATGGATGGATGTGAGTGGATGGATGTGGATGGATGGATGTGAGTGGATGGATGTGGATGGATGGATGTGAGTGGATGGATGGATGTGGATGGATGGATGTGAGCGGATGGATGGATGTGGATGGATGGATGTGGATGGATGGATGTGAGTGGATGGATGTGGATGGATGGATGTGGATGGATGGATGTGAGCTGATGGATGTGAGTGGATGGATGGATGTGAGTGGATGGATGTGGATGGATGGATGTGAGTGGATGGATGTGGATGGATGGATGTGAGCGGATGGATGGATGTGGATGGATGTGGATGGATGGATGTGAGTGGATGGATGGATGTGAGTGGATGGATGGATGTGGATGGATGGATGCGAGGGGATGGATGGATGTGGATGGATGGATGTGGATGGATGGATGCGAGGGGATGGATGGATGTGGATGGGTGGATGTGGATGGATGGATGCGAGGGGATGGATGGATGTGGATGGGTGGATGTGGATGGATGGATGCGAGTGGATGGATGCGAGTGGATGGATGGATGTGGATGGATGGATGCGAGGGGATGGATGGATGTGGATGGGTGGATGTGGATGGATGGATGCGAGTGGATGGATGTGGATGGATGGATGTGGATGGATGCGAGTGGATGGATGCGAGTGGGTGGATGGATGTGGATGGATGGATGCGAGGGGATGGATGGATGCGAGTGGATGGATGCGAGTGGATGGATGCGAGTGGGTGGATGTGGATGGATGGATGCGAGTGGATGGATGGATGTGGATGGATGGATGGATGTGGATGGGTGGATGTGGATGGATGGATGAGAGGGGATGGATGGATGTGGATGGATGTGGATGGATGGATGCGAGTGGATGGATGGATGTGGATGGATGGATGCGAGTGGATGGATGCGAGTGGATGGATGCGAGTGGGTGGATGTGGATGGATGGATGCGAGTGGATGGATGGATGTGGATGGATGGATGGATGTGGATGGGTGGATGTGGATGGATGGATGCGAGGGGATGGATGTGGATGGATGGATGTGGATGGATGGATGTGGATGGATGTGGATGGATGGATGTGGATGGATGTGGATGGATGGATGCGAGTGGATGGATGGATGTGGATGGATGGATGCGAGTGGATGGATGCGAGTGGATGGATGCGAGTGGGTGGATGTGGATGGATGGATGCGAGTGGATGGATGGATGTGGATGGATGGATGGATGTGGATGGGTGGATGTGGATGGATGGATGAGAGGGGATGGATGGATGTGGATGGATGGATGGATGTGGATGGATGGATGGATGTGAGGGGATGGATGGATGGATGGATGTGGATGGATGGATGCGAGGGGATGGATGTGGATGGATGGATGTGGATGGATGTGAGTGGATGGATGGATGTGGATGGATGGATGTGAGTGGGTGGATGTGAGTGGATGGATGTGGATGGATGGATGCGAGGGGATGGATGTGGATGGATGGATGTGCATGGATGGATGTGGATGGATGTGAGTGGATGGATGGATGTGGATGGATGGATGCGAGTGGATGGATGTGGATGGATGGATGGATGTGGATGGGTGGATGTGGATGGATGGATGTGGATGGATGGATGTGGATGGATGGATGTGGATGGATGTGAGTGGATGGATGGATGTGGATGGATGGATGCGAGGGGATGGATGGATGTGGATGGATGGATGCGAGGGGATGGATGTGAGTGGATGGATGTGAGTGGATGGATGTGGATGGATGGATGCGAGTGGATGGATGTGGATGGATGGATGTGGATGGATGCGAGGGGATGGATGGATGCGAGGGGATGGATGTGGATGGATGGATGTGGATGGATGGATGTGGATGGATGGATGTGGATGGATGTGGATGGATGGATGCGAGTGGGTGGATGTGAGTGGGTGGATGGATGGATGTGGATGGATGGATGTGAGTGGATGGATGTGGATGGATGGATGCGAGTGGGTGGATGGATGTGGGTGGATGGATGGATGTGGATGGATGGATGTGAGTGGATGGATGTGAGTGGATGGATGCGAGGGGATGGATGTGAGTGGATGGATGGATGTGGATGGATGGATGTGAGGGGATGGATGGATGTGAGTGGATGGATGGATGGATGTGGATGGATGGATGCGAGTGGGTGGATGGATGTGGGTGGATGGATGGATGTGGATGGATGGATGTGAGGGGATGGATGGATGTGAGGGGATGGATGGATGGATGTGGATGGATGGATGCGAGTGGGTGGATGGATGTGGGTGGATGGATGGATGTGGATGGATGGATGTGAGTGGGTGGATGGATGGATGTGAGGGGATGGATGGATGGATGTGGATGGATGGATGCGAGTGGGTGGATGGATGTGGGTGGATGGATGGATGTGGATGGATGGATGGATGTGGATGGATGGATGCGAGTGGGTGGATGGATGTGGGTGGATGGATGTGAGGGGATGGATGGATGTGAGGGGATGGATGGATGGATGTGGATGGATGGATGTGAGGGGATGGATGGATGTGAGGGGATGGATGGATGGATGTGGATGGATGGATGTGAGTGGATGGATGGATGGATGTGGATGGATGGATGCGAGTGGGTGGATGGATGTGGGTGGATGGATGGATGTGGATGGATGGATGTGAGGGGATGGATGGATGTGAGGGGATGGATGGATGGATGTGGATGGATGGATGCGAGTGGGTGGATGTGAGTGGATGGATGTGGATGGATGGATGGATGTGGATGGATGGATGCGAGGGGATGGATGTGAGTGGATGGATGTGGATGGATGGATGTGGATGGATGGATGTGGATGGATGGATGTGGATGGATGTGGATGGATGGATGTGAGTGGATGTGAGTGGGTGGATGGATGGATGTGGATGGATGGATGTGAGTGGATGGATGTGGATGGATGGATGGATGTGAGTGGATGGATGTGGATGGATGGATGTGGATGGATGGATGTGAGTGGGTGGATGTGAGTGGATGGATGTGGATGGATGGATGCGAGTGGATGGATGTGGATGGATGGATGTGAGTGGATGGATGGATGTGAGTGGATGGATGGATGTGAGCGGATGGATGGGAGCGGATGGATGGATGGATGTGGATGGATGGATGCGAGTGGATGGATGGATGTGAGTGGATGGATGGATGTGGATGGATGTGAGTGGATGGATGGATGTGAGTGGATGGATGGATGCGAGTGGATGGATTGATGTCAGTGGATGGATGTGGATGGATGGATGTGAGTGGATGGATGTGGATGGATGGATGTGAGTGGATGGATGGATGTGGATGGATGGATGTGAGCGGATGGATGGATGTGGATGGATGGATGTGAGTGGATGGATGTGGATGGATGGATGTGAGTGGATGGATGTGGATGGATGGATGTGAGTGGGTGGATGGATGTGGATGGATGGATGTGAGCGGATGGATGGATGTGGATGGATGGATGTGGATGGATGGATGTGAGTGGATGGATGTGGATGGATGGATGTGGATGGATGGATGTGAGCTGATGGATGTGAGTGGATGGATGGATGTGAGTGGATGGATGTGGATGGATGGATGTGAGTGGATGGATGTGGATGGATGGATGTGGATGGATGGATGTGGATGGATGGATGTGGATGGATGGATGTGAGTGGATGGATGGATGTGAGTGGATGGATGGATGTGGATGGATGGATGCGAGGGGATGGATGGATGTGGATGGATGGATGTGGATGGATGGATGCGAGGGGATGGATGGATGTGGATGGGTGGATGTGGATGGATGGATGCGAGTGGATGGATGTGGATGGATGGATGTGGATGGATGCGAGTGGATGGATGCGAGTGGGTGGATGTGGATGGATGGATGCGAGGGGATGGATGGATGCGAGTGGATGGATGCGAGTGGATGGATGCGAGTGGGTGGATGTGGATGGATGGATGCGAGTGGATGGATGGATGTGGATGGATGTGGATGGATGGATGGATGTGGATGGATGGATGTGGATGGATGTGGATGGATGGATGTGGATGGATGTGGATGGATGGATGCGAGTGGATGGATGGATGTGGATGGATGGATGCGAGGGGATGGATGGATGCGAGTGGATGGATGCGAGTGGGTGGATGTGGATGGATGGATGCGAGTGGATGGATGGATGTGGATGGATGGATGGATGTGGATGGGTGGATGTGGATGGATGGATGAGAGGGGATGGATGGATGTGGATGGATGGATGGATGTGGATGGATGGATGTGGATGGATGTGAGTGGATGGATGGATGTGGATGGATGGATGTGAGTGGATGGATGTGGATGGATGGATGTGAGTGGATGGATGGATGTGGATGGATGGATGTGAGCGGATGGATGGATGTGGATGGATGGATGTGAGTGGATGGATGTGGATGGATGGATGTGAGTGGATGGATGTGAGTGGATGGATGTGGATGGATGGATGTGGATGGATGGATGTGAGCTGATGGATGTGAGTGGATGGATGGATGTGAGTTGATGGATGTGGATGGATGGATGTGAGTGGATGGATGTGGATGGATGGATGTGAGCGGATGGATGGATGTGGATGGATGGATGTGGATGGATGGATGTGAGTGGATGGATGTGGATGGATGGATGTGGATGGATGGATGTGAGCTGATGGATGTGAGTGGATGGATGGATGTGAGTGGATGGATGTGGATGGATGGATGTGAGTGGATGGATGTGGATGGATGGATGTGGATGGATGGATGTGAGCGGATGGATGGATGGATGTGGATGGATGGATGTGGATGGATGGATGTGGATGGATGGATGTGAGTGGATGGATGGATGTGAGTGGATGGATGGATGTGGATGGATGGATGCGAGGGGATGGATGGATGTGGATGGATGGATGTGGATGGATGGATGCGAGGGGATGGATGGATGTGGATGGGTGGATGTGGATGGATGGATGCGAGGGGATGGATGGATGTGGATGGGTGGATGTGGATGGATGGATGCGAGTGGATGGATGCGAGTGGATGGATGGATGTGGATGGATGGATGCGAGGGGATGGATGGATGTGGATGGGTGGATGTGGATGGATGGATGCGAGTGGATGGATGCGAGGGGATGGATGGATGTGGATGGGTGGATGTGGATGGATGGATGCGAGTGGATGGATGTGGATGGATGGATGTGGATGGATGCGAGTGGATGGATGCGAGTGGGTGGATGTGGATGGATGGATGCGAGGGGATGGATGGATGCGAGTGGATGGATGCGAGTGGATGGATGCGAGTGGGTGGATGTGGATGGATGGATGCGAGTGGATGGATGGATGTGGATGGATGGATGGATGTGGATGGGTGGATGTGGATGGATGGATGCGAGGGGATGGATGTGGATGGATGGATGTGGATGGATGGATGTGGATGGATGTGGATGGATGGATGTGGATGGATGGATGTGGATGGATGGATGCGAGGGGATGGATGGATGCGAGTGGATGGATGCGAGTGGATGGATGCGAGTGGGTGGATGTGGATGGATGGATGCGAGTGGATGGATGGATGTGGATGGATGGATGGATGTGGATGGGTGGATGTGGATGGATGGATGAGAGGGGATGGATGGATGTGGATGGATGGATGGATGTGGATGGATGGATGTGGATGGATGTGAGTGGATGGATGGATGTGGATGGATGGATGCGAGTGGATGGATGTGGATGGATGGATGGATGTGGATGGGTGGATGTGGATGGATGGATGCGAGTGGATGGATGTGGATGGATGGATGGATGTGGATGGGTGGATGTGGATGGATGTGGATGGATGGATGTGGATGGATGTGAGTGGATGGATGGATGTGGATGGATGGATGCGAGTGGATGGATGGATGGATGGATGCGAGGGGATGGATGGATGTGGATGGGTGGATGTGGATGGATGGATGAGAGGGGATGGATGGATGTGGATGGATGGATGCGAGGGGATGGATGGATGTGGATGGATGGATGCGAGGGGATGGATGTGAGTGGATGGATGTGAGTGGATGGATGTGGATGGATGGATGTGGATGGATGGATGTGGATGGATGCGAGTGGATGGATGTGGATGGATGGATGCGAGGGGATGGATGGATGCGAGGGGATGGATGTGGATGGATGGATGTGGATGGATGTGGATGGATGGATGCGAGTGGGTGGATGTGAGTGGGTGGATGGATGGATGTGGATGGATGGATGTGAGTGGATGGATGTGGATGGATGGATGCGAGTGGGTGGATGGATGTGGGTGGATGGATGGATGTGGATGGATGGATGTGAGTGGATGGATGTGAGTGGATGGATGCGAGGGGATGGATGTGAGTGGATGGATGGATGTGGATGGATGGATGGATGTGGATGGATGGATGCGAGTGGGTGGATGGATGTGGGTGGATGGATGGATGTGGATGGATGGATGTGAGGGGATGGATGGATGGATGTGGATGGATGGATGGATGCGAGTGGGTGGATGGATGTGGGTGGATGGATGGATGTGGATGGATGTGAGTGGATGGATGTGGATGGATGGATGGATGTGGATTTATGGATGCGAGGGGATGGATGTGAGTGGATGGATGTGGATGGATGTGAGTGGATGGATGTGGATGGATGTGAGTGGATGGATGCGAGTGGATGGATGCGAGGGGATGGATGTGGATGGATGGATGTGGATGGATGTGGATGGATGTGGATGGATGGATGTGAGTGGATGTGAGTGGGTGGATGGATGGATGTGGATAGATGGATGTGAGTGGATGGATGTGGATGGATGGATGGATGTGAGTGGATGGATGTGGATGGATGTGAGTGGATGGATGTGGATGGATGGATGGATGTGGATGGATGGATGCGAGGGGATGGATGTGAGTGGATGGATGTGGATGGATGTGAGTGGATGGATGCGAGTGGATGGATGCGAGGGGATGGATGTGGATGGATGGATGTGGATGGATGTGGATGGATGGATGTGAGTGGATGGATGTGAGTGGGTGGATGTCAGTGGGTGGATGTGAGTGGATGGATGGATGTGAGTGGATGGATGTGAGGGGATGGATGTGGATGGATGGATGTGAGTGGATGGATGGATGTGGATGGATGGATGTGAGCGGATGGATGGATGTGGATGGATGGATGTGAGTGGATGGATGTGGATGGATGGATGTGAGTGGATGGATGTGGATGGATGCGAGTGGATGGATGTGGATGGATGGATGCGAGTGGATGGATGTGGATGGATGGATGTGGATGGATGCGAGGGGATGGATGGATGCGAGGGGATGGATGTGGATGGATGGATGTGGATGGATGGATGTGGATGGATGGATGTGGATGGATGTGGATGGATGGATGCGAGTGGGTGGATGTGAGTGGGTGGATGGATGGATGTGGATGGATGGATGTGAGTGGATGGATGTGGATGGATGGATGCGAGTGGGTGGATGGATGTGGGTGGATGGATGGATGTGGATGGATGGATGTGAGTGGATGGATGTGAGTGGATGGATGCGAGGGGATGGATGTGAGTGGATGGATGTGGATGGATGTGAGTGGATGGATGCGAGGGGATGGATGGATGCGAGTGGATGGATGCGAGTGGATGGATGCGAGTGGGTGGATGTGGATGGATGGATGCGAGTGGATGGATGGATGTGGATGGATGGATGGATGTGGATGGGTGGATGTGGATGGATGGATGCGAGTGGATGGATGCGAGTGGATGGATGCGAGTGGGTGGATGTGGATGGATGGATGCGAGTGGATGGATGGATGTGGATGGATGGATGGATGTGGATGGATGGATGTGGATGGATGTGGATGGATGGATGTGGATGGATGCGAGTGGATGGATGGATGTGGATGGATGGATGCGAGGGGATGGATGGATGCGAGTGGATGGATGCGAGTGGATGGATGCGAGTGGGTGGATGTGGATGGATGGATGCGAGTGGATGGATGGATGTGGATGGATGGATGGATGTGGATGGGTGGATGTGGATGGATGGATGAGAGGGGATGGATGGATGTGGATGGATGGATGGATGTGGATGGATGGATGTGGATGGATGTGAGTGGATGAATGGATGTGGATGGATGGATGCGAGTGGATGGATGTGGATGGATGGATGGATGTGGATGGGTGGATGTGGATGGATGGATGTGGATGGATGGATGTGGATGGATGTGAGTGGATGGATGGATGTGGATGGATGGATGCGAGTGGATGGATGTGGATGGATGGATGGATGTTGATGGGTGGATGTGGATGGATGTGGATGGATGGATGTGGATGGATGTGAGTGGATGGATGGATGTGGATGGATGGATGCGAGTGGATGGATGGATGGATGGATGCGAGGGGATGGATGGATGTGGATGGGTGGATGTGGATGGATGGATGAGAGGGGATGGATGGATGTGGATGGATGGATGCGAGGGGATGGATGGATGTGGATGGATGGATGCGAGGGGATGGATGTGAGTGGATGGATGTGAGTGGATGGATGTGGATGGATGGATGTGGATGGATGGATGTGGATGGATGCGAGTGGATGGATGGATGTGGATGGATGGATGCGAGTGGATGGATGGATGTGGATGGATGGATGCGAGGGGATGGATGTGAGT
Organism: Leuresthes tenuis; assembly: GCF_036924035.1. Taxonomy (NCBI): domain Eukaryota; kingdom Metazoa; phylum Chordata; class Actinopteri; order Atheriniformes; family Atherinopsidae; genus Leuresthes; species Leuresthes tenuis. The sequence continues at coordinate 577,845 of NW_027325389.1, forward strand.
GGATGGATGCGAGTGGATGGATGGATGTGGATGGATGGATGCGAGGGGATGGATGTGGATGGATGGATGTGGATGGATGGATGTGGATGGATGCGAGGGGATGGATGGATGCGAGGGGATGGATGTGGATGGATGGATGTGGATGGATGTGGATGGATGGATGCGAGTGGGTGGATGTGAGTGGGTGGATGGATGGATGTGGATGGATGGATGTGAGTGGATGGATGTGGATGGATGGATGCGAGTGGGTGGATGGATGTGGGTGGATGGATGGATGTGGATGGATGGATGTGAGTGGATGGATGTGAGTGGATGGATGCGAGGGGATGGATGTGAGTGGATGGATGGATGTGGATGGATGGATGTGAGGGGATGGATGGATGTGAGTGGATGGATGGATGGATGTGGATGGATGGATGCGAGTGGGTGGATGGATGTGGGTGGATGGATGGATGTGGATGGATGGATGTGAGGGGATGGATGGATGTGGATGGATGGATGCGAGTGGGTGGATGGATGTGGGTGGATGGATGGATGTGGATGGATGTGAGTGGATGGATGTGGATGGATGGATGGATGTGGATTTATGGATGCGAGGGGATGGATGTGAGTGGATGGATGTGGATGGATGTGAGTGGATGGATGTGGATGGATGTGAGTGGATGGATGCGAGTGGATGGATGCGAGGGGATGGATGTGGATGGATGTGGATGGATGTGGATGGATGGATGTGAGTGGATGTGAGTGGGTGGATGGATGGATGTGGATGGATGGATGTGAGTGGATGGATGTGGATGGATGGATGGATGTGAGTGGATGGATGTGGATGGATGTGAGTGGATGGATGTGGATGGATGGATGGATGTGGATGGATGGATGCGAGGGGATGGATGTGAGTGGATGGATGTGGATGGATGTGAGTGGATGGATGCGAGTGGATGGATGCGAGGGGATGGATGTGGATGGATGGATGTGGATGGATGTGGATGGATGGATGTGAGTGGATGGATGTGAGTGGGTGGATGTGGATGGATGTGAGTGGATGGATGCGAGTGGATGGATGCGAGGGGATGGATGTGGATGGATGGATGTGGATGGATGTGGATGGATGGATGTGAGTGGATGGATGTGAGTGGGTGGATGTCAGTGGGTGGATGTGAGTGGATGGATGGATGTGAGTGGATGGATGCGAGTGGATGGATGGATGGATGTGAGTGGATGGATGTGAGGGGATGGATGTGGATGGATGGATGTGAGTGGATGGATGGATGTGGATGGATGGATGTGAGTGGATGGATGTGGATGGATGCGAGTGGATGGATGTGGATGGATGGATGCGAGTGGATGGATGTGGATGGATGGATGTGGATGGATGCGAGGGGATGGATGGATGCGAGGGGATGGATGTGGATGGATGGATGTGGATGGATGGATGTGGATGGATGTGAGTGGATGGATGGATGTGGATGGATGGATGCGAGTGGATGGATGTGGATGGATGGATGGATGTGGATGGGTGGATGTGGATGGATGTGGATGGATGGATGTGGATGGATGCGAGTGGATGGATGGATGGATGGATGGATGCGAGGGGATGGATGGATGTGGATGGGTGGATGTGGATGGATGGATGAGAGGGGATGGATGGATGTGGATGGATGGATGCGAGGGGATGGATGGATGTGGATGGATGGATGCGAGGGGATGGATGTGAGTGGATGGATGTGAGTGGATGGATGTGGATGGATGGATGTGGATGGATGGATGTGGATGGATGCGAGTGGATGGATGTGGATGGATGGATGCGAGTGGATGGATGGATGTGGATGGATGCGAGGGGATGGATGTGGATGGATGGATGTGGATGGATGGATGTGGATGGATGGATGTGGATGGATGTGGATGGATGGATGCGAGTGGGTGGATGTGAGTGGGTGGATGGATGGATGTGGATGGATGGATGTGAGTGGATGGATGTGGATGGATGGATGCGAGTGGGTGGATGGATGTGGGTGGATGGATGGATGTGGATGGATGGATGTGAGTGGATGGATGTGAGTGGATGGATGCGAGGGGATGGATGTGAGTGGATGGATGGATGTGGATGGATGGATGTGAGGGGATGGATGGATGTGAGTGGATGGATGGATGGATGTGGATGGATGGATGCGAGTGGGTGGATGGATGTGGGTGGATGGATGGATGGATGTGGATGGATGGATGGATGCGAGTGGGTGGATGGATGTGGGTGGATGGATGGATGTGGATGGATGTGAGTGGATGGATGTGGATGGATGGATGGATGTGGATTTATGGATGCGAGGGGATGGATGTGAGTGGATGGATGTGAGTGGATGGATGCGAGTGGATGGATGCGAGGGGATGGATGTGGATGGATGGATGTGGATGGATGGATGTGGATGGATGTGGATGGATGGATGTGAGTGGATGTGAGTGGGTGGATGGATGGATGTGGATGGATGGATGTGAGTGGATGGATGTGGATGGATGGATGGATGTGAGTGGATGGATGTGGATGGATGTGAGTGGATGGATGTGGATGGATGGATGGATGTGGATGGATGGATGCGAGGGGATGGATGTGAGTGGATGGATGTGGATGGATGGATGTGGATGGATGTGGATGGATGGATGTGAGTGGATGGATGTGAGTGGGTGGATGTCAGTGGGTGGATGTGAGTGGATGGATGGATGTGAGTGGATGGATGCGAGTGGATGGATGGATGGATGGATGCGAGGGGATGGATGGATGTGGATGGATGGATGTGAGCGGATGGATGGATGTGGATGGATGGATGTGAGTGGATGGATGTGGATGGATGGATGTGAGTGGATGGATGTGGATGGATGCGAGTGGATGGATGTGGATGGATGGATGCGAGTGGATGGATGTGGATGGATGGATGTGGATGGATGCGAGGGGATGGATGGATGCGAGGGGATGGATGTGGATGGATGGATGTGGATGGATGGATGTGGATGGATGGATGTGGATGGATGGATGTGGATGGATGTGGATGGATGGATGCGAGTGGGTGGATGTGAGTGGGTGGATGGATGGATGTGGATGGATGGATGTGAGTGGATGGATGTGGATGGATGGATGCGAGTGGGTGGATGGATGTGGGTGGATGGATGGATGTGGATGGATGGATGTGAGTGGATGGATGTGAGTGGATGGATGCGAGGGGATGGATGTGAGTGGATGGATGTGGATGGATGTGAGTGGATGGATGTGGATGGATGTGTGTGGATGGATGCGAGTGGATGGATGCGAGGGGATGGATGTGGATGGATGGATGTGGATGGATGTGGATGGATGGATGTGAGTGGATGGATGTGAGTGGGTGGATGTCAGTGGGTGGATGTGAGTGGATGGATGGATGTGAGTGGATGGATGCGAGTGGATGGATGGATGGATGTGAGTGGATGGATGTGAGTGGATGGATGTGGATGGATGGATGTGAGTGGATGGATGTGGATGGATGGATGTGAGTGGGTGGATGGATGTGGATGGATGGATGTGAGCGGATGGATGTGGATGGATGGATGTGAGCTGATGGATGTGAGTGGATGGATGGATGTGAGTGGATGGATGTGGATGGATGGATGTGAGTGGATGGATGTGGATGGATGGATGTGGATGGATGGATGTGAGCGGATGGATGGATGTGGATGGATGGATGTGGATGGATGGATGCGAGGGGATGGATGGATGTGGATGGATGGATGTGGATGGATGGATGCGAGGGGATGGATGGATGTGGATGGGTGGATGTGGATGGATGGATGCGAGTGGATGGATGCGAGTGGATGGATGGATGTGGATGGATGGATGCGAGGGGATGGATGGATGTGGATGGGTGGATGTGGATGGATGGATGCGAGTGGATGGATGTGGATGGATGGATGTGGATGGATGCGAGTGGATGGATGCGAGTGGGTGGATGTGGATGGATGGATGCGAGGGGATGGATGGATGCGAGTGGATGGATGCGAGTGGATGGATGCGAGTGGGTGGATGTGGATGGATGGATGCGAGTGGATGGATGGATGTGGATGGATGGATGGATGTGGATGGGTGGATGTGGATGGATGGATGCGAGGGGATGGATGTGGATGGATGGATGTGGATGGATGTGGATGGATGGATGTGGATGGATGTGAGTGGATGGATGTGGATGGATGGATGGATGTGGATTTATGGATGCGAGGGGATGGATGTGAGTGGATGGATGTGGATGGATGTGAGTGGATGGATGCGAGTGGATGGATGCGAGGGGATGGATGTGGATGGATGGATGTGGATGGATGGATGTGGATGGATGTGGATGGATGGATGTGAGTGGATGGATGTGAGGGGATGGATGTGAGTGGATGGATGTGGATGGATGTGAGTGGATGGATGTGGATGGATGGATGGATGTGGATGGATGGATGCGAGGGGATGGATGTGAGTGGATGGATGTGGATGGATGTGAGTGGATGGATGTGGATGGATGTGAGTGGATGGATGCGAGTGGATGGATGCGAGGGGATGGATGTGGATGGATGGATGTGGATGGATGTGGATGGATGGATGTGAGTGGATGGATGTGAGTGGGTGGATGTCAGTGGGTGGATGTGAGTGGATGGATGGATGTGAGTGGATGGATGCGAGTGGATGGATGGATGTGGATGGATGGATGTGAGTGGATGGATGGATGTGGATGGATGGATGTGAGCGGATGGATAGATGTGGATGGATGGATGTGAGTGGATGGATGTGGATGGATGGATGTGAGTGGATGGATGTGGATGGATGCGAGTGGATGGATGTGGATGGATGGATGCGAGTGGATGGATGTGGATGGATGGATGTGGATGGATGGATGTGGATGGATGGATGTGGATGGATGGATGGATGCGAGTGGGTGGATGTGAGTGGGTGGATGGATGGATGTGGATGGATGGATGTGAGTGGATGGATGTGGGTGGATGGATGGATGTGGATGGATGGATGTGAGTGGATGGATGTGAGTGGATGGATGTGGATGGATGTGAGTGGATGGATGCGAGTGGATGGATGCGAGGGGATGGATGTGGATGGATGGATGTGGATGGATGGATGTGAGTGGATGGATGTGAGTGGGTGGATGTCAGTGGGTGGATGTGAGTGGATGGATGGATGTGAGTGGATGGATGCGAGTGGATGGATGGATGGATGTGAGTGGATGGATGTGAGTGGATGGATGTGGATGGATGGATGTGAGTGGATGGATGGATATGGATGGATGGGGATGGATGGATGTGAGCTGATGGATGGATGTGGATGGATGGGGATGGATGGATGTGAGCTGATGGATGTGAGTGGATGGATGGATGTGAGTGGATGGATGTGGATGGATGGATGTGAGTGGATGGATGTGGATGGATGGATGTGAGTGGATGGATGGATATGGATGGATGGGGATGGATGGATGTGAGCGGATGGATGGATGTGGATGGATGGGGATGGATGGATGTGAGCTGATGGATGTGAGTGGATGGATGGATGTGAGTGGATGGATGTGGATGGATGGATGTGAGTGGATGGATGTGGATGGATGGATGTGAGTGGATGGATGTGGATGGATGGATGTGAGTGGGTGGATGGATGTGGATGGATGGATGTGAGCGGATGGATGGATGTGGATGGATGGGGATGGATGGATGTGAGCTGATGGATGTGAGTGGATGGATGGATGTGAGTGGATGGATGTGGATGGATGGATGTGAGTGGATGGATGTGGATGGATGGATGTGGATGGATGGATGTGAGCGGATGGATGGATGTGGATGGATGGATGTGGATGGATGGATGTGAGTGGATGGATGGATGTGAGTGGATGGATGGATGTGGATGGATGGATGCGAGGGGATGGATGGATGTGGATGGATGGATGTGGATGGATGGATGCGAGGGGATGGATGGATGTGGATGGGTGGATGTGGATGGATGGATGCGAGTGGATGGATGCGAGTGGATGGATGGATGTGGATGGATGGATGCGAGGGGATGGATGGATGTGGATGGATGGATGCGAGGGGATGGATGCGAGTGGATGGATGGATGTGGATGGATGGATGCGAGTGGATGGATGGATGTGGATGGATGGATGCGAGGGGATGGGTGGATGTGGATGGATGGATGCGAGTGGATGGATGTGGATGGATGGATGTGGATGGATGCGAGTGGATGGATGGATGTGGATGGATGGATGCGAGGGGATGGATGGATGTGGATGGATGTGAGTGGATGGATGGATGTGAGTGGATGGATGGATGTGGATGGATGGATGCGAGGGGATGGATGGATGTGGATGGATGGATGTGGATGGATGGATGCGAGGGGATGGATGGATGTGGATGGGTGGATGTGGATGGATGGATGCGAGTGGATGGATGCGAGTGGATGGATGGATGTGGATGGATGGATGCGAGGGGATGGGTGGATGTGGATGGATGGATGCGAGTGGATGGATGCGAGTGGATGGATGGATGTGGATGGATGGATGCGAGTGGATGGATGGATGTGGATGGATGGATGCGAGGGGATGGGTGGATGTGGATGGATGGATGCGAGTGGATGGATGTGGATGGATGGATGTGGATGGATGCGAGTGGATGGATGCGAGTGGGTGGATGTGGATGGATGGATGCGAGGGGATGGATGGATGCGAGTGGATGGATGCGAGTGGATGGATGCGAGTGGGTGGATGTGGATGGATGGATGCGAGTGGATGGATGGATGTGGATGGATGGATGGATGTGGATGGGTGGATGTGGATGGATGGATGCGAGGGGATGGATGTGGATGGATGGATGTGGATGGATGGATGTGGATGGATGGATGTGGATGGATGTGGATGGATGTGGATGGATGTGGATGGATGGATGCGAGTGGATGGATGGATGTGGATGGATGGATGCGAGGGGATGGATGGATGCGAGTGGATGGATGCGAGTGGATGGATGCGAGTGGGTGGATGGATGTGGATGGATGGATGTGGATGGATGTGGATGGATGGATGTGGATGGATGTGGATGGATGGATGCGAGTGGATGGATGGATGTGGATGGATGGATGCGAGGGGATGGATGGATGCGAGTGGATGGATGGATGGATGGATGCGAGGGGATGGATGGATGTGGATGGGTGGATGTGGATGGATGGATGAGAGGGGATGGATGGATGTGGATGGATGGATGCGAGGGGATGGATGGATGTGGATGGATGGATGCGAGGGGATGGATGTGAGTGGATGGATGTGAGTGGATGGATGTGGATGGATGGATGTGGATGGATGCGAGTGGATGGATGTGGATGGATGTGAGTGGATGGATGTGGATGGATGTGAGTGGATGGATGTGGATGGATGGATGCGAGTGGATGGATGTGGATGGATGGATGTGGATGGATGCGAGGGGATGGATGTGGATGGATGGATGCGAGTGGATGGATGTGGATGGATGCGAGGGGATGGATGGATGTGGATGGATGCGAGGGGATGGATGGATGTGGATGGATGGATGTGAGTGGATGGATGTGAGTGGATGGATGTGGATGGATGTGGATGGATGGATGCGAGTGGATGGATGTGGATGGATGGATGTGGATGGATGGATGCGAGTGGGTGGATGTGAGTGGGTGGATGGATGGATGTGGATGGATGGATGTGAGGGGATGGATGGATGGATGTGGATGGATGGATGCGAGTGGGTGGATGGATGTGGGTGGATGGATGGATTTGGATGGATGTGAGTGGATGGATGTGGATGGATGGATGGATGTGGATGGATGGATGCGAGGGGATGGATGTGAGTGGATGGATGTGGATGGATGTGAGTGGATGGATGCGAGTGGATGGATGCGAGGGGATGGATGTGAGTGGATGGATGGATGTGGATGGATGGATGTGGATGGATGGATGTGAGGGGATGGATGGATGGATGTGGATGGATGGATGCGAGTGGGTGGATGGATGTGGGTGGATGGATGGATTTGGATGGATGTGAGTGGATGGATGTGGATGGATGTGAGTGGATGGATGCGAGTGGATGGATGCGAGGGGATGGATGTGAGTGGATGGATGGATGTGGATGGATGGATGTGGATGGATGTGGATGGATGTGGATGGATGGATGTGAGTGGATGGATGTGGATGGATGGATGTGGATGGATGCGAGGGGATGGATGTGGATGGATGGATGCGAGTGGATGGATGTGGATGGATGCGAGGGGATGGATGGATGTGGATGGATGGATGCGAGGGGATGGATGTGAGTGGATGGATGTGAGTGGATGGATGTGGATGGATGGATGTGGATGGATGGATGTGGATGGATGCGAGTGGATGGATGTGGATGGATGGATGCGAGTGGATGGATGTGGATGGATGGATGTGGATGGATGGATGCGAGTGGGTGGATGTGAGTGGGTGGATGGATGGATGTGGATGGATGGATGTGAGGGGATGGATGGATGGATGTGGATGGATGGATGCGAGTGGGTGGATGGATGTGGATGGATGTGAGTGGATGGATGTGGATGGATGGATGGATGTGGATGGATGGATGCGAGGGGATGGATGTGAGTGGATGGATGTGGATGGATGTGAGTGGATGGATGTGGATGGATGTGAGTGGATGGATGCGAGGGGATGGATGTGAGTGGATGGATGGATGTGGATGGATGGATGTGGATGGATGTGGATGGATGGATGTGAGTGGATGTGAGTGGGTGGATGGATGGATGTGGATGGATGGATGTGGATGGATGGATGTGAGTGGATGTGAGTGGGTGGATGGATGGATGTGGATGGATGGATGTGAGTGGATGGATGTGGATGGATGGATGTGGATGGATGCGAGTGGATGGATGTGGATGGATGGATGTGGATGGATGGATGCGAGTGGGTGGATGTGAGTGGGTGGATGGATGGATGTGGATGGATGGATGTGGATGGATGGATGTGGATGGATGGATGTGGATGGATGGATGCGAGGGGATGGATGTGAGTGGATGGATGTGGATGGATGGATGTGGATGGATGGATGCGAGTGGGTGGATGGATGTGGGTGGATGGATGGATGTGAGTGGATGGATGTGAGTGGATGGATGCGAGTGGATGGATGGATGGATGTGAGTGGATGGATGTGAGTGGATGGATGTGAGGGGATGGATGGGTGGATGTGGGTGGATGGATGTGAGTGGATGGATGGATGTCAGTGGGTGGATGTGAGTGGATGGATGTGGATGGATGTGAGTGGATGGATGTGGATGGATGTGAGTGGATGGATGCGAGTGGATGGATGCGAGGGGATGGATGTGAGTGGATGGATGGATGTGGATGGATGGATGTGGATGGATGTGGATGGATGGATGTGAGTGGATGTGAGTGGGTGGATGGATGGATGTGGATGGATGGATGTGAGTGGATGGATGTGAGTGGATGGATGTGGATGGATGGATGTGGATGGATGGATGTGGATGGATGCGAGTGGATGGATGTGGATGGATGGATGTGGATGGATGGATGCGAGTGGGTGGATGTGAGTGGGTGGATGGATGGATGTGGATGGATGGATGTGGATGGATGGATGCGAGTGGGTGGATGGATGTGGATGGATGTGGATGGATGGATTTGGATGGATGTGAGTGGATGGATGTGGATGGATGGATGTGGATGGATGTGAGTGGATGGATGTGGATGGATGGATTTGGATGGATGTGAGTGGATGGATGTGGATGGATGGATGTGGATGGATGTGAGTGGATGGATGTGGATGGATGGATGTGGATGGATGAATGGATGCGAGGGGATGGATGTGAGTGGATGGATGTGGATGGATGGATGTGATTGGATGGATGTGGATGGATGGATGCGAGTGGGTGGATGGATGTGGGTGGATGGATGGATGTGGATGGATGGATGTGAGTGGATGGATGGATGCGAGGGGATGGATGTGAGTGGATGGATGTGGATGGATGTGAGTGGATGGATGTGGATGGATGGATGCGAGTGGGTGGATGGATGTGAGTGGATGGATGTGAGTGGATGGATGTCAGTGGGTGGATGTGAGTGGATGGATGGATGTGAGTGGATGGATGTGAGTGGATGGATGCGAGGGGATGGATGGGTGGATGTGACAGATCCTGCAGCCTAACAGCAGCTCTGACCGTGAGGCAGAGCTTCAGTCCTCAGGCTGAAGGTAAATATGCTGCAGTGCTGCGTAGGTGTTCTGCTGGAGGCTGCCACTCCTCATCTCCGTCTCATTACTCTATTTTCTGCTGGCAGGAGGCCTGAATGTTTCCCTGCAGCGGATCTCAGGCCTATGAGCCGTGCAGGCTGAGTCTTCCTGATGGTCCCTGCTTCAGACGTCGGTCTCATGTGTTTCACCTGATAAAAACGATGAGATCAGTCTGTCAGGTTTTAAGGCGGGTTCTGCTGCCACTGAGCGGGTCCTTTTCTGCCTCCCCGGGACCAGATGAGGAGCCTGACTGTTCGTCTGGCTGCAGAATTTAATTAATGGCTTGAGATGGTGTGAGAGCATGAAGAACGTCGGCCACTGAGCAGTATCAGTGTTACAGTGATGGAAGCAAACTGCCTCAGAGCTTCGGTGTTCAGCGCCCGGGAAAAGGACATTTAGCCAGTTAAAGCGTCTGATTTTACACTAACCGTGACATTTCCCTCCAGCTTTTAATACCAGCCTTTAAAACAGGATCCACACAAAAAGCCACAAATCCTCTGCGTCTCTGAACGATTTAAAGTGTTCACAGACTTCCACAAACTGCTGAAATGAGTCAACGCCACACACCTGAGGGCGGCTGAAGCAAACCCTTTTTTCAGCTGGGGGAGCATTAACTGAAGGCTTCAGCAGCTGTTGATCCGTCCTGTGGGGCCGCTCCGGGGAGCTGGAGCTCGGTTCCGTGGGGTTCGACCCGCTGCCCTCAGGTCCTTCCACCATATTTAAGACTCTATGACCCTCTGAAGCTGCAGCGTGACACAGATCCAGTTAACTTTACTCTGTGCTCACTGTAGAAAAACCCGTCCCACACCATGACACCACCACCGCCATGCTTCATCACCGTTTTCTCTTCCCCATCACAGGAGGACGTCCAGCAGAAGGAAGGTCACATGCGTTGGGGCGACGGCTTCGTCATCGTGTATGACATCACAGACCGGGGAAGCTTTGAGGAGGTGGCCCCGATTCGAAGTCTCCTGGAGGAGGTGAAGAAGCCGAAGAACGTCCCTTTGGTGCTGGTGGGCAACAAGTCCGACCTGGACCACGTCCGGCAGGTCGCCACAGAGGAGGGAGAGCGCCTGGCGGCCGAAATGGCGTGCGCCTTCTACGAATGTTCGGCGTGCGCCGACGAGGGTGGCGTGGTGGCCGAGGCTTTCCACGAGCTCTGCAGAGAGGTGAGACGCCGCAAAGCAGTCCAGGGCAAGGCCAGGCGCCGCAGCTCCACCACACACGTCAAACAGGCCATCAACAAGATGCTGACCAAGATCAGCAGCTAGGGCCGCGCCGCCGTCTGATGCCAAACCGACCAAAACTGACTGATGTAACGTGAAATGTGTGGTTCTCTGATCATTTTCCATTCCAAAGTCCCAACAGCTGGAGATGTCTCAGCTCTCAAACGGGGGCCGCTGACACCACAGATCTGTGTAAAAGCTCCTGACTTCTGGTTTTTATTCTCATCTCTTTAAGTGATTCCAGCAGCCAGAAAGATGCATGAAGCAGCCGCCTGTAGCATGCAGGGCATCCCAGAATTTATCCATATGGAGCAGCAAGATATAAAGTTGCTTGCTTGTAACTCATCTGTGGGGGGGGGGGTTATTGTGATGTGCTTCAACCGTCAGCAGTGGCTCCAGAACACGGAGAATCGGTGTGGTGGCAGTAGATGTTCTGGGACAGCTCCAGATGTTCCATAAAGAACCAAAGCAGCCGGTGAGAACGTGTCGGAGGGGATGTAGAAACAGCCTTCAGCGCCACTCAACCCAAGGCGTAAAACTGTAATGGTTCAAATGTAACATCGCTGTGCGGTTCTGATCAAAACTATCGGCTGAGCTCTTGTAATTAAAAGCTAAAGATGTATCCCAGCAGTTTGTCTGAGAGTCCGTTTGTTTGGTCCATGCGAGTCTGAAGTTCATCAGAACAAAGCAACGCTATGAAGAGCTTCTACCAGGCTTCACCTTTATGTTCTTAATGGTCCTGACGCTCCAGCCCAGCCCAGTCCTGGCTCTGGTTCTGGTTCTGGTGGTTGGTTGTAAATATGTAGGTGGCATCATATTAGAAGGGTTTCCATCAGGCCGTGTTCACGTTAAACCTCTGAGCTGCTGCCATGTGGACTGAACCATGCACAGTAATTCTAACCCACTCCCAGGGGAGGGTGGAACATGGAAGTAATGACGATCTGTGACTCAGACAACCTGCAGCTGTGTTTCCAACACAACACCGGTCCTCTCCTCACTCTCGCTGTGCTAACGTTACATTATCGGCATGTTTCTGATAAAGATGGAGGTCTCCAGGTACAACTGTTTAATGAGGTTAATATATCCAAAATGTTTAAACGCAGTAATTAACGGTTCACATGCATTACTACGAGTTACGCTGTGCACATCTCCGGCTTGGTCCATTACTGCTGATGAGAAAGCATTGTTTGCTAGCATCTGCTGCTAATTCACAGCTAACTGCTAACTTACAGCTAACTGCTAACTTACAGCTAACTGCTGACTCACAGCTAACTTACAGCTAACTGCTGACTTACAGCTAACTTACAGCTAACTGCTAACTTACAGCTAACTGCTGACTTACAGCTAACTTACAGCTAACTGCTGACTTACAGCTAACTGCTAACTTACAGCTAACTGCTGACTTACAGCTAACTTACAGCTAACTGCTAACTTACAGCTAACTGCTAACTTACAGCTAACTGCTGACTTACAGCTAACTGCTAACTTACAGCTAACTGCTGACTTACAGCTAACTTACAGCTAACTGCTAACTTACAGCTAATTTACAGCTAGCTGCTAACTTACAGCTAACTGCTAACTTACAGCTAACTGCTAACTTACAGCTAACTGCTGACTTACAGCTAACTTACAGCTAACTGCTAACTTACAGCTAACTTACAGCTAACTGCTAACTTACAGCTAATTTACAGCTAACTGCTGACTTACAGCTAACTGCTGACTTACAGCTAACTGCTAACTTACAGCTAACTGCTGACTTACAGCTAACTTACAGCTAACTGCTAACTTACAGCTAACTTACAGCTAACTTACAGCTAATTTACAGCTAATTGCTGACTTACAGCTAACTGCTGACTTACAGCTAACTGCTGACTTACAGCTAACTGCTAACTTACAGCTAACTGCTGACTTACAGCTAACTTACAGCTAACTGCTAACTTACAGCTAATTTACAGCTAATTGCTGACTTACAGCTAGCTGCTGACTTACAGCTAGCTGCTGACTTACAGCTAACTGCTGACTTACAGCTAACTGCTGACTTACAGCTAACTGCTAACTTACAGCTAACTGCTGACTTACAGCTAACTTACAGCTAACTGCTAACTTACAGCTAATTTACAGCTAATTGCTGACTTACAGCTAGCTGCTGACTTACAGCTAGCTGCTGACTTACAGCTAACTGCTGACTTACAGCTAACTGCTGACTCACAGCTAACTGCTAACTTACAGCTAACTGCTAACTTACAGCTAACTGCTGACTTACAGCTAACTGCTGACTCACAGCTAACTGCTAACTTACAGCTAACTGCTAACTTACAGCTAACTGCTGACTTACAGCTAGCTGCTAACTTACAGCTAACGGAGTGCCCCTCGGTCTCAGCAGAGGTGTTTAACGGGTTGAAGTGATGTTAAAGCCCGTCTCACACAGTTCAATAAGACCTCAGGAAACTGTGCCAACTTGTCTAAAAGAAGAAAAACTATGATATGTATCTTTTAATAACTAATGTCCTCGGGAGGGTTTTTAACTCAAGATGTGGTGAGATGAGGTCAGAAGTATGCGCTGGCACACCTGTAATTACACATCAGGGTTCCAGTGAGATCGCTTCACATATGAGGAGCCATAAAAAGTTCAGAGGCTGAGCCTGACAGACCTACTTCTCACCTCATCAATCCTTTCCTTTGTTCTAAAAAGGCTGCATGTGAGAGTTCCAGCAGTTAGTCCTACAGCCCTGTGCAGCATGGACAGAAAATGCTTAACTTTAAAATGTTAATTGCTGTTCTCTTGGAGCCTGGAATAAAATCTTTTTCCTCCTTTTGCACACATCGTGGAAGCCAAGGAAAGCTAAGCTAAGCGTTAGCCATGAAGCAAAGCTGCTTCAGACTGCAGATTACCGGCTGAGGAACCTTTAGTTTGGGTGAAGCAGAGAGGAGTGGCCCTGCTATCTGGCAGATAATTACTGGAGTAGAAAAGCCTCATCCTGACCAGCTGAAGAACAGAGCATCAGCTTTTCCCATCGCTGCTGTTTAAAGCCCAGCTGCAACACGTGCAAAAGCTGCTGTGTAACCTGAGCTGTGCATGAGACTGCAGCGCTTCAGCTCTGAGGTCACCAGGTCACATTAATGACTCTCACACAGCAACTCAGAGGACATACACCGATTCTAGCATTTATCTCTGAGCAAATTCATGGTTAACGTTGCACTCTTTCATTGTTTGAGCCCCCAAAGCTGTGCTCAGCAGCTCCACAGATGCTGCATCTACTACAGATGCAACAAAAACTACGAGCCGAGGGAACCCAGAAGGTTCATTAAAGCTGTTCCCTGTCAGGTTTAATTCACTGCCAGCAGGCTGCAGGAACAGGTGGGTGGCAGTGGATCAGCACCGGTCCTGAGAGGCTGCAGCAGCTTAAACCTGCAGCTGCAGCATGCTGTGGGGGGGCTCCGGACAACTGTCTGCAGAACTCTGCACCCTCCTGTCAGATGGTCCAAAGCGCCGTGTTCCTCACCTGAACTGTTCAAACAGGACAAAGCAGGACAAAAGTGGAGAGAAGGGTGCCAAAATAAAGAAAAGAAAGCTTGGGTTTGACCTCCGACCTGCTTCCACACCGTGTCACAGCACTAAAGAACACTTTCCTGCCGTCCCTTCCTGCCACAGAGGGACGGCAGCAGAGGTAAAGAAGCGTGTTTCACGTGTTTAAAGCCGACACAAAACGCTCCTGAGCAGGAGTCAAAGGATCCTTCCCAGGATGCTGCAGCATAAAATCTGTTCTGATGTCAAACATTTCAAAGAGGCTGTCTGTGTTACCCACAATCCTTTGTGTCTGCTGAAAACAAAGCGGAACATAATTAAACTTTCATCGTGAAGCTTTCCTCTGAAGGACAGAGGGTATGAATGCTGCCAGCTGCAGGGGGTAGAGATAGTTTGGTCAGATGCTGCAACATTTGTGTAAGAAATGTTCCAGTTTTCAGAGTCTTTCTTAGCCGAAGAAGGCCAGAGAAACACCAATAATGAGAACGAGCTCAGCATTTATTACCGGGGTCCCAGACTTTAGTCACATCCTGCTCAGCTGGAGGGAAATGTTCCACAATGTCTACATCTTATGTCTTATCGAATGTAATATCTGAAAAATGCTTCCCATGCCCTCCCAGACGCTGATGTCACCTTTCATCCTGTTTGGATATGAAATCATGGGGAAACTGAGCCGTGCAGTGAAGAAAGCAGCGAGTATCTGGCTGACAGACAAGCACACGCTAACAGCCGTGATTTCACACGTTTACATGCTCCATGTGCTTGTTTCAGGAACTTATTTGGTAGCAGACGTGTTCTCAGGACCCACTTCATTCAATTTCCTTTGCGAGGCAGAAGAGCAGAAAAAGCCAAGAAGGCAGCTTCGTGGCAGAGGAAATGAAAGGCGTGTAAACTTCTCCCCTGAGTGGGTCAGAAAGCCGCTGACATGCTGTTCAGATCCAGAGGATGTGCAGCACAGACTCGTCCCTGAAAGGTTTAAAGCTCCAGCTTCATTACCTCAGTCTCTGAAGTCTTTTCCATTCCTTTCACAAAGGGAAACCCTCACAGATTAATGCAAAAGAACTTATTTACTGCGGAATAACGTCACAAACTTTGGGAATAAATAGTCTTTTGTGGACAGACCTGCAGGTTTTCTGCCTGTTCAGTTGCTTTAACCGGTTTGAACTGGCTGGAAGCACAAACTGCACACACTTCTCTCAGACTAACAGGAAATGACAGTTCTTTACAGAAAACTCACTGAGCTCCACAGTGAGAGGGAATGTTCCTCCATCCTCTGCCTCCCGACACCAGACCAACTCCTGAAACCTTCTCACATCTAAAGTCTCAGACCCAACACCTTTCAGGGACGATTTGTACGACCAACTGGATTTCTCTGAGGTCATTTCCCATCATGCACCTGGTGTAAGTCTTTAACAACAATGAAGTCGACCGACCAGCAGCTTTCAGCCACAGCTGAAACATCTGAGATCCATTGGTGCTGTTTCCATAAAGCAGTCAGCTGCAGCTGGACCGAACCGAACCTTTTCTGTGTGCAGAACCACGGAAATACAGTCAAACAGCGAAGGACTTCCAACGCTCTCTGCTCATCTGCCAAGCATTACAGTCCCCATGACAACCAAGGTCTTTCCTCCTTTCTTTCCTTTCTTGATGGTGGCGGCTCACACAGATCCTCCCACACAGATCCTCTCCCACACAGATCCTCCCACACAGATCCTCTCACACAGATCCTCTCACACAGATCCTCCCACACAGATCCTCCCACACAGATCCTCCCACACAGATCCTCTCCCACACAGATCCTCCCACACAGATCCTCTCACACAGATCCTCTCACACAGATCCTCTCACACAGATCCTCCCACACAGATCCTCCCACACAGATCCTCTCACACAGATCCGCTCACACAGATCCGCTCACACAGATCCTCTCACACAGATCCTCCCACACAGATCCTCCCACACAGATCCTCTCACACAGATCCTCTCACACAGATCCTCTCACACAGATCCTCTCACACAGATCCTCTCACACAGATCCTCCCACACAGATCCTCTCACACAGATCCTCCCACACAGATCCTCTCACACAGATCCGCTCTCACACAGATCCTCCCACACAGATCCTCTCACACAGATCCGCTCTCACACAGATCCTCCCACACAGATCCGCTCTCAC
The DNA here is from genome assembly GCF_036924035.1 of Leuresthes tenuis. Classification (NCBI taxonomy): domain Eukaryota; kingdom Metazoa; phylum Chordata; class Actinopteri; order Atheriniformes; family Atherinopsidae; genus Leuresthes; species Leuresthes tenuis. Next base: position 595,066 of record NW_027325389.1, read on the forward strand.
ACTGATCCTCTCACACAGATCCTCTCACACAGATCCGCTCTCACACAGATCCTCCCACACAGATCCTCCCACACAGATCCTCCCACACAGATCCTCTCACACAGATCCTCTCACACAGATCCGCTCACACAGATCCTCCCACACAGATCCTCTCACACAGATCCACAGATCCTCCCACACAGATCCTCTCACACAGATCCGCTCACACAGATCCGCTCACACAGATCCTCCCACACAGATCCTCTCACACAGATCCTCCCACACAGATCCTCTCACACAGATCCTCCCACACAGATCCTCTCACACAGATCCTCTCCCACACAGATCCTCCCACACAGATCCTCTCACACAGATCCGCTCTCACACAGATCCTCCCACACAGATCCGCTCTCACACTGATCCTCTCACACAGATCCTCTCACACAGATCCTCTCACACAGATCCTCTCACACAGATCCGCTCACACAGATCCTCTCACACAGATCCACAGATCCTCCCACACAGATCCTCTCACACAGATCCGCTCACACAGATCCGCTCACACAGATCCTCCCACACAGATCCTCTCACACAGATCCTCCCACACAGATCCTCTCACACAGATCCTCTCCCACACAGATCCTCTCACACAGATCCTCTCACACAGATCCTCCCACACAGATCCTCCCACACAGATCCTCCCACACTGATCCTCTCACACAGATCCTCTCACACAGATCCTCTCACACAGATCCTCTCACACAGATCCACAGATCCTCCCACACAGATCCTCTCACACAGATCCGCTCACACAGATCCGCTCACACAGATCCTCCCACACAGATCCTCTCACACAGATCCTCCCACACAGATCCTCTCACACAGATCCTCTCACACAGATCCTCTCACACAGATCCGCTCCCACAGATCCTCCCACACAGATCCTCCCACACAGATCCTCTCACACAGATCCTCTCCCACACAGATCCTCTCACACAGAACCTCTCACACAGATCCTCTCACACAGATCCTCCCACACAGATCCTCTCACACAGATCCTCTCACACAGATCCTCTCACACAGATCCGCTCCCACAGATCCTCCCACACAGATCCTCCCACACAGATCCTCTCACACAGATCCTCTCCCACACAGATCCTCTCCCACACAGATCCTCTCACACAGATCCTCTCACACAGATCCTCCCACACAGATCCTCCCACACAGATCCTCCCACACAGATCCTCCCACACAGATCCTCCCACACAGATCCTCTCACACCTGCAGCACATGCCGTGAACCCAGAGGTTAAACGCTGCCTGCTGACACCTTCAGGCTCTGACATATAAAGTGAGCTGAATAAAACAGGGTTAAATATAGACGTGCCTTTCCTGCAGGCTGTTAGAAAGCACAGCTTTTGGTTCAGTGTTGGAGGGTGTGCACGTACAGAACCGCTCTGACTGCATTTTGTCAGCACCGATAAAGAAGATTTTCCTTTTACATGGATTGTATTATTTGTTGGCGTTTCAGTTGTTGCTAGGCGACCTCTTCTTCCATCCCTGGTAAACATTTCTAATGGAGTCTGCAGACACAGAGCTGGACTTCAGTTAGAGCAACAACTCACTGCCTGGATCATCTGCTTTGGGTCAGGACCCAGCTCCATCGGTCCATCAGAACCACAACAGAGCAGTGGGAAGGAAGAGCAGCCGGCACCTCTGAAAGATGCTCAGCTGTATGAAACACAGAGGGAAGGAAGAGCAGCCGGCACCTCTGAAAGATGCTCAAATGTATGAAACACAGAGGGAAGGAAGAGCAGCCGGCACCTGTGAAAGATGCTCAAATGTATGTTTCATATTCCCCCTCATCACACAGATGAGGGGGAAGCAGGCGGCTGGTCTGTCAGTGGGAAGAAAAACCAAAGGATTGTGTCAACAGATATGAGTTGTTTGGGAGGACGACGCCCCCTGCTGGTCTGATTCATTTACTGTGGGACAGCTTCGACCGCCACGGCCTGCGATGATGGACAAGCGCTGCTCCTGCAGGCGGGCAGGCAGGGACCTGCGGCAGATGGGAGATTTGACATTCCACCTGAAGAATGCAAGAAATCACCCTGGTAGCAGATTACCATCAGGCTGCCAGTGGCCTGGTATGCAACACGTGTCTGGTTGGGAAACAAATGTGACCTGCGGAACAAACTGTGAGGAGGTTTAAAGTGCTGGGATGGGTTTCAGGTCGGCTGCTGTCAGCTGAGCGCCTAAAAGAAGAGTCCAATGCCTTTTTAAGGATGATATACACGGATGAGAGGAAAGGTGGGGAGTAAACCGGCTTTAAACTCCATCAAAGTGACAGATGGAGAAGATAAGAGCTCCTCCAGGAGGGGCTCAGTGCGAGTCCACCTTATGTAATTCTGGCTCCTATCTCCTCTCAACCGCTGCGGACCCGCGGTTTGAAGCCCAAAGCCTCACATCCCGTACCGAAGAGGCCGGCGTGGTTTCAGACAACAGCGTTTTATCATGTCACAACTGTTAGATTAACTGCAAGAAGAGAAACACGAGCTGTAAGCCAACAGGATTACTGCAACAACATGGCAGAAACATGGGGTTCCTGGGCTGACTTTTCTTAGATAGGAACAATTACAGCACGAATGGAAAGTCATCAACACCCTTCAGCGATGAAATATAAACTGGTTTTTACTTTATTAATACAAAAAAATACTGAAAGTTTGGGTTTTTGGTGCTTTTTCAGCTGAATCTGTGATTGAAAACAGATTCTTGGCTCTCAGGAGCATTTCCCTACTGTCTGCACTCTTAAATCAGACATGTTTTTATCCCAGATATGTGGATTCATCTGGATTACGTTTAGTTTGTCACCACAAACAGTTTTCACCCAGTGTTCGGACCGAGTTCTGGTCCAACTTCTATCAGCATTCCCTGAAAAGCTTCTGCAACTTTGCTGGAGTCACCGAAATAGACTTACTTGATATAATTAGGAAAGAACAGACCTTCCTATAAAGGTCTGATAGCTGATGTGTGGGTCTCTAAAACAGGGTTGTGTCAAGGCTCAGATCTGAGAGGAAACTCTGCAGCGTTCAAAGTGACCAAACTCACAGCAGAAAACCCACGAGACTCTTCAGATTTAACTGGGGGGGGCAGCTGCAGGTGGCACCACATCCGCCCGCACAGACAGGCCTAAACTGTGTTTAATACAGCTAAAGTCCTGTCGGCCACATGGTTTCACTGCAGCTATCAGACATTAGCATTAGCATGCTGGCTCCAAGCTGCAAAGCATGATGGTCTACTTCAGCTTTGGTGGAAAATTCAAACATCTCTGCAACATGTCTGACTCACTTAAAGTTGGACTACACAGCAAAAAGTGGACAATTCAAAGGCAGATACTCCAGATAAGAGATGGCGTTAAAATCAGGAAATACACCAGCTGTAGGCACTCCTCTGAGTCAGAGGAAGCCTCAAAGCCGAACATTTAACAGATTTACAGAAATCATTCTGATAACACAAGGCAAAAACAGGATATTTCTGGGATCCAAGGTGAGAACAAGTACAGGTTCTGGATGTTTCTGGTTAAAATACAGTGGTCTAAACCAGGGGCCTCTGACGTTTTTCCCCAGTGGAATAGTTCATGCAGCACATATTAACATAAAAACATTGGAACTTACCAACTTCACTGTGGAACCATGAGGCTGTTTCCAGTAGCAGGAAAACACCAGTCCTGTGTTCCAGTGGCAGGAAAACACCGGTCCTGTGTTCCAGTGGCAGGAAAACACTGGTCCTGTGTTCCAGTGGCAGGAAAACACCGGTCCTCTGTTCCAGTAGCAGGAAAACACCGGTCCTGTGTTCCAGTAGCAGGAAAACACCGGTCCTGTGTTCCAGTGGCAGGAAAACACCGGTCCTGTGTTCCAGTGGCAGGAAAACACCGGCCCTGTGTTCCAGTGGCAGGAAAACACCGGCCCTGTGTTCCAGTAGCAGGAAAACACCGGTCCTGTGTTCCAGTGGCAGGAAAACACCGGCCCTGTGTTCCAGTTGCAGGAAAACACCGGCCCTGTGTTCCAGTTGCAGGAAAACACCGGTCCTGTGTTCCAGTTGCAGGAAAACACCGGCCCTGTGTTCCAGTGGCAGGAAAACACCGGTCCTGTGTTCCAGTTGCAGGAAAACACCGGCCCTGTGTTCCAGTGGCAGGAAAACACCGGCCCTGTGTTCCAGTAGCAGGAAAACACCGGTCCTGTGTTCCAGTGGCAGGAAAACACCGGCCCTGTGTTCCAGTTGCAGGAAAACACCGGCCCTGTGTTCCAGTTGCAGGAAAACACCGGCCCTGTGTTCCAGTGGCAGGAAAACACCGGTCCTGTGTTCCAGTGGCAGGAAAACACCGGCCCTGTGTTCCAGTTGCAGGAAAACACCGGCCCTGTGTTCCAGTGGCAGGAAAACACCGGCCCTGTGTTCCAGTGGCAGGAAAACACCGGTCCTGTGTTCCAGTGGCAAGAAAACACCGGCCCTGTGTTCCAGTGGCAGGAAAACACCGGTCCTGTGTTCCAGTGGCAGGAAAACACCGGCCCTGTGTTCCAGTGGCAGGAAAACACCGGTCCTGTGTTCCAGTGGCAAGAAAACACCGGTCCTGTGTTCCAGTGGCAAGAAAACACCGGTCCTGTGTTCCAGTGGCAAGAAAACACCGGCCCTGTGTTCCAGTGGCAGGAAAACACCGGCCCTGTGTTCCAGTGGCAGGAAAACACCGGCTCTGTGTTCCAGTGGCAGGAAAACACCGGCCCTGTGTTCCAGTGGCAGGAAAACACCGGTCCTGTGTTCCAGTGGCAGGAAAACACCGGCCCTGTGTTCCAGTGGCAGGAAAACACCGGCTCTGTGTTCCAGTGAGTGGATGATTGCAGAAAAACCTGCTTCTTGATGGAAATGTCAGCACCATTTTCTGTCCTTTGGATATATTGAGTTT